>NC_053154.1:222261812-222903478 GCF_016835505.1 Polypterus senegalus | reverse complement strand
CATTTTCCCTAGTGTCATCAGAGAGAATGCATATGCATAGCTCAGCTCTCTTTCTCTGTTTTTTTTTTTTACCTCAACCAAGCTGTGGTCATGCAGCATCTTTTAAAGCTAACATCATCCCAACATGTGTTACAAACAGTTGCACTGTCTATTTGTAATTGTATTTTTTTTAACAATAAGGTCAAGTGAGATGCTCTGTTGCAATGCCTTATCAACCAGACCACACTGTCATCCTGGGGTATGCTACCCCTGTGTGCTCTGCATTCCAGCATTTGAGAACTGTCTGTCTGTCTGTCACTCTCTCCTGGCGGTTTGAAGGACACCTAGCATTGCCCTGCGCCAGTCTTTTACCAGTTGAGCACCTCCTGATAAACTGAAAGTTTCTGATCTATTTTCAAGTTGTGCCAGTGCACCAGTCTAACTAAAACTTATGCATATTCATGTTTACTGTATATGTGTTTTTTACCACATTTAATGTATAAGATGAAGAGAGGAGAGAACAATGGAAAATAATAGATGTCACTACACATGAAAGATACTGTAAATGCTGTGCTGGCTTCATTGTGATCATTCTGAGTTTGGTGAAGCTTGTTACCAGTTCCATTGTACTGTGGTCATTGATGGAAGAACAAAGCTTTTTTAGTTGCTCACTGAGATAAGACTCACATATTAACCAGACAGACACATGCCACTTCATCATAAAACAGTATGATAGAAGCATATGTACATAAAATATTACATACTGTATGTACACAAAATATTAATTTTGTAATAAATGCATAAGTCTTACAATTAATTAATCAACTTATTGATCTCTTTTCTTAACTCGTGAAATCAAATGAACAGCCAATGCAAGTTAACTTTGTCTTATTTCTAACCCTTCACATTTTTTATGTGAAATGTAAAAATATAGTCATAAATGGGGTTTGAGAATATATTTACATTGTATGCATATATAATGCATTTATGCATGTGTGTATATAAATGCATTGTTCAATAATGCAGTACATAAAAAATAAAAATTGATTGATTTGTATGGATTGCAATAAAATTAATAAAACTTCAAAAAAAATAAATAATAATGCAGTACATAAAAAACAAACCCAAATTGTTCAAATAATATGAAGCACTTAGTTATTTCTGTATCTGTAAGGCAGCCAAACTAACCACCATCATACACCAGTGTGCACTTTATTACACATGTTCATTTTATTTCTAACTAAATATATAAAGGTTTAATGCAAATTGGTAAAAAAGGGGGCATCTGAGTTCAGGTGTAAAAGTAATACTTCATAACTGACATTTAAAGTAGGTATAGTTAGGCAACCACAACTGATTGGGAAAAATGTATCAACTTCAGTGTCTTAATATAAACAACATTTTATGAAAAAGTCAAATTTGTAAATAGATTAATACTCAATACAGTAAAAATAATATATATATTTATTGTTGTTAGGTTACCTTGTAAAAAAAAATTTCAGTTGTCTTCTTCAGTTACAATTTATATCACTTGTAATATACTTCAGGTTAAATGCCCAAATTTCCATATACAATACAGAAATTCTGTATTTCTGCCAGCAACCTCTGAACATTAGAAATGCAATGTTGCAATAGGGGCAAAAGACCATCCTATGTTTCTGTTCATGTGTTATAATGTCTCCTTGTGGTCACTAAAGACAAACCACACCTTTGTTTTTGAACTTTTTCTGACATGGCACACCAGAATAAGTCATTATGACAATCCTATTATTTTTAAAACTGAAGTAATCCTGGATTCCTTTCCATTTATTTCTGCTGTATACTCACACAATACTTAACCAATCAATTGACCATATTCTGATTGGATTAAATAATCTTTATTAAGAAAACTTAAAATCTTGGGCTGTTTCTAGTTTTAAATTTCTTCCTGTCTATTATTAAAAGACAAAGTATATGCCATTACCCTCTGAGTTATTTCCAGATATTACAAGCAAAATCATTGCAGGATATTTGTCTTGCCTGAAGACTTTGATTAGTCTCCTAGGACCTCAAAATACTCACTCAGAATCAGCATATAAATAAGGTGGTGGAGTAAAAAAAATATATATTACTCAAATAACATTGCCTAAGAAATGCAGAAGATCAAACTCAGCATGACAAAAATGTATGTTACTTACCCCGTCAAGGATATTGGCCATGCTTGTCATTTGATTCTCTACGGCTGTCACATTGGAATTCATAAACTTATACTGTCAAAAGAAATATTACGTAAAGCAATAGGAAATTAAATTGAGCTTTTTGTTAAATAAAGATTTAATTTATTTAAAATGTTACAATATAAACTTACCCTTGTATTGTCGACCACAAATACAAACTCCACATAATATGTCTGTGCTAAGACTTCACGTTTTTTCTAAAAATCAAAAAGAAAAAATGATGTACTTATTAATGAGGTATTAAGGAATAATAATGAACATTCCTTATTCTAACAAATATTGAAATAGTTAATAGTGAAAATAAGCTCTATGAATCAAAACTTCTAGCTTATGCTTAATCATGTCCTGCACTGCAACCAGCACCCAGACAGTAAACTGTAAAGTATAACAATAGTCTACATGGAAACATTTTTGCCATTTCTTTATTATGAGAGAATTATTAAGCGTGTGAGGTTTTCAGTTCATTTTTGTTTGAAATTTTCATTTGATAATCTGGGTATCAACTAGGTCATTTTTATTTGTATCTCTTTATTTTTTGCAAGTTAACATTATGTTTTTTCTATTTTGTAAAAACAATTATGCACCAATCAAATCGTACTCCTAATTACATGTTTTGCAACCTCACAACAGTAACTCCTCCTTTCTTTTAAAAATACAGCAAAGCTCTCAATTAAATATATATAACATTCATCTAATCATCCACTATCAAATATGCTTTGTCCAGATCAGGGCCACAGCATCCAGAGCATATCATGGTAGGATCAATCTTAAGGCAGAAACAAAACCTTGGATGTGTACCAATTCATCCTAACACAAACCTGCATATATAGCCACATTAACTTAGATGATGCCAGTTAACCTCTTCTGAAAATGGTTCATTTTATATGTACATTAAATACAGACAGCATAGCAGTCATCACTGATTGCAGGTACAGAGTGCTGTGACAAGTCCTTGGGTAAAATGCAAATGCAAAGTTTACAAATTCCCAGTTGCATAATGAGCGCACATCAAAGCACAGATTTTTTTTTTAACCAGACAGGAAAACAGAGTAGATAGAATGTGATTAACATATAGTGGAACCCAACAATATTTATCCATTAATTAATTGTTGGAGTATGGCTAGTTGACATTGGAGTAGAGGAAAATTAATAATCCAGTCAGCAGCGTCCCTGAAGAGAATAAACCCCCAGGAGATCCACAGTCCTCATAACAGAAATTTCAAAGCTGAAGTCAGACACAGTCACAGGCCCAAATAACATTGGCCTGCTGCCTGCCACATCCTCCTGGCCAGTCTACAATTGAGTCTGTGATGGGCCATGAAGTCTGACAGCAGAATATTTTATTCCATTGACTCCCTGACTCCCAGTATCTCAGGTATCTTTTCCACGGGGTGGAAAAAAGCTTGGATGTAGAGCAGTGGCAGCAAGTACTACAGTGAGATACCAAGAAGAGAAACAAAGTATATCAAAAACAATATTTAAAAAAAATGTAAAATTATATAGTAACTATTGGAATGTGTGTGCACATGCTAGAGATATTTTGTTATATGCTTGGTTGCAGTGCTTTGCTCTTTCCTTAGGCTTTTGGTGACCTCAAGCTCAGGAACATTCTGATGTCATTTGTATGATTTTTTTTCTGTGTTCTGAATTATTATTTATTTATTTAAATTTCCTGTCATTTCACATAAATCACTATAGTTATGGTCATACTGTTTATATAGCAACAGTGTTGTTGGCTGTAACATGATGCAGTGGCTGTGCACATCTACTGTGATCTACTGGACTGCGTTGAGACTTTTTTGTGACCTATCGTTACAACAATCGAGAAATAGGCTTTTGAATGAATTTTTCAAAGACATTTTTCTCCATGTCAGTGTAATGGAGAACTGGAACCTGTCATGGGAGCATTGAATGGAAGGCAATTCTCATGTAATGGGAATTGCAAAGTTACCATTTGTGATGACTGATCTTTGCACTTTACCTGAATTTCAGGTCTTTGTACTTTACCTGAATTTCAGATCTGGGTTTGAGGAGAAACATAAGGTCACTGTTGATTTGTTGCTTGGTCCACAATATAATAAACTTTTTTTTGTGGATATAAAATGCAAACTAAACACATTAAGCATGTATTGCGCCATTCCAAATACAATACAACTACAAACAGGTAATTTCTGACTGACTTTGTTGTCCTATTTATTGCATACTATTGAAAGGTGTGAGAAGTCAACATTACATCACAGGCTGGCAAATTTCTGTAGCTACCACATAGTATGTATTAATGTAAAATTACCACTGGGAAGCTTATATTTCTCTTCTGTGCCATAGCACATGAACAAGATCCCTGTCTGAAAGAAGGGTACAGTTACACTCACACACATACACATTAACCCGTTATTTAATATAGGGCAAATGAAACAATGACCAGGACTAGGAAGTTATAACCTGCGAAGGAATACCTCCTACACTGATACTTTAAATTTAACAGAAATAAACTGTACCCTGAGATGTTCAGTAATGAAATCCAATGAATCTTTGTAATTTGTGGTGCCATGCACTGAGGATTCATCCTTATGTTTTACTTCAGGATTAATGTTGGTGGTCCCACAGTATTTGTGCTTCTTTTGCTGCATCTCATACAAAAGGTGCTCATTTATTGAAGACTCAGTTATAGGTTCAATCACATATGTTTTATCATCAATGAAAATCAAGCCACTGTAAGACATAAACACATAATAACATGTTTATTCAGTCACAATATTAAACAAAAATGCTTCAATTGATATAAAGTAATCAATAATCCATCAGCTGAAGCATGTCCAGTGGAGCAAATTAAGCTCAGACTGTTGGCTAAAAGATTTGGGTCCATTATTTTAACACAGCAAACAAAAGGTTCAGAACCATATCCAGGAATGTTGATATCCATTATGGGTGGCACTAGGTGGCAGTGGCTACACTATCCCTGGACTGGAGTTTAATGTCAAGGCAGCTCTGGATTCTGAAGAATTAATTTTTGAAATGAACTGACACTACTTGCCTTATAGTTTACAGGTTAAATCAACAAAGGATATGCTTTGTTCATAATTCTTCCTCATAGCAGTCGATGGAAACACCCATCTGGAATGCAATGATGTCATCTCTCTGAACAGCAAGATGTGACAGCCAGGACACAGCACTGAAGTAGGAGATTCTTTAACTAGTTGGCCAAAAGGAGGTATAGTGTTTCTAATGTATCCTAAAAGTGAGGAAGGGTACTTTTTCTAAAAGATTAAAGATGGATTGTAGCTGAGCATTATAGTGGTTTTATGATTTATGTTGCTGTCTGCACATCTTGTTTGTAGACAGTACTATAAGACGAGGAAGCAGAAACCAGTGTCAGAGATGGCTGGGGTGGCGACCCAGCTGGGACACCCAGAAGGACCGGATGGAGGCTTGCGTCTTCCTCAGACCATGTAGGGGCAACCGCCCTGGTACCTTTGAAGCTTCACCCTGTAGGGGCCCGTGGTCACCGCCAGGAGGCACTCCTATGCCTTTGGAGCCCTGGAACTCAGCACTTCCGCCACACCCGGAAGTGCTGGGGGGAAGAAGACTGGGGACACCTGGAGTGCTTCCGGGTACGCAGCCGGCACTTCCACCACACTGGGGCGTGACGGTGGGAGATTGTTGGAAAGCACCTGGAGCACATCCAGGTGGCTATAAAAGGGGCCACCTCCCTTCGTACGATGGCAAGAGTCGGGAGTGGAGTAGGACGGAGCTCAGGAGGAAAGACAAGGAGATGGCCTGAAGAAGCAAGGCATTGGTGTTTTGGCCAGGACTTTGGGGACTTGTGGGGTGCACTTTTATAAATAATGTATAATAAACGTGTTGTGGGTGACATTAACGTGTCTGCCTGTCTATGTCCAGGCCAGCCTCCACACCAGTTATACTCTTACCTTTTTCCTTTTGAGTGCTTTGGTTACCACCCAATATCCAGAAACATCTTGTCTCCATAAATAGACAACTGTATCTGGAGATTGCATTTGTGTTTGAGTGTTTTAATGTGTGTAATAATATATATATATATACAGTAATCCCTCGCTATATCGCGCTTCGACTTTCGCGGCTTCACTCTATCGCGGATTTTAAATGTAAGCATGTCTAAATATATATCACGGATTTTTCGCTGGTTCGCGGATTTCTGCGGACAATGGGTCTTTTAATTTATGCTACACGCTTCGTCAGTTTGTTTGCCCAGTTGATTTCATACAAGGGACGCTATTGGCGGATAGCTTAGAAGCTACCCAATCAGAGCATGTATTACATATTAACTAAAACTCCTCAATGCTATAAGATATGCTTCCTGCGCGGTGCTCGATTGTTTGCTTGTCTCTGCCTCTCTCTCTCACCCTCTCTGACATTCTCTGCGCCTGACGGAGGGGGTGTGAGCAGAGGTGCTGTTTGCCTAGTGGATACGGACACACCTCTAAGAATTCCGCTTTATCCCGGTGCTTCCAAAAGCACACGTATTGATTTTTTAATTGTTTGCTTTAATCTCGCTCTCTCTCTCTCTCTCTCTCTCTGACGTTCTCTGCGCCTGACGGAGGAGATGTGAGCAGAGGGCTGTTTGCTTAGAAGATACTGACGCTCCTCTAAAAACTTAAACGCTTAAACTTAAAAGCACACGTATTGATTTTTGATTGTTTGCTTTTCTTTGCGAGCGCTCTCTCTCTCTCTCTGAAATTCTCTGCTCCTGAAGAGAAGATATGTTTGCATTCTTTTAATTGTGAGAAGGAACTGTCATCTCTGTCTTGTCATGGAGCACAGTTTAAACGTTTGACTAAAGGGTGTTATTTCATGTCTAGAGGGCTCTAATAATGTTAACAGTGTGGGAGAGTTTATAAGGGCTTAAAATATATAAAAATAACCATACAAACATATGGTTTCTACTTTATGATTTTCATCTATCGGGGGTTCTGGAGCAACCCCGATCGAGGAGGATTACTGTATATATATATATATATATATATATATATATATATATATATATATATATATATATATATATATATATATATATATATATATATAACTTGATACTATCCGTATGTATGGTGTTCACGTCAATACCTCAACTCAATACAAGTTAGGATCATGCAATGGGACTCTGTCTTTGTAGTCAGAACATGACGTAGCAAACGCGGACCCAGTATTGTATGATTGGCTAAGAATGTTTGAATGGTACAGTGACGCCGCTGGACAGCCGAGTATAGTAAAGGTCTATTTTAAGCACAAATCAGTGCCATGATAACAAAATCATTTTAAGGAATTAAAAATACAAATAATTTTTTGCAGAGAAAGTTTGGATTTCACAAACATAGAATTTATAGCCCGATTCGATCGGGCTCCCAGTCACTAGTATACTGTATATATACAGTAATCCCTCCTCGATCGCGGGGGTTGCGTTCCAGAACCCCCTGCGATAGATGAAAATCCGGGAAGTAGAAACCATATGTTTGTATGGTTATTTTTATATATTTTAAGCCCATATAAACTCTCCCACACTGTTAACATTATTAGAGCCCTTTAGACATGAAATAACACTCTTTAGTCAAAAGTTTAAAGTGTGCTCCATGACAAGACAGAGATGACAGTTCTTTCTCACAATTAAAAGAATGCAAACATATCTTCTCTTCAAAGGAGCGCCATCAGGAGCAGAGAATGTCAGAGAGAGAGAGCGAGATAAAAGCAAACAATCAAAAAATCAATACGTACTTTTAAGTATGCCGAAGCACCGCGATAAAGCGGCATTTTATAGAGGAGCGTCTGTATCCTCTAGGAAAACAGCCTCTGTGCAAACCGACCCTCTGCTCACACCCCCTCCGTCAGGTGCAGAGAATGTCAGAGAGGGTGAGAGAGACAGAGAAAAGCAAACAATGAAGCACCGCGCGGGAAGCATATCTTATATCATTGAGGAGTTTTAGTTAATATGTAATACATGCTCTGATTGGGTAGCTTCTAAACCATCTGCCAATAGCGTCCCTTGTATGAAATCAACTGGGCAAACAAACTGAGGAAGCATGTACCATAAATTAAAAGACCCATTGTCCACAGAAATCCGCGAACCAGCGAAAAATCCATGATATATATTTAGATATGCTTACATTTAAAATCCGCGATAGAGTGAAGCCGCGAAAGTCGAAGCGCGATATAGCGAGGGACTACTGTATATGCCCCTATACAGAACACTTAATCCTTCTTTATAACATTTACTAAGACACATTCTGACATCCTGCAATGCTACTGAAAATAAAGATGTTGGGAAGGATAAACATTGTCAAAGGGTAGTGGTGATGGTGATATTTCATCTAGTTACACAACAAAAGGAATTAAAGGCAAACATGCACAAGTGACATTGTATATGGGCTATTTTCCACAAAAGATAGTTCCCTTAAGAATTGGACAGAAAGTTATAGCAAGACTAGGGAACCCATCAGTCATAAGCAGAGTTTTTTAGAGGCCTCTATTTCGGGTTTTGAGAATTATTAAAGGAACTGACATGGGTATCTCAGTAGAAGACTTTCACCAACACAAGAAATGGAAAAATACTGTAATTAGTAGTGCATTTTAGGTGTAAATCGTGGAACACACTACACAGTCATATACAGTAGTTAGTGTTTTTTGTTATTGTTTAGAAGTCAACTGGTTATCATGCTGGAACAATTAACAT
Organism: Polypterus senegalus; assembly: GCF_016835505.1. Taxonomy (NCBI): domain Eukaryota; kingdom Metazoa; phylum Chordata; class Cladistia; order Polypteriformes; family Polypteridae; genus Polypterus; species Polypterus senegalus. Next base: position 222,894,580 of record NC_053154.1, on the reverse strand, counting down.
ATCAGACAATCAAATAAGCATTTTGAACATACCTGAGGCCAGCACATGTGCTTAGTATGACAAAAGAGTCTTTAACACCTTCCACAAAACCACGATAGTGGCAGTGCCTCTGAAAATACAATAAGAATGTCAAAAATATACAATTCCCGGACATGGTTAGATATTTTGGTGCATTTTTTATGTCTAATCTAATTTAAAATGGCATAACATGAATTAGATAGACAGATTTTACTGAATAATTTGTTGGCTGAAAGTACTCAATGTTAGTATGTCACAGAGAGGGTCTGCAGCATTGTTCATAATGGTGCTCAATTTTGTTTTAATTCTCTCCTTTGCTATGACCTCCAGGGGGTCCAGAGTGTATCCCATAACAGGGCCTGCCCTTGTTAATTTGGTGAGCCTCTCTTGAAGTGATATTACCAGCCCAACACAACACAAATACCCACGCTCATTCACATTGGAGTCATTTACATACATCTTTGGGTTTTGGGAGGAAGTTTGAAGTATGTGAAAAAAAAACTAAAAGGACATGGAGAGAATGTGGAAGACATAGCCAACTTTTGTCTCTTAGAGGTATGTAGCATCTATGCTCTCCACCCCACCTCTCTACCATCCATTTAAAAAATTAGAGGTATAAGATTTTAAATAAAGATAGACATTTTGCAATAGGTGATGTCAAATTTTAAAAATATTACTTACTGTTAGGGCGGCACGGTGGCGCAGTGGTAGCGCTGCTGCCTCGCAGTTAGGAGACCCGGGTTCACTTCCCGGGTCCTCCCTGCGTGGAGTTTGCATGTACTCCCCGTGTCTGCGTGGGTTTCCTCCGGGCATTCCGGTTTCCTCCCACAATCCAAAGACATGCAGGTTAGGTGGATTGGCGATTCTAAATTGGCCCTAGTGTGTGCTTGGTGTGTGGGTGTGTTTGTGTGTGTCCTGCGGTGGGTTGGCACCCTGCCCAGGATTGGTTCCTGCCTTGTTAAATTACTTACTGTTAAATTCACAACAAAAGTGCCACAATCAGGTCCTATTTTATTTATTTTACAGTGGCTTTAAAAATATTAATTTAGAATTTTATTTCAATTATTAGACATATTTAAACCAAAGACCTCTGTGTGTGTGGGGGGGTGTTAATGATGAAGTGACACAATATTAAAAGAAAGCAAACGGCGTGGTTCAACAACGTGCAAGTAAAACACCTCAGCAACAGATGGCAAGGCTTGATGTTTTCATTAAAAACATTGTCTTTCTGGAGGTATTTTCTTAAGACAAAGATTAATAGGACTCATATGCCAGCAATACGGCTAGGATATGATATCGTTAGTGTCTTCTTACGAAAGCCCGTAGGGCACCAAGCACATGTGGGTCCACATCCTCTGCACTGGGTAATTCTTAACAGTCAGTTGAAGCCTCTCCAAGTTCATGAATATCATAAAACTTCTATAGAGTCTTTGGGTTGTACTTTGTCCCAAAGACCACATGCAGCTAGTTGTATTATAATATGTAATCTTAATGTATTTCTTTTTTTTTTCCTTATGACAAACACATAAGACACAAATATGTCAAAGTGAAAGGTAAATTCTATATAAGCTTCAAATGACCACAAAAAAACAGAAAATGAACAACTCCATAAGTATTCAGCTATCTGCATACAATAGAGCTGTTTCACAATGATTTAACTACCATTCAACTATCTCTGGCAAGTCCCATCCTAGGTCCGTACCCATCTAACAAAATATTTCATGAAGTCAAGGAAACATTCCAAAATAAATACTATATAAGCTTATTGAGTTGCATCAACTTGTCAATGGCATATAAAAAGCTCAAAGACGAAGAAAATACATAAAATCTACAGTACAACAAAGTCTGTACAGCTGTACAGTGTTTAAAAATTATGTCCTTAAAGATGAACTAGTGCCTTCTTTAAACTGAAGACTGATCTTGCAGCAGGATAAAGAACTAAAGTACCTCCAAAGCCATCATGGGGTGGCTTTAAAAAAAGTCAAATGTATCTTTCTCATAGATTGACTCCATTTTGTAAATATTTATGGTATTATTTATTTATTTGTCTCACTTATAATTAATTTACAAATTCCCACTGAAATATTTTTCATTTTGCAGAGATTTTTTATTAATAAAAGACAAAAAGTCCCTATTAAGTACATCAAGGTTCCACATGCAATGCAACACAAATGAAAAGTTTAAAATCCTGCATTGTTCAAAAACTAATTAAAGCTAACATATATTACCAGTGCTTACTGCACATACTGTATGTCATAGTGCATCTTTGTCTACCTCATATAATTGATAGACTTTCAACTTTATTGTACATACTGTATAATATCTTACCTGTAATTCTGGATTGGAAGTTTGCAAGTTTCCATTTTTATCATATGTATACCTTGTATAATCTTCTGATAAAAAGCCTCTGATAAAGGTAAATGAAAAAGCATTTTAATATATTTTGCTTATGAATGTTTTAGACAAAATGCTTCTCTGTACAATAGAGTGGCTTTTAAATAAGTAAACCTTAGAGGAGGAGGTATAAGGTATGTCTAATAAGATACAAATAGACACACTTACTCACTAGAACAACGTTTATGGCAGTACTAATCTTCATTAAAAATGGGGTTAATTGAAGTTAGTACATGACAAGACATAAGTATATTTGTTTAAAGGGGTAATCTAAAATTCTTAGCCACTTAATTGAGCAGAGATTGGACATTTTCACTGACAGAAGTGTTTTCTTTACCATGTTACAATAAAAATTAAACAAGCCTGTAATATATGGCCTACTCCTAAATAAAAAGGCTGCCATGATATCACAAGCAGCTGCATGTAATGCAGCATTATATAGCAGCAATGGAAAACAGAACAGAGCAAGTAGATAGAATTCAGTCTAAAGTCATAAACAAGTGACATCCAACTGTAAAGAAGCAGCAATAAAAAGTATATTATTTCATAACAGACCTACAGTATACTGTGTAATACTGGGAAAACCAAATAAAAGTATCAATTGCATCCAGACTGTGCACTGTAACCAGTATGGGGTGCCACTGAGCCCCAAACCCAGACACAATAATGTCTAAAACAGTCATGGATTGAAATGGATTTTTTAAATCAACAAGCACCAAAACAATAAAACACAGCCCAAAAAACATACAGACAATAAAGTTTTTTTCTGTCCTTCCACCTCCAGTTGAGTGTTGCCTGATGCCTCCTAGCTCTGACTCCCAGACATAAGGCAGCACGCTTCTTTTATACTGGGCCCGGAACAGCTTCTGGTGACCCGGAATGACTTGTGGGAGGTATTTCTAGGTTGTTTGAGAGTTAGGGTAGTGCCCCTCCAACAGCACCCTGTTGAGGCATCCAAGGACCTAGACATGGCTGCACTTTTGGACTCCAGCTCCCATGAACCCCTGTGGGTGTCTAAGCTTGGGATGCCTCCAGTGGACCACTGACAGTTAACATATGGGGGGTGGAACTGCTCTTGGCTGCCAGCTTCTGCTTGTCAATCCACTGAACCTTCCATTTTGACCTGAGGACATGCCATTGTCCAGCTGGGATGTCTGTCTGTCGTCCATGGCATTCACAGCACCTACCTGTTGAGACTTCACCCTGAGTCATCTTAATAGTCCTTTGAATCTTACCATATATTTACTTCCAGGACAAGCCCTTGAAACACTTATGTGCTTAGGAAAGTCACATGAAAGTCCTTGAGCTATGTCCTCTGAGGTTCCCCTACTGACCCTAGGCATACCTGTATTCCTATTAACCAATACACAATTAATGGGATATGACATACCACCTACTCTCAATAACTTGTATAACTTACCACATCTTGTAAGTACATAAGACCTTTGCAATCACCTAACTATTTGGAAGTACTCATCCTGCCTTTTGACAACCCATAGTGATCTCTTTCTCTTTTCAGTGTATCCACCTAATTACTTACTAGCAAACTTTTACGCATGAATATCATACCAGCACTGGCCGCATTAGACCTACACTGGTACTTTGAGGATATCTCAAGTTTATAGGTCTATAGGAGCATTATTGTCACACGTACAGAGCACAGTTAAATTCTTACTTGCATGTGCAAATTATTTACCACTATGAGTTTCTTGTTTGAGGTATGGACCCCCTCTGGCAGCCTGACTATATTAGAATAAACTGACATAAACTGTTATTCATAAATTATATAAATGAACTTTTATCTACCCTGAATGATGAAAAAAGACTTGTATTTTTTAAGTTTGATTTTACATTTGATTCCTATTTCTTCCTTTATTTTGTTTTTTATTTTTTTTTTTACAAAATACTTGCTTCCTCTGTGTTAAGTTGTCTATCTGGTTTGCTACCTCTAAGGCTCCATAGTCATATGACAGACATACTGTAGGTCAGGTGTTGTAATCTCAGAGACAGTGCTAGAATATAATTTAACAAGTATGCAACCTGGAAATGTGATTTATTAAGGATCAAGAAAAAGAAAAGACTAAACAAAAACAGACTCATAGTCAAAAAAGAACGAAGACATAAGCCGTCAAAATACCTTGGATAATTTCTCCCTAAGAATTACTTAAAAAGGCAATTCGTTTTTAACTGAATTAGATACCAAAAATACCAGAAGCTACACATCACCATCTTTATTAGACAAGAGGTTATGATGCAATATGACGCTTGACTCCCAAGTTTTGAAAGCAGCACTCTGGACACCGCCATACGGAAATAAGCACAAAATGGAGTTGGCCAAGCACAGCATAAAATACAAAATGGTACTACCAGAATAATGATACAATATTCTAAGTGTCTCAAAAAATAACTGTACACACGAACATTGAAAATAGACAAGTTCCAGATAGTATAAAGGCGCACAACAGCTGGTATGAATAGCTATGCTTTGAACAATCAGACTGAATTAAAAATTTAAAAAACAAACATCCAAGTTTTAAATTCCTTTATCCCAAACCTATTACAAATTTGATTATCTAAAATCATCAACAGAACACAACACACTTGTATTTTTTCCTATACACTACACTTTAAGCATTGACAGGAGACATTTTTAGCTGGACCTTTCAACTATGATATAGAACTCAGAACCATAATGGAATATGTTTGTTTCTGATGTAGCTTAGCTTTCAAAATCTAAATAATATCTATCCATAATAGCTTCACAACTTGCACAACTTCCTGAATTGAAAGCAAAGGACTGAAGGCAAGTAGCCACCCTTACAGCACTAAATGTCTTTCCCCACCAATTTAAATTAGAATCTTGGGGCACTGCAAGCTATCCTGGCAAAGTACAAGTTAGAAACCAACCCAAGAGGAAGCCCCAGTCACTCATACCACCCAGTTTAATTTCACCAGTTAACTTAAACTATTTATCTTTAGGATGTCTGGAGAAAACCAGAGTATGCAGAGGAAAAAAACACACAGACATAGTGAGAATGTGCAAACTCCATACAGACATTGACTAGGTTTGGATTTGAACCCCATGTCTCTGAGTCTCAAGGCTGAACTACTAATCACTACACCACCAAAACACATTTTAATTATACCTTAAATAAAAAAGAACATTTCGAAAATAAGAAACTGACTATATCAATATCATGACACTAATCAAAAATAATTTGCAAATGATTGGTATAATTCATTTTGATAAGAAATGATATTTGTGTTTTAACTTTCCAGATCGATTACAGGTGCATAGATTGGTATAAGTATTCCTTTTGATGGACTGGCATTTTGTCCAGAGCAGGACCCTTCCTTGTGCCCAGGATAGTAATTGGCTACTTGATACCTTGTACTGGAACAAGTAAGTTCAGAAAATGTATGCATTTATTTAAAAAGCAGATTTAGCATATATTTACTTTGGTATAAAATTAAACATACTTATTTTTGCCCAAGTGAATGAGATGAGTAACATCTTCAATTGGAAGAGAATACGACAGCTTGTCCTCATCAGGTATCTGAAAGATTACAAATCCAGACTAAAATTAGCATTAGTTGTCATTAATCATCTGTCACTGAAAAATACAAAACACAATACATCAAATATTTAAAAACAGTGAAAATGTACATCATGTACATAATGAACCTGCATAATTCAATTCAGGTATCTAGTCCCATCAAGCAGCATCAAGTAAAGGTAGATAATAATTTTGGGCTCTGTTTCTGTCCTGTGCTGGGTACACTCACTCACACAGCAAGCAATTTTGACCCACCAGACTTAATCCATAGTAAACATGTTTGTTTTGTTATAAACAGCATGGATTGGTTGGCTTCCAGACTGGGATGGATGGTTCCTTACCCAGCCAGGAAGCCTATATAATGGAAGGATGTGGATGGACAGTCTTCCTGGCTAGGTTGGTTAGGCATACCTTCCCCATTCAGGAAGTTGTCATAGTGGAAGGACAAAAGGAAACTGCCTTCTGGGGGCATGTGTTTCCTCAACAGGTTGGATGGCAACATCTCTCTAGTATGGCCCCTGTGTGGACTCCTGCAGGGCTGCATGAGAGTCGCAGTTCTGGAGGGCAGTTATGTTGGGGTTCTCAGGTGCCACTAGAAAAGTAAGGTATCCCTAACCAACCCAGCCAGGAAGACCGTCCATCCACTTGTTGAGTACCAGCCCAGATCAAGTACTGGTTGTGACATTTCTTTCTATCCCCCATTAAGAAAAGAATCTAGAACCTAAGAAGTTATATTCATACCCTTTGTGTTAGGTGTACAGTTGGTTCCTGCCTTGTGCCCAGTACTGTTCTTATTGTGAATAAATAGATTCAGAGAAAGAATTGATGGACAATACTACATTGGTGAAACACCATGCTTGCTAGAACACTGGATTCTGGCAAAGTGTGGACATTAGAAAATATCCATCCATCCATTTTCCAACCCGCTGGGCACAAGGCAGGAACCAATCCTGGGCAGGGTGCCAACCCACCGCAGGGCACACACAAACACACCAAGCACACACTAGGGCCAATGAATGTATGAAATAGAAAGAAAGAGAAACAGACATTATTGATATTCAACTCTGTTTTTTTCTCCCTGCCAGTAGATGTACATTTGCAGGTACACAGAAAATGAGCTTTAGTGTATTAAAGAGGTCTTATCTTTAAAATTAAAATTAAGGAGAAATAGACAAACGCTGGTACATACCTTGAAGAAATCTGAAAAATCACTTGTGTCCCTTCTCACCCTCTCAGTCACAATTTCTGGTATAACTATGGTGTACTTAAGCAGTTTTGATACATTTTCTTTCAGAGCTTCTGTAAATAAAGATATGTGTTAGAATAGTGATAAAATAAATGCAGGGTCACTCTGTTGTCATTAATTTTTGAAGTAATGAACATATAATCTGATAATGAAATAACCATTCTGCTTGAGGAAATAGTTACTTATTCACCTCTATTTCAACCCAACGTGATTCACACATCGAAATGAATAGTACTTTTTTTTATGTATTTTTACTGTCTGTGCACAGATGATCAGTCATTATGACAAAAAGGCAACCTTATTATTTTCATTTAATCACTTCAGCTGCCAGGCCATACAACCTTTAGCCCATATCTATTTTGATACAGTAAAATGTTACACATGTTTTAGACTTTCAAATCCATCAAGAAAGTAGAATAATTTCAAACATGCTAATTATATGAACCAATGGTAGGATATCACTTTATTCTGTCTTCATAGTTCATAGATATATTTACAGTTTTAGGCTATATATAAAAAAGTAATTAAAATCTCAGTGTGATTGTCTATAGAGGATGACAAGAATTAATCTGCCATTATGTGGGCCATAAAAGAGGAAGAGATGCTGTGGTGTAGATCATTAGCATTGTAAAAAATGAAACGTGCAAGTAAAACAAGCATTCATAATATTGTTTTACGGGACCTGCTGGCAACTGAAATTTTGAGTCCAAGGACATATAGCCTGTGGTGGGCAGAGTACAAACATGTCACAATATTCTGATAAACATACCCATTTTATTAAAACATAACCAGCAATCTTCTTGCTTTCACCAGGTCCTAAAATTAGATAATTGATGTGACACTTACACATATCAGTGTTATGTATACTTATTTCAGCAAAAAAGAAGCCAAAATGCAGCCATTACTGCAAATGTACTATGATTAAGAGTTTTCTAGAATCATGTTTAGCAGCTCTGTCCTGAAGGGGATCCCTTGAACAATACCCAAAACAATATAAAGACCAAAACAGATCAAAAGTACAGCATAGTGCAAAGAAACAACAAACCTGCTGCCCTGCTGGGCCTGACCAACAGACTGTAATACCAGTGGGATGCCAAACTCAGATGTCCACAATGTCCAAAACCAAAAACTCCATTAACATTTTCCAACCTTTTTCTCACCGCCTTTGGTCATTCTCTAGCTAGTCAAACTATTGATGAACCTCGTCCTCACAATTCTAAGCCCACAAATTCATTTTCTTTTTCTTTGACTTTTTTTTACTACTTGAACCTAAGAAGGAGGTGCATTATCACCACCTAAAAGTATGGAGTGTTAAGTAGTAATGACAGGCTCAGAATAGTATTCTTTAAAAACTAAGTAAAAGTCATACCCTCTCTTACTGCTTCTTCCTTTGCTTCTAAAATATCTCTGATTTTAATCACTCCTTCTGATACTCGCTTACACATTTTCCCGTATTTTACAGAGTACTTATTACACTCCATTAGCACATGCTCTACAGGCTTGGTGGTTTTCTAGCCAGAATGAGCTTTTAAATCCTATCATATTAGTATGCCAGGGATTACTTTCATTCACCTCAGAATTACTTCTGGGTCAGGAGCTGGTCTTCATTTGGACCAGGGAACAGAAGGCTAAGCTTCACCTTATGGCTTCTAGTATCCCGAAGCCCCAGCCCTAATATTTGCTTTAAAGTGTTAGAATATTCTGGCAGTTGCTCCATAATATGCCCTTGAAGGATATCCCTTTTACACAGCAAGAATTTGAAGAAGTCATTTTTGTATGAGTTACTGTCTACTACATTATACTTGGAGTAACTAGGTCCTGCTTATAATATTGCTTCAGTTTACGGGAGTCTGAGGGCATTGATTTATACACTGTATAATTCTCTGTATGGTGCTACTGATAGACTTAGGACTTGGGAATTCCAAAGCTGTTCAATTTTACATTTGTTGGTTTGCCTAGCATCATTATTAGCTGTATGATCATCCAAGTTGCAGCTGTCAGACAAACACCCACACACGTCCCTCTGCACTCTTAAATATAAAGATACCAGAGTGGTTCTTCAGAGCAATGCCAAAAGGAAACCACATTTGGTTCCTAAAATACAAATACACATGAAGGTTTCTGAGAGAACCTTTAGATCTGTAACAGGCACCACACAGTAAATAGCAATAAACAGACTAACAGATTTGCAAATACCAATATGTCATTATTTTAAAAGGATTCTTCAAGCATACAACAACACAATCTACATTATTTTTTCTTAATCTGTTAGTGACCTGCTAGATAGCCTGCCATACATTAAGGATTTTATGTTTTTTCTCTACACATTAGGAGGTTTTTTAAAGAACCTGCTTCATATGCAAATAACCTTCCCAGAACGAAATGGTGTTTTGTCAAGCAATGGTTCTACGAGGAACCACTCAACCCAGTAAAGAACCATAAAATGCCATTAAGGAACCAATATTTTTAAAAGTGTAGAATACTCTTGTATAGAGAGAGGTTCATGGTGGACCAGTGCTTGCAAGGTGTTCAGGTCCAGTGGTTGAATAACAAGTTTGAATTATAGCTCCACTGCTAGTACTTGATATTTGGTATTAAGATATTGTGGTGATATTTTGCATTTGATTTTGAACAAACATAGAATTGTGAATAAGCATTGGACAACTCCACCTTGCCATTGTCTGTCCAGATGAAATTGTTCCAGACATTTTGTACATCTTCACAAAGATAAGTTATGCTGTTGTGTGCTTTCTAGAAAATAGACTTCTCCTGTCTGCCCTTCCATGAGATCCAAACTTGTTCAGCCTCTTGATGTCATGCTAGTAGAATCCTATTAACCCCTTGCTGTAGAATATCTTTTCTATTCTTTCGATTTTTCAGATCTTTGAGTGAACTTGTTGATATGTCCAATCTTGGGAGGGCTGATCTCTATTTGTAAATAATCCTTGTCACTGTAGAATAATGGACTTCAGATTGTCTCGAAATAACATTTTAACCTTTTCCAGACTGATAAGCAGTGGCTTCTCTGAGATCATTGCAGAGACCTTTTATCCTTGGCATGGTGTTTACTTCAGACCAAGTTGCCAACCAACCTGATCATCATCTGATTAAGTACTTTCATAAGCAGCACCTGGTCTAATTATATTTTTGATCAAAACAGAAACTGTGTAGTTATTTTTTTTATGTATAGCTTTTTATAGGATGTTAGCTTACTTTTTCAGAATACTAATAATTGATTTGTATCTAATATTTCTTCCCCTTCCAAGTTTAGATTTATCTTAATTTAGTACTTGGTGAGAAATAAATGCTTTTTTAGAATTGAATTTTAAGCATTGTAATCAAGTGTTAAAGTTCTAAAACCTGATGCAAAATTAAATAATAAATTACATAATTCTGTAGCATACAGTATTGTGTTAATAGTAATATAAATCTCAGTGCTTCTGAAAATTAAATTTGACATAGAACTCACTTAACCTAGTTCAGAATTATAAGACAGATCCTACCCTGGCAGCACTGCATGCGTACAAGACAATAATAACTTTCCAAAGGCAGATTATCAGTACATTGTTGGACCAGATCCAAAATATGGATCGCCTTTACGAGGACTATAAGTGAGAATCCATGCATCTATTTAACAATAGAGGTGTCTTTATGAAGATACTGTAAGCATTTAACTAATATACAGATTTAAAATAAAACTAGGGAAAGCAAGCAAATATAGATAAACTGTAAAAATACCTTGATACTGTTATATTGACAGGTTCCTCGTAAATAAGTTTAGTTACAGCAAAGGAGCTAACAATGTTACTGTAACGACACTGCCATTGGTTATCTTAACACTAAAATATTACCTTTAAACAGCAAAACTACCATTTGTTAAATTAAGACAATTACTTAAGAATGCCCGACCTCTGTGTTTTTAAGACTTTTTAATCTGTCTCAGCCTGTTTATCCCCAAGTGGATAGCGTAAGCCGGGGGTGGAATTCACCAGGACATGGTGTGACGTCATCATGTACATAAAACGTACAAAACATGTTTATATTAAATCAGTTTAATACTACTATGTATTGAGGGAGTAGTCGTTACATTTGTAGATGTTAATTTTGAGTACAGTTAACATAATAAAGGTATAATGTCAAAAGACCTCGTGACTCCCTTTGCTTAATGAAATGAAATCCGTTGGCTTTATTTCAACGTAAATTAAATGTGTTAATGTGATATGCAGTAGATTTATGACACTGAAAGTGTTACGTAAAGTCAGCCAATATGATCATTTAGGTTAAGTTATAGTATTATATTGTGTAAAGAAAACATTTCAGTGAGATCGTTTTTTGAGATGTTGCCAGTGTTGTATCCAATTCTGTCCCCCAAGTCCCCCTGGCAAAAACGACCTGTGCACAATGTGGGATGGTATCAGAATTGATTTATCCGTTAATTTTAAAAGTTTGAAACCCTTTCCCTGTTCAATACTAAACATGTACAAGCTAAAAAATAGTTCACACCCTATATGTTTTATTTGTTTATTTTGTTAATTGCTGGATCCTGAGGAGGACGACCATACAGAAACCATTAAAAATAAATAAGATTATAAAACTTTATTTTAAAAAGCCCCAAGCGACCCCTTCGGGACGGGAAGGTTCTTCTTTGTTTCGATGCATTGTTTTAAAGGTTTTTAGCACAGGTAATATCTTAACTATCCTCATGGAACACAATCACTTGCAATAATTTCTACGATGAGGCAGGTTAATAACGATTAACACTTTAAAATTCTACTCACCTGCTCTGGAGAAACCACTAAAAAACAAAGTTAGCAATAAAATAATGTGGAGAGTGAAGAGTTTCGTCATGATCTTCGATTACCTTTGCCCGGCTATTTGACAGGTAGTAAGTAACTTGTCGCTGAGCTGAAGCTATTAATAAGTGGAAACCGGCCTGACCTGTTCTACAATAAAAAGGTAGAGAAACCTTCCCCAGAAACCAGAGTTGCTCTAGTGCGAATAAACTGTTTATAATTCTGTTATTTTTTAAAGTACCAACTGTTACAAATGCACTGAAAAATACAACACCTTTCTGTTATCGAGCGCGAAAAAATAAAAAAAGTGAGAAACTACTATTCCTATAGTGCTACAACATATTAAAAAAAACTTCAGAATTCAGACCTTTGAAAAATAAAGGGTGTAGGCGTGGCGACAGTTGCGCAAATCGGCATAAGAAAAGGCAATAAGAAATGTAAATATACTACTTAATCTCAAATAATCATACAGTTTGCTTTGCACATACGGATAATCAGTGAGAAAGGTGAGGTGAGTTGCATTACATGATCAATCACACTGTAAAATATCTAGACGAAGCTAGATAGATAGATAGATAGATAGATAGATAGATAGATAGATAGATAGATAGATAGATAGATAGATAGATACTTTATTAATCCCAAGGGGAAATTCACAAAATAATATATAATATAGAGAAGTGTGGCTGTTTGTGGTGAAAAGAGAAGGTAAGACGACAAAACAAGATAAGCCATTTGCAACATGAAAATAATGCAGCACAATGGAAATTAACAATTTTATCAAAGAATTATTTTTGAAGCTTATTTTAAACGTTGGTGTATATGCAGTGATATTTTTACTGACAAGACATTCTAAAGAGGTGATGCATCCATCCACTTGATCATTTCCAGGACTCCTGAAGAAGGGACCTATCCTGGCAGTTTTGGGAGTACAACATGAACCAACTTGAGATCGTATTAAACTCACTGGGACAACTGAGTGCTGCAAATGAAATCACTGAGGTCTTTGAGATATGGAGCACTCAATGAATAATGCTGCAAGTGGGAGAATAAATTAACTCTACACAAACGGTGATCGGGCCTGGATTCAAACCCAGGACATTGGAACTATGTGGCAGAAGTGCTGTACCACTTTTGCTTAATATTTTGTGAGCCTTAATGTATGACAAAAGGCCTTTTTTTGGTAATCCTGTATATCACTATTGGTAAAATTCTTCAACAGGTATAAATCTTGCATTGAATAAAAAGGAAAAAAGCCGTAGATATAGCAAGAAACAGGCTGAAATTAAGATGATAGTGGCAGAAAACTATTTTGAAGTATACTGCCATTGCTAATTTCAGTTAGGCTAACTTTACTCAAACTGAGCATGATATAAGGTTTTAAAGATGAAACTTCAGATATACTGTATTGCCATTTCCCAGCTGTCTTTAGTTGAATTAACTTAAAATGAACATGATGGTAGGTTTTATGTATGCCTTTCACAGTTGACATAATTTTACTGGATATCAGGTTAATTTACTTATTTACTTTATTTATGCTGTAATAAAGGAAGCAATTTTAGTTGTCTTCGGGCATCCATTCACATGTCATACAGCAGTGTTGCCCTGTACACAACAAATCCCCCCCAGACTTTATTATTTTTAACACATTCCAATAAGAAAAAAAAGATTTGTGTATGGTGCTATTTTGGGTTTTTTTTCAGGACATTTTCTGCTGTTTTACACCTATACTTTGGTGAAAAAGCTTCATTAGCATAAAGAGAACTAATATACATTACAGAGACACCTTTAGGGGGAAATGTTGCAAGAAGCTTTGGGGATTCCCACCACCTTTTGTAGTCTGAGAGGAAGTTAAACACTACTTCTAATGGTACTTTTTTGATTTGCCACAAAATCTATACATTATGAAACTAACTGCCTTTGGACTGATTTGTGTGTGATATAATGGAAAACATACAGCTCACATCTCATGGGCACTCTTTTTCCATGTTCAGACAAGAGTTTATGCTATGTTAAAATGACATCATATAATTGGGCACAAATAAAATGAAGCAGTTGTTTAAAAGGATTATTAGATTATGCTATAATACCTCAAAATGTAACTTCTACAATTACAATTTAAAATTTGCTATTTTATGATTTATTACTTGTATGCTACAGTTTCACAATATTGATGGACAGAAAATTGTCACATAATCCAAAAGTAAAAATCATCATAGTTGAACTGTGCTAGTTATCTCATATAAGTTACGGTAACACAATTTCATACACTGTGTTGTTGTTCAATCTCTCTAGAATTTCTTAATATGTGCACTCTATACATAGAACATTTTACATATAATTGAAATAACTTCATCCAGCAAATAATATTTTTTGAGTGATACAAGATGATAGACCTGAAACATATATGTATTACTACTGAGAAATAAAAAGCAAATTACTGTATGAAGCACGCAATATTAGTATTTTAGTAGACCCATATCAGAATGGACATACAAAAATATTCAGACTATTATTTTTGAATTGTTGGTGTATTACAAATGATAGCCAAAAATCTTGTTTTCTTTTGTAATTTTACTACACTGAGGTTCTCATGTAAAAAAAACAAAATTATCTGTCAAACATTATTCTGCCAAAACTGAAAATAAAGCGCTAGTGCTTATATATGCACACAAAAAGCAATTCATATGTTGTTTAGCCTTGTTTAATGTAATAAAAGTTTTAAGCATTTTTAGAATTACTCTGTATCATCTTTGTATGTTTTATATGATGATTTTTGTATATTTTTGTTGGCAGACTTGCTCAGGCTCATCTACATTTTCAAAAACAGTACTTGTTTCCTACCTTTTTCACATTGTTCCAGGCCTTCTTGACTGGGTTGAGAACAGGACTTTGACTAGGCCATTCAATATCATTCATCTTTTATTCCTTGACATACTCCTGTATTGTTTTGGCCCTCTCCTTGGGACAGTTGTCCTGCTAAAAAGTTTCTCCCCCAGCTTCATCTATAATTTCCAGCAATGTTTCCATTTTTCTTTAGCTGTACCAGGCTGCCAGTTCATGCTGATGAGAAATAATTTCAAAGCACGATGTTCCCTATAATATACTTTCTCCTAGTGCCTTTTCTCACAAATATACTTGTGAGGCATCCTTCTCGAGCCAGAATATTACAGTTGTTATGCAAATTTAATTTCTTCATAACTGAGCTAACAATGCAAAAATGAAGACGAAAACACTTTGATATATCTCTTTACTATAATATGTATGTTTTTAATGATTTTTCCATGGACTTCCTTCCAATGCACTTTGGGTTTATGTACATTCTCATCTTTCAGATTTACCAATGATTTTTAAATGGATGCATTTGCTTATCCAAAACAATTAGTCATAAAATTGCAGAGGCTTTTGAGTAAGACAGTTATATCACTGTTAGGGTAATTTGTGTCATCTATGAAAACTGAAATGCTTTGGTGGAAGAGAGTCTGTGAAGTTAAATAAGTAAATAATATCTTTTTTTTGGGGGGGGATCTGTGCTGACAAAAATATCTATCAAATTATCCTTTTAAATTGTATAAGTTTACAATAAAATCTAAAAAAAACAAGTGGAACAAGATGAAACCATATTGCAAGACACTGTGCTATATATTCCAAATCTTCAAAAAATATGATGTATCAGAATTTTTCAATATAAAAGCGGTCGGGATTGTCCTTCCGTCCCGTGAGTGCTACGCAGGCGCGGAGTTTCACACACGCCCCGTCCATTTTGCAATGCACGATGGACTTTGTAGTTTCGTTTTTCCAGGTAAAAGATGATTTTCTACTCCAGACTGTGTGATATCTTCTTCTTCTTTCTTACTATATAAAAGCGGTCGGGATTGTCCTTCCGTCCCGTGAGTGGAAAGCGTAGCGGTATTCCGCATATCACAGAAGCGACATGATGTGAGCAGAGTTCTGGTGCTCCCATTGTTCCCTTGCTTTTGTGCGCGATGCGCTGGAAAAATAGACAAAATGATGTCTCTGGAAATAATTAATGTTGATGGAGTACAAATGCCTCACCGCGTAGTAAATATCAGGGGGGTTCAAAAGGGCGACCTCAATATAGAAAAAAGTTTAAATTTCATCACAAAAATAACAGAAACTACGAGTATTAAAGTAATACCGCTCAAATGCAATATAACCAAATTAATGAGTTTGTATAAAATATCAAATTGATCTACATATTGAATTGCCTTAAGAAGTGGTCAACTTAAAAGTCGGTCGCCTTAAAAGGCGGGTCAGCCTAGTACATATTATTTTTGTTAAGTTATTTAAATTCTAAGTGATAGTGTGTACATCCAAGAATACAAACATATTTCTATATTCATGTTTCTATGGGCATTTAATAGAATTACTGTCATTTCTAAAATGTCACAGCATGTTTGCATAAGAATGTCCTGTGACAGACTGGCAAGCTGTCCATAGTCAATTCTTGCCGCTTGGTTCTTGCTTTTGGGGTCATTTCTTGCCTCCCCTTAATTTCCTAAATGGATTATTATAATAATTAGAGAATTGTTGCATTGAAAGGAGATTTCTGCATTTTCATATAGGTTTTCTTATCTATTTTTGCTCACCCCAAGATGAAAACTGCAAAACTGGGTTTATGATTGGCTTTTTCCGTGGCACAAAACAGACCTAAATGCTTTGCCTGCACAGTTAGAATCTGTAGAGTCTGCAGTGATAGCCAACATCTAATGCCACTAATGTGTATAATATAATTTAAGAATTTGGTAGATATACATACTGTAATGAGATCAAATAATTGTATTTAGATCTTTTGACATATATTGCTGGGCAATTAGAATGTTGTTAGTTTTGGGCCCTTGCAAGTCTGCATCGATAAAGTCTCTTCTCTGAAATACGAACAGGGAAAGTACACTTGACCTTCTCAGGGTGGAATATCTGTCCATACACGCTGGATATCACACACTTAAACTTACTGAATTATTAAGTGGACACGCTAAACGCACGCATACTTTAGGCACGACACTCAAACTAAGTTGTCCCGATAGCTACTTCGGCAGATACAGTTATCCGTCCATTTCATTACTGTATTCGGGGAGAAGTTGTTTGGGTATGGGAGGGAAAACGGCTGCAAATAGAATAGGAAAGATTACTGTACTGTATTATGCAAATCAAAACGGTTGATTAAGTATATTAGGAACTGGGCAGGATCATAAAAATGGTAATATGCATATAATGAAAACGGAGTAATTAAAATGCTATTTATGTATGTATTAATTTATTTCATAAATAAAGTTACAGTGAAATATGTCGAAAAGTAAAGACAAGCACAATTTTCTTTCCGGCAGATGGAGAAGGCAGCTATAATGCGAGGACCTGTGTTTGATGCGTTTACGTCACGAAGGCGACATTGGTTATGTGAGTTCGGGCGTGTTTAGCATTTAACTCACTTCAAGTTTATATTTTATTTTACATGAGACCGACTTTATGTAGACTATACGCAGAGAACATTTTTTAACAGTGTCATTCAGTTTTAATATTACGTTCTGGTATTAATGTGTAATTTCTGAAGTAACAATATGAACGTATAGTTTTTACGTGACAGGACGTTTAATACAGCGTACCTGTGATCAATTCAACGGTTATTGGATACGTATTTTTCTGTATTCATTTAAGTTTTGATTTTATTTTTCATTTTAGGACTGGGATATATGGTCCGTTGCAAGTTGTCATAAGAAGTGATTACAATCGCATTGCGTACAGTTAGTTTACTTTAATCTTACATTAAGAACATCGGTGTAACTCATGGTAAAGGATGCAGAACCAGTGTTTGCTGTCAAACAAGCAAGCCGTAATTTCTGTAAAATTTTCCTGGAATTGTACATCGGAAGAGGATTTTTGGGGTCACTTGGTTTTGGCAAACAATCCTACGGAATTTTCTGAAGCGACAAGTGACACGTCAGATCTGTAAGCACCTTTTATACAATTGATATACAGACTGATAATGCAAAATATCCGTGTGTAATTGTTCCATTGATAATATTGAGTGCCACGTCTAATCTGCGCGACAAAATTACCAATTTGTACAAAAGAATCTTGATCCTACCTATTTTAACTGTTAAATACTTTTCTTCGCCGAGGTCGTTTTTGACCCTCTGCTGTTTTTGGAACATCACATTTTTTTTCTTTGGCTGGGTGTGTTTTCATCAGTTACTCTGGTTTTGTCAGTTGTCTCGGATATACGTACGCACGGTTTGGTTTCCTCTCTAATCGTGTACTTTAGAAATACATTGCATTAGTTCTTGGACCGACATCATTATTCCTGGCCAGTACTCAGTGCTGTCAGGTAGGCATTCCTACCCAGCAACCCTGAACCCAGAAAATGGCTAGATTGATGTGTAAGGAAATGGATAGAATGTGCAAATGAATGTGTCTTTATTGAAATTCAGTTTATAAAAACCTAAGTGAATTTATTGTTTTGCTGTTATGAGCTTCATCTAAAAAGTAAATCTTTTTTTATAATAAAAATCTTACTCACTGAGACAGAGTAAGTTCAAAAATCTTGCTTATGTTTTCTTTTATAAAGCACCATTATTTAAAAAATGACAGTTTGAAAATCAGTTCATCAGGTTTAACAATTCACTCAGTTTAAGAGCTTTTTATCTAATCTCTTTCCTTATAAAAAAAAAAATAACAGCACTAATGAAAAAGATTACTGGAGTTCAACACCTTTACTGTCATTTTGTAATGAATAATGAGCACTCCTTTGGCGTCAGTTTTTTCACTGAATTGAGAGTTAACATTTTTTGCACATGTGGATGTTCAGGACTTTGTTTTAAAGCTTACAATACATATGTGATGAGTTTTTTTAGTTGATTAATTTTATTATTGTGTATCTTGTTTTTTATTTAACAGGTCAGAGTTATTAATCATACAACAACCTCAAGACAATGAAACAGGCATTCCCTGTGTAGTGCACTTGCAATGCATCCCACAGGCTGGGATTGAAATAGTCTGCCTTCATGTAGTGAGCCAGGCACGGACCATGGAAGTGTATTCATCCTCCGAGTACTGTGGCACATGTCGAGGTGAACCAGTGCACACTTCGCAAGACAACTGGTATATATCTTTTCTTTTCTCTTATGCATAGATGCTTGAATAATTGTAAGGTTTTCACAAACTCACTTAGAAAAACTGCATATAGAACAAGAGCCAGTGTCTCCTGAAAAGTTTGTATTGAATGGAGAAGATTATTTTTACTCTTTTACTGAATTGCCTGGTACTTTTTAGCACCCAATTGCTTTTTGGGTTGTTATTTAGGGAAATAAATTAGCTATGTCCTAAAAAAAAAAATGAATGATTAGTTCACAAATAACTTGGTTCAATAATTTGGGAACAGTTACTGTCCTTGTAAGTATAGCTAATCCTTAAGGCTTTTAGAAGTTATAAGACAGTTGATAAATTGATTAGAAGTAACATGGTGTTCTTCCATTAAAAATCATTCCAGCAGGGCTTCTTATTTAATAAAAATATTGTCCCAAGACATCTTAAAAGTTGCATCCCAATAAAATGGAATATAGCACCACATGTTAACTATTAAATGTTTATTGCTTTTGGAGCCATCCCATTAACCAAGCATTTTAATTTTTTTTTACAATTTTTCACCATTCACTAGCATTTAAAGTTGAATATTTCTTATTTGTTGAAGATTGCATGAAGATTGATTGTTGCATTGTTCGTTTCATATTTTTATTTTAAATAAAGTAAACTCCAAAATATGACCTTTTGTTGAAATTCTAAATAAAACTTGTGTGACCATTCTTTTCTAACTTTAAAGGCAGTTGTTCATAAGCATGTTAGTTGGTGATTTCAATTTGTATAATAGAGTACGGTTAACAATTGTTTAAATTGTGTAATTCTTTATGTGGCAACATTTGTTAGGCCTAATGCGTCACAGCTTCCCAGTTTGAATTTTGGATGATTCAGCTTCTATGAGAACTTTGCACATTCTTACTTTGGTTGTGTGAATTTTTTTGAATACTTGGCATTCCACACACTTCTTATGTATGTGTATTTTGGTGCTACTAGTCAGCCTTAATTAGAACAGCATCATTGTATGTGTGGTGTACTCTGCAGTGGTGGCAGGGTAATTCTGTTTTGTGTGATTGTTTTATATTTATATGTATAGATTTCCATTTTGCAAATGTACTTCAGAGGAAACTGTAGGGGCTTTGCATTTTTAGAACATAGGAGGAAACCACCTATAGAAGTGCACAGAATTGTTCATTTTCTATATGGCTTTGGTTTTTTTAAAAAAATGTATGTAAGCAACATACTTTTGGAATTGCTTTGCTCAATAGAAGAGGCCTATAGTGTATTGTGATTGGGATAGCAGTGTAGTATGTGAGTGGTGATCTCATGATGTCATGTTAAATGAGAAGTAAGGTTATTTTTAACACTGGTTTCCAGAATTTGATTTGGTTGTGTTGCTTTGATTAGCCACCATGGAAGCACAACAACTATTTTCATATTTTTATCTTTTTTTTAATCTCTTAATAGTAGAAATCATTGCAACTTCCTTCATTTAGGCAGATTGGTTGATAATTTGGTGTCAGACCTATTGGAGGTATCTGTTTAAACTTTCTTCAGAATGCTTTTGTTGCCCACATTACAAAAAAAGGGTTAGAAATTAGAAACAAGTTAATGTTGTGCAACCTGTATATTAACACTTATTTTCAATTGATGAGTGGTGTATTCTCCCATTTTCCTTTCTGACTGAGAACAAATTCTGTGCATTCTGTAAAGTAAAATCCATTTTTGTTACATAGGTTTCTAATCTATGTTTGGATTATTTTTATGTTTCCTCTTATTGCTTATCATTAACTTGTAACTACTATGTAAGAAATTAGAATGTTTATAAATTACTATTGTAGTTATTTTAATGCTGCTATGAAATCCTCATTTAATCAAAACCAGTCCTTAACCTTTGTTTTGAAAAAGAATTAGGAATTATCTTATGAACAGTCATAACAGAACTGTACATTTCATTTTATATGCTTGCATATAGTCATGGTGCTAAAATAACTGGGTTTGCTAAGCAGTGTGCCTGTCTTCAGGACAATGGTTTGAGGAACCCTAAGCCTGCATAAGTATATAATACAGTGTAGATTTACTCATATGGGTCAGTGTTGTGTATAATGCCAAAATACGAAAGAACACAGTCATTTTTATAAGAATGTTGCAACTGGTTAGTGTTTTGGACAGGCTTAAAAAAAATCATTGGAAGTTATTCACATGTGCATTCATGTGTATATACAATATATAATTCAAAGTTGACTGACTCCTTCACTCACTCACTTATCCACAAAAACACTATTTCCCGATTAGGTAAAAAGCTGAAATTTGACATTATGGTACATCTTGCCCAGTAGGTATCTGGTAGGAAGTCTCCTAAACTGGAAGTACCTGACAATTGCATTGTCTCGTTTATGGTTCTGTGTTGGATAAATTAAACTAGTAAACAGTTCTTTTTAAAAGTTTTGTAAAAAGCCATAACTTTGACTCGTTGTATCTCATTAGAGAGTGAACCCCTTTTGTCGACTGATATGGCATGCACAACTGAAGTGATTTCAAACTGTACTTAAGTAATTCTTACAAAATAATATATATTGCCATTATATACAAAAGTGTATTTTGTCATAGTATTGCTTGATTACTTTGGTAGAAGCTATAGTGTAATATCAAAAGAGGCTTGTTTGACTGATAAATTGTTTCAACTTGACCATATGTCTAGGAACAATAATATGTGTCTTTTTTTTTGCAAATAGTGGCCACAGTAAATTCTAAAAATCAATACATTACTTTACACTTTTATTCAACTCAAGACTTCTTATGTAACAACTCAAAGATGAAAATAAAGACCCACGCAAAAAAGACAGAATTTCTAACTTAACACTACAAAATACAGTAATGGATTGTCAATACTACTCTAATATGAATTATATCTGAATATAAGATCAATTTTAATTCACACAGAAAGCCAGGATAATGAAAGGTGTAATATTTAATATTATCTTAAACATAAAAATAACAAAACCAAACAGTTTTGATAAATACTTTCTTTAATGAGCTGTTGGATAAAATAATCTTTTTTTTAACATTCTTTAGCTATATACATCTGCAAATAAACAAAAAATACATTCTTAAGTGTTATTCAGTGAGAAAAGTCAAAATGGATGTTTTTTCCTAGCACTGTCTTGGTGGTCAAATTCCATCAGACACAGTGTTACACTGCTGTGTCTTTATGTATACATAACTGTGTTATTTCTGTTCTTGTTGCAGTGTTAAAGAAAATGTACTGTTGTATAAGAAAAATATACGTCTTGATTCACCTACAAATTCCTGTGAAATTAAGGTTAGTCTTTTTTATGATACAAAATACTGTCTTGCAATAAATATAAAGAAAGTTTTGTTGCTTGACTATTTTCTCTGGAAATGTACAGTACCCTGGTAACTACTGTAGAATAGCTAACATGATATAAAGTAAATGCATATTTGTATTTAACAGGTCTTTTTGAATGTACAAATTAGAGAGCAGAATGATGTTAATTTGCACCTGTTATATACATAGATCATTATGAATATAAATTATTTTGATTTCAAGGTTTCATTACAATGTGTGTTTAGTTTATTACTGATAACTTACTACTACTTAGTCAGATCAGAAAACATTTCCCATAGTTATATAGAAAGCAAAGAAGGAGAAAGTTTTAACCTTAAGTAATCAGTCCGAGATACTGAAATATCCACAAAGGTTTTCATTTTTATAACATGTTCAGTTGAAAAAGAAACGTTGGATAAGTGCCTGCTAGATTTGTAAAATTTGAACTGAGAATTTTTTCCTTGTAATGTTAATTTCACATTTTTTTTCTAGTTTTATATCAAATCATCATATTGAGCATGACTGCCATCCAGGCTCACATCAAAGCTGGAGCCTGTATGATATATTGCTTTCGCCTGTCCTCCTATTGTGCGTGATGTCACACTTATTAAGGCATGTTATGACTCTCTTTGGTTCTGGCACTTGTCTAGGAGGCATTTTGTGATCTTTACTGCAAAAAGCTTTTATTGAAGAATTTTTCACAAATGTGTTGTTTATACTTGCTCATACTGACAGTACAGTTGAAGTCGAAGGTACATCTTTTTTTATATTTTAAGATACTACTTTTCGGGATGAGAGTGAATTGTCAAAACAGATGTGACTGTTGCACCATCATCTTCTTTGTTTAGTTCAAAATAACACCTATCTTTATATGACTTGTTTTTACTTGTCTTACTATTTAACTGTGACTAATTGCAGGATCTGTGTGGTGATTGTTCAGCAGAATATTATCTAATGAGTTGATTTTCAGAGTTTTGAAAAGTTTTTAATGAGAACACAACTTGACACCTGGTGCAGTGTTTTAGGTAGAGGTGTTTCCTCTCTGGCTTTAATAACATCAAATGATCTCATCTAAAAGAAAGATTAGTTTTTTATAGCTGTCTGGTTCTGCAAATTTCCCAGTTTGTAGGGATTTGGCAGACTAGTCAAGGCTAAAATTTTGAAAGTACCAAAAGTTTATGCATGATGCCTATTGCTTTATTGTCTCTTTTTATCACCAAAAAAAAAAAACCAGAGTATTATTGTCATTCTAATAAGTACAGAGTCTAGTACAGGTTGAGCATCCCTAATTCTAAACTGAAACTATTTTTTCTCTTATGATAGTGTAGGAGTCAATGTAGGGCTGAAAGAATTGGCATCTGTTTTTGTGAAAATATAAATCGCAAAATTTGTATTCAAAGCAAACAATGTGTCACACCCCATTAAAACGAGGTAAAAAGAACTTCCGTTAAGAGAGTTGTTATAGAAGAGCCATAGGAGGTGCAGATTCCAGTACTCGAAACACCCAAATCAGTAAATGTGCCTAATGACACCAGTAGAAGCACAGCGGACGGTTCATAGCATCCACCTTCTACCTGCACATCTAAACGACAATATTGGCAACTGATTGATCGGAGCATCTCTGATATAAACATTATTACAGTTGAATGCATTTTAATTTTGTGTTGTGATTTTTATGATCTGATGTGGAGTGAAACCTTTAGATGTTTAGCACTAGAATCCCTGAGGTCTACAAAAATATTCCCTCCCACCTTCTCATCGGCGCCTTTATTTGCAAATGTGTCAATCAGCGCAAACAGTAAGCAGCCTGCTGTCCCATCCCCCACTGAGGCAGCTGAAGTCAAGTCGGACACAAAATTCTCAGAACTGGTCTCTTTATCTGGCAGTTAAGGGTCTGGAATTGTATAGAGTAAATAATATATTGTTATTTGGAATACGTACATTTTATATGTGTTCCATGTCTACAACAATCTGCGTAAATGTAGGATATGCAGGAAATGCGAGGCAAGAAATATTGAACACATAACTAAAACAGAAGCTTTTTTCATGTTATAGTAATAATGACAAAATGCTGATGTGTAATGTGTGAAGACGGAAGTCCAAATATCAAATAAACAGTTTCAGAAAAGACAAAACAAGTGTGCTTTTATTCAAGAATACAACAGAAGAAAAATAGTTTATTCAATTTACATGCTGCTGTCAATGTGTAAATGCCAAAGCCCAAATATCAATTGACGCAAAGCAGACATGTCCGCTTGGCTAGTGCAGAAGTAAGAATGGCTGCCTCAAAGTTGTGGGTTCAATCCCCGGTCCTCCGCGTTCTTACCATGTTGAGTAATCAGCTGCTATTGTTATTACTATTATATAGTAAAAACATATATTTGATTTGAGACTAAAACCTGGTGTAAATTTTCGCTACTTGTAAAAGATAGCTTTTTTTTTTTTTATTCTGTTTTATTCTCTCAGTCACATTCACATGGTACAACGAAATTGCCTCTCCCTCTCACTCGTTTCCCTAGAGCAGCGCTTGTACCTTAGTACAACCTTTATGCAAGTGTAACACATTCAAGAAAACAAATGTGGTCAGTGCTAACACTTCTGTAATGGTAAACTATTGTTTATAATATATTAACTTATTAACTGTCTGTGAATAATTTTCAGGATGTGTGCATTCATAATTTGCATCAGTATCACATGTTAATTTTCCTTTTTTATCACTATCATTTTGTGCATAATAGTCTAGTATTCAAAACACTTAAAATTTTCTATTTTTCAGTCCTACATTTTTACTTGATCTTATTTAATTTGCAAAATTTCTTGTTCACTTATATCACTGAAAGTACCAGCTAAGTAAAGTGCATGCTGGGAGTGTAGATAGGTAGATACTTTGTTAATCCCAAGGGGAAATTTACATAATCTAGCAGCAGCATACTGATAAAACCAATATTAAATTAAAGATTGATAACAATGAAATATAACAGACAGACAATAATTTTGTATAATATTAACATTTACTCCCCCTGGGTGGAATTGAAGAGTCACATAGTGTGGGGGAGGAACGATCTCCTCAGTCTGTCAGTGGAGGAGGACAGTGACAGCAGTCTGTCTGTTATTGACAGGAGCTTGCTCAGCGCACTTCGCTCTGCCACTGATGTCAAACTGTCCAACTCTGTGCCTACAATAGAGCCTGCATTCCTCACCAGTTTGTCCAGGTGTGAGGCATCCCTCTTCTTTATGCTGCCTCCTCAGCACACCACCGCGTAGAGGAGGGCGCTCGCCACAACCGCCTGATAGAACATCTGCAGCATCTTATTGCAGATGTTGAAAGACGCCAGCCTTCTAAGGAAGTATAGTCGGCTCTGTCCTTTCTTACACAGCGCATCAGTATTGACAGTCCAGTCCAATTTATCATCCAGCTGCACTCCCAGGTATTTATAGGTCTGCACCCTCTGCACACAGTCACCTCTGATGATCACGGGGTCCTAAAATCCACCACCAGCTCCTTTTTTTTGCTGGCGTTTAGTTGTTTGGTGTGGTTTGAGTCGCACCATTTAACAAAGTCTTTGATTAGTTTCCTATACTTCTCCTCCTGCCCACTTGTGATGCAGCCCATGATAGCAGTGTCGTCTGCAAACCTTTGCACATGGCAGGACTTTGAGTTGTATTGGAAGTCTGATGTATATAGGCTGAACAGGACCAGAGAAAGTACAGTCCCCTGTGGCGCTCCTGTGTTGCTGACCACAGTGTCAGACCTGCAGTTCCCAAGACACACATACTGAGGTCTGTCTTTAAGATAGTCCACGATCCATGCCACCAGGTATGAATCTACTCCCATTTCTGTCAGCTTGTCCCTGAGGAGCAGAGGTTGGATGGTGTTGAAGGCGCTAGAGAAGTCCAGAAACATAATTCTTACAGCACCACTGCCTCTGTCCAAATGGAAGAGGGATCGGTGTAGCATGTAGATGGTGGCATCCTCCGCTCTCACCTTCTCCTGGTATGCGAACTGCAGAGGGTCGAGGGCGTGGTGGACCTGTGGCCTTAGTGTTGAAGCAGCAGCCTGTCCATAGTCTTCATCACATGTGACGTCAGAGCGACAGGCCAGAGGTCGCTCAGCTCACTAGGACGTGATACCTTTGGGACTGGGGTGATGCAAGATGTTTTCCAAAGCCTTGGGACTCTCCCCTGTTCCAGGCTCAGGTTGAAGATGAGCTGTAGAGGATTCCCCAGCTCCAACGCACAGGCCTTCAGCAGTGGAGATACTCCATCTTGACCCGCTGCTTTGCTAGCACAAAGTCTCCTCAGCTCTCTGCTTACCTGGGCTGCTGAAATTGTGGGTTGGGGAAACTCTCTCCTATGCTGGTATCAGCGGAAGAATGGGTGGAGGGTGCAGTACTCTGAGGTGAGAGTGGGTTAGGGTGGTCAAACCTGTTGAAGAAGTTGTTCATCTGGTTTGCTCTCTCCACGTCTCTCTCAATGGTGGCACCCCGCTTCGAGATGCAGCCAGTGATGATCTTCATCCTGTCCCACACTTCCTTCATGCTGTTATTTTGCAACTTGTACTCCAGCTTTCTCATGTACTGTTCCTTCGCTGTCCTGATCTGAACTCTGAGTTCCTTCTGCACGTGCTTGAGCTCATGCTTATCACCGCCTTTAAAAGCTCTTTTCTTCTGGTTCAAAAGGCCCTTGATGTCACTTGTAATCCATGGCTTGTTGTTAGCATAGCAGCGTACAGTTCTTACTGGAACTACAATGTCCATACAGAAGTTGATGTAGTCAGTAGTGCAGTCAACAGCCTCTTCAATATTCTCACTATGTGACCCCTGCAGGATAACCATCTGTTTGTGTGTGTGTATGATTTCAGTCCAAACAAGAACATCATGCAAGTGGGAGCTACCACTTCCCTTCACACAGACACAGCAAACAAACAGAGATGGGGCAAGGTCAGCAGCCTGGTTATAATGTTCCCTGTGTCACCCCTCGGGCACGGAGAGGCTGCAGACTTGATGTTGACTGGGTGGTGCTACAAACCTGTGGGGCACTGCCTCAGCGACAGACAAGCAGCACTTGACAGACACGTCTATTGTGTTTCGTTGTGCAGCCCCATTGAAAAGGGTCTCAAAAGAGCATGGAAGCCTCACAGTATATACGTGTATATGTGTGTGTTATATAAATAAATTAAATGCATGTCTGGCATCCACAAGAGGACTGGAATGTCCAATAAACAAAGGCAACAAGAAGTACAAAGAAAATGGGAGGTAAGGGCTAGCATATCTGTTAAAGAGAGGTTCCTAAATGCACAACGTTATCAAAACAGATGGACTTCTTATTGTGCCTGTTTTACTAAATAACCACTTCACTGTTGTAGTCTAATATAATCCTTGTATAATATAATCCTTGTATATGGAGCCTAAATCTAATTTTAAAGATCAAAGTAGTCCTAAAACATACTTAGCTCTTAATACATAAAAATGTGGAATATTCATGGTATCTTTATTTAGTGTAATGTTATTATTTGGACAGTCCAGGCCAGACATGTGATTTCTCAGTTTTTAATAAATTTGAAAAAACCTCAAGTAAACTTTTTTCACATTGTCATTATGGGGTGTTGTGTGTAGAATTCTGAGGAAAAAAATGAATTTAATCCATTTTGGAATAAGGCTGTAACATAACAAAATGTGGAAAAAGTGATGCGTTGTGTATACTTTCCAGATGAACTGTATACTGAATGGCTCACATGCTATTCCTTAATATTTTAAATATGTTTTAAATTGTAAATGTTAATATTAAAGATCAATCTAAATGTATTATATAACTTATTGTTGCCATCCTCCAAGGTCCCCCATTTTTTAATCATTTCTTACTTTAGAAATTTTCAGTTAAAGCATATTTTTTTTAAATAAATCTATTGTGCATATAATCACTGTTTCATATTTAAAAATTTGAAAAAAAAACTTTCCATATTTGGTTGTGTTTTAACTTTTCATCGCAGAAGTGTCCTAAAGTGTCAAACTGAATTCAGTGTACAGATTTCTATCATTAATCATGTTTTTTGTACAATGCTATATCTTTCAATAAACTTCACCAAATTATGTTTTTATCATTTTCACTGGCTTTGAAATACTTGGACTGTTTAGAGAATGTGCATCTACAAAGAAATATTTTCCTTTTAAATTATTTATATTCATAAAGTAGAATTAATTTTCTTGCATTATTTCTTTAAATTTCACTGTTTGTGGACAGGTACTTTTTCCCTTTTGTCAATTATTTTGAACATTTCTTCAAGTAATTCAGTTTTGCTTTTCATATAATAGAAATTTGTAGGTGGAATAAAAGTCAGAGGACAACCTGAACTTTACATTAATCCAAGCTTTTTTATTTTTATTGTATGTTTATATGGAAGAAGTTGTTGTTTTGGAAAATAGGGTATACAGATTCAAAATGAGCTAACATCAAGGCCAACTATTTTTCTTTAACCAATTTATTGTAAGCAAATATAATTTTCAGGTTTAAAGAGGCCTTTTAATTTGAATTCATGGCCATCCCTTCAGTGGTCCAGAGTAACTGTTTCTGAATGACAGAGTGCTATTTTCGTTCTTTATTTTGACTGACAGAGTGCTATTTTGTTCCCTTATTTTAGTTACTTTCACTCCGAGAGAAGACAAATGTTGCTATTAATAAAATTGTTGTGGAAACAGCACCTGTTAAAGCTATGAAGAGTTCTTCTGCAGCTGGTGTGAGTATAGATCTTAAACGTGTGCAAAACATGATGGAATCCATGGGAACTAGACTCTCTCCTGGAGCACAGCACCTTATGGACATGGTACAGTTTCAGCAGAAGGTTGGTGAGAGCCTTTCTCTTTATTTCTTTACAGACACCTGACTAGATTATGAATGCTAAATTGAATAATTATATGTGTGATTTATGTTTTGACTGGCATGATGGCTGTATTGTTTTTACTATCCTATGCCATTCCTATTGGAGAAAAGTAATATATGCAGTATATACACTGCTCACAAAAATTAAAGGAACACTTTAAAGAAACACATTAGATACATCAGATCTCAATATGAAGTTGGATATCTATACAAATAACGACAGGGCAATGTCTTAGGAACAAAAGGATGCCAAGTCTTTTAATGGAAATAAAAGTTTTCTGCCTACAGAGGGCTCAATTGTGTAGACACCCTAAAATCAGAGTGAAATGAAGATGTGGCAGGCTAGTCCATTTTTTCAAAACTTAATTTCTGCTACTCAAAATGCTTTTCAGTATCTTGTGTGGCCCCCACAAGCTTGTATGCATGCTTGACAACGTCGGGGCATGCTCCTAATGAGACGACGGATGGTGTCTTGTGGCATTTCCTCCCAGATCTGTATGAGGGCATCCCTGAGCTGTTGTACAGTCTGAGGAGCAACCTGGCGCCTAATGGACCGAAACATAATGTCCCACAGATGTTCTATTGGGTTTAAGTCAGGGGATTGTGAAGGCCATTCAATTGTTTCAATTCCTTCATCCTCCAGGTACTGCCTGCATACTCTTGCCACATGAGGCCGGGCATTGTCGTGCATTAGGAGGAAACCAGGACCTACTGCACCAGCGTAGGGTCTGACAATGGGTCCAAGGATTTCATCCTGATACCTAATGGCAGTCAAGATGCCGTTGTCTAGCCTGTAGAGGTCTGTGAGTCGCTCCATGGATATGCCTCCAAGATCATCACTGACCCACCACCAAACCAGTCATGCTAAACGATGTTACAGGCAGCATAATATTCTCCACGGCTTCTCCTGACCCTTTCACGTTTTCACATATACTCAGGGTGAACCTGCTCTCATCTGTGAAAAGCACAGGACGCCAGTGGTGGACCTGCCAATTCTGGTATTCTATGGCAAATGCCAATTGAGCTCCCGGTGCTGTGCAGTGAGCACAGGCGCAGTAGACATTTGGGCCCTCAGGCAACCCTCATGAAGTCTGTTTCTGATTGTTTGGTCAGAGACATTCACACCAGTGGCCTGCTGGAGGTCATTTTGTAGGGCTCTGGCAGTGCTCATCCTGTTCCTCCTTGCCCAAAGTGGCAGATACTGGTCCTGCTGATGGGTTATGGACCTTCTATGGCCCTCTCCAGCTCTCCTAGAGTAACTGCTTGTCTCCTAGAATCTCCTCCATGCCCTTGAGACTGTGCAGGAGACACAGCAAACCTTCTGGCAATGACACGTATTGATGTGCCATCCTGGAGAAGTTGGACTACCTGTGCAACCTCTGTAGGGTCCAGGTATCACCTCGTGCTACCAGTAGTGACACTGACTGTAGCCAAATGCAAAACTAGTGAAGAAACAGTCAGAAAAGATGAGGAGGGAAAAATGTCAGTGGCCTCCACCTGTTAAACCATTCCTGTTTTGGGGTCATCTCATTGTTGCCCCTCTAGTGCATCTGTTGTTAATTTCATTAACACCACAGCAGCTGAAACTGATTAACAACCCCCCTCTGCTACTTAACTGACCAGATTAATAT
Organism: Polypterus senegalus; assembly: GCF_016835505.1. NCBI lineage: Eukaryota > Metazoa > Chordata > Cladistia > Polypteriformes > Polypteridae > Polypterus > Polypterus senegalus. The sequence continues at coordinate 222,863,624 of NC_053154.1, read as the reverse complement.
CCCATAAGTTTCATTGACTTTATGCTATACTCTGATTAAAAAGTGTTCCTTTAATTCTTTTGAGCAGTATATATATATATATATATATGCAGTGTGTGTATATATATATATATATATATATATATATATATATAACACACACACACACACACACAATGAAAATCGTTTAACACGAAACGGAGGGGACTGAAATATTTTTTCATGTTAAAAGAATTTCGTGTTAAAGGATATTACAAAAAAAACATACAGTATATTCAACAAAATTAAGTTTATTAGAGTACATTTTATTTACATAGATATGTATATATGCATGTATTTAATAAAAATCAATGAAACAAAAACATTCACAAGAACTAGCATTAAAGGTCCTGATATGGGAGCATTCTGAGATCTCGCTTGTTTGAACCAAACAAGTAAAGCCGTCTCTAAATCCTTGTGCTTGGCCGTTCTCATCCATTTTCGCTCTGGCTTACTCCATTCAAACATTTACATAATTTGCTCTCTTTTTTTAATTATTGTTGATAATGTAGAGTTAGCAATATCAAAATCTTTACAGATTTCCATTTTCGTCTTCTGTTTTTGATCAACAGCCTTAAGAAGCTCCATCTTCATTTTAAGCGAAATAGCAGTTTGCTTTCCCCCTGAGCTCTTTGCCATTGTGCTTGTAAAAAAATTCTTCTAAAACAGAAAAAAAAACGCAAATCAAACTCACTGATTTTTACTCACACTGTGATGTACTCGTCACCGAATTCCAAAGCCAACTGATGAGAGATGAGATGTTTTTGTGTGGCGTTTGTAGGGGTGGAGGGTGAAAGTAGCTTAGATAAAGAAAATTGGCTCGTGTCACAGGCTATTCCGAGGGTATTTCAAAGCCAAGTTAGCCTCCTTTCTACGAAACATGTGAAACCACGTCTCTTTCATTTCACACCCCTCTTAAATCTCGCCTGCGCGGCTGGTGTTTCCGTATTTTGTTCATTCCCAGAAGGGAAATCTTTTCGTATTAAGCGATTTTCGTTTCGTGTTAAGAGAAAAAAAAATGCATGAAAATACATAGTAGTTTGTCGGGACCGTTGTATTATTTTGTGTTAACCGATATTTCGTCTTAAGCGTTTTCGCGTTAAACGTATTTCACTGTGTGTGTGTATATATATATATATATATATATATATATATATATATACACACACACACACACATTATTCTATCATGGCCGAAATTATCGTCACCCCTGGAATTTTCCCAGCAAATGCACCATTTCTCCGAGAAAATTGTTGGAATTACAAATGTTTTGGTATACACGTTTATTTCCTTATGTGCATTGGAACAACACAAAAAAACTGAGAAAAAAAGCCAAATCTGACATCATGTCACACAGAACTCCAAAAATGGGTTGGACAAATTTATTGGCACCTTTTCAAAATTGTGGGTTAATCATTTTATTTCAAGCATATGATGCTCGTTTGAACTCACCTGTGGCAAGAAATGGGTACTGGCAATGTAGCAATCAAGAAGAAAAGTTGACTCAACCTTTCTGTTGTGTATCCGAGTGTGCCACACTAAGCATGGAGAACACAAAGAAGAGCAGAGAATTGTCTGAGGACTTGAGAACAAAAATTGTGGAAAAATATCAACAATCTCAAGGCTACAAGTCCATCTCCAGAGATCTTTATGTTCCTTTGTCCACTGTGCGCAACGTAATCAAGAAGTTCACAACACACGGCACTGTAGGTAATCTCCCTGGACGTGGATGGAAGAGAAAAATTGATAAAAGACTGCAACAAAGGATAGTCCGAATGGTGAATAAACGGCCCCAATCAACTTCAAAACATATTCAAGCTGATCTGCAGACTCGGGGTGCAACTGTGTCAGCTCGAACTATCCATCAACATCTGAACGCTATGGTAGAAGAGCCAGGAGGACCCCACTGCTGACACAGAAACATAAAAATACCAGACTGGAGTTTCCCAAAATGTACTTGAGGAAGTCAAAATTCTTCTGTGCGAACGTCTTGTGGACAGATGAGACCACGGTAGAGCTTTTTGGTAAAGCTCATCATTCCACTGTTTACAGAAAACGGAATGAGGCCTACGAAGGAAAGAACACAGTACCTACAGTCAAACATGGAGGTTCTAAGATGTTTTGGGGATGTTTTGCTGTCTCTGGCACTGGATGCCTTTGCTGTGAGCAAGGCATCATGAAATCTGAAGACTGCTAAAAGATATTGGGGCACAATGTAGGGCCCAGTGTCAGAAAGCTGGGTCTGCGTCAGAGGTCATGGGTGTTCCAGCAGGACAATGACCCCAAACATACCTCTAAAAGCACCCAGAAATGGTTGAAGACAAAGCGCTGGAGAGTTCTGAAGTGGCCAGCAATGAGTCCAGATCTAAATCCGATTGAACACTTATGGAGAGATCTCACAATTGCTGTTGGGAGAAGGCGCCCTTCAAATCTGAGAGACCTTGAGTAGTTAAAAAAAGAAGAGTGGTCAGAAATTCCATTTGAGAGTTGTAACAAGCTTGTTGATGGTTATAGGAAGCGCTTGATTTCAGTTACTTTTTCCAAAGGGTGTGCAACCAAATATTAAGTTAAGGGTGCCAATAATTTTGTCCAGCCCGGTTTTTGAGTTTTGTGTGAAATGATGTCAGATTTGGCTTTTTTTCTCTGTTTTATGTGTTGTTCCAAGGCACATAAAGGAAATAAACATGTGTATACCAAAACATTTGTAATTGCAACAATTTTCTGGGAAAATTCCAGGGGTGCCGATAATTTCGGCCATGACTGTATATATACAGTACACCCCCAAAATTCGCAGGGGTTACGTTCCTAGAGTACCCGCGAATTGTGAAAAACTGCCTGCTATATCCTAACTACAGGGTCACTGGGGTCTGCTGGAGCCAATCCCAGCCAACATAGGACACAAGCCAGGAAACAAACCCCGGGCAGGGTGCGCGCGCACACACACATACACTAAGCACACCCTAGGGACAATTTAGGATCGCCAATGCACCTAACCTGCATGTCTTTGAACTTTGGGAGGAAACCGGAGTACCTGGAGGGAACCCACGCAGACACAGGGAGAACATAAAAACTCCGCGCAGGGAGGACCCGGAAAGTGAACCCGGGTCTCCTAACTGCGAGGCAGGAGCGCTACCCACTGCGCCACCGTGCCGCCCACACAAATATACCTGTTGGGCAAAGAGACAGTTTGCACTTTTAAGTTTGTGTATCATGAGAAATACACTAAATAACCTGGTCAATAAAAGCTAAAAAATATCAAAACTTGATCAGTCTTAGAAAGATTTACATATATATTGCATTTAGAAGGTTTTCAGACCATTACAATGGACACAGACTTTATAATAATCTTCTTTTGGCTGCTCCTGTTAGGGGTCGCCACAGTGGACCATCTTCTTCCATATCTTTCTATCCTCTGCATCTTGTTCTGTTACACCCATCACCTGCATGTCCTCTCTCACCACATCCATAAACCTTCTCTTAGGCCTTCATCTTTTCCTCTTGCCTGGCAGCTCTATCCTTGGCATCCTTCTCCCAATATACTCTGCATCTCTCCTCTGCACATGTCCAAACCAGCACAATCTCTCCTCTCTGACTTTGTCTCCCAACCGTCCAATGAGTTGACCCTCTACTGTACTCATTTCTAATCCTGTCCATCCTCGTCACACCCAATGCAAATCTTAGCATATTTAACCCTGCTACCTCCAGCTCTGTCTCCTGCTTTCTAGTCAGTGCCACCATTTCCAACCCACATAACATAGCTAGTCTCACTACTGTCCTGTAGACCTTCCCTTTCACTCTTGCTAATAACTGTCTGTCACAAATCACTCTTGTCACTCTTCTCCACCCAGCCTACACTCTCTTTTTCACCTCTCTTCCACAATCCCAATTACTCTGTACTGTTGATCCCAAGCATTTAAACTCATTCACCTTCACCAACTGTACTCCTTGCATCCTCACCATTCCACTGACCTCTCATTTACACACATGTGTTCTGTCTTGTTCCTGCTGATCTTCATTCCTCTCCTCTCTAGAGCATATCTCCACCTCTCCTGGGTCTCCTCAACCTGCTCCCTACTAATGCTACAGATCACAGTGTCATCAGCAAAAATCATAGTCCATGGGGACTCGTGTCTAATCTCGTCCGTCACCCTGTCCATCACCATTGCAAAAAAGAAAGGGCACAGAGCCGATCCCTGATGTAATCCCACCTCCACCTTGAATGCATCCGTCTCTCCTAACCCGGACATCACCATGGTCACACTTCCCTAGTACATATCCTGTATAGCTCTTACATACTTCTCTGCCACTCCTGACTTCCTCATACAATACCACAACTCCTCTCGAGGCACCCTGTCATATGCTTTCTTCATGTCCACAAAGATGCAATGCAACTACTTCTGGCCTTCTCTGTACTTCTCCATCAATACCCTCAGAGCAAACATTGCATCTGTGGTGCTCTAACGTGGCATGAAACCATACTGCTGCTCAATAATCATCACTTCATTTCTTAACCTAGCTTCCACAACTCTTTCACATAACTTCATGCTGTGGCTCATCAATTTTATGCCCCTATAGTTACTACAGTCATGCACATCCCCCTTATTCTTGAATATCGGCACCAGTACACTTCTTCTCCACTCCTCAGGCATCCTCTCACTTTCCAAGATTCCATTAAACAATCTGGTTAAAAACTCCACTACCATCTCTCCTAAACACCTCCATCCTTCTACAGGTATGTCATCTGGACCAATGGCTTTTCCATTCCTTCATCCTCTTCATAGCTTTCCTTACTTCCTCCTTGCTAATTTGTTGCACTTCCTGATTCACTATCTCCACATCATCCAGCCTGTTTGCTCTCTCTCGTTCTCATCATTCAACAGCCTCTCAAAGTACTCTTTCCATCTGCTCAACACACTCTTCTCGCTTGTGAGTTCGTTTCCATCTTTATTCTTTATCACCCCAACCTGCTGCACATCTTTCCCAGCTAGGTCCCTGTGCCTAGCCAATTGGTACTGGTCCTTTTCTCCCTCCTTAGTGCCCAAACTCTCATACAACTCATCATATGCCTTTTCTTTAGTCTTCACCACCTCTTTCTTCACCTTGTGCCTTATCTCCTTGTACTCTTGACTGCTTTATGCATCTCTCTGACTATCCCACTTCTTCTTTACTATCCTCTTCCTTTCCTGTACTTCCTCATTCCACCACCAGGTTTCCTTTTCCTCCTTCCTCTGTCCAAATGTCACACCAAGCACCCTTATTGCTATCACCCTTTCACTACCACCCAGTGCCTGTCTCACCTTCTCCCTAAACTCAACCTAGCAGTCTTCCTTTTTCAAATTCCACCATTTGATCCTTGGCTCTGCCTTCACTGTCTTCCTCTGCTTGATCTCCAATGTCATCCCTCCTATGCTGCTTAACCATACTTTCCCCTGCCACCACTTTGCAGTCTTCAATCTCCAATACCCTCTTCTGCATAGGATGTAATCTACCTATGTGCATTTTCCTCCACTCTTGTACGTAACCCTTTGTTCCTCCCTCTTCTTAAAATACGTATTCACCACAGCCATATCCATCCTTCTGGCAAAATCCACTATCCTCTGACCTTCTTCATTCCACTCCTTGACACCATACCTAACCATCACCTCCTCGTCTCCTCTGTTCCCTTCACCAATATGTCCATTGAAATCCGATCCAATCACCACTTTCTGTCACTTGGGTATGCTGTTCATCACTTCATCCAACTCACTCCAAAAATATTCTTTCTCATCCATTGCACACCCAACTTGCAGTGCATATGCACTAACAACATTCATCATCACACCTCCAATTTCCAGCTTGATAATCATTACTCTGTCTGACACTCTTTTTCACCTCCAAAACACTCTTGACATACTGTTCCTTCAGAATAACCCCTACTCCATTTCTCCTCCTATCCACACCATGATAGACCAATTTGAATCTACCTCCGATCCACCTAGCCTTACTCCCCTTCAATTTAGTCTCTTGCACGCCCAATATATCAACCTTCCTTCTCTCCATCATATCTGCTAACTCTCTGCCCTTACCAGTCATACTGCCAACATTCAAAGTTCTTACCCTCAGTTCCACTCTCTTTACCTTCCTCCTCTCCTACTGCCTCCGGACACGTCTCCCCCCTCTTCTTCTCCTTCTTCAGCCAACAGTAGCCCAATTTCCGCCATCACCCTGTTGACTAACAGTACTGGTGGCGATCGTTGTTAACCTGGGGCTCGACCTATCTGGTATGGAAATTTGTATTATTGTCCGCATATTGATTTGGCAAAATTTTACACCGGATGCCCTTCCTGGCACAAAGAAATACACTGGTTTGTGCATCCCCTGTGGCTGAGTTACAGACTTTATAATAATACATTTTATTTATATAGAACCTTTCCCATGCTCAAGGAGCTTAATGGAATACTTAATCTAAATTTTGCTTGAGTTTAACATATTCTTTCACAGTGATATACCTCACAAATTAATAATGAAATGTGTACTTTTTCAGCCTTGGACATATGTAATTTTGAGCCACACTCGTTTTATCTGATACAGGTGCATTACATAGTCTTTTACTGCATGGACAAGGACAACCTCAATACACCAGATATTTGCTTTCTCTGTAATTTTAGTCTTGCAATCTCTTTATTAGCATGCAGATTTGGAAGTTTGTGGATTTGTAATTTTTTTCTGTCTACTAGGGTTCATTTAATTTATATAACTAAGTACAGTGTGCCATTCAACAGAATTTCTTTATATTGATTCAAATAGCCGTAGTGGAGAATTCAGCATATTGAATGAAAATGGCATTTTGACACAATTTTAATTAAATCCATGCTGCTAAATAAAAAACAGTGTTATCAAAAAGCAATTTCATCAGCAAGACTTTAAAGCAAATTTCATGTTATGGCAAGTTTGTTTGGTCTTCCTATCATAATTCTTTAGAAAAGAGAAGAGAAGGGAAGAGCAGGCTCGATAGCAAAGACATTTTGTTAATTCTTAGATATTATTTCCATGCACAAATGGTATTGTGACAAGTACAGACTATGATAAGCAGGAGAGACAGTGCTAGATAGCTTCAGTGGTTGTACTTTTTATAAACACTGACAAAAACAGTAAATCACAGAGAAATAAAAAAGATCAGATATAGTAAAAAGTTTAAAAGTATACAGGTGGTAGCAAATGTAGAGAGAAACATATATGGGAGATTCAAATGTAAAAAACATCTAGTGTATAGTCAGGATATTGGCTTACGCATTGAAACTGATTATGGTAGTACTTTTGCAACCTATATTCCATTTTGATTAAATGATAAAGTTTGAAGTCTTTATCTGTATAACTCTAGATGAGACTGGCATCAAGAAAAATAGAGAAAAACAAACACTGCCATTAAAACAGGATTCCATGAATGTTTCAAAATAGTGGAAATTGTCAGTCTTTAGTTGTGTGCAAATATAGCTGTCCCAGTAATCATAATATCCTTCATTATTTTATGGGAAACTACTAAATTCTAAAGCATAAACCATACTTTTAAGTTTGTATACAAGTATGTTTGTGAATTTTTAGAAAATGCCAATATAGATAAATGCAAAAATGTACACATTCTCATTCATACATATAACACATGGTACAGTAGAACATTAGGTCTTTTTACGAAATATGCTTAACAATGTGTGTTGTTTAATTATGAACTACAGTAATCCCTCCTCGATCACGGGGATTGCGTTCCAGAACCCACCGCGATAGGTGAAAATCCACGAAGTAGAAACCTTATGTTTGTATGGTTATTTTTATATATTTTAAGCCCTTATAAACTCTCCCACACTGTTTATAAATATTCCCCGCACAGGTATACAGCATAAACCCTTTGTATTCTCTTAGATATTAGGTAAGATTCATTGAAATTATGTATGTAAACACATTGTTTATATACAGTAAAACCTAAATATTATTTTAAAGATATCGAGCGTCTCTAATATCACATATGTTACAGCCATTATGATAGACAGGCCACCAGCAATAAATACGTACAATGCAAGAAAAATTCTATACAAATGTGTGTACAGTGAAACTAAACATACGTACATGTACTAAGTACTGTAAGTAGAAAATTAATTATGGTTACTCACCAACAATGACATGATGACTTGTCCGATAACGATGAGTTTAGTTTTACTGCACAACAAAGGAGAGCGTTACAGCTCTTCTAAAGGGGCCTCTTCAGGAGACTGTGTAGCACCGCCGTTGTTCTTCTTCCGGCAGTCTTCAATCCAAATCCCTAAAGCAGATTCCATCCAGACTACTGCCTTATTACATCCACTTACAACATGTTTTGCATCCTGGTTAAAAGGACACTGCGGCCTTAGATCTTATATTCCTTTCCTACTTTTTAAATAAAAAGAATCGTAGCCTCATTGATGCCGTAATGGCGCCCTACAGCGGTGTAGCTTTTCCCTTTCTTCAGCATATCCAAACCTTTTACCTTTTTGGCAATCGTTAACATCTTCCGTTGACACTTGGGCACGTCCCCTGAAGCAGCAGCAGGAGCAGATCGTTTTGGTGCCATAATGAAGGGCTTGACTATGCACAAAGATAAACACAAAAGAGCACAAAATTTGTTATGAACAGAATCGGTGACAAAGGCGGAGTCCAGCTCTCGCTGGGAATGGGTTCGACTTACTGCCGGCAATGCGGACCAAGCTCTGACACCGGTTGTACAGGGACCGAACAGCTTCTTATCAGGGGGTCCAGTACCCCATACTCCCGGAGCGCCCCCCCATAGGATTCCCCGAGGGACACGGTCGAATGCCTTTTCCAAGTCCACAAAACACATGCAGACTGGTTGGGCAAACTCCCATGCACCCTCCAGGATTCTGCTAAGGGTGTTGAGCTTGTCAACTGTTCCGCGACCACGACGAAAAACCACACTGTTCCTCCTGAATCTGAGGTTCGACTATCCGACGGACCCTCCTCTCCAGAACGCCCGAATAGACTTTTCCAGGGAGGCTGAGGAGTGTGATCCCTCTGTAGTTGGAAAACACCCTCCGGTCCCCCTTTTTAAAGAGGGGGACCACCACCCCGGTCTGCCAATCCAGAGGCACTTTCCCCGATCCCCAGGCTCTGCTTCCTCATTGGAAGGCATGTTAGTGGGATTGAGGAGGTCTTCGAAGTACTCCCCCCACCGACCCACAATGTCTCGAGTCGAGGTCGGCAGCACACCATCCCTACCATATATGGTGTTGACACTGCACTGCTTCCCTCTCCTGAGACGCAAGACAGTGGACCAGAATCTCCTCGAAGTAGTTTTCCATGGCCTTCCCAAATTCCTCCCATGCCCGAGTTTTTGCCTCAGCAACCACCGAAGCCACATTCCGCTTGGCCTGTCAATACCTATTAGCTGCCTCCAGAGTCCCACAGGACAAAAGGGTCCGGTAGGACTCCTAGTTCAGCTTGACGGCATCCCTCACCGCCGGTGTCCACTAACTAAAACATACTTTTGGACCAGTTTGCTTTAGCTTTAAAATAAAATTTACCAAAACACATGTAATATCCATCCATTATCCAACCCGCTATATCCTAACTACAGGGTCACGGGGGTCTGCTGGAGCCAATCACATGTAATTTGTAAAGGCTATGTCAAAAATTAATTTTGAGGGTGACAAAATTACAGCCAAGATTAAGACGTTTAATAGAGTTGTAACCTTATGTGTGTAGGTCAAGTCAAATATGTGTATGATACACCTCTGAGACACACTCTGTGCAGTAGGGATGTTCCAGTTAGAATGTAACATTCTGCCATGTGTTAAGCAGTGTTTCCCTTGGAGTCCCTTACATTTTTCCAAGTATCTCCAAAATTAACATAGATACATATTTTTTTATATTTTATGTTTCCATTGTTCAATTTCCAGTGTATTGCTGCTTATGCTAGTTAACAGCAAAATAAATGTGTTTGATATTTTGTGTGTATTTTTGTACTGAATATTTTCAGAACTCCAAGGACATGATGAGCGGTTTCCTACCACTTCTACTTGGACAAAGCCAATTTAAAGTTTGTAATAATGAAAGTATGAAGTCTGCATCCACTTTTATCACTGGCTCAACTGCTGCTGATGCAATACAAACAATTGAGCAATCTTCTGTGAAAGACTTCAGATTTGATCACACGTATGCTGAATCCAGTCCCAACACTATCGCAGAAGATGCAGGTGGAAAATTTCAAAACCATGAATGCCACAGACACCAGGTTCAAACAAATGGCATCCTTCCTTCTACAAATCATGTTAAGGAGACAAATTCTTTTCTGTGTAATCAAACTAGGGACAAACAGAATACTTCAGCTACTGAAATGTTCTCTCTGCTTCAGAGAGTGTGTGGGCAAGTACAGCAGCTACGTCTCAACAATATGCAAAGTGATTTAAAAACAGTGCCTGGTGAAGATTCATGCTTAGGATCAGAGTGAGTATTTTACTTGTAAACTGTATTTGTAAAATATTTTAATAGACTGTGCCATTTGTCTCTGTTCATTTACATTTTGGCAGTCTTAACAAAATATATTTTGTCTTTCATTTGTTGCTGTTTTTTTAAGTTTAGTTTGATTCTGTTGTGTAAAAAGTGTTCCAGTGTACATTTTTCATGTTTAGTAATTAAATTTATAATAGTTATATATCTATTGCAAGAAAAGGTGCTATATTGCGCCCGACCCGACACAGATTGACATGGGTAAAATAAACAAAATATTTATTTTTCTTCGTCTGTGGGCTACGCCTTCCTCGTACCCACAGACACAACACTGTCCCAAGCACAGTACAACAGTAACACCAAGTACTTTCTCTTCCTCCACCACTCCTCCCTGGCAGCCTCGTCCTTTTCCTCCCGATTCTGGCTGCTAAGTGGTGGTGACTGGCTCCCTTTTATTGGGTACCCGGAAGTGCTCCAGGTGCTTGATTGGCGACATCTGGCTGCACTTCCGGGTAAGGTTGAAACCAGTGCCGAAAATGGCCCAGTAGCTTCTCCTGCAGCACCCCCTGGCGGTGCCTGTAGAACCCCAGAGTTGCACAGAACTTCAACCCCCATGAAGCCCTGGGGGAGTCCGAGGCACCACTGCAACCCAGGGTGGCTGACATTTAGTGTCCAGGGGGAGATACAGGGCTTTCCACCCTTGTCCCCCTGGCAGATGTGTCCCAGCCAGGCATGGGCCCCGGCCATCCGTCACTGTACATATAGTGTATGTATACGACACTGTATATATGGTTATTTATTTTTAAATGGGACCACCTGTGATATGTGCCTTTAAAAGATGTTTTTCAGACCCGGAAAACTACAGTACACAAAAAACATTTAAGGAGCTGAATGAGTTTTATTACCTAAATGTTTTACCTTAGTTTTTTGAATTTCATTTTTCTTATACAGTTAACTTCTACTTTTGATTAATGTATCCATTTATAACTGCATAATAGTAATGTTGTATACTTATTCATGTGTACCAAAAGCTTCATTTAATTATCTGTTGTATGTAATAAGCAAATCTTTTGTCTATCTTTATTTTTGTTCTTCAGACAGGCACATTCTTGCTGTTCGGCTTTAGAAGTGGTAATTGCAAAAAAACTGGAATCAATAGAGCAGAAACTTATGGACCATATAGACCATCGCATGAAAGAGTTACAGGAAAGTCTACAAAGGACTATTTTGGCTACAAGTTTAGCTCAGAAGACTGAAGGTGTTAAAGGAGAAATTCACTGCTGCAGGTGTACAGAATTGGCTAATGAGAATGTGTAACCAAATACTGTCTTGATGCACTATACTAAAGCTGTTATTTTTGTTCCACTTGAAGCTACTTGAAATGTTGGATACACTATGGTGTTTGTGTATGTATGTATATGTATATATGTGTGTGTGTATATATATATATATATGCACAGAAGTTAAATGTAAACCTTCATCATACCTCAAGTATTTGCTTTATGTTATTAAGGTTTTTGTTATTACCTCATGTTCGTTATTAAGCCAAAGAGTTTTTCCAGGACAGTCCTCCATGTAGTATTAACATACCACTGTATGTCAGTGTTTGTTTAGAGCAGTATGCATCATTGTTCAATTTAAAAAAAGAAAAAAGTCCTCCAACCTTAATTTCTTTTTTTTTGGCCTCTGTTTATGTAAATGATAGATTTGTATATTTATTGTTCTTGGAATTATCAGAGGAAATGCAGTGCTTATTTTCTTCAACAATCGACATGTCTATTTCTAATTCTTAATGTAAAATTGCTCTTTCCTCAAACACTGTGCAATGGCCTATACTCTTTTTGGACGGTTAATATATAATTTCAGTTAGTAGTTCTAATTGGTGTCATGGAGGTTTGATTCATGCAACTAGCCTTTAACATAAGGTTTTAATTAAAAAGTGTATTGCCAGCCTATAGCATACACAACTAAAGTTTATGAAAATACAAATGTGGTACTAAGCTAATTACTATTATTGCCTGACAATAATATGAACCTTTATTTCCTGATCAAAAATGTTTTGGACTGGATTTATGTCAAAAAAAAAACATAGATAACTTGCATATATTCTAATATTTTTACATGTTATGATGATACATGCTGAATACTGAAAAATAGGTTTATCACAGTTTTTTTTATGTTGGAGTATAATTGGAATTTCATTTATTGTGCTTTGTACAATAAAAATCTTGAAATTGTTAAAAATTATTCATTATAGTAATTCTCCTAAAATGTGTTTTTTTTTTTGTTTTTTTTTTTTAATAATTGTGGTGAGGTAAAACATTTGCATTAAATTACACATTTGGTATACTTTTTTTTTTTTTTTTTGTTCCCAGTGTAGTTAAGCTCGCAACTATAGATGGTCCCAATAAGACATTCTAAATAAATTAATATAATATAACCTAACATTAAACTTTCTAACAAATCTTTAAGACAACACTGAGTAAACAAGTTATGGGAGTTCATGGGTTCCAAAAAGACTGGCAAATTTTATCCTGCACTGTCAGCAGACATCTAAATGTAAGTGACTTTTATGCTAATTACTTCAGTAGAAGCAATATACGAGAATCACAGTTCTTGGTTGTGTTTGCTTTAGCTTTATTGTTTGGTAGTCTTCTGGTTCAAAGCCAATAAAATTTCCAGGTTAAGTTATGGAATTTTATGTTTTAAACTCTGTAAATTACATTTCAAATAAGGTGTCACCTTTGGTTTAATGTAATTTTCACTCTGATATGATTATATGTTCAGTCATTGTATACTTGTGAAATTACAGCAACTGTAAGTTTCTTTCATATTTCCTGTATTGTGTGGCAATTTAAATGTTGGTTAATAAAAATGACAGAAGTTTATTGCTAACATTTTGAAGTAAAAACATTTTTGTTCACAGGGCTTTGTATCTATCAGAATATGCTTCTTACCTTATTTTGTTTTTTTTCTGTTAATCATGTTCACTTCATGTGAATTTACTGTTTTAGCTGAATGTCCAGAATCATTTGTCATAATTTATAAGCTTTATTCTTTTACATATTTTGAACTTCCACTGATTAAAATCCCCAAGAAACAAAATAGACAGATACATTTCTTAAAGGTTACAGACTGTTTGGTATCATTCAAATTATTATTTATTACATATTAACTTAGTTGACTTAATATAGTATTCTTGAAGAAAGTAAAATGCTCTCGACCTCTATCCAACCTGTAAATTTATAATCTGTTAAAGTCTCCATTCATCCTTTGTGGTTTTCTTATAAAACTTCAGAGTAAAGAAAGCCAAGATGGCTGTGGTAGTAGCCAGAGCTGTCATGGAAATCCACACTAGTGTTTGTGTTGAAGAAATTTTACTGACCTCTTCTTTCTTTAACTTTATATTTTCTTCTGAAAGAGAGAATAAATGTGAGACATAAACATTTTATTGTTTTGACAGCTGATTTATTTGTGGTGTAAATGGAAGTGAATGAGTCAAGTTCAGAGAGGTTTAATTAGCCAAATGGCATACTGAGGCTGGTTGACAAAATCTTGTGTCCTAGAGATACTTCATGTTAACAGAGGATTATTTACTTTTAATGTAATGCAGTTACATTAAAATATTAAAACTTTATTTTCTATTAATAATAAAAATGTGTTTGATTTGATAGACAATTGGAATTGATCCTTTTTACCTGCAAAATTCTTGTATTTTCTTAGCTCTATTCTCCCAGAGACTACATCAACCTTATCTTTTGAAGAGCTTAAATCTCTCCTGCGCCTTGCCTGGCAGCCTCGGTTACATCGTGAAGAATAGTCATACATCTGGCACAGCACCACTTTGCACTCAAGGTAAACACTGGATGAGTAGTCAACAAACTTGAAAGCATTAAATCTGAAGCGTGCAATGTCAAACGAAGTACTTGGGAAGGCAACAAATGTGTCATCTCTTACACACCTGAGAAGTAAATTATGAGATTATACACTTTTTCATTATAAGAAAGACAATCAACTTCTTTCTTAAAACCACTATAAAATAATACAGCACAGTATATGTAAGAATTGTAAATTTTGAAGTTATATTAACCAAAAAATACTATTTTTGTGAAAAACAAAATGGCAAAGTTTTCATCTATTTAACTATTTTCATATGTTCAATTAAACAGTAAATTACTTAACAAGAAAGTTGCATTTAATTATTTGATGATTTTTTGTATAGACACTTTCATATTTATACGATTCTAGTACTGGACCTTTATGCATCATGATTCTTTTTTCCTTTTAAAAACTCTTTTCCAACACTGGCTATAAAAAGAGTATACATCTAATTATTGCCAAGCTTTTTAAAATTACGACTAAGGTATTACTTTGAGAAAGTTTTAAATTGTATTTAGGTGTGGATATATTGCAAGCACACAATTAGATATTAATATTTTTTTCGAAATGGTAAAATGGTCTTACCCATCTCTGATCAAGTCATATGAAGGATAACCAAACTGAGATGGTGAAGCAGTGCAGGTGTCAATGAAAACTTCCAAATAATCTGAAGTGTAGAGCATAATTTGAACAAAGATATCTTCATTTAGGTCAACAATGTAGGGGTTTTCTAATACTGGACTAGTGAAATCACCGTGGTAGAATACCATGCTGATGTTGTAAGTGCCTGTGCCAGTTTCATTTGCAGTAATTCCTCCATTTGCTTGGTACATGATGTCTGTAATTGCCTCCTGTTCCATTTTGCATTGTACATTGAGTCTGAGATAAGTCTCACGAGTTATCAGTCCATTAGAAGGAGAAGATCTGACATTGTTGGAATAAATTATGGTACCATTTACTGCCTGCAAATTAACAAGTAAATAGTTTAGATCCAATAGGCTTATTTTTTTTTAAAAAAAAGGTTACATTAAATCCCAATGTTACTATTTTTTACATAAAAATGTAATCTACTGGTATCTTGTGTAGACTACTTATTTCTCCTGTGTATGTTGACTAATGGTATTTTTTCACTCGTATCATGAATTTTTTTTATTATGGGACAGGAAATCAAATTTTTTTTTGTATAGACCATGCTTAAGGAAAACACACATTTAGGAGAAGCTTGAATTCTTGGTAGAGCTGGGTGTTAAAATGATTTCAGTGTTTGATTGGAGAAAAAAACTTAAGCTATAAAAATCAATAAAACAATGTGTTGCTATAGACAGTGTCTGTGGCCTATCACGCAGCATGTAGGCTTGGTGAAACAACAATTCCAAAGCCAAACATGATGCACTTTGCAAAATTTGCCCATGCCCCCCAAAGAAGCTATGTTGTCAACATTAGCAACATGGTTGGGTGTTTGGGAAATGTGTTGTGCAACAAGAACATCCTGGTAAGTGAAGCTGAGAAGGAAAATCTGTTAACTGCTCAGGAGGAGGTAACACTAAAGAAAAGGCATGAGTCATCAAATGTTTGAAAGTGGTTCAGCCACCTCAAATCAGACCAAGCACAAATAAAGTCAGTATGCAAGTTATCCAGCATATACCGATTACAGAATCTCCAACAAAATGGAGTCCTGACAAAAACTGGTAGGGGGCATGCTGGAGCAGGAGAAGGGGTAAACATACTATCTGCAGAGAAAAAAAACAGTCACCTTGTGCCCACGTGGCAAGACATTGACATCCTCAAGTCTGTCCACAAGGCTGTAAATCCATTGGTTAGTTTCACAGATGTACTGTCAGGGGACTTGTATGTCAATGTATCATATGTGAAACCTGTGGTCCACCTGGTCAGTGAGGAGGTCTTGCAGCCAGATGATAAGGACTCTGAACTCACAAAGAACATTAAAACTCTGTCATTAGCTACTTGAATGACAAATACGATGACACTGCCATTGATGACCTTCTGGATACATCATCCCTTCTTTATCCTTGTTTCAGAGGTTCAAAACATGCTCTGTGAAACCTGAGGATGTTGATGCCATGAAAGCTAGAGTTGTGGTTGAAATAACGCAAGAAAGCCAAAGAATTTCAGCTAAAGGACTTCACAACTCTGGTCAGTACAGCAGAAGCTGAGGGAAGAGAACCAGCACCAGCCAAAAAACAAAACACTGGGCAGCTTCTTCAAGAAACACCATTCTGTTGTGTGGACAGTAAAACGAGTCCTCTGGAATGGTGGAAGATCCACACAACTGTATTTCCTAAATTAAGCCTCCTGGCTAAACATACCTAAGTATTCCTGCTACCAGTTCACCCTCAGAAGGGGTTTTTAGTACAGGAGGGAACATTGTCACTTGCAAAAGAGTGTCAATCAAGCCCGAGACAATGAATAAATAGGCTAGTCTTTTAAGCAAAAACCCTGTAGTGTACAAGAGAAAATGTGTGCTGCTTTTATAGAGAAAAAAGAAAAGGTTTCAAATTATTTTAGATACTGTTCTACCTGATATTTGTAAGTAATGCAGAACAGAGATAGATGTTTACTCTAGCTAGTAATGCAGATTTGGTTTGCTTTGTGTTATGTTTGCAGTTTAACATGTTTGCACTGTTAAACTGTTTCACACAGTTTTTCTACATTGATACATTGTCTTATTAAGTTGATCTACTTTAAGTGCAATCATTCTGAAAAGTTGAAAATTAAAAACATTCCAGAATTTTTAAGGAAATATTAAAAATATATACAGTAGTTTATATTCAATTCCATTTCTCAAAAATAAATCTTATCTGCTTATTAATATTTCTTATTTTAACTTAATTATTCATAATATACAGTATTAAGATAGATACTCTTTAAAAATGGAAGCAGTAATATGAAACTATATATCTCTATTATAAAAAAAAATCTTGGGAGACGAGACTTTTTATCCTGCAATAAGACATAATCTTTTGAAGAGAGACACTTCCACGTCCCGCGAGACAAGACTTTGTGCAAAGAGATTTAACCACGCCCAGGGCCGGAAATAAAAGACAGAATAGATGACAAAGTGGAATGTTGTAAAGAATTCAAAAACATTGGCACGATACACATGCAGAGCAGGTTAGTGATAATGGAAGTTCTGTACAAAAATTCGAAAGTCTCAAAAAATGATAGTAAAGATCGCATTAGCGCAAACGTAAATTATTACTCGGTGAAATAACAGAGTAGCGAAAAGAGATCGAATATATTGTTCAGATTTAAACTTTAAGTCGGAGACTTGTAGATTGTCTAATTCATGTTGCCATCAGGGAAAGGTAGTGTTCCTTCCCAGTGAAGAGGCGTATCTGCGAGAATTAAAAGATTGATTGTTTGGTGAAAGTGAAATCCTGCGAGAGAAAATTTCAAACACCACGAGACAAGACTTTATGCAAAGAGATTTGGAAAAGTCCTGCCCACATCTAAAACATTTACAACCACGCACACGGTTCAATCATTTCTCATGTGTGTGAATGCTATTGTCAAGACAGTTTGTGTAGAGAGAAAGAAACGTTATTAATTCACGGGCAAGTTATATGTTGCATTGTCACAATGTAATTCCAAACACAGAATCAAAATTCAATGCGATTTTGACAAAAAGTTAAAAGTGAAAAGAGATCGAATATATGGACATAGATGATATGATAGAAGTATGTAGAAATTGTTTGGCTTTAAACTTTAAATTGGAGACTTGTAGATTGTCTAATTCATGTTGCCATCAGGGAAAAGTAGTGTTTCTTCCCAATGAAGAGGCCCAGTATGTAGCACTCCTACTGGATGTTCAGCGTGCAGTTTGATTTACGCAGTGTGTGCAGCCTGCATGTTCTGTTCATGTTATTGTGACTTGTCCTTTTTCACCTCAAAGGGGTTCAGTTCTAAACTTGAGGTGTTGCCATTTCAGTTTAACCAGGTAATAACCTTTAGATTTTTTCCAGAGCAAGCAGGTTTTTGCGAAGCTTTCACTTTATGGCTGTGTTTTGTCAGATGGTGAATATGTTAGAGGGTGTCTCAATGATATAAGGCCAGTCAAGACAGACCAGGCACCAGCATCTCATTATTTGATTGATGCTTGATGTGAAAGGCACATGAACTTGCATGTTTCACAAGTCAGAGAGAGACAGAGATTTTTAGTTTATTTAGTAAGTTCATGTTTAAGTTAGAGAATTTTGCACTCATACAGGAGAATTCCTGTATGGCCCACCAGAATTTTAATGCTGAACAGTCCATTACAGCACATTATAAAACTATATAAAAACATATTAAACCATATATTATGCTTAAATAAAATCAGAAGTAGCATCACTAATTATGTGCACTATTCAAAGATGCCCTACATACAGAATGCATTGCAGTTGTTTTGCACATTTCTACAGTTTATGCACCAGCAAGCTAATTGACATTCTCAGCATCACATAATGAGTCTGTGGTGGGACTTGTGTTGTAGCCATTCCACTCCCACACTCCCTAGGGATTTGATCATGCAAGCCAGCCAATAATTCAACAGGATTGAACAGTATACATGCGCAAATCAATATACTTTCAAGAAACTGCATTTTCTTTTGAACATTTTACAATTACTTTCTTTTTTTTAATTTAGTACACTTGCATTTACCAGCATAGAGTGCTTGCCATATTTACAGTTATAAATACCATATATACTCGCATATAAGTCAGGTCTTGAAACCCGAAAAATCGACCATAAAATCAGACCCCGACTTATACGGCCGTTCAAAAATACAACACTTCATTTTTTGTTTTTTTAACATCTTCTTTCCTTCAATCACGCATCAGTTTCTCAGACACATTGAATTTTGTTGCAGCAGCGCAGTTACCAATTTCTTTCACCACTTCAACGACTTTTAATTTAAAACCAGCTTCATATTTACTTGTGATCGAGCGCTCCATCATAGATAAGGGATGGTCTTATGATAAAGGTGTATGAGGGTGTGAGATACCAAAAACACAAGTCAGTGCAAATGTTGCTTTGGAATAGTTCAGGTATTACTGTGTGGTCACGTAGGCACAATACATAGAAAAACAAAGGCCGTGTGCTCCGTGGTTACTCTCTCAGGTGGGCATTAGCATATCATAATCTCTTGGACCAATAGTGGGAGTTTTCTGCATTCGACTTATACAACCAGCATTATAAAATACCGGAAATTTTATAGGAAAATCAAGCCCTGACGTATACACGGGAGAACTTAAACGCGAGTATATACAGTAAAAAAGAAAGTAATGTTCATCGAAAAACACAAAACATCATGCAATATGTGCACAAGTATACAGACATTATTAATTAGATTTTAGAAAGTATTTTAAAGTGTTATTAAATTAATTTAAAAAGTATAAATAGATAGCTAGAAAGTATAAATAGATAGAACTTCATTTGTCACCATGTGGAAATTAGGCTTTTTACAGAAGCTCTTTAAATAAATATGGAATGAATATATTAATAAGTAGAGCTGGCAATAGAGTAAAAATTTCCAGTCTAGACACATATTTCAAATAATCAGTTCCAATACTCTTTTATTTTCCCCCCCAAGACCAACTTAATATATTTGTAATCACATTGCGTAGGAAAAGCATAGTCTTACCTTTCTATTAGTTCCGCACTCATTAAGTGGAAATTTAAACAGAATAATTGACCCAAATATTTGTGGTGTACAGGCTGCATCATCTAAATGCAGATCACTTGCGTTGTACCCCAGTGACCAGATGTATGGCTGATGTAGCTTTACAGTCATGAAGTAAGAAGAGCATGTGATGTCCGAATCTGAGAACACTAGAAAGAAAAATAAAGAAACAGCCTTTTGTAAGAATATAGCATTTTGTCATAAGCTCCTAAATTTGAATTTCATTTGAGTGAATAGATGATGCTGGGATGCAGCTTTTGCTTGATTTACTTCGTTCAAGATAGTTCAAGATATATTGTGAAGTCGAACTCACTGATCCTTCTAATTTAATTGTGACAATACATTTAACACAGTCATAACTCTAGCTCTGTAAATACAGGTATAGAATTGTACATAACATCCCCATATTAGTGCAGCACTTCTCTGGGGAAAAAAATAACATTATACATAGGTCAGAGACCTTCACTGAATCCACAACATGTAAAAACCAAGATTTGAAAAAGTAACTAACTTCTTAATCATCTGTGTAAGAGTTATACAGTTCATACCCTGAATGTAATCTGCACTGCACATGCAGAATTCAAGAATGAAAAGTTTAAACACAACCCAGTTTTGTCAGATGTATTTCATGCAGATTTTATAGTAACCCAATCCGAAAATAGGCCCTATTCCATGGAATGCTTTTTGTATGCTCTTGTCTAAGAAAGGGGTATTTGACAGTATCAGGAGTTCTTCATGGTATTTTAGCCATCAATTGAAGGTAACATTTCTCACATCTTGCTGAAAACAACTCAAGGGGCATTGCCTCTGTCCTTCCTGAGTTAGAACCTTTATCAGGTCACCCAAACGTCCTCCTCTCCTGCCTTACTACACCATTCTCTTCCACTAGTACCATTCAGTTTAAATCAAATTAAACATGACCCCTGCTTTAACTTGGTGACTTTCTCACTGTTGGATGTTGATCAGTTTGGCCCACTGCTAGCCTTTTTAGAGCTGAAGTGCTAGAACACTGTCCTCTATGTGTTTTGGGACTTGCCCCACATGCCCAATAACCTTGCTTAGACCAGGAAACAATCCTGTCACCGATGTTTCTAGACGTGTTCCCATGGTAGGAACCAACAGCCTATCAGCTGAATCTCAGAATAGCCATCTACAGTAGTGAAATACATAACAGGGTCACTTCAGATCCAATTTTGTAGACTCCTCAGATGTACAGTATTTCCAAAGCTGGGAAAAAGATTCCGCTTGGGACATCCTTACAATCATTTTGGCTCTGCTTGGATGATTCAGCTGTTGTCATATTACCCAGCTTAACACTAAGATTTTAGGGATGTTGTTCAAAACATGCTGGACACTTGGTCCAAAGTGTGCTGACACAACGGATACTTAATAGAAACCTTGGGTTTACGCATGGCATTACGGATAATTGATGACTGGCACAGAAAAAAAACTAAAACTTCATTGTTCAGATTTAGATTTCATTGGCCATTTCTAACAGTCTCTACTGCATGCTTACTAACCAAGGAACCAGAGTGGTGACATGTTGCCTGTTCATTAATATATGCAAGTAAGAATTTCAGTGTATTCTGTATATGTGACAGTAATGACCCAATAAACGTACATTTCTATCTCCATCACTTCTTTTGATTTTATTAAGTTCACTCAGTGGGATAAGAATCAATAAATGTAGCTGTTTCAAGTCACAAAAAAATAAGACTAAACTACCCTGGGAATCAATTTTAGTTTTTGTCTCTTCCATCTCTTAGACCAAACTGGTAAGTGTAACCAATGCTTGAAGTGGGCCATCACCTACCAGTACTCTATACTGACTTTGTCCCTGTTCTGCCCTTATGGGTACAGACACTTATTGTATGCATACCAGTGTTCATCAGGCTTTCACAATTCCAAGGGGGAGAACCACCATCCAAAACACAGCCCTCCAGTTACACTTCACTGTAATTTCTGTATATCAGCTTGTAGTCAGACCATCAAGGGGAACCACCCTGTACACACTATTCATTATAGTTTCTGTATATCAATGCATAATCATACTTTCAAGGAGGAAATCCCCTATCCTACTGTCTCAAATTGCTTCAGTAGTCTACAATAAAACAAATGGGAATAACACCAATTCTTCACTACTGAGTGTGACCCTATCATGTCCATAAAGCTCTCCACAAGACACTATATTAATAGACTGCTGGAATAGCCACTTAATTTATTTACATCATATTAAATTAGGGCAGCAGTAGCTCAGTCGGTAGAGCAGGTGGTCCAGCAATCGGAGGGTCGCAGGTTCAATCCTGGCTCCCGGCATGAGAATGCAGCTGTTGTGTCCTTGGGCAAGACCTACCTTGCCTGCTGGTGGTGGTCGGAAGGATTGGTGGCGCCAGTGTTTGGCAGCCTCACTTCTGTCAGTGTGCCCCAGGGCAGCTGTGGCTACATAGTAGCTTATCATCACCAGCGTATGAATGGGTGAATGACTGTGTTGTAAAGCGCCTAGGGGGGTCAAATACAGGCCATTTTAAATCAAATTTTATTTGTTACATACAAATTATACATACAGTACAATATGTGATGAAATGTTTAGTTGCTCAACTCCAGTGACTGTGCCTCGAGGCTGACATAAAGTAACAGTAACAATGCAAAACTTCATCAATTATCAATTATAAATTTGTAATAAATAATAATAACTAATAAATGATTGTTATTTGTTCAAGTTAAAGATAGCTACTAAATAATTTTAGGTCACAAGTTAAATATAGTAATAAAAGTAATCTACCTCGGTAACAAAGTTAGTCAGGTCAACCAGGATATCAATGCAGGAAGTGAAAATAAGAAAATCAACGGTTATATCCATTGTTCTATTCCTTAATCTAATTTAGGGTGATAAGATATCAAGGTTTATGCCAGTTGCAACAGTTGCAGGGTAATCAGAAACATGGCCACAGACATCAGACTAGTTTAAGGCCACCAACTGACTTAAAGGTGCCAGACAGATACTGTACACTGTATGTCTGAAGTCAACCATGAATGCATTTCACGGAAGTGTGGTTGGAAACAATTAGACAGTTCACTGAGTGTGAAATATCTAAGCTAATCCAATATCAAATGAAGACTGAGCTTAAAGTAGGGGTGCTGATTTGAAACAGCAAAGAGCAATGGTGCTTTTATCAACATCATCTGACCAATACCAAGCCTGTGGTTATGATGGATGAATTGTCCATTGATGTAAAATCTCCCAAAAAATACCCTGTTAAATCTATAAATGTGTACCACGTGTACAGATAACACACTGCACATGGAAAAAATAAGCATAGCCTACTACAAGTAGGAAAGAAAAAAACATTTTGTTAAACCAGATTATAATGTAAGATTCAAAGACATCGCTGGGCTACTAGTAAAAGTGAACGATGCTTTGCCACCAGCTGTATGTAGTCTCTGTCACTCACAGTTAGGACAATAATGTTGCAGTAAATGTGCAGTTGAAAGAATTAACAGCTACTTTCTCAAAAACATGAACTCTAGAATGTGCGTTTGAACCCAGGAAAAAAAAAAGGTAAAAAACAACTTCAGTTAAGGTTTCTTTTTGCTGTTGATACTAAATAGGTACAAAAGATGCAGATTTATGTAACCAAAACACCCGAAACATTAAATGTGCTGCAAGACACAGATGCCAACTGAACCATGGGCGAGGCTGCACAGCATCCAAGTTTCTGACTGCATGTCTAAATAAATAACTAAAGAACGTTAAAATTACTGTCTAAATGTAAATGCCAAACATGATATAACAGAATATAGTTGCAGTGGTTTAACACATAATATACAGTAATCCCTCGCTATATCGCGCTTTGACTTTTGCGGTTTCGCTCTATCGCGGATTTTATATGAAAGCATAACTAAATATATAACACGGATTTTTCGCTGCTTCGCGGGTTCTGCGGACAATGTGTCTTTTTACTTCCTGTATATGCTTCCTCAGTTGGTTTGCCCAGTTGATTTCATACAAGGGACGCTATTGGTGGATGACTGAGAAGCTAACCAATCAGAGCACGCAGTTAAGTCCTCCTGACTGAGAAGCTAACCAATCAGAGCACGCAGTTAAGTTCCTGCTTGCTGAATGCAGTGTTAACCAGGAAGTCTCGTCTCGCTCATTCAGCATCAACGTGTTTCGCTTTGTAAAGAGTTGTGCTCTTTTGTGTTTATCTTTGTGCATAGTCAAGCCCTTCATTATGGCTCCAAAATGATCTGCTACTGCTTCAGGGGCCGTGCCCAAGCGTAAACGGAAGATGTTAACGATTGCGAAAAGGTAAACGTTTTGGATTTGTTGAAGGCTACGATTCTTTTTATTTAAAAAGTAGGAAAGGAATATAAGATCTACGGCCGCAGTGTCCTTTTAACCAGGGTGCAAAACAAGTTGTAAGTGGATGTAATAAGGCAGTAGTCTGGATGGAATCTGCTTTAGGGATTTGGATTGAAGACTGCCAGAAGAAGAACAACGGCAGTGCTTCACAATCGCCTGAAGTGGCTCCTTTAAGGGCTGTAACGCTCTCCTTTGTTGTGCAGTAAAATAAAACTCATTGTTATCGGACAAGTCATCGTGTCATTGTTGGTGAGTAACCAGAATTAATTTTCTACTTACAGTACTTAGTACATGTATGCGTCGTTTAGTGTCACTGTACACACACATTTACTGTATACTATTTTTGTTGCATTGTGCGTATTTATTGCTGGTGGCATGTCTATCGTAATGGCTGGTAGCATTGATATCGGAGACACTCAATATCTTTAAAATAATATTTAGGTTTTACTGTATATAAACAGTGTGTTTATATACATAATTTCAATGAATCTTACCTAATATCTAAGAGAATACAAAGGGATTATGCTGTATATCTCTGCGGGGAATATTTATAAACAGTGTGGGAGAGTTTATAAGGGCTTAAAATATATAAAAATAACCATACAAACATATGGTTTCTACTTCGCTGATTTTCACCTATCGCGGGGTCTGGAACGCATAACCCGCGATCGAGGAGGGATTACTGTATATGAGGGATGTTCAAAAAGTTTCCGCACTTTTATATTTTTGTTGGAAATGGTGATAGTGGGAGGAGTAGTAATTGGGCAATAAAAAGTTAGGACGATGCTGGGATAATTGCATCACAAAGGAAAGTAACTATGTAGAAAAGTGATGTAATTTCTTTTTGAAATTCTTAATAAATAGAGTTAAAAGAATGCAGAAACATTTTGAACATCCCTCGTATTTGTAAAATGATATTTACAGAATAATTGTATTGAATGCATAATACATCTTTAAAATCTACTTGCAATTGTTATGCCATGTTTAAAGTGCACAGACAAAGAGGTTCTTAAATGAAACCCTATGGGTGTAGCCTTTTCAGCAGTGGATTTTGCTGCTACCCACTAGCGCCATTGTAGCAAGTTGTCTTGTGTTTGACTTTGACAACATGCCATGAAATAACAATGTTAACTGTGAAGCCTGTACATTCAATAGATCCATAATTATAAATGAATTAGAAATTAAATGAGGCCAGTATAACTAAGGATTTTTTTTCCAGTATTGAGTAAAAGCTCTATTCATTTTGTCATAAGTTTCTAACAGCGAAGAAAAGAGTAATATGTGATCATCTACAGAGCAGCCATAAAAAAGGAAGAAAATAAATATAAGAAATGTGTGTGTGTTGGGGGGTCGAGTGTATGATGGTGCGTTTTATAGGACACTGCAGTGTATAGGCACCATAATGCACCTGGGTGAGGGGGTCCAAATCTGAATTGAAGTTGGAATCTCCATCAGAAGACTCTCAAAACTGCTAGAGGGGAGGAAAGAACTTTACTCTAAGATTGAAGGGTCAAAAAACGCAATCTTTTTATCCTAGAAAAATCAGAAGTGTTGATAATATTTTGTATCTTGTAATAAAATCAAAAGGTTCTTCGAGGAGGTAATATGGTCTAGGTTGCTAAGTGGCATTAGATGTCTGTTATACTCCCAATACTTCAAAAACACTTTCTAGGCACAAAAGTATTTACAAAACAATAAAAGAATAGGAATTGACGAGATACAATATTTTAGACAGCAAAACCTTTACTTTTTGTTAGTTTTTTTTTTACAATTATCAAAGCGTAAAGCTGTATATTGAAATACTGTATACAACAACCTTTTTAGGTTTGAAGTTGAAAACCCAGTTATTCATCATTTCTCAAAGTGATCTTGATGAAATCCTTAACCTGTATTTAATGTGTACACAGCTACTGATCTTTATGAGTACATGATAATACTGCAAAAGGTGCTTTGAGCAATACTGTAATTTACTTTTTGTAATGAAACAACACTTGGAAAGTCAACTTACCAGGAACAGTTCTGTAATTTATAAGAAATGCTGAATTTGTATTGACTGAAGATAAATTAGAGGTCACTGTCAAAAAGTTGGATGATGATTCATATGTTCCATATTCTCCAAAACAATTCAATCCAATAATTGGAAAAATGCCAGAAGGACCATCAATTACAGAAATAACGTCCATGTTGCAAGGATAGAAGTTTACTTCTCTGAAAAAGATGTCAATCAAACATTATAGATGATAAGTTGATGCTTTTTCTTTTAATCATTGATGCATGTTTTAAAGTTTCATGTCATCCTTAAAAAATAAAAATAAAGAAACTGTTCAATTGAATATAATACATTTTTAATAAACAATTTAATCTTAATTGTATTAAAATAGCATAAGGTATGTGTTTGACATATCTAAGTAGTGATCAATATGTACAGCATGCCTGTCATGAACCTATTAGTTTGGACAACTGATCAAAGACACTTACCATTCACCATGGAAATGAGATTACAAGGTTAGGGAAATCGAGTGCAAGTGAAGAGATTTCCCCTAGTACCCCAGGGGTCCCATTAATTTCATAAAGTGCTTCTAAATTAACCAAAATAGTTGAGTTCTGGAAAAGAGCTGAAAATCTTGGTGGAGATTTTCTTCATAGAAGGGGCCAAGTTGGTCCTTATAGAGCGAAAGTGGGGCCATGGCATGTTAGCAATAAGCCACAAGACGACTTTGGGGAAAAATGTGACAACTAACTGGGGAAGCTAGTGTTAAACTACTCAGTAGTCTTTCGCCCTATTGCTAGATTTTGCGACCGTTGCTGTTTTTTTTAAGTGTCTAAGTGTTACTCCTAGAAAGTGCACTATCAGTCTGATTAGGATAAGAATTTGTCCTACCTCATTCTAAGACATTAGAGGTAGCTGCAAAGCATTCTACTCGCACTCCCAGCAATAAGTAGGTGGCCAAGTTTGAGAATGACTTATATGACAATTTTACAGCACTCATGGTAACATTTTGTAGTTTTCTGATACTAACACTAAGGATTCACCGCAAGGATAATAATAGTAAAGTTGTAGGAGAAGAAGACGGAGAACAATATAAAGTAGGACAGGTGCTAAGTTACACTTACTTATTGCCACTTCGCAGCAATATCAAGAATGATTCTATATTGACCACCAAGATGGAACATTCGAGACAAACGTACCAAATAAGAGCTAAGCTCGATAACAGGTATGTTTATTTAGCAATGAATGATCCACAGTTGTACCTTTCAGAAGAATCACCTTCCCACTCTTATAGCCACAAGAAGCACCTCGTAAAGTAACAGCCACAGCTATAAGTTGTGTTCATTCTTCCAGACTCTCATCCTGTGTCCCTCTCTGTTATCCTCTCCTCATCTTCAGTGAGACTATGTTTATCTGTCACCCCAGGAGTGTCCGTCTGCCTTCTAGAATCTTCCCAGACTTGCAAAATGTAACATGAATGTTCCAGGGGTTTGTAGAGTACAGAACTTGGCATACCTGTGTGCCATTTCACTGTCAGCCGCACAGAGTAAAATACTGTCTATTACAATACAGTTTACATCCATTACTACCTGTGTGTTTATATTGTAATATCTCTTGCAATTCAAATATGCATGCTTATCCATGCTTAGTTATTCACATAAAGATCAATGCCCCTGTTGCATGATTGCATATTGCTTACAAATGATCTCATATTGAGCTGTGGGGAAATGTAAAAATGTGCGTATTACCTTAAGTTTTCTGCAAAAGTTGAGAAATGGTAGATTGTGACATACACAAATCATTTCTATTACAAGGCTACATTTTCCCTGTGGCCAAAAAGTAACATTACCAACACTTTTGTTTCGATTGACAGTGCATGGCTTCTCCAAATAGATGGATTGATCACATAACATACAAGATTAGTTACAAATATTAAATATTCCATCTCTGTCAGATTGATATCTTTTTACAAGATCATTGCATTTCAAAAACACTCCGCCTTTCCCTGGATGTGTATTCCGATGTCTTTTGGCAGCTCCTAGAGAGTTAAGATAGCTCACGAGGTCTCCTAAATCCTGGTTAAATTAGGAGTAGTTTTTAAAGCTAGGAAAATTGATAAAATGATTTCACTCCAGCTGGTAAAGTGGGAAATTTACCATTTATACAGAATTTCTAAGTGTTTAAAAAGTGAGTCAACACTCATGTAAGTTTGGCTTAGAAATATTTTTTGAAAAGAATTTCCTTACGAATATGGTGCAATCTGGATCTGTATTCGATAGCCTCTTGCAACTTCTATGTACCACGTACATTGAGCACTGTTTCCATTAGTTTCTGTATATTGTGGCATTATTGTTTCTCCAGAAGGTCCAATAAGAACACCACCACAGAATGGGCCAAATGATTCTGATAAAAAAAAGAAATATTGTGATTATTCCATCTATCTATTACAATTGATGATCAGCAAGGAGAGCATTTCTCATTTGTATTCCTAGTATGAAAAGGAACCCATTAGTACTCATTTTAAATGTTCTAATTCTGTCCAAAGACAATCTTTTTTTATTTTATTGTAAAAGGTCATTTTTGGAAACCATCTACAAAAGTACATTTTGCACACAGTTATCCAAAACACTATAACACAGAGATTAGCAGTGTGGCCTTAAAACTCCACGAAACTGGGTTTGAATGTCAAATCAATCTTTATGTGAACTTTTCATGCCATCACCGTATCTATATTGGTCATTTCCAGCTATGGCACTTTTCCTCCCACATCTCAGAGATATGCAGGTTAGGTTGGTTGGAGATGCTAAGGTGTCAGAATGTTGTGGACTTGGCTTCCAATAAAGGACTGCATCCAAGCTTGCAACCAGTCCTGTTAGGATAGCCTCCAAATCCCCTTTGTCTGTATTACAGTAAGTGTGTTGAGGAAAAAAATGAATGAATTATAGAAGATAACTTGTAGGAGCTGACATTTGTGGATTTTGTTCAAGTGTTCAGTGTGCCACTTGGTGATTTTGGAGTTCCATTTATGAATTCTAAATTGAGACCTGTGGCTTACTTTTCAGGATTAGCCTGCAGCATACTGCTTAACAGTTTCAGTCAAATAATGTGGTTGCTTCTTTGCCCAAGGATGTTTTTCACAGTAAAAAAAATACAAGAAACAAAATATGAAAATTTAACAAATTAAGAAAAATTATTTGCCTGCAAAGGTGAACTCAATGCTACTGATCTGTATACACTAGTTTACATAAGTAAATATATTCTACATTAAAATTGCTTTTAATAGTCCAATCCGATTGGCAGTTCATTAAGATGCTATCACATTATAAGACTTCTAGTCATTGGGTATGTCATGGTTGCCAACCGCAGAAGCTGATCTTGTTGCCAGTCCATATCAATTTAAATGACTGAAAATCACTGCCCATGTCACAATTACTGACAACATTTCAGCACAGTCGTGTTGCCCCTTTTTGTGACAGCCAATAATGTGCTGTCTGACGGAGTTAGCGCTGTATGAAGGGTTAAACTGTGTGGCGAGTTCAGCTACAATCGCTGCAATTTTATTTCTTTTTTCCATTCTGTTATGGTATACAAAACATGCAACACAGGACAGATGAGTTTTTCTTCTGTTTGTGAGGTATAACAACACATGTGTTCCTTATTCCTTGTCTCTGTATTCTATTCATTGTACTCTACGATAAGCATTCATTTGTTGTCACCTCTCATGTCTCTACGATAAAAGATAAAATCAATCTCCCCGTATACATTCGCAGATAAGTTCTCTCACGGATAAGTCGGGACTTGATTTTATCCTATAATTTCTGGTATTTTGTAATGTCAGTTGTATAAGGCCTTTATTTCTATGTGGGTGCGGTAATGCGCTATATCAGTGCATGCTCCTAACCTCTCTCTCTCTCTCTCTCTCTATTGTGCCTACGTGAGCACACAGTAATACCCAAACTATTCTGTATCTCACACCCTCATACACCTTTATTGTAAGAGCATCACTTATCTATGATGGAGCGTTCAATCAGAAGAAAATATGAAGCTGGTTTTAAATTAAACGTCATTGAAGTAGCGAAAGAAATTGGTAACTGCGCTGCTGCAACAAAATTCGATATGTCTGAGAAACTGATAAGAGATTGGAGGAGGCAAGAAGATGTTAAAAAAAAAATTAAGTGTTGCATTTTTGAACGGGCATATAAGTTGAGGTCTGATTTTATGATCAATTTTTTAGGTTTCAACACCCAACTTATACGTGAGTATATAAGGTATTTGATTTTGACAGAGCACATCACAGGCTAGTTATAGTGGGGTGCTAGACATGTCGAATTACATTACTGACTCCTGACTATCTAAGATAATGTAAACAAAGACTATGATTGAAAATTGCTGCAAAAGTTGTCTAATGCGACTTGGCTTTTATACGCCTCTGGTTCATTCTGATTGATGGAGAGAGAGAGACAGAGAGATAGTCTGTAGCAATGGTTAATGAACTACTGCAGCTGTGAATAAACTCTTCCTAGTCCATCCATTCCATAATCCTCTTTTATTTAGCATTGGATCAAAGACAGCAGAAGTCTATCCAATTATAGGTCCAAGGAAGAAACCAACCCCAGAAATGATGCCAGTTCATTTTAAGGCCACTCACAGATGCACCCATGCAGTGACTCTGGCCATTTTCAAAAGTGGCAATTCATTGTGGACTGGGGGAAGATAGTGAAGTCCCAGAAAGAAACCACTCAAAGTAGGTAAGGAAATGGAGACTCCAAAGTGAAGACATCCAACACAGAATCAAGTGGAACAGGATGTTACATCACATTTCACAACACCCTCAAACAATAGATAGCTGGGTTGTTATAAACATATCCATCCATCCATCCTCTTCCGCTTCTCTGAGATCGGGTCGTGGGGGCAGCAGCTTGAGCAGAGATGCCCAGACTTCCCTCTCCCCGGCCACTTCTTCTAGCCCTTCTGAGGGCATCCTGAGGCATTCCCAGGCCAGCCGGGAGACATAGTCCCTCCAGCGTGTCCTGGGTCTTCCCCGAAGCCTCCTCCCGGTTAGACGTGCCCGGAACACCTCACCAGGGAGGCGTCCAGGAGGGATCCTAATCAGATGCCTGAGCCATGTCATCTGACTCCTCTTGATGCAGAGGAGCAGCGGCTCTACTCTGAGACCCTCCCGGATGACTGAGCTTCTCACCCTATTTTTAAGCAAAAGCCCAGACACCCTGCTGAGGAAACTCATTTCAGCTGCTTGTATTCGCAATCTCGTTCTTTTGGTCACTATCCATACCTCATGACCACAGGTGAGGGTAGGAACATAAATCAACTGGTAAATTGAGAGCCTTGCCTTATGGCTCAGCTCCTTTTCACCACGACAGACTGATGCAGAGCACGCATCACTGCGGATGCCTCACCAATCTGGCTGTCAATCTCACGTTCCATTCTTCCCTCACTTGTGAACAAGACCCCGAGATATTTGAACTCCTCCACTTGGGGCAGGATCTCGCTCCCAACCCTGAGAGGGCACTCCACCCTTTTCCAGCTGAGGACCATGGTCTCGGATTTGGAGGTGCTGATTCCCATCCCAGCCACTTCACACTCAGCTGTGAACTGATCCAGAGAGAGCTGAAGATCATGGCCTGTTGAAGCAAACAGGACAACATCATCTGCAAAAAGCAGTGACCCAATCCTGAGTCCACCAAACCAGACCACCTTAATGCCCTGGCTGTGCCTAGAAATTCTGTCCATAAAAGTTATGAACAGAATCGGTGACAAAGGGCAGCCCTGGCGGAGTCCAACTCTCACTGGAAACGGGTTTGACTTACTGCCGACAACATGGACCAAACTCTGACACCGGTTGTACAGGGACCGAACAGCCCTTATCAGGGCGTCCGGTACCCCCCACAGGATTCCCAGAGGGACACAGTCGAACACCTTTTCCAAGTCCACAAAACACATGTAGACTGGTTGGGCAAACTCCCATGCACCCAATAGGACCCTGCTAAGGGTGTAGAGCTGGTCCACTGTTCCGTGACCAGGAAGAAAACCACACTGTTCCTCCTGAATCCGAGGTTTGACTACCCAATGCACCCTCCTCTCCAGGACCCCCGAATAGACTTTTCCAGGGAGGCTAAGGAGTGTGATCCCTCTGTAGTCTGTACACACCCTTTGGTCCCCCTTCTTAAAGAGGGGGACCACCACCCCGATCTGCCAATCCACAGGCACTGTCCCTGATGTCCATGCAATGTTCTAGAGGCATGTCAACCAAGACAGTCCTACAACATCCTGAGGCTTGAGGAACTCCGGGTGTATCTCATCCACCCCCTGGACCCTGCCACCAAGGAGTTTTTTGACCACCTCGGTGACCTCAGTCCCAGAGATGGAGGAGCCCACCTCCGAGTCCCCAGGCTCTGCTTCCTCATTGGAAGGCATGTTAGTGGGATTGAGGAGGTCCTCGAAGTACTCCCCCCACTGACCCACAACGTCCCGAGTCAAGGTCAGCAGCGGACCATCCCCACCATATACAGTGTTGACACTGCACTGTTTCCCCCTCTTGAGACGCCGGATGGCAGACCAGAATCTCCTTGAAGCCATCCAAAAGTCGTTCTCCATGGCCTCCCCAAACTCCTCCCACGCCCAAGTTTTTGCCTCAGCAATCACCGAAGCCACATTCCGCTTGGCCTGCCAGTACCTATTAGCTACCTGTAGGACTCCTTCTTCAGCTTGACAGCATCCCTCACCGCCGGTGTCCACCGTTGGGTTCAGGGATTGCCGTCACGACAGGCACCGACCACCTTACGGCCACAGCTTCAGTCAGCCGCCTCAACAACAGAGGCATGGAACATGGTCCATTCGGACTCAATGTCCCCCACCTCCCTCGGGACGTGGTTGAAGTTCTGCCGGAGGTGGGAGTTGAAGCTACTTCTGACAGGGGACTCTGCCAGACGTTCCCAGCAGACTCTCACAACATGTTTTGGGCCTACCAGGCCTGACCGGCATCCTTCCCCACCATCGAAGCCTACTCGCGACCAGGTGGTGATCAGTTGACAGCTCCACCTCCTCTTCACCCAAGTGTCCAAGACATGCGGCGGCAAGTCCGACGACACAACCACGAAGTCGATCATGTTATGAACATATATAATGCATAATTAGTAAACCTGTTTCTCTCTAAAGCTGGTCTTTCAAGAAGAACAAAGTTGAAAAAAATTATCCAATATTAATGCTTTTTAAGTTTTAAAATATAATTTAGCCTTACAGATTAGACACGTATAACTTAAATATTATGATTCAAAACTTTAAAATCACATATTGCATCCTATTTATAAAATGAAAACAAGATTAGAGGTAATCAAATCTTAAAATCTCTAACAAGAGGCATTCATCTTTCTTAAACAAATATGCTGTTCCTTTTACTTGTTTTTTTACTTTTAGATTCCCAAATAAAAGCAGCATTTAATTCCATTAGCAGCAAACGTACCTGATAAAGCGGTGTATGTGGTAGTTGAAGCCTCGCAATAGCCTAAAAAACAGAGCTTCTGATTAGAACTGAAGAAAGCACTAATCCTCAGAATGGGCTTATAAGGAACTGGCATGAATGTACAAAACACCAGAACATGACATCAGCAGTAAAATATAAAACTTGCCTGAATTGACGTAGGTACAGTAGTCACAGAAGTCTGGGCAGCAGCTGTTGTTATAAGTGCAGTAGTAATCACAGGAGCAGTTCCCAGCCCATCCAGTGCAAATGCCATTACAAGAGCCTTCAACAGGTACATCTGTGAAAGATAAAGAAAGAGTATCAGTTAGTTGCACTTATGTTAGTGATGCCCCATTCACCTCATACTAAGATGGACGAGTTTGGGTGTTATATTCTCTGGAGAATCTCACGAAAATGGATGTACTTTAGTGATCACTTTGTACTTGCGAAAAATATACTGTAATTCCAGTTAAATCCTGCACATCACACAATTATTGTATCATTTCTGTTTATAGATGGGTACTGCCATTATGCTGTTGGTAGTGATGCTTTCTAACTCCCCAGGTGATCATACATGGGCATTGCATGTGACACGCTCACGCATAATTTATTAACGATGTTGGCATTTAGAACATGATGTCCAAGCTTTTGCATAACAAAAAAAAAAATCTTAATGTTTGTGATCTTTTTATCATTTAGCAAAATTGAGTTTTGGTTACGTTTAGAACCAATATACTGGATTACTTAGCTCCTATCTCTATATTTAAAATCCAATGCCCGTCGGACTGTTTTTCTGTATGCTTTTCACGAGAGAACTACTCAACGGATTTAGATCAGGATTTATTCTATAATTTGCTTGAACATTTCGATTGATTTTGCGACTTCTTTCATTGCGCTAAGTATCATAGATCGATTGCGGTACCAATTTATTTTTGGGAATCCGAGAGAGACGCAGCAGACCCAGGGGAAGGGAGCAGGGCCCTCTTCACTCACGCTCCAGCCTCTGGACGTACCTTACCTCTTCTTAACTAGTGAACGAGAGAACTACTTAACATATTTAAATCACGTTTTCTTCTATAATTTGATTGAACATTCCAGTTGATTTT
Source organism: Polypterus senegalus (assembly GCF_016835505.1). NCBI lineage: Eukaryota > Metazoa > Chordata > Cladistia > Polypteriformes > Polypteridae > Polypterus > Polypterus senegalus. Next base: position 222,828,634 of record NC_053154.1, on the reverse strand, counting down.
ACTAAGAATCATAGTTTGCTTGCAAGAGCGTTATATTTGTACTAATCCGAGAAAGAGACTGAGGGCCAAGGGGAGGGGGAAGCGTGACGTCAGGAGTAGGGAGCCAGGCAGGGCAATCCTCGCTATACTTTTTCACTTCTACGTGGGTGAAACCGCAGGGGACGGCAAGTTTACCATAACCTTGAAGCATTTTACTTTCAAAATACTATCTGAAATATTCTCAGTTTCAACATTTCCATAAAACGTATTACACCATTGAATAAAAATCTCATCCAATGCAGGAGAAACAAATTAGAGATAACTACAAATGTTAATCTTGTTAACAAGCATATTTATTGATTACAGTTCAGAATTTAACTTTAAAACTGAAATATTAGGTTCTCTAATCCTGTAAAAAAACAACATACCTGCAGTGGCGGATGGTATGACAGGTGACTGCTCACAATAGCCTAAAATAAAGCATCTCTAATTAATGCAGAATAAAACAACAATCTGTACCTGCATTAAAACAGAATCTCTGTCCAAGCCAAAATCAAAAATTCCACTCTCTTAATGTTTAACTACTGCAATAATTTCACATTAAACTGAAAAACTTACCAAAATTAACATATGGACAAAAGTCACAGAAGTCAGGGCAGCAGTTGTTGTTGTAGCCACAGGAATATTCACATGAGCAGTTTGAAGCAAAAGAAGAGCAAAGGCCATTACAAGAATCTCCTCCTCCCTGAGCTGTGTAACCTATAGTAGGAACTGAAGTGCGAATATTAGTAAAAAAAAAATGCCCTAGAGTTAATTAAATATTAAGACATGGAACAACTGCCAAATATTTCATTAATCTATTTTGCTACTTATAATTTTCTTATTTCACTATAAACTATGGTGTGATGTATATTTGGAGCTGAAGATCAATGTCACTTAAAGGTGTTTCAATAAAAAATAGTCATATTCAACAGCTATGCAGATGTTAAGACATGGAACACTTCTAAATATTTCATGAATCATTTTTTGCCATTTATTATTATCTTATTTCACTCATTTGAAAGAACATTAGCCATCAATGTTAATATGAGGGCAACTGACTCCGCCTCTTCCAGTTCCCTGCCTACAAATCCCACAGCTGCAAGAAGGAGATGTTCTTTTCAGAACAGACTGTACTGCAAGATGGAGCTCCTTGCAATCGGAGAGAATCATTTACTTACCTAGTCTGACAGTTTTTATTATTTTTGCTTTTGTAATTATTTGTACTCGTGTGCAACTTTAAACAAGAACATCAAACGGAAAAAAATAAAACACAGTCAAGGACTGGTAGGAGATGGAAATATCACAGCACAAGGCTTATAAATTCTAAACAAAACCAAAATCTAAATGTCAAAAATATAGAAAACATAACACTAAGTTAAAGTAGAAATTCCTAACCAGAAACTGAATGAAATAAGTACTGTGAGGTTACTTAGAATTATTCCAAAACCAGGATAACATTGTGTGGCCATCTTGAAAAGTGTGCACATGATAAGAAAAATCCTTAGCATGCTGAGATGAACTTAATGCTACTGATCATTAGATCTGCATCAGTATACACTAGTTTCTATACGTAAATATATTCGACATTAAAATTCCTTTTAATAGTTCAATCCAATTGGCAGTTCATTAAGACGTTATCACATTATAAGACTTCGAGTCATTGGGTATGTCAGGCTTGCCAACCACAGTTGCTGGTCTAGTCATTGAATTATATCAATTTAAATGACTAAAAATTACTGCCCATGTCACACTTACTGACTGAGTCCTGACATTTCAGCACAGTCATCTTGCCCCTTTTTGTGACAGGCAATAATGTGCTCTCTGACGGATATTGAGCCTTTACGAAGAGTTAATATGTGTGGCAAGTTCAGCTGCAGACTCTGCAATTTTATTTCTATTTTCCATTCTGTCATGGTAAATAAAACATGAAACATAGAAAAGACGAGTTTCTCTTCTGTTTGTGAGGTATAACAACACACATGTTCCTTATTTCGTGTCTCTGTATTCTATGCATTGTACTATCCGATGAGCATTCATTTGTTGTCACCTCTCATGTCCCTACGATAAAAGATAATCTCAGACTTATTTAATTTTGACAGAGCAGATCACAGACTAGTTACAGTGAGTTGCTAGGCATGTCAAATTACATTACTGGCTCTAGACTCTCTAAGATCATGTAAGCAAAAACTATGATTGAAAATCGCTGTAAAAGTCGTGTAATGCAGCTTGTCATTTATATGCCTCTGGTTCATTCTTACTGACAGAGTGAGAAAGAGAGAGAGACAGAGAGATAGTCTGTAGCAATGGTTAATGAGCTACTGCAGTTATTAAAAAAATACACAGTATCTTGTGTATTAACTCTTCCTAGTCCATCCATTCCATAATCCTCTTTTATTCAGTATTGGATCAAGGACAGCAGAAGTCTATCCAATGATAGGTCCAAGAAAGAGACCAACCCCAGGAATGATGCCAGTCCATTTTAAGGCCACTCACAGACGCACCCATGCAGTGACTCTGGCCATTTTTTAAAAGTGCCAATTCATTGTGGACTGGGGGAAGATAGTGAAGTCCCAGAAAGAACCCACTCAAAGAAGGTTAGGAAATGGAGACTCCAAAATGCAGACATCCAACACAGAATCAAGTGGAACAGGATGTTACACCATCACAACACCTCGAACAGCAGATAGCTGGGTTGTTATAAACATATATAATGCAAAATTAGTAAACCTGTTTCTCTCTAAAGCTGGTCTTTCAAGAAGAACAAAGTTGACAAAAATGATCCAATATTAATGCTTTTTAAGTTTAAAAAATAATTAGGCCTTAAATTTTAGGCAGGTATAACTTAAATATCATGATTCAAAACTTTAAAATCACATATTGCTTCCTATTTGTAAAATGAAAACAACATTAGAGATAATCAAATCTTAAAATCTCTAACAGGAGAGATTCATCTTTCTAAAACAATTATGCTGTTCCTTTTACTTAACTTTTAAATTCCCAAATAAAAGAAGCATTTAATTTCATTAGTAGCAAACGTACCTGTTAAAGAGGTGTATGTGGTAGTTGAAGCCTCACAATAGCCTAAAACAAAGAGCTTCTGATTAGAACTGAAGAAAGCACTAATCCTCAGAATGGGCCTATAAGGAACTGGCATGAATGTACAACACACCAGGACATGACATCAGCAGTAAAATATAAAACCTGCCTGAATTGACGTAGGTACAGTAGTCACAGAAGTCTGGGCAGCAGCTGTTGTTATAAGCGCAGTAGTAATCACAGGAGCAGTTCCCAGCCCATCCAGTGCAAATGCCATTACAAGAGCCTTCAACAGGTACATCTGTGAAAGATAAAGAAAGAGTATCAGTTAGTTGCACTTATGTTAGTGATGCCCCATTCACCTCATACTGAAATGGATGACTTTGGGTGATTATTCTTTGGAGAATCTCATGAAAGTGGATGTACTTTAATGATCACTTTGTACTTGCGAAAAATGTACTGTAATTCCAATTGAATCCTGCACAACACACAATTATCGTAACCTTTCTGTTTATAGATGGGTACTACTATTATGCTGTCGGTAGTATTTTTTTCTAACTGCCCAGGTGATTATATATGGGCATTGCATGTGACACGATCATGCATAATTTATTAAAGATGTTGGCATTTAGAACATGATGTCCAAGCTTTTCATAACTAAAAAAAAACAAACTTAATGTTTGTGATCTTTTTATCATTTAGCAAAATTGTGTTTTGGTTAGGTTTAGAACCAATATACTGGATTGCTTAGCTCCTATCTCTATATATATAAAATTCAGTGTCTGTCTGTCTATATGCTTTTCACGAGAGAACTACTCAACGGAGTTAGATCATGATTTATTCTATAATTTGCTTGAACGTTTTGCTTGATTTTGCGAAATCTTTCATCGTACTAAGTATCATAGTTCGATTGTGGTACCAATTTAGCTAGTGAACGAGAGAACTACTTAACATATTTAAATCACGTTTTCTTCTATAATTTGCTTGAACATTCCGGTTGATTTTGCAACTTCTCTCATCGGGCTAAGAATCATAGTTTGCTTGCAAGAGCGTTATATTTGTGCTAATCTGAGGCAGAGGCTGAGGGCCAAGGGGAGGGGGAAGCGTGACGTCAGGAGTAGGGAGCCAGGCAGGGCACTCCTCGCTATCCTTTTTCACTTCTATGCGGGTGAAACAGCGGGGACGGCTAGTTTACCATAACCTTGAAGCATTTTACTTTCATAATACTATCTGAAATGTTCTCAGTTTTAACATTTCTATAAAATGTATTACACCATTGAATAAAAATCTCATCCAATCCAGGAGAAACAAATTAGAGTGAACTACAAATATTAATCTTGTTAACAAGCATATTTATTGATTACAGTTCAGAATTTAACTTTAAACTTGAAATATTAGGTTCTCTAATCCTGTAAAAAAATCAACATACCTGAAGTAGTGTTTGGCATGGCAGTTGACTGCTCACAATAACCTAAAATAAAGCATCTCTAATTAATGCAGAATAAAACACTGATCTATATTAAAACAGAATCTCTGTTTAAGCCAAATCAAAACTTCTACTTTCTTAATGTTTAATTACTGCAACAATTTCACATTAAACTGAAACACTTACCAAAATTAACATAGGGACAAAAGTCACAGAAGTCAGGGCAGCAGTTGTTGTTGTAGCCACAGGAATATTCACATGAGCAGTTTGAAGCAAAAGAAGAGCAAAGGCCATTACAAGAATCTCCTCCTCCCTGGGCTGTGTAACCTATAGTAGGAACTGAAGTGCGAAGATCACTTAAGTATGCTTCAATAAAAAAAAAAAAATCATGTCCCAACAATTAATTAAATATTATGACGTTTCCATAGGTTTCATGAATCTCTTTTTAGAATTTTCTTATTTCACTATAACCTATGGTGTAATGTACAGTATTTTTGGAGCTGAAGTATGAATATCACTTAAAGAAGCTTGAATAAAAAATGGTCAAATTTTAACAACTATGCAAATATTAAGACCTGGAACATTTCTGAATATTTCATTAATCAATATTTGCCATTTATTATTATCTCATTTCACTCTATTAAAAGAACATTAGTCAAGTCAAGTTGGGAAGCATTCACTAGTACAATGCATTGTCCACTACAGAACGACACAACTCTGGATCCTGGTTGGCAACCCCCCAGGCAGACACACGGTCCAGTCCCACCCTCCGGAAATGACCTTCTATCTGCCTGGCCTGGTCCAGCCACTCGGGTCCCCAACAGTGAGGATCTTACAAGCTGCATCACCCTCTGGGAAACATGCTACGTGGCCGTAGTGACGTAACTGACGCTCCCTCACAATGCAGGTAATGTGCCCCATTCAGGACTCTATGATCAATCACTCATTACGCACAAAGTCAAACCAATGCTACCCAAGAATTTTCTGGAGAGACACAGTACCAAAGCAGTCCAGTCTTCGTCTCAGGTCACAGGAAAGCCTCCATGTCTCGCAACCATATAGCAAGACAGGAAGCACCAGGGGCCTCATGTATAAACGGTGCGTAAGCACAGAAATGTTGCGTAAGAACTTTTCCACGTTCAAATCGCGATGTATAAAACCTACACTTGGCGTAAAGCCACGCATCTTTCCACGGTACCTCATGCCTTGTCGTACGCAAGTTCTCCGCTCGGTTTTGCAAACTGGCGGCACCCAGCGTCAAAGCAATGGTACTGTTCTTGTGTGATTACTCATTATTTTCATGACGCGGCTTTATAAATACACAGAAACTAACTGCATATTGTTTATTAGTGTAATGCATCTGATTGTAATTAACTCGTAACAATATAATGGTCCAGGGAACAGCCATAGTATTCCAAATACCATAACTGCTTTAGCGTTGTTACTCTCACTTCTTCTTCTTCTTCTTCTTCTTCTTCTTCTTTCAGCTCCTCCCGTTAGGAGTTGCCACAGCGGATCATCTTTTTCCATATTTCTCTCACTGCACTCGGAGTATTTATATCACTGTATCTGAGTGTGAATCACAGCAGCAGCTGATCGGAAAGAGAATTATCGGTATACAGCTTCAAGGACACGCTGTCTCAGCCACTGCAAAATGTTTTAAAGCCTTTCCTGTACAGACCTCGCGGTTCAGAAACAGTTTAATCCCAAGAACTTTAAATGCACTCAATCAATTGCTCCTTGTAGAACGGTTTGTACTTATAAGTACAATCACCCCACTGTAAACTTGTACTATAGTTATAATATCTCACAACCTGAGCCACTTTATAAAGCGCGTATTTACATATGATGACGATATCATTTTTAAGGTGAAATGCAGCAAAATATGTTTGTTAAATTATACACATAAAACTTTAACTTCATTTAAATAATCTATATTCTTCACTGGGAGTGTCGTGAAGGATAGAATAATTAAACATGTACTACGAAGATATTTCAATGTTCTTTAACCGTTATGAAGAATCGGCGCTAAGCTTACAGATGGCTTAACGTCTATTACAGAGCTGATTGTATGGCGATCGGTTACTTGGGGAAAGAAAAGCAAGGACTCTTGGGTGGCCACGCCAATATATATTGAATATAAAACAGAAAGAGAAAATAACAACACAGCTAAAAACGCAGCGACAAATTTTGACAAAAGATAATGCTTGTCATGAGCACGAGGCTCATGAAACACATGTTTAATAATGTGCTTTAGCTCCTATCATCATGAAAATGACATCACGTATACATCTCAGTATTTTAGTTATTCAGAGAGCTGTAATATCACAAATGTAATGGACTCTGTGTCCAGTTGGAGGAAGAGAGCCAGTTTAAGAAGCAAGTAGTGATTCACACACATAGATCACATACGAGTAGAAGATCAAATACAAAACAAAGCATTTAACGTGCTACTTTAATTACGATGTAATTTTGAGAAACTGGTTAATTAAACGATTTTAAGATGAAGTTTATAATGTTCTACTAAATGACAAAATAAACTACGTGATTAAAGTGGAAAATTCGAGATTAAAGTTGACATTTCGTGCTTTTTCCCCACCGTGTGCCTTTTTCTCTGTACCCTAATAAGCTTTCATATGACACTCAGACAGTGGGCTTACAACTCTTCTTTTCGCGGCAACTTTGATATGTGACTTCTTTTTTATTTCCGGCACTGTGCGATTTTGTGAATGTGAGCTTTCAAGTTTCTCCAACAGCTATGTCACTCGATCAACCTCATTTTGTTGAATATACCACGTTTTATTTGAACAAATAGTATGTTTTTCCTTTGCCTCCACTTGGTATTCGCTGAAATTCTTATATTTTCCCCGTGCTTTTCCCATTGTCTTTTCACAGAAGGCTGCGCTTAAGGGCGATTTATATTGATTTGCATATTCAAATAGGCGTAATTCTGGGAGAATTTGGGGCATTACATAATGCGCGTGTACGAGCGTTAGTTTTCACGCTGATTGGGATTTATGTAGTGGAAGAACTTGGAAGTTGGAGTACGCACAGATTCCTGCATCTGGATTTTTCTGTGCGTAAGCACATTTCGGCTTTTGTGCTTATGCCATGTTATAGTGCGAGTTCTACGCACGGCGTTATACATGAGGCCCCAGGACTCTAAAGACTTGGCTACATAATAATAAGTATTTGATTTTTTTTGTGCTGAGTGGGTTTTGTTTACTGTCCATTATATGTGCCTTAGTTAATGTTGTCCCCTTAAGCGAAGAGAGGAAGGATGATGAAGAGAGACCGTAGCACCGAAATCACCAGATACATCCGGGACGTATTTAAAAAGAGGAGCGAAGGCGAGAGGGAAAGAGGAGAAAGAAGACAATTTACCCGATCATTTACAAGCTCATCACTGCCGTTTACTGCATCACTCGTTTTGTTTTTGGGAAGGAGCACAATAACACTACAGGCAGTATCAATACCACCGGATTTTATTTTGGACTAATTTTTCACCACATTTCAATTGCTGTGTTTAACTAATCTGTGTTTGTGTTTCGTGTTTCTATTAATTGTTTAGGGGCAAGGGAGGGTTCTTTGTAAATAGTTGCATAGTTGTGTCTTATATAATATTTAGTCACTGGTGTAATTTGGGATAGTGGTATTTTGTGCACACATATATACATATTATTGAATACTAGAAAAATACCTGCGCTTCGCAGCGGAGAAGTAGTGTGTTAAAGAAGTTATGAAAAAGAAAAGGAAACATTTTAAAAATAACATAACCTGATTGTCAATGTAATTGTTTTGTGACTGTTATGAGTGTTGCTGTCATCAAGGATTTGATTATCATTATTTCTTTCAATCAGGTTCGTATTTGGAGGACGTGTTGTGTTCAAGTTACATTCCGTGTTTGTCAACCGTTGTAAAGATAACAGGTTTCATTCATTGAAGTGTTCACTACCCAAATCGCTAAAGGCAAGGAGGCGCGTATTTTGAACGAAAAGGCAGAAGACAGCGAAGGAGCGGAAAAGTGAGAAGGAAAACGGTTTAAATAAAGAGCTGGGAAGGTGAATGGAAAGAAGCAGCCAGCGTTAAAGCAAGGAAGACTCTGTAATAAGGACAGTTGGGTGCACGTAGAAGGTGTAACAATAGGATTGTTAAGCCTTATGATAATGTTCCTGCACGGAGGGTTTAGAGAGACGCACCGGGAGAAGTATAGAATAGGGAAGCCTGTGTGACTGTTCTGCTGTTCTCCTTCGACAGTTCTGTGGTTCTGCATATTTGTATGCACCTCTCTAAACTTGCATCACCGGTTCCGCACACAATTCGGTCACGTATAAGGGAACTTTTAATCTCCCCGAAATTGCATGTACCTGCTAACACTCTCATATCGGTGACATAGTCGTCTATATTTTCTCCCCTTGTCTGATTTCTTGAAAAAAATCTGCACCTCTCTACAGTTTCGTTTATTTTCGGGTTGTAATGTTCATCAAATTAACGTATCATCAAGCTCATGGTTAACTCATCAGGTCTTACATCACTGGTCAGCGCCTGACACAATTCTCTGCCGCTCTCTCCAATAAGATTATGGAATAATCTGACCTTAGTGTTTACCTCTGCCTCCAGCATTGCAAGTTCTGTGAATAATCTGAACTCGTCCTTCCATGTTCTCCATGACTTCGCCAGGTCTTTAGCATCGAGGCTTAATGTCAGAGGCGGTCTTAGACCCTCCATTTTCCTTTCGTGTGAGGCGTCTCCGCGTCCTGAACTTTTAACAGCAAACTGGCGTAACTTTCGGCGCAGTTCCATCACCTACGCTGCCACCATGTTTCTCTCTCGAGATTATTAAAAGGCACAGTCTCATGCTTCCAGTTTATGTCTGTTTATTTCACAGTAGTTAAAGTCAGAACAAAGTCAGTTCACGTGAGCCGCTCGGAGTACATGCATCGAAGCTTCTCAGCTGTGCTTGTGCTATCTAGTGCGATCTATCTCGCAAATATAGTATTCGTCTTAGGCATGACAAACGCCAGCGGCAGCGTGTCTATGAACCTAACTTAAAGTTAAGCTTTACACCCTGCTTTCCTATTCATTTGCATAAGCACAGTCCTTCACCAGCAAGTTTAACTCCGTTACAGCAATTTTAACTCTGCTACAAAGTGATCAAAAGTCTCCATTATACCCTACGTCTTCTCATTAAACGTCTATCTCGCGAATATCGTATTCGTGGTAGGCATGTCAAATGTCAGCGGCAGCCTGTGAACTTAATTTAAACTTAAGGTTTACACCGTGCTTTGTTTCCGTAGTAGCTGCACCTATGAATATGCTTGTATGCGTCACTCGCTTCATATTCTTTTGCTGCCTTCTCAATTGTGTAATGCGTTTTTTGAACAGTTTTCATTCATTGAAGTGATCACTACCCAAATTGGTACTCGTGAATCTAAGATGTTTAACAGGCATTCCCAGTATTAAGTTGTGGATTTGCCTGTGTCTATGAACGTAATTTAAACTTAAGCTTTACACCTTGCTTTCGTATTGATATGTGTACAAAAGGCTTGTTCAGCGTCAGAGGGTTGTTACATCACACACTGCATGCACGGGTTTACCTTTCCCAGTCCTGCAAAGTCAGTTCACGTGAGCAGCTCGGAGTACATGCATTGAAGGTTCTCAGCTGTGCTTGTGCTATGTCATGCAATCTTGCGATGTCCACGGCTCTATTTAATGTTAGCTAAGACCCAGCACTTAAAAGTTTCTCTCGCACTTTCGCTGAGTTTGTGCCTGACCATCTCATCTTCGTTTGCATAAGCACAGTCCTTCATCCACGAATATTTCGTGGCAGCGTGTCTGTTGGATAGCTGCTGACGGACGGCCTTATATGGGCAGGCACAAGCTGCAGGTTATAGCTGTATATATGGACGAAAGTAGGCTCCAGTTATGACCGTTACACGTAGAATTTAAAAATGAAACCTGCCTAACTTTTGTAAGTAAGCTGTAAGGAAAAAGCCTGCCAAATTTCAGCTTTCCACCTACACGGGAACTTGGAGAATTAGTGATGAGTGAGTCAGTCAGTTAGTGAGGGCTTTGCCTTTTATGAGTATAGATTTGTTTGTCTTTTCCATTTACAACATATCCATGTTTTATTTTACATATCTGCTTACTGTTTTCTGGTTATTCTGAGAAAATAACAGGAAAAATAAGACAACTTGTAAGGAGTACGGTTTGTTATTAGAGCAAGAAACCTCAGGTGATCCAAGGAATAGTCTTGGTAGTGTAGTGGCGGTCTGGGTAAGGGGTCAGCCGTTACATATTTATGCTTTCTTATTACCATTTTGTTTCAAGTGGGTGAATGTGTTTCCTTTTGTTTTTTCACAGATTCATGTCTGGAATTCAATTTTAATGTATATATGTTTTGTATCTGCACAGCCTTGTGACTGTGCCATTTTTTGTGTAATCATTGCATGTGTTAGGGGAGTGAACACTTTTTTGAAATAGAAGATATGGAGTCAAGTAAAGAGTTGTTGCATGCATGCTAACCATTGTGCTGTCTTCATATTAGCGATATGACATTGAGGATGAGGATGGGTCTTTCATTCCCCCCACCTTCTGCAATCCTTGCACTACCAGGTGAGCCTCCTATGCCATAGACTTGCTGGACTGATTCTTTTGAGAGATATTTAACAGCTGTACAGGTTCTTGAGCAACTCAGCTCTGCTACTTTCTGAGACCAGGATACCTATCTACTATCCGACAGAAATGAAAAATCAAAAAAAGAAGTCTCCTTAATGTCTTTTTGGTTTCTCCTCGAAAAGAATAAAAACAGGATATTTTTAATTTAGGAGAAATATTCATTTGTCTCCTGCGTTTCAATTTTTTCTCCTGAGAAAAAAATACCCTGGTATTCTCACAAGGGTCTCCTCTTGAGTTTCAGCAGATATATTAGCAAAGTCAAACACTGGGCTCACATCTTCCAAGTAGTGTCTTGACATTTTTTTTTGCAATTTGAAAGTATTTGCATTGTGTGCTCAGTAATATCAATGATTCGTCGATAGATAACTCCTCATTGGGTTGATAGGGCGTAAATTTATTTTTCAGATAATTTATTATTGGACGGATTTTGAATAATTTATCATCTTTATCTAATACAGCATTGTCTGCAAAATGCAAATTCGACAGAATTTTTTCAAATCACTTGAATGGCATTATTGTTCTGAAAAAAGGTGTTTCTGTCGACTTTCTTTCACTCCAATATGACCTCAATGTATTCTTCACCTGACTTTGGAGTATACAGATCCCAAAAAATGCTTTGATTTCATCTGCAGATACATCAAACCACGTGTCATCAGGTTTTATTGCGTGCTTTTGCATTGCAAATCTGTTAGTTTCATCTGCAATCATTTGGAAAAAATCGTCGCCAAAAATTATTTTATAGATGTCGTACGGCGTAGGATTTCGTCCTAAATTTAGCCCTGCCAAGCGACATAAGCCTGGTACTCCAGTGAATGAAATTTTGGATATCTGGGTTGAGTCTGTATTCCAAATCCATTCCTCATTTTTGATTTTTTTGCTAGGTACCTCGCGATCCACTTGTTGTTCTATTATACTGTCACTTGACACTTCAGAATCACAATTTGAACACTCCAAATCGTTTTTCGAAGATGTAAAATCACTTGAATCACTAGCACATTCTTCAAATTCACTTTCACTAAAACTTTCCAGAAGCAATTGTTCCATTTCATCTTCATTTGATAAAATATTACGAGCACGACAAGATCGTTTACTACTGCTGGCGGCCATTTTTAAAACACTGTCGGTTGTCAAAATATCGAGTATTTAGGTTAACAATAATTCCTTTGGTAATTATATTTTTTCATCAAAATATTATTCGTAATTATTTTATCAACGTTATTTACATGAATAAAGTTGCTGTCAATGATTTTTTATATATAAAATGATTACGCAAAGACAGACCGGCGATTCGCCGGCTTAGTGGTTTAATACCATAATATAGTTGACCGGCGATTCGCCGGCTTTGTGTGTCAATGGGTTAATAATAATTTCTAAAATGTTCTTGAACATTTTCATATTTATAAAATGTATTACACACTTTGAATAAAAGATCACCAATGCATGAGAAACAGATTAGAAATAACAAGAATTTTAATCTTGTTAAAAAGTATATTAATGGATTACAGTTCTGAACTTTAAAGCTGAAATGTTAAGTACTCTAATTCAGTAAAAAAAAGTAGATATACCTGTTGAAATGATTGGTTCTTCAGTTGACTGCTCACAATATCCTAAAACAAAGCATCGTTAATTAATTATGAATGAAGCAATAATCTGCTAAATGTATTAAAACAGACAAACTCTGACCAAACCTACATCAATAATTTTATTGCTGTAATGTTTAATTTCTATAATAATTTTATGTTAAACAAAGTAACTTACCAAAATTAACATAAGAACAAAAGTCACAAAAGTCAGGACAGCAGTTGCCATTGTTGACACAGTAATATTCACATGAGCAGTTTGCAGCAAACGATGAGCAAAGGCCATTACAAGAATCTCCTCCTCCCTGGGCTGTGTAACCTATAGTAGGAACTGAAGTGTGAAGATCACTTAAGTATGCTTCAATAAAAAAAACAGTTATTTAAATATTATGATATGGAATGTTTCCATAGGTTTCATGAATCTCTTTTTAGAATTTTCTTATTTCACTATAACCTATGGTGTAATGTATTTTTCGAGCTGAAGTATGAATATCACTTAAAGAAGCTTGAATAAAAAATGGTCAAATTTTAACAACTATGCAAGTATTAAGACCTGGAACACTTATGAATATTTCATTAATCAATATTTGCCATTTATTATTATCTCATTTCACTCTATTAAAAGAACATTAATCAAGTCAAGTTGGGAAGCATTCACTACAGAACGACACAACTCTGGATCCTGGTTGGCAACCCCCCAGGCAGACACACGGTCCAGTCCCACCCTTCGGAAATGACCTTCTATCTGCCTGGCCTGGTCCAGCCACTCGGGTCCCCAACAATGAGGATCTTACGAGCTACATCACCCTTTGGGAAACATGCTATGTGGCCGTAGTGCTGTAACTGACGCTCCCTCAGAATGCAGGTAAGGTGCCCTATTTAGGACTCCATGAGCAACCATTCATTACGCACAAAGTCAAACCAATGCTACTCAAGAATTTTCTGGAGAGACACAGTACCCAAAGTAGTCCAGTCTTCGTCTCAGGTCACTGGAAAGTCTCCATGTCTCGCAACCATACAGTATAGCAAGACAGGAAGCACCAGGGGCCTCATGTATAAACGGTGCGTACGCACAGAAATGTTGCGTAAGAACTTTTCCACGTTCAAATCGCGATGTATAAAACCTACACTTGGCGTAAAGCCACGCACTTTTCCACGGTACCTCATACCTTGTTGTACGCAAGTTCTCCGCTCGGTTTTGCAAACTGGCGGCACCCAGCGTCAAAGCAATGGTACTGTTCTTGTGTGATTACTCATTATTTTCATGACGCGGCTTTATAAATACACTGAAACTAACTGCATATTGTTTATTAGTGTAATGCATCTGATTGTAATTAACTCGTAACAATATAATGGTCCAGGGAACAGCCATAGTATTCCAAATATCATAACTGCTTTAGCGTTGTTACTCTCACTTCTCCTTCTTCTTCTTCTTTCAGCTCCTCCCGTTAGGAGTTGCCACAGCGGATCATCTTTTTCCATAATACTCTCACTGCACGACTCGGAGTATTTATATCACTGTATCTGAGTGTGAATCACAGCAGCAGCTGATCGGAAAGAGAATTATCGGTATACAGCTTTAAGGACACGCTGTCTCAGCCACTGCAAAACGTTTTAAAGCCTTTCCTGTACAGACCTCGCGGTTCAGAAACAGTTTAATCCCAAGAACTTTAAATGCACTCAAACAATTGCTCCTTGTAGAACGGTTTGTACTTATAAGTACAATCACCCCACTGTAAACTTGCACTACAGTTATAATATCTCACAACCTGGGCCACTTTATAAAGCGTATTTACATATGATGACGATATCATTTTTAAGGTGAAATGCAGCAAAATATGTTTGTTAAATTATACACATAAAACTTTAACTTCATTTAAATAATCTATATTCTTCACTGGGAGTGTCGTGAAGGATAGAATAATTAAACATGTACTACGAAGATATTTCAATGTTCTTTAAACGTTTTGAAGAATCGGCGCTAAGCTTACAGATGGCTTAACTTCTATTACAGAGCTGATTATATGGCGATCGGTTACTTGGGGAAAGAAAAGCAAGGACTCTTGGGCGGCCACGCCAATATATATTGAATATAAAACAGAAAGAGAAAATAACGACACAGCTAAAAATGCGGCGACAAATTTCGACAAAAGATAAATGCTTGTCATGAGCACGAGGCTCATGAAACACATGTTTAATAATGTGCTTTAGCTCCTATCATCATGAAGATGACATCACGTATACATCTCAGTATTTTAGTTATTCAGAGAGCTGTAATATCACAAATGTAATGGACTCTGTGTCCAGTTGGAGGAAGAGAGCCAGTTTAAGAAGCAAGTAGTGATTCACACACATAGATCACATACGAGTAGAAGATCAAATACAAAACAAAGCATTTAACGTGCTACTTTAATTACGATGTGATTTGAGAAACTGGTTAATTAAACGATTTTAAGATGAAGTTTATAATGTTCTACTAAATGACAAAATAAACTACGTGATTAAAGTGGAAATGTCGAGATTGAAGTTGACATTTCGTGCTTTTTCCCCACCGTGTGCCTTTTTTCTCTGTACCCTAATAAACTTTCATATGACACTCAGACAGTGGGCTTACAACTCTTCTTTTCACGGCAACTTTGATATGCGACTTCTTTTTTATTTCCGGCACTGTGCGGTTTTGTGAATGTGAGCTTTCAAGTTTCTCCAACACGCTATGTCACTCGATCAACTTCCTTTTGTTGATTATACCACGGTTTATATGAACAAATAGTATGTTTTTCCTTTGCCTTCACTTGGTATTCGCTGAAATTCTTATATTTTCCCCGTGCTTTCCCCATTGTCTTTTCACAGAAGGCTGCGCTTAAGGGCGATTTATATTGATTTGCATATTCAAATAGGCGTAATTCTGGGAGGATTTGGGGCGTTACATAATGCGCGTGCACGAGCGTTAGTTTTCACGCTGATCGGGATTTATGTAACGGAAGAACGTGGAAGTTGGAGTACGCACAGATTCCTGCATCTGGATTTTTCTGTGCGTAAACACATTTCGGCTTTTGTGCTTACGCCATGTTATAGTGCGAGTTCTACGCATGGCGTTATACATGAGGCCCCAGGACTCTAAAGACTTGGACCTTTGTCCTTTTTCATAGATATCGGGAGTGCCACACACCCCTTTCCAGCGGCCTCATGACCCCCCATGCTCTTCCAATCCGTCTACTGACTTCATAGGAAGAGTCACCAGAGACATGAACGTCACTGCCAAGGTAAATAAACCTCTCGATAAGGTCAACCCTCTCTCCACAGACAGACACACTGCTGATGGATGTGCCCAAGAGGTCATTGAAGGCCTGGATCTTGGTTTTTATCCAGGACACTCACAAGCCGAGACACTCAGACTCCTCACTCAGTCTGTCGAGCGCCCTGATCAGAGCCTCCATTGACTCCGTAAAAATCACAGCATCGTCAGCCAAGTCAAGATCCATGAATCTTTCTTCACTAACAGATGCACCACAGCCGGTGGACCCCACGACCTTGCCCAACACCCAGTCCATACAAGCATTGAATAGAGTAAGAGCAAGAACACACCCCTGTCAAATCCCAGAGTCAACTGGGGAAAACGCAGAGGCTCTGCCTCCACTCTGCACAGCACTTACAGTACCAGTGTATAGGTCGGCCATGATATCCAGCAATCTTGAGGGGATTCCGTGAACCCTCAGGATGTCCCACAGGGCAGCTCAATCAACTGAGTCGAACGCTTTATGAAAATCGACAAACGCTGCAAAGAAATTCTGCCGATATTCGCGTTTGCGCTCCATGAAAACCCTCAGTGCCAGGATGCGGTCAATGGTTGACTTGTTAGGAGTAAAACCAGACTGTTTCAGTCACTGGCAGGTGATCAAGTGATCACGGATCCTATTGAGGACGACCCTAGCAAGGACCTTACGCGGCACCGAGAGCAGTGTTATACCCCTATAGTTGCCGCAATCCAGGCGATCATCCTTCCCTTTCCAGATAGGGATGACAAGTCCCGTTTTCCAGTCAGTTGGAATGATGCCAGTCTCCCAAATGGAAGCAAAGATTGCTTGCAATGCCAAGAGGACAGCCTTACCGCTAGCCAGGAGAAGTTCACCCTGGATACCACAGATCCCTGCAGCCTTTCCTCCCCTCAGCTGGTTCACCACCTGTGCCATCTCAGTGAGATTGGGTGGTTCACAGCTAAATGGAGGATCAGCCTCAAGAACCGTGGACCCAGAGATATCCAACGTCCTAGCCGGAGGATAACAACATTAGCCATCAATAAATGTCACAGCTGCCACAAGGAGGAGTTCAGTTTAGAACAGACTGTACTGCAAGATGGAGCTCCTTGAAATCTGAGAGAATCATTTACTTACCTAGCCTGACGGCATTTTAATTTTTGCTTCTGTTATTATTTGTACTGGTGTGTATAGTGTTCTTTTTCATTGATTTTTGTTAGACTGAATTAAACAGGGACAACTAAGATGGTGCCCCAACATTTATCTCTGAGTCTTGCAATACTTCACTCAACCAGACTAGTTAGAAACATTTACTAGTGCTTTATATATCAAAAGCATCCTGTCTTGTAATTAGTTATAAAAACCATAGATGTCCAATCTAATAATAGGGTATCGGTATTGTGGTACATCTTGAAAGACTGGTGTTCATTAATTTGGAAAAACAACTTTAAACTAGAAGATCAAAAGCAGAAATGAAGGGAAGAAAATAAAACATGGTCAAGGACTGGTAGGAGATTGAAATATCACAGCACCAGACTCAAAAATTTAAATAAAAAAAAACCTAAATATCGGAAATCAGGAATATATAAAATTAAGTTAAAGTAGAAATTCCTTACCAGAAATTTAATTAAATAATTACTGTGAGGTTGTTTAGAATTATCCCAAAACAAGGATAAGATCGTGTGGCCATCTAGAAAAGTGTGCACCTGATAATGCCATGAATTGCCACACCGACAGTTATTTTGTTTGGTAGCACGCTTCATCAGTATACAAACTATAGCCATGAAAATGCAAAGCAAATGAAAAGCAACAACACCCATGTTCCAAAGCAATTTTAACATATTGCTGAATAAAATTAAATAACTTCTCTACAGGTTCAAAAATGAAAAGACACTACAGTTGGATGTATCAGTCATTTTAAAGTTGGTTTCTTTTACTGTTTCTGATTCTCTTCCATTTCTTCACACTATGCAAGAGGAAACACTACAGCCATTTTTGCAATAATAAGGAGCCTGTGGATATAGCAAGTTTATATATTTTTTATTTCTTTATATAATTTTTGGACCATTTAAATTCTATTATTTTTGATGTCAATTTATTTACAGTACTGCATATTTTTTCTGTACTCTTGAACGTAGTGTTTTGTGCATTAGTTTTGCTTAGTGCTTCTTTTGTGATTTTTTTTAAATCTCAGCACTGTGGTGTTCTGTGGTCTTCAGGAGCTAATTTACAGGTACTCACTCTAATCACATATGTTCAAGTGAGAAAAACAAACATTTTCAGGGTCTACAATAAAGCATTTGTTCTAATCTCCTTTCTTCCCAGGTGAGGAAAAGGCATTAAAGCAGTGCATGCTATTTCTTATTTGAGCCCACCTTCCCATGGTCTGAATCCTGTTTTAATATCTCTACAATATTTTTGGGAGTTTTTTTTTTAAATAGTGGCTTACTTTTTTAAAAAATTAATTAAAAATATGGTTACTTATGGAAGAAGATTATCCGCTGTGGCAACCCCTAACGGAAGCAGCCGAAAAAAGAAGAATAAAAAATATGTTTACTATTATGACATCACTATATTTGGCATTTTCCAGTGTCTTTTCCCTTTAACTATCTAGATTTTTTACACTGTTTTTATCGAGACAAATCTATTGTTTATCATTAACAGCTGTTGTCAGTCATGTTATTTGCTGATGATGTCATATGTGATGCCAGTAAAAAAGATAGCAGCACAAATACTACTGTGTCCAAGCTTTGGATTTAAATAAAATAAAAATCAATTTATATAGCAGGATTTATATAGGAAAGGGTGCAAGGATCATGTTGTGATTCTGTTGTTTGGTATAGTTTTGTTTTCATACATTACAATTTGGATTAGTGTATATTTTTAGCAGGGCTAAATAATAATAAGTATTTGATTTTTTCTGTGCTGAGTGTGTTTTGTTTTCATCGTCCCGTTTACTGTCCGTTATATGTGCCTCAGTTAATGTTGTCCCCTTAAGCGAAGAGGGGAAGGATGATGAAGGATGATGAAGAGAGACTGTAGCCCCGAGATGGAAATCACCTGTTAAACTCACCAGATACATCCAGGACGTATTTAAAAAGAGGAGAAAGAAGGCGATCATTTACAAGCTCATCACTGCCGTTTACTGCATCATTCGTTTTGTTTTCGGGAAGGAGCACAATAACACTATAGCCAGTATCGATACCACTGGACTTTATGTTGGACTAATTTTTCACCACATTTCAATTGCTGTGTTTAACTAATCTGTGTTTGTATTTGTGTTACGTGTTTCTATTAATTGTTTAGGGGCAAGGGAACATTCTTTGTAAATAGTTGTATAGTTGTGTCTTATATAATATTTAGTAACTGGTGTAATTTGGGATAGTGGTATATTGTGAACACACATATATATATATATATTACTGAATATTTGTTTGTCTTTTCCATTTACAATATATCCACGTTTGATTTTACATATCTGCTTACTGTTTTCTGGTTATTTTGGGAAAATAACGGGAAAAATAAGATAACTTGTAAGGAGTATGGTTTGTTATTAGAGTAAGAAACCTCAGGTGATCCAAGGAATAGTCTTGGTAGTGTAGTGGTGGTCTGGGTCAGCCGTTACATATTTATAATGCTTTCTTATTTCCATTTTGTTTCAAGTGGGTGAGTCTGTTTCCTTTCGTATTTTCACGGGTCTGGAATATGTATATGTTTTGTATCTGCACAGCCTTGTGACTCTGCCATGTTTTGTGCAATCTTTGCATGTGTTAGGGGAGTGAACACTTTTTTGAAATAGGAGATATGGAGTCAAGTAAAGAGTTGTTGCATGCATACTAACCATTGTGCTGTCTTCATATTAGCAATATGACATTGAGGATGAGGATGGGTCTTTCATTCCCCCCACCTTTTGCAATCCTTGCACTACCAGGTGAGCCTCCTATGCCTTGGACTTGCTGGATTGAATCTTTTGAGAGATATTTAACAGCTGTACAGATTCTTGAGCAACTCAGCTCTGCTACTTTCTGAGACCAGGATACCTATCTACTATCCGACAGAAATGAAAATTCAAAAAAAGAAGTCTCCTTAATGTCTTTTTGGTTTCTCCTCAAAAAGAGTAAAATCAGAAATTTTCATTTAAGGAGACATTTTCTTTTGTCTCCTGCATTTCAAATTTTTCTCCTGAGAAAACATACCCCAGTATTCTCAGAAGGGTCTCCTCTTGAGTTTCAGCAGATATATCAGCAAAGTCAGACACTGGGCTCACATCTTCCAAGTATTGTCTTGACATTTGTTTTGCAATTTGAAAGTATTTGCATTGTGTGCTCAGTAATATATGGGGAAATGTATGGGTGGTAGTAATAAAACACTTTACTGTGATTACTAAACTGTAGTCATTGCTTCAGAATAATACTATTAATTGCTCTAATTTATATTGCTGTGCTCCAGTTAGATCATACTCATTCTAAAAGAAAGGGTAAGCAGAGTGGTATAGTAGTTAAGACTGGAAGTTTAGTTGTGAGGTATTGAGTTGAAATCCCACCTCTGACACCATTGTGTGACCATGAGCAAGTCGCTTTATCCGCCTGATTCCCCTGCAGTTTTCTTTTCATCTCCTGCTCTAATATTCTTACTTTTTACTTTCACTAAACAATCCCACTGTAAAAACCTTTCACAAACCATCTAGACATTTATGTGACTTTAGCTAGAGAAAAAATTCAGCCACATCAACCCAAACCAGACTCACAACTGTGCCTACAGCGTGCAAAGAAGAAAGAAACACATTTTTTGACCTGAAGTAAATTATTACTGCACTTGGGGGAGGGGGTGGACATAATTGACATAAAGAGTGATTTAAAGAAGAATATAGAGAAAGAAAGTATGGACCAAAACAAGAAGAATGAGAAGCAGCATCGAAATATAAAAGATTTGGAGGCAAGTTTAATTACTAAGTTTACTACAGCTTTTACAGAAATTCTAGGAGAAATTGATGAAAAAAATACAGGAGAAAAAATTAGAGTACTCGCTTTTCAGCTTGAAGATGTTAAGCAAATGTTTAAGGCTCATATTGAAATACTTGAATAATTGACAAGGGCTGCAAAATTAGAAAATAAAATGCTCGCTGACAATCTGGCTGCGCAGGAAGACAGATATAAAAGGAACAACTTCAGAATCGAGGGTCTGTGAAAGTCCAAACCCAGTGAAATTCATAGCTGAACTATTTTCTAAACTAATTAGAGTTTTCTTCAAATTAAACATCAAGATCTCAGTAGCCTGCCGTATACGTAGTTTTAAGTTGTCAAACCCAAGAAGCCTTATTGTCTGTTTTTTTGACAAATTACGGGCCAAACAAAACTTCATGTCCCTTCCTTGACAGAAAGAGATTATATGTGAAAATAACTGCATTCATATTTTCCCAGAGTTATCCTCTACAACAGTTATTTTTTTTGTTTCCCTTCAAATCCTTGATTTATTGTATTGGGAATGTATTATCATATGTTATTTCAGTCTCCTTGGGATCTGTTTTAACACCATCACTCGGTTTATTGTTTTGGAACTATACTGTCAAAAGAGACATCAATTTTAACCTTTTTTACACTGCTTCTTGGGATGTTCATTGTGTTCTGGATGTTCTCTGTCTGTCTTGGCATTTCAGAGGATGGATTTCATAAAGTATGGTCTTCCTCACCCGGGAAGCAATGTTTTTATAACCAAACAGTGAAGTCTGTGAGCTGGAATGTCAAAGGTCTCAATCATGAATTAAAGAAAAAGCAAGTATTCAATCTGTTAACAGGTTTAAATGCCAAGATAGTATTTTTACAGGATACTCACATAAGAAGTAAGTACCAGTTTCAGTTGCAAAGGTGTTGGATTGGCCAAATTTTTTTAATCCGGCTATACAAAAAAAACTAGGGGTGTGGGAGTATTAATACAAAGAAGTATCCCATTTGCAGTGTCAGACATAATATGTGATCCTGAAGGTCGATATATCATGGTGATGTGCAATTTATTTAAGTGATTCTGATGAATATTTATGTACCTAATGTGGATTATAGAGATGTCATCCAAAATGTATTCACATCCATTCCTAATGTTAACACTCATAAAATTATAATGCATAGAGACTTTAATTATGTTTTAAATCCAGAATTGGATAAGTTTTCAGCTGTAGTGGCGATAACATCTAATACTGCAAAAATAATTGTACAATTTGTAATGGATCAGAACTTATCAGACCCATGGAGTTTTTCAAATCCAAACCTTAGAGTATATTCCTTCTTCTCACAAGTTCATTATTGTTACTCAAGAATTAATTATTTCTTTATAGACAGCTAGGGGGCTGTGGCCCCTGTTTACTTTACTTGCTCAATGGGGCGCATTCTGCCACTCGCATTGTGAAGGGGGTGCTGAACACACGCTAAGGAGATGCAGTCGGATCAGCTGCTGTCTTGTTGCTGCTGCTGCCAAGCTGCGTGTTCTGCTTGTCGCACTCCGTTTCGATCATTTAAAAGCCTGTGAAGCAGCTGTCCTTTTGTCTCACTGCTTTATCTCGCGGGACATTAAAGTGTCTCAGAGAAAATCATGCCTTCCAAGATTTTTTTTTATAATAGAGAGATACTTTTTAGCCCATTATTGTGTAAGTATGACAGTATTGTTATCTTTGACCATGCCCCTTTGATTATGGAGCTTAAAGTATTATGTCCTACACACTCATCTCATAGCTGGCGTCTTAACCCCCTGTCATTAGTTGATGAGCACTGTTCAGAATTTATATAGAATTTATATCTAAGCAAATTAATTATTTTCTGGAGACAAATTGATCCTCAGAGGTCTTGCAGGAATACTGTTGGAAACTTTGAAGACATTTTAAAGAGGACAGATTATTTCATATCCTTCTGACAAAAATAAATTGGAATTCAAGAAAGCACCTGAGTTAATCAGCGAAATTGCCAGAATAGATCTAGAATATGCCAGGTCTCCAAATGAGATACTTTAAAGGAAAGACAGGTTTTGTAATAAGAATTTAACCTCTTGACTACTAAACAAATAGAACAGGTCATCTTTAAATCATAACTATAATTAAAAATACAGAGAGAAGGCCAATTAGATTTTAGCTCAGCAAATTCACAAACAGGAAGTCTGCATTATCAGCTGTTACCAATACAGACAGATAAAATCATAGACCATAAATATATAACCCCTGTCACCATTGCTCTTTGCAATCACCAATGAGCCATTGGCTGTTTACTTTCAAAATGCATCAGGAATAAAGGTGATTTTTCAGAAAAGAACTTGAACAGAAAATATCATTATGTGCAGATGATATGGCATTGTACATATCTGACCCACAAGCAAGCAGTCCTAAAAGCACTAGCAGATTTTCAAAAGATACAGTATATGGACTCAAAATTAATTTGAATAAAAGTGTGCTTTTTCCAGTGAACTCTCTAGCACACAATACTAGACTAGACACCTAGTCAAATCACAATACTAGACTGGACACACTTATCTTAGCAGATCAGTTTAAAAATTCAGGGGAAATTACCCCAAGTAAATATAAAGCTGTTTTTCAACAAAAGATTGCTGTCTACAGATGTGAATAGATGCTCTACCCATCATCTCACATTAGCAGGTAGAATGAACACTGTTAAAATGAACATCCTTACCAAGCTTCTTTTTTTTATTCCATACCATCCTCATATACAGTACATTAACAAATCTTTTTTAAGAAATTAGATTCAATCATAGCCTCATTTATTTAAAATTCTAAACATCCACACATCCAAAGGGTGATTCTATAATGACAAAAAAAGCAGTTTCATTACTGGGCGGCCAATATACAGGGCATGAAGACCTGGACATCAACACAAATCGAATATACACAAGCCTGGTCTGCAATAGAATTAAAATCTTGCAGTACTTCTTTATATTCCCTGCTCTGTGCCCCAGTAAATACAAACTAATGTCGATACACTAATAATCCGATTGCCTTTCATTCACTCAGAATATAGAACCAATGTACTTTAATACAGAGAAACTTAACTGTTGCACCTCTACATGAATACCACTCTTTTCCACCCTTTCAAACATACACAATATTTAATGCTTGGAAAATGTCTGGAATAAGAAACTTGTACATCAACAATGTTTTGCATTGTACGAGAAATTTACTTCTCATTGATGCAATTTTTCCATTACTTTCAAGCTAGAAACTTTGCTAAACTGAACGTGCCCAATTTTTCTCACCTTCCACCTATTTGAATATTCAGATAGTATCCCCACAATTAAAAAAAAATTCTGAAGTCCTTTCATTTCAAAAAAGATCCCATGGCACAATGGTGAAAGCATCTTTCACTTAACATTTCAAAAAAAGATTGGAAGGAAGCTATGCACAGAATACACCTAGCTCCTTATGAGAAAAGCACTCAATTATTTAACTTAAAATTGTCTATCAAGCACATTTATCTTCATTAAAACTATCCAAAATACTTCCAGGGCAAGATTCAAACTACAAATGTTATAATCGAACTCCAGCCTCACTGAGTCGCATATTTTGGGCATGTACCAAATTAAATTTTGTTTTGGACAAAAATCTTTAAATGCCTTTCAGACAGCCTTGGTGTCACAGTTGCTCCTAATCCACCAACAGAAGGACACACAAGCTTTAATTGTCCTTTACCTCACTACTAGCAAGTAGACTTGTCTTGGCCAACCCACCACCTTTAAGTCAATGGGTAACTGACATTATATACTATCTGAAATTGGAAAAAATAAAATTCTCACACAGAGGATCTGTTCAAAACTTTTAAAAAATATAACAGGATCTAATCAATAACATTTTAGAATAATCTTCTACTGTATATTGGGGAAAAGGATGCTCTTCCTTCCTTATTGCTTCAAAGATTCACTTTGTTGGCTAGCTGTCCTCTCTTTCTTTTGGGTGAGGGTTGAATTTTGGTTTTGTTAAGTTTGATTTGATTGTATAGATTTTTATTTGCTTTTAATTAAAATCAATAAAAAGAAAAAATTAAGCTGAAGTTGAAAACCATGTATAACCTGCTAAAGATGATGTTATATAAAAAAAACAAGACTTACGTGTAGATGTAGACATCATGATTTCTGCAACATGAACAAAGGTGAATAAATGTTAGAAACTCCATATACAAGCACTATCTATCTATTTATCTATCTACTGTATCTATCTATCTATGATTTGATACTCATTATACATATAACTACTAGGCTGACCCGCCTTTTAAGGCGACCGACTTTTAAGTTGACCACTTCTTAAGGCAATTCAATATGTAGATCAATTTGATATTTTATACAAACTCATTAATTTGGTTATATTGCATTTGAGCGGTATTACTTTAATACTCGTAGTTTCTGTTGTTTTTGTGATGAAATTTTAACTTTTTTTCTATATTGAGGTCGCCCTTTTGAACCCCCCTGATATTTACTACATGGTAAGGCATTTGTACTCCATCAACATTAATTATTTCCAGAGACATAATTTTTTCTATTTTTCCAGTGCATCGCGCACAAAAGCAAGGGAACGATGGGAGCACCAGAACTCTGCTCACATCATGTCGCTTCGTACCGCAAGCTGCAAGTAGTAAGTCTGTGATAAGCGGAATACCGCTACGCTTTTCACTCACAGGACGGAAGGACAATCCCGACCTCTTTTATATAGTAAGAAAGAAGAAGAAGAAGATATCGCACAGTCTGGAGTAGAAAATCATCTTTTACCTGGAAAAACGAAACTACAAATCCAATCGTGCATTGCAAAATGGACGGGGCGTGTGTGAAACTCCGCGCCTGCGTAGCACTCACAGGACGGAAGGAAAATCCCGACCGCTTTTATATAGAAGGATGTGAATGTTTGTTTTTCACATAGAATCTTTTAAAATCGTTGTTTTTGATGTGTCCTGGGCATTGTCAGTGTGATGGAGTTTACATGTTCTCCCTGTGTGTGTGTCAGCTGTTTCCAGTTTTCATTTCACAACTAAAGCTTAAGGGTGGTTGCTTACAGATAAGCGGTTTTACCCCTATTGGAAAAAGACATCTATGAAAGAGGCACAAAACCTCAAGAAAAGAAAGAGAGATCAAGGACTTCACTGGCGGAAGCAGCAACAAAAGTCCTACACATGTCAAGGAGAATCAAGGGGTCATCTGTCCTTATGTAATGCTAAAAAATGTGAGAGAGAAATTTGACTATAAGGAGAGAATGAAATGTTCCCATTGTATGCTTGGCAAGACAGTGACTTAGCAGACAAAGGCACACCTACAGTAATTATCTCATTAGACTACAGGACCTCCAGGCCACTACAGGGTTCATGGTCCAAAATTGGGAGCTTATGGGTGTGCACTTTTTTGGCTGGGTGTGACTGAATGAGTGAGAGTATGCCCTAGAGTGCACTGGTACACTGTCAAGACTGGTTTCTATGCTAGATTAAAAGAGTCTGTGATCAAGTAATAACAAAAGATAAAATAAATTGCCTTGTATTTTACTTTACGTTTGTGGCAGTGTTGTCTGAAACGGGTCCTATGTACAATGCTGTATTGATTTTAACAGCTCTGTAGTGACTGGGCCTGTTAGAAAATGTGAGAATAGAAGTGTGTAAATGTCATAGTTATTTTGGAGCTGGCAAAGAGTGATGTTTGTGGTAGTAATGTAAGAAAGACACAGTGTTCCCTAGGACTTGTATATGTGCCCAAGTGTGAAGTGTAATTGCAGGGACAAAGTAGTGATAATAAACCTTGTATGAAAGGATTCCATGTGAATTGTTGCCTCTACAATGATAGCTGCATTAGATGGTTTTGTGTTTTTCTCCTTTAATCAGACTAAAGCGTACCCCTTTTGTAATATAATAGTCAATAAAATTAAAACTGCCAAAAACTTTAAGGATAGCAAACTAAAATGAAAGTGTCACTTTTCAGAGGATGCTGTAGTATCAAAAACAGAATTAGAAGTTTTGAATGACGTTTATATATATTTATACTTTTCAATTTTAAGCAATATATGTATGTCATAAAAAGATCTATCTGTCTATCAAGGAGCCTATCCTCTTTAAAGTTTCTAGTCAGGCAAACTTGTGACACTACAAAAATGTAACATTTCAGTAAGAACATTTAATGCAGGTATTGTTGTCACCATCTTGTCAAATGCACAGTGAAGCTTTAATAATACAGCATAAATGTAACTTTGTAAAGTTTAACTTAATAGCCAAGACTTACCTGTTTGATTGACTATTTGAGGGTTACAGTATTCTAAAATAAAGAGATTGGTATTAGAAAAGAGGAAAACTGACTATTCACAGTGACTCTTATCTAGCAAAAGTGATCATCTCAGTCAAAAAACAACATTAATAATAATTTAAGCATTCCTCAGGTAATTTAATCTGCTCAATCCTATTTTACGGATGCCTGGAGCTGAAGCCTACATTGGGATCATCATTTGCAAGGGAAAAGCCATCCATGAATGGAGTAGCACACGCTCATCCTCACTCACATTGGGCCAGTTTAAATTTCTAAATTCTCCTAACTGACACATCTTTATGATATTGGAGAAAGAGCCATATAGGTACAAAGACAACATGCAAACTCAATTCAGAAACAGAGACCAAATTTAGTTTCAAACCCTGGTCACAGTTGTAAAATCTTCAGGCATGATTAGCTTAATAAACTATAAAACGTACCATAATTATTATAATAGTCATTGGAGCAGTAGTCACAGAAGTCAGGGCAGCAGTTATTGTTTTCAATGCAAGAGGCGGCACATGAGCAGGTCCCAGCCCACCCAGAGCAAAAGCCTTTGCAGGATCCTGGGGTAATTGGTACTGGAAGAATATTTAATGTTATTCTGCATCATAAAAAGCTGTTTATGTAAGATTACCAATTAAAGAGTATTTTGACAATATGATAAAAGACTTTTTAAGAAATCAAAACTTGAGAGCATGAAACATTTTATGTAAATTCTCAGAATGCTTTACTCCTATGACAAGAATTATCTCCCTTTTAAGTCATTTTTTGAATAACATTAAACATGACACCCGGGAATTAAATTAAAGGCTTTAACTTAAATTGTATCATTTTCATATATTTGCTCATTATATACCTAAACCTTGGATTATTTCAGTTTAATAATGATTTCTAAAATGTTCTTGAACATTTTCTTATTTATAAAATGTATTACACACTTTGAATAAAAGATCACCAATGCATGAGAAACAGATTAGAAATAACAAGAATTTTAATCTTGTTAAGAAGTATATTAATGGATTCGGTAAAAAAAAGTAGACATACCTGATGAAATGATTGGTTCTTCAGTTGACTGCTCACAATATCCTAAAATAAAGCATCGCTAATTAATGAAGAATGAAGCAATAATCTGCTAAATGTATTAAAACAAACAAACTCTGACCAAACCTACATCAATAATTTTATTGCTGTAATGTTTAATTTCTGTAATAATTTTATGTTAAACAACGAAACTTACCAAAATTAACATAAGAACAAAAGTCACAAAAGTCAGGACAGCAGTTGCCATTGTTGAAACAGGAATATTCACATGAGCAGTTTGCAGCAAACGAAGAGCAAAGGCCATTACAAGAATCTCCTCCTCCTTGGGATGTGTAACCTATAGTAGGAACTGAAGTGTGAAGATCACTTAAGTATACTTCAATAAAAAATAAAAAAAAAAACATAGTTAATTAAATATTAACACTTCCAAATATTTCATTAATCTCTTTTTGCCATTTCACTATTCTGAAATAACATTAATCATCAATGTTATAATTATATTATTATATGCTGATTATTTTATCTACAAAAAGAAGAAAAAACAACAGATTCATCTTGTATTAAATGCACATTCCTTAGGCCGGAATTATACTTCACGCGACGCATGCTGCAGCGGACGCTCCTGCTACGCAAGCGTTGTAGTGTTCATACTTGCGCACGTACTTTACGTAAATCTGGAGGAATCCACCAGGTGGCAGTGCGAGATATTATCACGGTGAGAACATGTTCGGCTTCTCTGTGTTGTGAATTGCCTAGAACACCTATTAAATTCTGATGACACCTTACCGCAATATCTCTGAAAAGGATGATTATTGATTAAATCCATCAATTCAGGGATGTGTCCATTCCAGCAAGCATTGGGCACGAGTGAGAAATAGTCCCTTGACGAGGCCTCAGCTCATTGCAAGGTGAATACAAGCACACACATACACTAGCGTCATTTTAGCGGCACCAGATCCCCAAATCTGCATATCTTTGGAAGGAAACCGGAGCACAATGTGGAAGACAAGCAGGAAATACCAGCAACATAACTCCCTGCGAGACAGCAGTGCTATCGCTCCACCACCGTGACACCCCCATGTGTGTAATTAACGGTATTCATTATTTAAACGAAATTATATGTAAAATGTAACATACACACATGCATTTCATCATGAAAGTGATATCAAGTATAAATCTAAAGATTCTAAATGTGCAGAGAGTTGGAATAACATACATTTAATTTGTTCTGTGTGGCGATCTATTGCTGCTTTCCGCTGCTGTCAGGTCCAAGAAGCTCGTAGCGATTAAAAACTGGTATGACGTTTACGACGGCTTGCTTTAATGATAAAGTAAACTAAGAGGTTAAAGTGGACATTTCGAGATTAAAGAAGAAATTTCCACTTTAATCACAAAATACACGTTATCACTATGTCCTTTATTTTTTTCTCAGTGGTTCAAATACTGTATAACGCTATACAGTAATCCCTCGCTATATCGCGCTTCGACTTTCACGGCTTCACTCTATATGTAAGTGAAATGTAAGCACATCTAAATATATATCACGGACTTTTCGCTGGTTCGCGGATTTCTGCGGACAATGGGTCTTTTAATTTATGCTACACGCTTCCTCAGTTTGTTTGCTCTGTTGATTTCATATAAGGGACGCTATTGGTGGATGGCTTAGAAGCTACCCAATCAGAGCATGTATTACATATTAACTAAAACTCCTCAATACTATAAGATATGCATCCCGCGCGGAGCTTGATTGTTTGCTTGTCTCTGCCTCTATCTCACCCTCTCTGACATTCTCTGCGCGCCTGACGGAGGGGCTGTGAGCAGAGGTGCTGTTTGCCTAGTGGATACGGACGCACCTCTAAGAAATGCCGCTTTATCGCGGTGCTTCCAAAAGCACACTTATTGATTTTTTGATGGTTTGCTTTAATCTCGCTCTCTCTCTCTCTCTCTCTCTGAAATTCTCTGCTCCTGAAGAGAAGATCTATTTGCATTCTTTTAATTGTGAGAAAGAACTGTCATCTCTGTCTTGTCATGGAGCACAGTTTAAACTTTTGACTAAAGGGTGTTATTTCATGTCTAGAGGGCTCTAATAATGTTAACAGTTTAGGAGAGTTTATAAGGGCTTAAAATATATAAAAATAACTACACAAACATATGGTTTCTACTTCACGGATTTTCATCTATCGCGGGGGGTTCTGGAATGCAACCCCCGCGATCGAGGAGGGATTATTGTACATTATGTTGCTGTTGTTAAGTTGCAAAAATAAAAAAGACGACACAAAAGATGGTATGTGAGACTTTTAAAATGTATCGTGTCATTACGTTCAGGTACTATCTACATGTGACAGAAAGCCTCAATGCCGACCCTACGGGATGGATGCTTCGATGTGGTGAAGCAAAATGCCGACATACAGATGCATTCATGGTGCTTTTGTATTCAAGCGTTGCATATTCCCGACCGTAATGACACGATACATTTTAAAAGTCTCACATACCATCTTTTGTGCCGTCTATTTTTTTTTTTTTCAACTTCACATCGGCAACATAATGTATAGCGCTGTATTTGAGCCACTGAGAAAAACATAAAAGAGACGGTGAAAACGTGTATTTTGTGATTAAAGTGGAAATTTCGGGTTTAATCTCGAAATGTCCATTTTAACCTCGTAGTTTACTTTATTATTAAAGCAGACCATCGTAAACGTCATCCCAGTTTTTAATCGCTATGAGCTTCTTGGACCTGACAGCAGGTAAAGTAAAAAAAATAAAAATAGACGGCACAAAAGATGGTATGTGAGACTTTTAAAATGTATCGTGTCATTACGATCGGGAATATGCGACGCTTGAATATAAAAGCACCACGAATGCATCTGTATGTTGGCATTTTGTTTCACCACTTTGAACCATTCATCAAACAGCAAAGCGCGCACATCGATCCCCAAAGGATCTCCATAGAGGCTTGCTGTCACATGTAGATAGTAAACAGAGACTCTGACGTCACGTTCCGACTTTTAGCACACTGCACCCCCCGACTTTTTGCTGGTCCTGCAACTCGCGCACGCGTCACGTTAATTTTAGAGGACGTGTGACATGAACACTGGGAACACATGGCAGCCATGCCGTGCACGGGCGCATACGCGTTCTGAGCGTGAAGTATAAATTGGCCCTTACACTGCAGTGACACGACACTTAAGTAGAAATTATATTTTACACACTACATTGCTCATTATAACTATTTACTAGATCTTTATATACTAAAAGCATTCTGTCACATCCTTCTATATAAAAGCGGTCGGGATTGTCCTTCCGTCCCGTGAGTGCTACGCAGGCGCGGAGTTTCACACGCCCGTCCATTTTGCAATGCACGATGGGATTTGTAGTTTCGTTTTTCCAGGTAAAGATGATTTTCTACTCCAGACTGTGCGATATCTTCTTCTTCTTTCTTACTATATAAAAGCGGTCGGGATTGTCCTTCTGTCCCGTGAGTGGAAAGCGTAGCGGTATTCCGCTTATCACAGACTTACTACTTGCAGCTTGCGGTACGAAGCGACATGATGTGAGCAGAGTTCTGGTGCTCCCATCGTTCCCTTGCTTTTGTGCGCGATGCGCTGGAAAAATAGAGAAAATTACGTCTCTGGAAATAATTAATGTTGATGGAGTACAGATGCCTCACCGCGTAGTAAATATCAGGGGGGGTTCAAAAGGGAAACCTCAATATAGAAAAAAAGTTTAAATTTCATCACAAAATAACAGAAACTACGAGTATTAAAGTAATACCGCTCAAATGCAATATAACCAAATTAATGAGTTTGTATAAAATATCAAATTGATCTACATATTGAATTGCCTTAAGAAGTGGTCAACTTAAAAGTCGGTCGCCTTAAAAGGCGGGTCAGCTTACTAATAATTAATTATAAAAAACATAGGTGTCCAGTCTAATAGCAGTGTGTCAATTTTGTGAGTCATCAGATTAGGATTTAAAAGTTTATTTCATAGTTTTCTTTTAAGAAAGTTCTGTGAGGTTGTTTAGAATTATCACAAAGCTACGATAACATTGTGTGGCCATCTTGAATGATGATCTTGTGATAATATCACACATTGCTGTGCCGATGATCATGTAGCAAGCGATAAGCGTCTTTAGTACAAATCACAAGGCTGCAGTCGCACAACAGAAGTCCAAAACACTTACACACACAAAAGCCATTCTGAAATTGGGCTGCAATGGCATCGTCATAATAACAATAAAAATAAATAACTATTTGAATAAAGTAATAACTCAGTTCAAAAATCAATAGAAATGACTCTAGAGGCTCAAAAAACAACAACAGCTGAATGCATCAGCAATTTTGAATACATTTTCCTAGCATTGTTTGCTTTTATTACTATTTATTTTTATTTACTTTTCCTGACTGTTGTTTCTGTCCACTATGCAAGAATATATGAATACATTCTGAGATTTTCAAAAAATTAAGGAGACTAGTGGGCATGGTAAGTTCATTATCTTATTTAGTTTTTCATTTACATTATTTGGAAAGTCAGATTCTGTTTTATTAATGTCCAACTACCTTCTGTTTCATTATAATATTGAGTCATTTTTCTGTACTCTTCAACATAGAGCTTTTGAGCACTGTTTTTATTTAGTGCTTCTTTTGTTATCTTTGTTTTGCCAGCACTGTGCTGTTTAGTAGTCTTTTAGGAGCTAATTTACTCAGGCAGGTACTCACTCTAATTACATATGGTCAAGTTAGTAAATCAAAACCTTACAGGTTCCACAATAAAGCCCTTGTTTTCAGCTCCTTTTTCCCAGGCTTGAACAAGACTCCTTACCATCATGTTGTTTATTATTTGAGTTTGCATTTGCTAGAAATGGGCAGAGTCTGTGCCAGGATTATTGCAAATAATGTGACCAGAAGATTAAAAGACAAACGGGGGAAAGCAAGCACAGGGAAAGATCAAATCCAGTAACACTAACAAGATCACCAAACTAAGCAGTTTTTGGGTCAAATAAAGAATCAAAGTCAAAACATCTAAGCAGAATTTAGCAAACTAGCCAAAAATTAATTCTTAACGAAAAAACACTTAAGCACACACAGTACGGATTTTTTTAGGAAAATTTAAAACTAGACTAACTGAAGGCTATGGTGCCGTCTTTATATACTGTATGCTGGCACTATGATGTCAAGCACGACAAGCTTGGAGTCACAGTCAATCAAGCAACAACAAAAATGGTCACTGAAATGACAAGCTCGTCAAAATGGCAGCAGCATGACGTCTCTATCACAACAATAAATATATACAAGCACAGCAAAACCCAAAACAATCTAAAAATGGCACGTGAAATTGATGCATGAATAATGGACTATCTGTTCAGAGGACCACACTTTGTGAGACTCAAGGGCCATGTCTCTGATATGGATATGAGCAACACTGGAGCACCACAACGAACAGTCCTGTCTCCATTTCTCTTCAGTCTGTTCCCCTTAAACTATAGACATAATACCAAGGGCTTCATGTATAATCCTGAGCTTAGAATACACAATAAAACATGCCATACAAGCAAAAGTGGAAATGTGCATACGCATAAAAAAAACTTCAGATGCACAAGACCATGCGTAAGCAAGCTTCCACACACTTGAATGAAATGTATAGTCCCAGCCCTGGGCACCAGCTCATCACTAACGCTGTGCCACCATGCCCTCACATGTTTAATTTTTAACAGTATACATTATTTAAATGAAGCTAACAATTTTTTTCTACAGTGTAATATACATACTTTAATGCATTTCATCTTAAAAATAATATCAAGTATACATCCTAGTATTCTAACAGCTCACATCTCCAAGAAGATAGCTCTTGGAAATCTACGAGGGATGTTGAAAATGTTTCCTCACTTTTTTTAACTCTATTTAAGAATTTCAAAATCAAATTACATCACTTTTCTCCATAGTCACCTTCCTTTGTGATGCAATTTTCCCAGCGTCATACAAACGTTTTAATGCCATCAGCAAAAATATGTTTTTCATTGAGCACGTAGCCACTGATGCACCGCTGCTTTCACATCATCATCTTTTTTCATTCCTCATAGTCATGACTGTAGCTGGAAGTCTGGAGCTCTCTGCATCCGCCAAACTAGTATGGCCATTTTTGAACATTTCAATCCAGTCATAGACAACTCTACAAGAGAGAAATTTATCCCCATACTGAGCACACATGTGGAGATGAATTTCACAGCCATCTTCACCACAGGGTGACAACTCTTATGCTAAATTACAAGGGCAGCCGGCTTGCCAGACAGAACTAGTCACATGACACTCTCAGACACGACCAATAGCTACTCCTCCTGCCTTCACTATTTCCAACGAAAATATGAAATTGTGTAAACTTTTTGAACATCCCTCGTAAATCGACTTAGAAGCCAGTCATCATCATCTGTAAATACGCCTATCTTCTATTGAATTGAACTGAATTCCTTTATTGTCATTGAATGGTCCGATGAGATTCAATATGCAAATCCTCCACTCTTTCCCATAACTTCATGCTGTGGCTCATCAATTTTATCCCCCTGTAGCTACTACAGTCCTGCACATCCCCCTTATTCTTAAATATCGGCACCAGTACACTTCTCTACTCCTCAGGCATCCTCTCACTTTCCAAGATTCCATTAAACAACCTAGTTAAAAACTCCACTGCCATCTCTCCTAAACACGTCTATGCTTCCACAGGTATGTCATCTGGACCAATATCCATACATCCATCCATTATCCAACCCGCTATATCCCAAGTACAAGGTCATTGTGGTCTGCTGGAGCCAATCCCAGCCAACATAGGGCGCAAGGCAGGAAACAAGCCCCGGGCAGGGCACCAGCCCACCGCATCTGGACCAACAGCCTTTCCATTTTTCATCCTCTTCATAGCTGTCCATACTTCCTCCTTGCTAATTCGTTGCACTTCCTGATTCACTATATCCACATCATCCAACCTTCTCTCTCTCGTTCTCTTCATTCATCAACCTCTCAAAGTACTCTTTCCATCTGCTCAACACACTGTCCTTGCTTGTGAATATGCTTCTATCTTTATCCTTTATCACCCTAACCTGCTCCTCATCCTTCCCAGTTCAGTACAAATAATGATAATAATACAATAAAAAAATGAAAATATACAATATGAAAGCATAAGTACAAAATATATGTACAGTACAGGCCAAAAGTTTGGACACACCTCCTCATTCAATGTGTTTTCTTTATTTTCATGACCATTTACATTGGTAGATTCTCACTGAAGGCATCAAAACTATGAATGAACACATGTGGAGTTATGTACTTAACAAAAAAAGGTGAAATAACTGAAAACATGTTTTATATTCTAGTTTCTTCAAAATAGCAACCCTTTGCTCTGATTAGTGCTTTGCACACTCTTGGCATTCTCTCGATGAGCTTCAACAGGTAGTCACCTGAAATGACTTTCACTTCACAGGTGTGCCTTATCAGGGTTATTTAGTGGAATTTCTTGCTTTATCAATGGGGTTGGGACCAGCAGTTGTGTTTTGCAGAAGTCAGGTTAGTTGGACGATCATTTATTTTTCAACAGGACAATGACCCCAAACACACCTCCAGGCTGTGTAAGGGCTATTTGACCAAGGAGAGTGATGGAGTGCTGTAAATGGTCATGAAAATAAAGAAAACACATTGAATGAGGAGGTGTGTCCAAACTTTTGGCCTGTACTGTACATATAGTGCAGATAGTGGAAATGGTTGATGAAGTGGCTCGATTTGTGCAATATTACAGTTGTAGCTCATGTTTACAGTCAAGTAATTGTAATTATAAGTGCAAGCAGTTCTACTGGGAGCACTTGATGGACTGATTGAGTATGTTTATAGCTCATGGGATGAAGCTGTTTCTGAGCCTCAAGGTCCATGCAGGAAAGGCCCTGAAGTGTTTACCGGATGGGAGAAGTTCAAATAGGTTGTGGCATGGGTGAGTGGAATCTATTCAGATTCTGGTGGCTTTCCTGAGGCTGCATATGCTATAAATGTCCTCCAGTGCTAGGAGCTGTTTCCTGATCATCCTCTATGCTCTCGACACAACCCGTTGTAGAGCCTTCCGATCAACTGCTGTGCAGCTGTGATTTCACACACACATACAATAGGTTAAAATACTCTGAGTGGTGCACTGAGAGTAACAACGCTAAATGAGCTATGGCATTTGGAACAGCTTGGCCATTCCATGCACCATTATATTGTCACAGGTTGATTACAATCAGATGCCTTAAATTTATAAACGATATGTGGTTAATTTCAGTGTCATTTGATAAAGCCAACATCATGGATGTGAATCTAAAAAAGAAAGGGAAACCACAAAGGAACGGTACCACTGCTTTGACGCTGGGTGCCACCAGTTTGCAAAACCGTGCAGAAATGTGGGAACACCAGGTGGGGAGCTGCCGCAAAAATGTGTGTGGCTTTACAGCGAGTTTAGTTTTTATACATCGTAATCTGAGCGTGGAAACGGGTGTACACAACATTTTTCTTCATACGCACCATTTATACATGAAGCCACAGGTCATTTCACTTGCAGAAATTCTCAGCTGATTCTGCACTTTCGATGTATAAAGATATGGGGGATGAGGAAGAGTATATGAGCACAGTGGGGAACTTTATTTCTTGGTGCAAAGAGAATTGTCTGCAACTAACAATCAGCAAAAACAAAGAATTGATTACTGACTTTTGCCACGACAAAGTACCTCTAGGTCCAGTCATTACTTAAGGAGTGGATGTAGCAGTGGTGCATTGCTACAAGTACTTGGTGGTCCACATCAATGACAAGCTGGACTGGTTTGGTAAAACAGAGGAACTATATAAGAAAGCCAACTGAATCAACAAACTCATGGTTCAGTTATGGGACACACTTTCGATTCCCTGAAGGTAGTAGC
The DNA here is from genome assembly GCF_016835505.1 of Polypterus senegalus. Lineage (NCBI taxonomy): Eukaryota > Metazoa > Chordata > Cladistia > Polypteriformes > Polypteridae > Polypterus > Polypterus senegalus. The sequence goes on along the minus strand of NC_053154.1, from coordinate 222,791,413 downwards.
AGAGGAGAAATTAAAACAAAACTGAGTGCCATTATGAATAAGGCTGCATATCCTCTCCCAGACACACTAACACTGTGGACGTTAAGCTAAAGGATTATTTAGCAGAAGTGTATCAAGAAACACTACTGGAGCTCTTGTGCACCAATGGCAATATATTTGGGGCCTCATGTATAACGCTGTGCGTAGAACTTGCACTATAACATGGCGTAAGCACAAAAGCCGAAATGTCCTTATGCACAGAAAAATACAGATGCAGGAATCTGTGCGTACTCCAACTTCCACGTTCTTCCGCTACATAAATCCCGATCAGCGTGAAAAGTAACGCTCGTGCACGTGCTTTATGTAATGCCCCAACTCCTCCCAGAATTACGCCTCTTTGAATATTCAAATCAATATAAATCGCCCTTAAACTCAGCCTTCTGTGAAAAGACAATTGGAAAAGCACGGGGGAAAATATAAGAATTTCAGCGAATACCAAGTGGAGGCAAAGGAAAAACATACTATTTGTTCAAATAAACCGTGGTATAATCAACAAAAGGAAGTTGATCGAGTGACATAGCATGTTGGAGAAACTTGAAAGCTCACGTTCACAAAATTGCACAGTGCCGGAAATAAAAAAGAAGTCACATAGCAAAGTCGCCGTGAAAAGAAGAGTTGTAAGCCCACTGTCTGAGTGTCATATGAAAGCTTATTAGGGTACAGAGAACAAAAGGCACACAGTGGGGAAAAAGCACGAAATGTCAACTTCAATCTCGACATTTCCACTTTAATCACGTAGTTTATTTTGTCATTAAAGTAGAGCATCATAAACTTCATCTTAAAATGGTTTAATTAACCAGTTTCTCAAATCACATCGTAATTAAAGTAGCACGTTAAATGCTTTGTTTTGTATTTGATCTTCTATGTGCCTATGTGTGTGAATCACTACTTGCTTCTTAAACCGGCTCTCTTCCTCCAACTGGACACAGAGTCCATTACATTTGTGATATTACAGCTCTCTGAATAACTAAAATACTGAGATGTATACGTGATATCATTTTTATGATGATAGGAGTTAAAGCATGTTATTAAACATGGGTTTCACTTCAATGAAATAATTTATTGCAGCAGTACTCAGGGGCGGCTCTCGGCTTGTGGTGGCACTGGGCACCAGAAGAAATCGGTGGCTCCTTCGCCTGCCAATGTCAGTAAGGTAGCTTATGCACGGTGCATGGCCACGTCCGTTGCAGACACTGCATGACACAAGCATTTAACTTTTGCCGAAATTTGTCGCTGCGTTTTTAGCTGTGTTATTTTCTCTTTCTGTTTTATATTCAATATATATTGGCGTAGCCGCCACTGCAGTCCTTGCTTTTCTTTCCCCAAGTAACCGATCTCCACACAATCAGCTCTGTAATAGAAGTTAAGCCATCTGTAAGCTTAGCGCAGATTCTTCAAAACGTTTAAGGAACATTGAAATATCTTCGTAGTACATGTTTAATTATTCTAACCTTAGCGACACTCCCAGTGAAGAATATAGATTATTTAAATGAAGTTAAAGTTTTATCTGTATAATTTAATAAACATATTTTGCTGCATTTCATTTTAAAAATGATATCATCATCATATGTAAATACACGCTTAATAAAGTGGTGCAGGTTGTGCAATATTATAACTGTAGTGCAAGTTTACAGTGGGGTGATTGTACTTATAAGTACTGTACTAACAGTTCTACAAGGAGCAATTGATTGTTCTTGGGATGAAACTGTTTCTGAACCGCGAGGTCCGTACAGGAAAGGCTTTAAAAACGTTTTGCAGTGGCTGAAACAGCGTGTCCTTGAAGCTGTATACCGATAATTCTCTTTCCGATCAGCTGCTGCTGTGATTCACACTCAGATACAGTGATATAAATACTCTGAGTGGTGCAGTAAGAGTAATATGGAAAAAGATGATCCGCTGTGGCAACTCCTAATGGGAGGAGCTGAAAGAAGAAGAAGAAGAAGGAGAAGTGAGAGTAACAACGCTAAAGCAGTTATGGTATTTGGAATATTATGGCTGTTCCTTGGACCATTATATTGTTACAAGTTAATTACAATCAGATTCGTTACACTAATAAACATTATGCGGTTAGTTTCAGTGTATTTATAAAGCTGCATCAGGAAAATAAGGATTAACCACACAGGAACAGTAGCACTGCTTTGACGCTGGGTGCCGCCAGTCTGCAAAACCGAGAGAACTTGCGTACGTCAAGGTATGAGGTACCGTGGAAAAGTGCGTGGCTTTACACCAAGTGTAGGTTTTATACATCGCGATTTGAACGTGGAAAAGTTCTTACGCACCGTTTATACAATTCAATTTTAGATTTATGTTGAGCATGAGCCTACCCTGACAACAAAAATGTTATTTTTTTATACTGGTTGTTGTTGTTAATTTGCATTATGTTTTGCCCTTTTATTAAATATAAATGTTTCTTTTCTTTTGGGTTAGAAGTGGATTTGTTAGTGAATGGCAATATATATCAGACAACTGAAAATTGCAGTGTACAACAAGTAAGACACGCTGCTTATATCAAGTTCACCAGGTGGCCACAATATTGTTTTGACTTTTACACCCACTTTGCTACTTTCCTGTGAGCCCATGTATCTACAAGACAGCAGTTAGCTTCTTGGCAAGGCTGTCAGCTATCTGCCTGCCCGTTTTTACAGTGCAACTGATTTTGTCGGTCAGTCTTCATTTTTGCAGCAGAATATTTTTCTGTTAAACATTTCAATTGATTGTGAAGTCCAAATGTGATCATATTTTTGGTTAATATGCTATGGGACAGATGGGGGACATTTAAGCTTTTTACAGGGAAATTCCATGTGTATTTCCCTCATTGAGGTACAATCTATCTATCTATCTATCTATCTATCTATCTATCTATCTATCTATCTATCTATCTATCTATCTATCTATCTATCTATCTATCTATCTATCTATCTAACTAAAAACAGCCTTACCCTTATTTGATTCCAATTTTTGTACCTTTAGAACATGGGTGTCGAACTCCAGTCCTGGAGGGTCGCAGTGGCTGCAGGATTTCATTCTAACCATCTTCCTCATTAGTGACCAGTTTTGGCTAATTAACTTCTTTTGCCTTAGTTTTAATTAACTTGAATGGGCACCTTAGTTGTCTCTTTTTTCCTTAATAAGCAGCCAAACAATAATGAGACACAAAACGAGCCACCACATGACCAGCTCACCTGTGCCTATCACACAATATCTAAAAATAAAGAAAGGTGAAGGTCTTGGTAAGGTTGATCTCTCAGGTCACCAAAACATTTAGACGGTGTTCTTAGATAAAACAGAAAAATCAACAGTTTTGGAAATGTCTGTAGTGGCAGAATGAGAGCAGCAACAAGCCATAGAATTAAATAACGGGTTTAATTAATAGGAAGAATCAGCTTCTCATTAAGAGATTGGTTGGAGTTTGAAATCCCGTTTTAGCTGGTCATCTGTTGGCTCGTTTCACATCTCATTTCTGTTTGGCTGTCATTTAATGAAGAAAGAAATTAATTCAGAGGACTGAATCCTCCAAAACAGGGCTATTAAAATTAAGGAGTGAATTAGCAGTGAAAACTGCTCACTGATTAGGAAAAGGGTTAGAATGAAAACCTGAAGCCACTGCGGCCCTCCAGGCCTTGAGTGTGACACCCCTGCTCTAGAGCATTTTTGGAAGTTCTTTAATATTGGTTCAACTTTCTTACTATTAAAAATGTATCTTTATTTTTCTGACATCTTTGCATTGCCATTTTGTAGTTTCTTTTCTTCATAAGTGCAGTAATTTTCTGTTCTATTTACATAAAGCCAGAGATTTTGTTGTTAGCTAATACATCTAGTGACATCATGTGAGATGCCATCTTTCACTGGCGGCACCCATACTACTCTGTCTAAGCCCTGATAGCAGGATTTTAGATCAGGAAAGGTGTAGAGCAAGGGTCTGTTTATAAAAATATGATTCTATTTGTAGTTTTTTAAAATGTTTTTTCTTTTCCTTGATGCTGTTGTGATTCAGGACATCTTTTTCTTTTCCTGGTCACTTGCAGTTAGCAAAATAGCCATGTTTTGATTCACATGCAGTTTTACAAAATTGGCAATAAGATTCAGACTTACTAAAAATAGTTTTTGGGTGGGTTCCAAAGGATTTTTGGGATGGACAACATTTAGATTTACATTTCCATGTTAAGCCAGTGTTGTTGTACCTTTGCTGTGTAATAGATAATGTGTCACATACAAGTAAATCATTCCACTTTATGTCTCTCATTTACATTACCTTAAAAGACAGCATTACGTTTTTTAAAAATGTGATGTGCTGCATATTTTCCATATATAGACACAATAAAATGGCCTATTGTTCATATTATTGTTTTGTTGTTGTATTGTGTATTAGTGTGTTGATTTTGCTCTGGAAAACTCATTACAGAAATGTAAGGATTTTGTTGTCAACACATTCAGAACTTGAGTTTTGCTCAGCTTGTTCTATGTATCTACGTGTCTGTAGAGATCATAACAGATTGAGCCAGACTGTGAATGGTAATGAGCGCCAATCATAGCTCCCAGTGTGTGAATTATGAGGTCATTCATCATTCCATGGCTATTTAAGAAGGAGAGTCCTTAGCCAGAACAATGAAAACTCTTTTGTTTCTTTCTTATGCCTTTCTATCTCCTGATCCAGTACTCTTATTTTCTTCTTACTTTTACTGTGTACAAAACAGTTCCACACCTTTCACACACCAGTGCCTTTTCAAATCAGAATACGGGAAAATTCAGCTGGAGTTGAAAACCATATATATCAATCAGTATAAAAATGATGCGATAATTTAAAATAAATAAATAAACACAACTTATGCATAATTGTTGTGAGTTCTGGAAAATTAACAAAGGTGAATAAATGTTAGAAACTCCAAATAAGTTTTTTATTATTATTATTATTGTGATTTGTCACTCTATTTTTTGACTTAATTCTGAAAAATGACAACACTTTTGATTCTCCTTCAATTTTGAATTTATTTCCATGTGCAATATTCTTAACTTGTTTGTCACTTTCATTGCCTACAAAACAGACCCACTGTAGAAACCTTTCACAAACCAGTTAGACATTTTTGCACCTTTAGCTTTTGAAATAATTTATCTGACGTTGAAAAGCATGTGTAACCTTCTAAACACTGACACTGTATTAAAGACATCACTTACCTGTAGTTGTTATGGTGAATTCTGCAACAAGAACAAAGGTGAATAAATGTTAGAAACTGCATAAAACTGCACATTTCAGGAAAATGTGGGATAGTCATGCATTTTCACCTTTTCTTGCAACATTCTCACTTACCTCTATTGTATATTGATTGATGCAGATTACAAATAACGCAAAGAATTTTAAAAACCAGATACTTTGGCAAGACAGTTTTTTCAAAACCAATACACAAAAGCAGGGCTCTTTTTAAATGTTTTTACTTGTAATAACACCAAAAAGGAACACCAATCCAATCACTGATAAAAACATAGTTGAGAATGTAACTTATTTACTATAAAATGTATGCAGAAAAAATATATCAAGACAAGGTAACTTTCAGGAATGAAATACTAAAAATGGAACTGAGCCGAATGACAATTTTATTTTAGCACTTGTGGGATGGTACAGAAGAGTCATTAAGAGAAGCCATTAGCTAACTGTAGCTGGCTTATACACATCCATCTATCTAGCAAGTTAGCTATTAGCCTTAAATTTACGAGCTCTAAATTAACACTTAACTCACTTACTTCTATCCAGCCGTCCATTTTCTGGTCCCACTCATTTCAGTTTTAGAGTTATGTTGAACCAGAGCCTATCCTGACAGCAGCATGTTTATTTTTATGAACTGGATGTTCTTGTTTGTTTGCATTATGTTTTGCGCTTTTATTAAATATAAGCTTGTCTTTTCTTTTGAGTTAGAATTGGATCTCTTAGTGAATGGAGATATACAGTATATGAGACAACTGTGAGTTGCAGTGTACAAGCAAGACACGCTGCTCATGTCAAGTTCACCAGGCGGCCACAATGTTGTTTTGTCTTTTACACCCACCCTACTACTTTCCTGTGAGCCCATGTATCTACACGACAACAGTTAGCTTCTTGGTAAGGCTGTCAGTGATCTCCCTGCCCGTTTTTACACTACAATTGATTTTGTCCGTCATTTTTGTAGTGTTGTGTTTTTGTATTATACATCTCAGTTGACAAGTGTGTATGAGTGTGAGGTTACGCTTGGTTCATATGCAAAGGACGGATGGAAAATATAAGCCTTTCAGAGGAAAATATCATGTATATCTGTCACATTGAGGTACAGTAGATCGTGATTGAAAAATAGAACTGAATCTGACAGAAATGTATTTATTAAGATCTCAAATGTGATTGCTTTTTATTTTCATGAGAAAAAAATTTCATTTGAATTTTCTTTTTCTGGGAGGACTAAGTCAAATCTGTAAATATTGAACCCTACTGATTTGAACGGCCTATTAACTGGCTTATAACTTGTGTTATGCAAAAATTTGAAGGAGACGTGCGTCCTCATACATATAATATAGGTATTGTTGTGCTGTTTGATTTTTCAGGTAAAGAAGACAGAAATTCTGACATGAGATTGTTATTGGCACTAATCATGGCACCAGAGTTTGGTGACATGTTACATTTTGATTAGCACATGCAAGTAAGAATTTCACTGTACTCTGTACATGTGACAGTATTGGCACTATAAACGTATAAACATATTTTTAAATGTACACAGCATTTCAACCTTGTCAATCAAAATTGTGCTATACGAAAATAACATTAACTGCATGTGTGTATATGTTAAAATGGCAACTGAGTTCACTTCTACCATCTTGATATTTACACCTCCAATCCTTCTAGATACTCAAGTGAATCAACTGGTTGAACTCCAGAAGATTTTCTGTTTCCCAGAAAATTTCATCATTACAAAGAAAAAGCACAAAAGGAGGAATGTATAAGAGAGGAGGAGGAAGAGTAGGAGGATTTTTATGACAAACATGGGGATCAACATCCATCAAAAGGGGCTACGTATTTTCCAGAGTGTTGAAGGCACTGAACATAAAGATGTGCCCGATCAACATATTAGGTATTTACATGCGTTATAGAATGTAATTCCCCCAGAGACTCCAAAAGTGTGTGGAAGCAATGACACCATATTGAAGTATTAGGCCAAAGAGGGAAATGTGGCCTGGCCCTTAGCAAGTATTTGGGCTCAGGGATGTGGGAAGATTTGAGGATACTGCAAGGAGCTCCAGAGGAAAGGCCAGAGGACATTCCTGAGTCCAGAACGTATTCAGGGTATTGTCCTGCAAACATCTCCTTTCAGAGTTTAATTGTTAGGAGACAAGTTAGTGGTGAGGGCTTAATATGGCAGGCAGGTGGTGTGGCTGGTGTTCAGGAAAGAGAGAAAATGGTAAGAGAGTATTGGTGGCAAGTGGGGAGAGTATATTGGGTTCTTGTGTACTTTGTTTAAATATTGTTACATTTTCAGTCATACTAAATGGTATTTTTTAATTTTGGGCATTTTGTTCTGGATAAGAATGTTATGCACAGTTGTCCCCCTTCACAGTGTATGTATATATTTCCGTGTGTGTTTGTGTGGAGGTTTTTGCAGATATCTGTCTATATAGGTTTTCCCCGAGTGATTTTGGTTTCCTCTCATATTTCCAAAGTTGTTCCTGTTACGTTTATTGATAACTAAATTGTGTCAGTATGAATTTTAATAGATTCTTTTGTGGTGCATGCTTGATGTTAGGGTAGACTTCTGTTTTCTGCAGTATTGTACTGGATTAAGCAGTTTGTAGAAGTTGGTAGGCATGGTGGAAGAACACTTAGTGCTGCTGCTGCTGCTTCATAGCGTTATGATTCAAGCAAAAATCATCTTTTTGCATTGAAAATTCCATTTGAAGATCATTTTGAAAGATTACGAAATTAGAAAATCTCTTCGTATGGTTATTTTTATGTTTTTGTCTCTAGGCTTATGCTAATACTTATTGTCACTATGTCTGAATTTTTCCATGAAACAGTTTTCTTTATGCGTGGGTGCCATTATTTAAAGTACTCTTTTCTACAATACAGCATTACTTGCTAGACCATGACCCCCAAAGTCACGTCCACATGATGTCATCGCTGCAACACTTTAAAGCCGTTATTGCATACTCATTGATATCTGAGATTGTTGTGGGTTCATTTTCAATGTGTTACACTCTGTGATTTACACTTAAGAATAAGAGCGAGAATTCTGACTGTGGGTTTGCCTCCTATTTTTGTTGTTGAGCCTGGCTTCCTTGATGTCCTGGTTTTGGATTTGTTTCATTTGATTTTTCTGTCCATCTCCTGATTTCTTTTTGCCAGCTTGTTGTTATAGCAGTGAAGTTTGGGTTTAAAAAAAGCAGGTGGACTTTGCTGATTTTGGAACCCAGCTGAATTTTTAGCTTTTTAGTCAGACAAAAAAAAGAATTTAAAAGTACAAAGATCAGCTTTACAGCCAGACCGTTTTTATTTTTTGTTTCTGTGTAGTAAAGTTGTGAACATTAAGTTAATTTGCACTTCTAAATCTTGCTAATGAGTATGGCCTTCAATAGACTGGCAGCTTGTCCATGTGTGGTTCCCTCATTGTGCCTGATATTTTTACGATAAGTTGTGAACCTCAGTGACACAGATTTGGATTGAGTGGATTTAACAATGTTGTGAGAAGACAGATGGATTCTGGGAATGCTGTAGTATTTTTGGTCAGGTTTCTGTTTTAGATTGTTTAAAAAAAGTGTTCTTTTCAGACAAAAAAATTCAAATAGAAAAGTTCAGCTGAAGTCAAAACATACGTATTGTTATATACAACTCATATATTTTACGTATTCATTGGTTGTTTTTATCTAAACGACATTGGGCTACAGTCACTTCATATAACATGTGATATTATTATTTTACAATTCTTATGAGACATTACATAAAAAATAAATGTTTATCAATCATTATTTAAAGAAAGACTCTTAAATCTATAGGAATACCTGTTGTTGCTGTAATTGCAAACTGGCAGAAACCTAAAAAAAGAGTATGCAATTAGAATAGAGTGTAAAAATAAAGAATATTAATACATGTAATGTAAATTGTAATTACAAACAAAATGTACTTATATAGGCTGAAGAAGCAGTATAGTGTACCATAATTAAGACTTTGGCAATAAAAGCAGAAGTCTGGGCAGCAGTTGCTGTTATCAACGCAAGAGGAATCACAGGAACAACTCCCAGTGCTTCCATAGCATAGACCATTACAGGAGCCTGGATCTGTTGAAAAAGACAGAAGAATATGGTGGGTAAAGTCTTTTTTAGCAAAAATCCTACAATAGAAGTTGAGCTCCTTGCAGGAAATTACTCCAGATTTCTTAAGTATAAGTAGAGCGAATGTTTAGTTTGTGGTCAACCTAAATAGGCCAGCTGAACTGCAAAAAGAGCAGCGGCTCTCAAGTTCAGTCCTGGTGGACCACTATGGCTAAACTCTTTCATTCCAACCAGATTCACAAATTACTGGGTCAGTTTTATGTCTCATCAATCTAATTGTTTAGAAGCCCATTTATTTTTTCTTATTTTGCATACAGAAAAGTGCTCAAGTATAATACTTGCAGAAATTTGGATTTTTTTTTCATAGTTTTTTTACCATTTTTATTTCAATTCCTCTTATTTCTGTGGATTTTGCCTTTTTATTTGAATGAAAATACTGACAATTAATTATAAGCATTGTAGACAGACATGCTTCAAATGACACTGAATGTTAAAGCAGAGCTGCTACTTCAGTGTTATATTCTTATGTGTGCTAATTGTTAATTAAAGACTTCACTTAATGGTCTTCAAGTTCACTTCTCCCTAACTGTAGGTGGTTTTTTTTGTTATCAAATTTCTATTAAGTAAATATACCAAACAAATTACAGTAAATCAAAGATAACCATGAAAAGTCCAATACAAAATAAAACCCCCATCCCATGGCGTCCACCCCACCGACTCAAACAGCACAAGCTAATCCAGGAGAAGGGAGGGCACCGCTGTACATGAGAAAAGTGGACATCATGTAAAGCTCCCCTCCTGTTGAGTCCAATCAAGTTGTATATAGAAATATCTGAGTTGTTCACACCATTAATTCTAGCAGCAGAGAGCTCAAGAAGCATAAGGTTGTCGAAGGAGGATTTCCAGGAGTAGAGATGGTAGAGTTTCAAGAGATTTCCAACTTAAAGCCAGGGCTAACTTTGCAGAGATTGTACCCAAAAAGAACAATTTCTGCTGAAAAGAGAACGAGAAAGAGCAGAAAGGACCAAGGGAAGAAAAACTTGAAGAGCAAATGGAATATTATAGGAGAGGACAGACAAAAGAAACTCTGACAAGCTTTGCCAAAAGGCTGAAACTTTGGGACATTCCCATTACATATGTACAAAATTAAAAACAAAGAACAAAGGAGATCATTAGAAAGGTCCATAGCAAACCGGTTATGGAGAGCGATATACAAGCAATGCACAAATCTGAACTGTGTGTACTGAGGATTGGGATTCCTAGAGGCAAAAGTGATGCTCTCAAAAATCAGGACCCAATCGAGAGGAGGAGACAGTGATAGATCACGTTGCCAGAATGACTGAATGGACAAGGACTTGTGTTGCGTAAAAAGGCATAAGTAGCAGGGGTACGTTTAGTATGAGTGGAGATAGAGTGATAAAAATCTAAGAGGATGAAAAGAGAGGAGAGAAGACTACAGCATTCCACAAGACCTGATAACAGACTGGAGCTGAAGATAAAAGAACTAAAAACCAAAGTGATAGACTAGAACATGTGGATCTTAGAGACTGAAACATTCTGAGCCCCAAAGCCATCAAAAATATCACCAAATGTTATGATGCCACACTCTGCCAAACTCTGCAAGTCAGGGTTACCAGATTTGTGGATTTCACACCAAACTAGTGCTTTCTTGAAAGAGCTGTCAGAAGTTTTATTTGGCTGTGTGTGTGTGTGTGTGTGTGTGTGTTTTTGGTTTTTTGGTTTTTTGTTATTTTTCAAAGGGTAAGTGAGGCCACCTAAACCCCCGCACCTAAGGACACCAACATCAGCCAAAGTCCATGGGGGACAAGTCAACAGCATCATGCATTGGGCTGGTCCACAGCATTGTTAGACACATTTTCAGCTGTTGTTGGGCTGGAAATGAACACCTTCTGCTTTAAATGGACTCTTGCTTTTATTAAACAAGCTATTGTTTTCCAGTTTTGCATTTTTTGTGTCGCTACAGAAATTACAAAATTGATTTCTTAAATTTTCAGAGGAATGTAGCATTGGTATGTGTGACAATAATTATTGTTCTTTTTCTTGCTTCTCAAGATTTTACTCTTTTTTATATTATTGTCAATTAATTAAGCCTTTTCTTATCAATTACCTCACAAGTGAATTTTATACTGAGTAGCTGCTTCCCTTTAGTATTCAGTGTCATTTCTACCTGTTGTCTGTACTGCTCACCACTTATCAGCATATACAATAAAGCAAGTAAACTCTACAGGGAAAGGTAAATTTAAAAGAATATGGTAACATAAACTTAAGATTTTAAGATATGACAAAAAAATATTTAAAAACTAGAAGATACAGTATTTCTGAATGCAAAATAAGAGAAGGAAACAAGGAGATCTTTTAGATGCACCACTGAAGCATTTATTTGTGAAACTGGTTAGAAAGAAAACACTCCACTGCAGTGGTACCCTAGAACTTTATTTTTGGGACCCCTGAGCTAGAGGACTGAGACTTGACTATGACTATGTAAGAGGGAGACATGTCAGAGAGGCGAGATTGCGTTGGTTTGGACATGTGCAGACAAGAGATGCTGAGTATATTGGGTGAAGGATGTTAAGGATAGACCTGCCAGGCAAGAGGAAAAAAGGAAGGAAGGCCTAAGAGGAGGTTTATGGATGTGGTGAGAGAGGACATGCAGGAGATGGATGTAACAGAACAAGATGCAGAGGACAGAAAGATATGGGAGAAGATGATCCGCTGTAGCAACCCCTAAAGGGAGCAGCCAAAAGAAGAAGATAATATTTAATTGTATTAATTATTATAATTAATGATAATATTTAATTTTAAGAATATATTCCTCAAACATTGGACTTACCTGTTACTGATGTTGGCACCTGGCAATATCCTAAAACAAACAGAAGACAATTAGAACAAGGAGACTCTTAAAGAGCATAACATCTTCTCACTCACACTGAGAAGCCTCAACATACAGATACAGAGCCAGGCAGAACAAGAAGTTCAGAATAATGTTTAAAACCAGCTACACGCTACTTCAGTACCTGTGTCCATGTAAGAGCAGAAGTCACAGAAGGTGGGGCAGCAGTTACCACTCTCAACACAGGAGGGGTCACACGAGCAGGGGCCTGATGTTCTGCCACATTGACCCATGCAAATGTTAAATCCAGCTGTAGAGGGAAACATATCAGCTCTGACAATTTTGTTGCCTCTTAAATTAGAATATCTGCACATGCTAAACATTGGACAGCACTTACCTATCCCATTGTCTGTTGTGGAATCACAAAAGCCTAACAATAAATAAATAAGCCAAAAGTCAATTATTGATATTTTAAGCATTGCTAATATCCACAGAATATATTTTTAGATGCCTACAAAACAGTGCTTTACCGGCGTTCACTTCATAGCAGTATGAGCAGAAGTCAAGGCAGCAGTTGTTGTTTAAAGAACACGAGGCCTCACAAGAACAATACTCGATGGCCTGGTTGCAAAAGCCATTGCAAGAATTTTTTCCTGGAATAAGCTCTGAAGCTGCAAATAAACATTTATGAAATGTATAAATAAAACAGAAACTGACAATTCAAGCTGTAATGAATTTTGTTTTATACATCAACTGGAATGCCATCAATATTGCACACTGAGGTAATCATCCTTGTATTTTTGATCATCCTTGTTTCAGTATTTTTTAGCTTGTATTGTCTGTAGAGATCATAACAGATTGATCCAGACTGTGAATGGTAATGAGCGCCAATTGTTGGTCCCAGGGTGTGAATTATGGGTCATCATTCCATGACTATTTAAGATGGAGAGTCCTTAGCCAAAGCAATGAAAACTCTTTTGTTTCTTTCTTGTGTCTTTTTATGTATGGGTGGATTAGAGGCCAGATGTCCATGTGACCGTCATCATCAAGTCCTTCCATGAGAACCCTGAATACAATGAGGACTGATTGAGGTCATTTATTTTAGGTAGAATGCTTAGAGGGGGATTGGTGGTCTCATGGCCTGGAACCCCTGCAGATTTTATTTAATCTCTAGCCGTCTATAGTTTTTTTGTTTTTTCTGTCCTTCCTGGCTATCGGACCTTACATTTATTCTATGTTAATTAGTGTTCTCGTATTTTAATTTTTATTTTGCCTTTTTTTTCTCTTTCTTCATCATGTAAACCACTTTCAGCTACATTATTTGTATGAAAATGTGCTATGTAAATAAATATTGTTGTTGTTCTCTCCTGATCCAATACTCTTATTTCCTTCTCACTTTTACTGTGTACAAAACAGTTCCAAACCTTTCACACACCAGTGCCTTTTCAAATCAGAATATGGGAAAATTCAGCTGGAGATGAAAAACATATACATCAATCAGTTTAAAAATAATGCGATAATTTAAAATAAATAAATAATCTCAACTTACGTGTAGTTGTCGTGAATTCTGGAACATGAACAAAGATGAATAAATGTTAGAAACTCCAAATAAGTTTTACAAACTTTTTTTCATTATTATTATTATTTTGATCGGTCACTCTATTTTTTCACGTAATTCTTGAAAATGACAACACTTTTGATTCTCCTTCAATTTTGGATTTATTTCCATGTGTGATATTCTTACTTGTTTGTCACTTCACTTCATACAAAACAGTCCCATTGTAAAGACCGTTCACAAATCAGTTAGACATTTTAGTGCCTTTATCACGTGAAAAGATTCAGCTGAATTTGAAAGCCATGTGTAACCTTTTAAATGATGCTATATTAAAAATATCACTTACCTGTAGTTGTGTATGCTGAAACAGGAACAAAGGTGAATAAATGTTAGAAATGCCAAATCACTGCATGCTTTACAAAAATAGTATTTTAGATTATTGAATTTTTCCCATTTACTTGTTGCTTGACAAGTAGATTTTGATTGGTGTATAGTAGAACTGACTGATATAGATTATAGATTACAGATTAGGTAAAATATTTTACAAAACAAGACATGCTTTCAGTGGTATTTCTATGCAAGGAATTTAAATAGGCATGACTCCCAGTTTCAAAAACATGTAATAGATAACATTAAGATTTCCAAAGCAAGAAGAAAAGTATGCTTTTATCAATCATTGATGCTCTAAAAAATGGTTTAGAATGTCATATATTTGTATATACCATAAAATGTATGCTCAAAAACTATAAAGAGGAGCTAACGTTCTCTGATCAAATACTAAACTATGAAATCAGCAGACTGACATTTATATTCTACCATTTGTGGGACCTGCTTTAGGCCTTTCAAAAAATGTTCTGATCACATAAAAGAAAAGAATATCAGCAGAGAAGAAGTCATCACCTAACTTCAGCTACAGTATAAACATCCATATGACAGAGCAAATACATTCTAGTGTTACAAACTTTCTTTATTATTTTGAACAGTCAGTCGGACCATTATTAGTTTTTGAACTCAGCCTGAAAAATGACAACACTTTTGGTACTCCTGCAGTTTTGTTTACAACTCCTGGTCCAATATTCTTACTTGTTTGTCACTTTTGCTGCACACAAAACAGTCCCACTGTAGAAACCTTTCACAAACCAATGAGGCATTTTTGAGCCTTTAGATTTTGAAATATTCAGATGACGCTGAAAAGCATGTGTAACCTTCTAAAGATGATGCTGTATTAAAAATATCACTTACGTGTAGTTGTTAATGTGATTTCTGCAACATGAACAGAGATGAATAAATGCTAGAATCTACTGATTTGTTTTAGAACTGATTGATGCAGATTACAGGTAACGCAAAGATATTTAAAGACCAGACACTTTGGCAAGAGAGATTCTTCAAAAGCAAAAACGGAAAAGCGCAGAATGACAATTTTATCTTAGCATTTGTGGGACCATACAGAAGAGTCATTAAGAGAAGCCATTAGCTAATTGTAGCTGGATTATATGCATCTACCTATCTAGGAAGTTAGCTGTTAGCCTTAAATTTATGAACTCTACAATTAACATTTATTCACTTCTATTTAGCCGTCCATTTTCTGGCCCGACTCAATTAAATTTTAGGGTTATGTTGAACCAGAGCCTATCCTGACAGCAACATGTTTATTTTTATGTACTGAATGTTCTTGTTTATTTGCATTATGTTTTGCTGTTAATTAAATTTAAGTTTGTCTTTTGTTTTGAATTACAAGTGGATTTGTTAGTGAATGGAAATATATATCAGACAACTGTGACCTGCAGTGTGTTAGCAAGACACACTGCTCATTTCAGCTTAACCAGGCAGCCACAATGTTGCTTTGTCTTTTACACCCACCCTGCCACTTTCCTGTGAGCCCATGTATCTACACGACAACAGTTAGCTTCTTGGCAAGGCTGTCATTTGTCTGCCTGCCCAGTTTTGCAGTGTAACTGGTTTTGTCGGTCTGCCTTCATTTTTGTAGGAACATTTTTTTGTGTTATATGTCTCAGTTGATTGTACAGTCTAATCGTCACCTATGAGTGTGAGCATATGCTTTGTTCACATGCAAAAGGACATTTGGGGAAATAAAAGCTTTTCAGAGGGAAATATTATTTATATTTGTCTCATTAAGGTACACTATCTAATGATAGAAGAATATAACTGAGTCAGCCAGAAGTGTAATTTTTAAGATTTTAAATGTGATTGCTTTTTATGTTCATGAAAAAAAATTAAAGCTAATGTTGATTTTTTTTTTTGGGTGGACTAAGTCAGACATGTAGATATTGAACCCCATACCTATGAACATCCTAGTAACTGGTTTATAACTAGTGTTATGCAAAAAATTGAAGGAGATGTACGTCCCAGTATGACACTTTCTCCAAAAATGATATTTTTACATTACACTTCTGACAACATCACTTGGGACATTCAGACATGAAAACAATCATAAGTTAGCTTATCAATAGGGAAAGTTTCATCTATCTCTTATTCTTGCCCTCGAAAAGACTGGTAGCCCATCCAGAATTGGTTCACTCCAGGGAAAGTCTCCAGCTTTTTAAGACTTTAGAAGTGGTCTACTGTATGCTTGTTTAATAAATGGATGGATTAATGGTATCTCATTCTATAATAATCAGCTTTTCTCAAAAGAAAGCAAATATGTTTATTCCAATTAAATAAAAATGTGATTAGCTTAATTTAACACATTCTACATTCCCTTACTATTTAACTATTTAATTACATTAATAGCAAACAGAAAAAGTGTTACAACCTTGAAAGTCTGAAAACAATATTAATGCCTGCGTGCATGTGTGTGTATGTATATATATATATATATATATATATATATATATATATATATATATATATATATATATATATATCAAATGGTCAAATGGAACTGATTTGAAGGAATGTTTTTCAAACCTTGCTGGTGGGGTCCTCTTCATGAATGATCCTGTCAAATTTAAGGAATACTGTATCTATTTTTTGTGGTTTAATAGTTCTCCTTAAGTGTTATGCCCTCTGAGAGTGAGTATTCTTGTAGACATGCACAATCAGTTCTGCAATTAGCAAGTTTATATAGGCAATCCAAACACATTGTCTAGTCATCTTCATTAGTTCATGAAAATGCCAATGAGTTCAAACAAATCAAACAATTTACTTAATCTAGATACAGCATAAAACTACACTCAAAACAACACAGAACTGTGCAGCATATGCAGAGAAATGGGTAAGAACAGAGGAAAGGGAAACACTGAAGTGTTGAAGCTGGATTTAAACAAACCCCTAAAGGAGGGGTCTTCAGTTATTGTCCTGCCGGTGCACAGTAGGTGCAGGTTTTCATTCCAACCAGTTTCGTAATTAGATGCCAGGTCTAGTGGATAATGGAAACTGGTATTTAGTTATATAGCTCGTTACTGCTTTCAGTCTTTGAAGACAAATCTTTTATTACACTGTAGATTGTTCATTTTCTGAGAACGTTTTCCACATGTTTTGTGGTCTAGAATAGATTTGTAACTCTTGGTCCTTCCCTTCTTTCATTTATTTCAAAACACTGCATTAACAAATATAATGCATGATATACACAGGCTTAAACAGAAGCATGTTAGCTGTAGAACTGGTGGTTCCTTTGTCATTGGCACCTCACTATTAACTGATGGCTGGTTAAGGAAACTGACAAGAGTTAAAACCTAAATGCAGCTGTTTACAAATAAAATAGGCAATTAATGGCCTGAATCGTTACTAGCAAGTTAATTAAAGTCCAGAGAACATATTGCTTTAGTAGCAAATAAACAGACTATAATTAAGAGAATGGGTAAAGCAAAGAGTTTAGAGTCGTTATAGACACAGTCCTATCAACAAAAGCTACCCTTGGTTTTGGTGCTGTGTCAGCCATGCAGTGGTGGTGACATAAGAGCCACTTCTCATTATTGAGTGAGATCCCAGCTTGTTTCTGTTAAGCTCTGTTATTTTTCAATGATAAAACCTCAGTTATAAACTAGCAGACATGAAGGATTATGAGGGCTAAGCCTGACAAGAACTGTGCTAGGTGACTTTAAACCAGTGTCACCTGTCACAGTGCCAGACATCGACTGCTCCATTATTTCTATCACACTGCAACAGTACTGTAGGTACTAATAATTCATTCAGCGTCCCACTTCTGATGTATCAAGTGTCTGCAACAGAAGTAACACTCGCATGTAGTCTAGCATTTGCTGCCATCAATATTGCTGGGATAATTTGCTTACTACCATTTCCCTAAAACAGAGAACAGTTTAAATAAAGTCCAGTGTTGCTGAAAAGATAAGGACATAGTACAGAGACATACCTGAAACCACTAGGGTGGTCACAAGCAGGGGAGCGGCGATGAACTTCAGTATGCCCCACATACTCCTCACAAGCCACTGGTCACAAGCCACTGGTCACAATATTCAGTCCTGCCAGGCTTTTATACTCACTATCACCCACTGAAGGACAGATGCCTGCCTTGTTTTACGGTGTATGCTTTAGCCAGCCACAATGACATGGTAAGGGAAAGGTGAAATGTGCTTATTTAAGATAAGAAGGCACATTTGCCTTTAATGTATGATATAAGTAGAGTGAGGAAAATATACAAGGTGTTGTAGTACAATATGAGCATCACCTTAGGAAATCCCACTGCGCCCTTTCCATTTAGACTATACAGAAGTGAAACATTTTGGATTTAAAGCCCAGTTATCTCTTGTGATCAGAATTCACCTGACGAATATCACATTGATTGGTAAACCTAACTTACCAATTAAAAAACACTGATTGTCATAAGTGTTTTTAATGAGTGTACCCAGTCATGTATAGACTTTTGTGGCTGAATATATGTATCTGGGGACACTACTCCACCTGACTCTTAACATGATGTGTGAGTTGAGAGCCCTTGACTGCAGAATTTAATCTGCCGCGCTTGCCTCTATGGTGTTTTAGGGTTCCTCCCTAGCGATAGTGCCATCTAGTGAACTGTTTGGGTATTTTCCTTGACACAGTGTACAGCAGAGCACCAAGCACTATGAATTTGACATTCAAAACACTAGAAAATATTGGCAGAAAAAAAAAAAATGGGGTGTCTTATTTTATGTACATACATTTTTTAACCTTTTGCACATACAATCCCTGTGTCTGCATGTGCTAAAAAAGACATACGGTTACGTTTGTGATCATGAATGTGGGTGTGTTAAGGTGTATAACATTTGCAAATTATTCTCTATATTTTTATTATTATATTTTGCTCAGTCCCAACAAGATGAATTCAGATGTAGGAGGCATGATAATAAAAAGGCATATCCTCTTCCCTTACACCTCACTTTTATAACAGTTGTTCACAGCATAGTGCTAAATTGGTATTACAGCCTGGGAAAGGAAGACTGATCCATGCCTCAGGCTATTGATTACTTTATGGATGGACATCTGGGACAACAATTTGGTTTACAGCCTGGGAAATGAGGACATGAGGCAATATCAGAAAACTTTATTATCTGGGAAAAGGTAGATTAAAGAGTTTGAGCGAAATTCATCCATCATATTGACAGCCAGCCAATCAGGTGCATGCAACTATCATGCGTTGTAAAACCACAGCATGAAACTTTATAATAAATATGCCTCCTTTTGAAAGCAACGTCAGAAGAAGAAGAGAAACAGTGATGATGGAAGAGCGATGTCAGAGAAGAAAACACGCGTGACCAATTTTCATCCGATTGTCAGTTAACAGCATTTTCATGAACACCGATTGCTAAATCAAACACCGCCCTGGGACATGCATCCTTGTCATCTGTAACTTTTTTGTAAGCTTTTTCTAAAGACTATATATATATATATATATATATATATGCAGACTTTCCTATCAGTACCTATTTTCCATTATTCTTTTTTCCTGTGGTATTATTATTATTATTATTCCTGTAATAAATACCATGCTGCTTTTAACTTTCTATGTTTTGTCTTAATGTCTATAGAGTGATTAAAATAATAAGTTAGATTTCTTTGAGCACCTAGTGCAGCCAGGGATTCGCCATTACCTCTGTGTTGAGAGTGAGATCTCCACTCAATAGTAAGGAACAGTACGTAAAGAAGGCATTCTTGGCTGGTAAAAGGCCTATAGTCAAGAGTGCTGAGTCTTTGTATGTTTAAATGTATTCTTGTAGACCAAAAGTAATATTTAGGTCTGAGATATCATTAAAAACATTGTATGTTGTTCGTGCCAATAATAAGTAAGTTTCTTGAAGTGCTGAATGACAAGCTGTGTTATTCCTAAAGCACTTGTGTGGTTTAAAGTGCTAAAGGTTAATTAGCTGTGTGTGTGTCATTCATGGGGCTCTGTCGTGGTTAGGACCTGTGTGTATGCGTATATCTGTGTGTGTGTGTTCATCTTAAAGTGCAACAGTAGACCAACCTGATAACGAACTTGACGAGAACACTTACCCTTGAGGAAACAGGTAAAGGGTAAGTAGAAGGAAATACTACGATAATACAGGGCGTTTGCATGATTGTATCTTGCAATGGACTATTTACCTGACCAGGGCTGGTATTCACTCTGTACCTATGGCCGGTGAGGTAGTTTCTTTCACTTCCTGACCCTGAATTGAATATCGTATATTTAACAGTACTATGAAACTTTAGTTTTAGTTGACCCAAGTTAGGATTTCAGACATATTGGAGTCTATCTCTGCAGCATCAAGCAGAAAGCAGGAATCAACCCTGAAAGTCCATCACATGGCATGCTCACCGACATGGGGCCGATTCAAAGTCAACAGTTAAACTAACATCAATATGTATGAAAGGGAATGGTAAAGAGATTAGGAAAATATTGAAACTCAAAACAGTGCATGACTGGGTCAGAATTCAAATCCTGGATTTTGGATCTGTATGATGTTATTTAAAATATGAATTTGTAAGTAGTTGTAAGATACAGGGAGCTCAATCAGGCCTATCAAAGGCAAAAGCATCAAAATTATATGAAAATACTTCCACTAGAAATTCTTACTTTGTATTTTTCTAATTAACAGACTTACTTACTCCACCATGGCTGCCTTTGTCACCCACAGTGTTCATATTTTTTCTAGGTGCAGTCAAGGGGTGAAGAGGGTTCAGTTTAGTGACCTTAGATTTGCATCTTTACTTTTTGCAGTTGATGTGGTCCCATTGGATTCATCGGGTTTTGACTTCAGTTGTGCAC
Source organism: Polypterus senegalus (assembly GCF_016835505.1). Classification (NCBI taxonomy): domain Eukaryota; kingdom Metazoa; phylum Chordata; class Cladistia; order Polypteriformes; family Polypteridae; genus Polypterus; species Polypterus senegalus. Next base: position 222,770,482 of record NC_053154.1, on the reverse strand, counting down.
AGGGACAGTTTGTGGTGCAGTGTGAAGCATTTGGGATGAGGATCAGCATATCTAAGTCTCATGTCTTGGTTCTTAGCTGGAAAAGAGCGGAGTGCCCTCTCCAGGTTGGGAAGGAGGTTGCATTTCAAGTGCAGGATTTTAAGTATATCAGAGTCTTGTTCACAAGTGTGAGAAAAAGGGGGGCGAGAGATTGACAGCCACTTTGGAGAGGTATCAGCAGTTGTGCAGATGTTGTACCTGCCAGTCGTGGTGAAAATTGAGCTGAGTCTGAAAGGCAATGCTCTTGATATACTAGTTAATCTGTGTTCCTATGCTCAGCTTTAACCTTGAACTTTGGGTAGGGACCAAAAGAACTGCATCGTAATTTTCCTTCGCAAGGTGTCTGGGCTCTGTCTTACAGATAGGGTGAGGACCGCAGACAGGCTACAAAAAGGACATAGCAGCACTTGAAAAGGTCCAGAGAAGAGCGACTAGGCTGATTCCAGGTCTACAGGGGTTGAATTATGAGGAAAGATTAAAAGAGCTGAGTCTTTACAGTTTAAGCAAAAGAAGATTAAGAGGTGACATGATTGAAGTGTTTAAAATTATGAAGGGAATTAGTACAGTGGATCGAGACTTGTATTTTAAAATGAGCTCATCAAGAACACGGGACACAGTTGGAAACTTGTTAAGGGTAAATTTCGCACAAACATTAGGAAGTTTTTCTTTACACAAAGAACGATAGACACTTGGAATAAGCTACCAAGTAGTGTGGTAGACAGTAAGACGTTAGGGACTTTCAAAACTCGACTTGATGTTTTCTTGGAGGAAGCAAGTGGATAGGACTGGCGAGCTTTGTTGGGCTGAATGGCCTGTTCTCGTCTAGATTGTTCTAATTCTAATTCTAATTTGGGAGAAGCTCAAAGTATAGCCGCTGCTCTTCCATATCGAAAAAGCCAGTTAAGATGGTTCGGCAATCTGATTAGGATGACTCCTGGACGACTCCCTACAGAAGGCTTTTGGGTATGTCCAACAAGGATGATACATCTTTGCAAACTAAGGACATGCTGGAGAGATCATATCTCCCAGTTCACCTGGGAATGCTTCAGTATCCCACATATGAGTTGCAGGTATGTTTGCCATTTGCTTGGTATTTTTGCTTAGACTGCTGCCCCTGCGACTCAAACTAGATAAGCAGTAGAAAATGGATGGATGGACTAATGAATAGATGTTGTTCAGTATGCATTGACCCATTTTTCAAATATACAGTAAGACTATTTTTGCATTTTGCTTGACTTCTCATTACATCCATAATGACTAACATGGTAAAACACCCTAGTGCTACAGACTAGCGCTTATGAAATATTTTGAGCATAAACTTTAAAAGTTAAGTCTCTTAAAATATGCCTATCAGTATTTCATAATTAATTATGTGTATAAGTGTACCCAGAAATTAATTTCAGAGGGTGATGGGATAGTATATGAATCATAATTCCATCTATGATCAAACTAGACTTGTCAGAAAGTATATTTTCCTATGATTACAAAGTCTCAAAGAAATGTAAAAAAACCATAACTTCTTTCACCTTTGTGCATGAGAGGTGACTTTCAATTTAAAACTGTGTTTTATTACTACAATTGCTCCTTATTATTCACCCTCCATCTATCCATTTTCCAACCCGTTGAATCCGAACACAGGGTCACGGGGGTCTGCTGGAGCCAATCCCATCTTTCAAAAATGATTTTGTTCCATTTCTTTAAGAAGTGAAGTTTAATCGGCAATATTTATTATCATATTATCTGTTCTGATGTTTACTTTTATCTCGCTAGACATATTATCATCTTTGCCCACTATATTCCTGAACAGGAAATGTGTGTTTGCATACAAGATTTACAACAAATGACAGAGTACATTTTAATTACATCTATGTGTAAAAGAGAGGTTTAGAAAATGAAATGTGTTTATTGTAATTGTAGTGTTTAATATTATGCAGCTATTGTTTTTGATAACACGGGAGTGTAGTAAATTTTACAGTAGTCATTAGAGAAAAGGCACGGCTTTTCTTTAATATTCCAATGGTACAGGAGAGTATAACATATTTCGTTCATTACAAATTGAATTAAAAATAATCATACATTGAATAACTTTGAGTTAAATATCATTACCACTCAATGACATTTGGTTCCACCAAAGTAGAATTTAAAAAGTATTTGTTATACATTCCTACTTACTGAGCTGTTTACATTTACATATTATATTGAATAAAAAATAATATTATTTTAATATATAACCTTAGCCTCATTGTCCTCATTGTCACCAGAGTCCCTTACTCTGCTTTACAGAAGAAACTTACAAACTCTATACATGATCTTCATTTCAAGTGTTTGCATCCACCATATTAATCTTTCAGTAACTACTGACTGCATATGTACAGAGATGAGGGTGAGGATACAGAATAACCAATAAAATAGGGTGGTAATTCAACCAGTGCCCTATTTTGTTGATCCAGTCATCAGTCTCTTTATCATTTTCACTTTGTAACTACCCTCACATTCACTAGTCTTTATTTGGAGATGATCGAAACTTTAATTTGTAGTTGTTTATTCTCAACATGGCTGTTTTAAAATTTGCGATACAATTCTCTATTGAAAACCACTGATCACGATCAGAATGTGCATACCCTCCAACCCCCAGACTGAATGGTCCCCAAGCCTCGGCTGTGCCTTGATACTCTATCCAACATAATCACAAACATTAAAGTAGTTTTATTCCCTCTTCAAATGGCTTCAATTAAATGTCAGTCCGTCATTATCTAACTCGCTTTGTCCTGAACAGGATCATGGGGATGCTGAGCCTATCCCAGGTAGAATGGGGCACAAAGCAGGAACAAACCCTGAACAAGGTGCCAATCCATCTCAGGGTCCAATTAAATGTCAGCTCAAGAAATGCAGGGTCCAAATGGCACACAATTTCAGTGGAAACATCCAAAAGATATGTCAAAGTTAGACTTTCACCACTTTTGCAAACACATTAAGATAAAACTATCAGTCTCATGGTTTGTCCTTTATCTAGGAATGCATTCCATTTCTATTTGTGCAGAAAAGTCCTCATTTTCAAAACGTGGCCTTCTGTCTTCCTTGTTTCTAAACCAAAGTAACATGTTAGTCTTCAGTCCTCCTTGACTGTAAGCTGAATGTTTATTTAAACTCATTTGTGTATACATTGCAAATGTGTGAGAAGCAAGGTGATGAAGATGCTACAGAACCCTGGAGGATCAGCGCCCAAAGTTTAAGATCATTAATGTCATTTTGAACTTAAACTTGAACTTTATTGCTAGGCACCAATTGTTTCTTGGGATTTCTCTTGCTGTAACATCCATATACATAACAAATACACTTAATCAGCACAATGTGCAATACATAATTTTATCACAACATTATATACAGAAGTAATGAAAAATATGTTGCACAAAACGCAAGTATATAAAACAATATAGTAATGGAAAAATTGCAGTCCTTCTCAGTAATATATCAAGTAAGTCCTTATAAATAAACACAAAATAAACATAATTTAGAATTGATGTAAGAGATTAGATGAATCAGAGACAGTGTTTAACCATAGTAACTGAAGTAAGAAAGGAAACCATTTTTGCATCTAGTTGTTCTTGCCTTTAGTGACCAGTGTGAGTGTAGTCCTTGATTGTATTCCCAGCATGTTTTCTGATCCATGTTGTAAACAGGACGTTGATAAGAGTGAATTTTAGGACTACAATCTTTTTGCTGTTCGAATAACATGCCACAGTTTATGTTTCAAATAAGTAGATACAGTGCCATACCAGACTGCTATAGATACTTTTTAAAGACAGTGCTATAAAACCATATTAGAAATTATTGGGACATTTTCAACAAGAGCAGTTATATTTTGGACTGTGAATGATAGTTGTGCCCAGAAATTTAAATGATTCCTCCCTGTTAACAGTGATATATTTTTTAACTAGGGGTGTAGGAGGTGAGGAGCGTCTCTTAAAATCTGCAATCAATTCTGTGTTCAAGGAATTAAATTTGTTTAGGATGCATCAACTGGACAGCTGATCTACCTCCCTCTGATATGACATCTCGTGACCAGGCCAGTCAGGGTCAGCAGTTTAACAGATGAGTCATTGCAGGGGCAGCCATTAGCATACAGAGAGAAAAGGAGAGGACTCAGAACACAGCCCTGAGAGGATCTTGTGTACTGGGTCAGGAGTCGTGAATGATATTCACCCATCTTCACTGTTTGACATCTGCTCCTTCAAAAGTCAGAAATCCAGAAATATGTTGCACAGTCCACATTCATACTAAGAAGTTTGTTATGGAGTAGCTCTGGCATGATTATGTTAAATTAAGAACTGAAATCCACAAATAAGATCATGGCATAAGTAGATGAAATGTTTAAATGCTGCCAGATGTAGTTTAGAGCCATGTTTACTGCACCCTAAAGATACAAAGATGATTAAAATTGATGCAATTCTCATTTAAAACAACTACATTTTATATATAGTATGTGTATTGTGATAACAGCAACAGGTAACCCAAAAAGAGTGTTGGGGAGCCAGTGGGCCTCCATTTAATCCAAAGAGAAATTAAGGGAAAAGTGGGCAAAAAATAAACCAAAAAATGAGGGTACTAAAACAAGAAAAGAAAGTTGAGCTTATGAGCATTTCAGTCTCTGGTAGTCATCAAAACTGAATTGGTTTTGTAGTGCTGATTCTCAGAAGGGGCCTGTTCTAATTACGCAGATCTTGAGGTGATGTCACTTGCCTTCTGTTCAAGGTTTCCCAAAACTGCAGATGGAAAGAGAGATTATGTTAAACAGAGTGCCTCCTTTTGTATATTTATAGTATATTTTAGAATTAATAATTTAAATGAACTATTTTTGATAAATTGTTAAAGGAATGTATAAGCTCAGATAGCACTGTGATTTAGAAATTGGCACTGCTGACTAACACATCCTTCATTTGGTTGCTCTACATGTGAAATTTCCACATTCTCCCTGCATCTGAGTGGGTTTTCCTCAAGATCCTCAATTTGTCATCCCACATCCCCAAAGATGCAAATATCTGGTCAAGTGACAAGTCTAAATTGGCCCTGAGTGGATGTGTATGTGAACTGGATCGAGGCCGTGTCCTGGGTTTTTTCCTTCTTTATGCTCAATAAGGCTAGAAAAGACTCAGGCCTCCAGTGGTCCTGCATTTAAATCAATCAGGTTTAAACATATACAGTATGTTTAATTAACAGCAAGTTACTCACACCACGTAATTCATTCTCTCTGACATAAGTTCTGCGTGTAAATAATAAGTTATCCAACCATTTTCTGCACCCACTGTAGTTAGTCCAAAGACTATTTTTGGTCCTTTTTGTTCTAATGGTGGTTACTCATTTTCAACCCACACTGCATCAGAGTGCACTAAAATCTTTATGTGATAGCCAAAGCACACAAGGCACGTAGATATCACTTAATAAATGAAAAATCAATTTAAATGTGCTGAGGCATAAAATCAAAGCTCAAATTGTAGATCTTTGGTGCCTTACAATTGCAAAATTATTTTATCAGTCACGCAACTAAAGGTTTTTAAGTCTCATTTTCAAGAGTCAGAAGGATTGTTTTTTAGATTAGATAGCTGTTAATGTAAAACCTTCTACAACTAAAATAGAATATTTGCATTTTTAACTATGGCAACTCAGTTCTTGCAAGGCGTATGCAAATAAGTCAGCAGCTTTGAGTTTACTGGAAGTGTAAATGGAAAATCTGATTCTTCCCTGTTAAGCTGTGGACACAACCAACAATGATATGTGCCTAATCTGTGAAGCAGACTGAATTATGATAGCATGAGTGTTTTATTTTATGTTTTGTTTTAAAGTAATAATGCAACAATGGGTAATTGGAAGCCTTATAGGAAACTGGGAAATTGTCTAGTTTTCTTGCTTATTGTGTATAGTCATTTATTAAAACCTTTCATTTTTATGATGAATGGCAGAACGATGCTAGGGTTAGATTCGCTTGATACCAAACTAGCCTGGCATGAGGGTTTGTGTGAGTGTAGTTGGCATTGATGAGTTTGATATGTTTTAGTCCGTAGACCACCAGGGGCTGGCTTCTCCTTATGCTTGATGCTACCATAATTAGTTAAAACTTCTTGTCAACCTCTAATAGAAAAGATTTGACTATAGTCTATATATAGCGTCTGGTTGCCTAACTGTTACAAGGTTTTTTCTAAAACCACTGAAACGATTAGCTGATGTAGAAGGAAAATTTTTTATTAGCATAAGGAATAGTAAATTAGCATATAGAGCCATAAAAAGTAATTGAAAGCTTCTAAAACATTAGATTAAGCATAAATTAGAATATTGAAGCAAATACGATAGGTCTAGCAAATATTTAACTAAAAATCAGTTATATTGCATTATTTTATAGGCTTATATTAAAATTTCCAAAGTAAAGAAAAGAACAGCTAATTGATACACTGAGACCAGTTTTGGACAGGTTAAGAGTTTGAGAACACCTGTGATTCAAGGCTAGGAAGAGATAAAGATGGCTCTGAAACCAACTGGGTAGCTGAATCAGCAGAAAAACCTTTACTGCAAGCAGGGTCACGCTGATCTAATGCATGAAGAGAAAATCTTAGTAAATGTAGGCATTAGCAAAAATACTATAAGAATATATTAGCAATTAACTTTAGTGTAGAAATTAAGACAAATCAAGCATGCCAAGCAATGATCAAATGAAAGAACATACTATACTTCTTTTTAATTAAAGCTTAAGCTTCAGGTCACTATTGTAAAAAGTTTGGAAGGCTTAAGAGAGGAAAACCCATATATGGAATTGGAGCCTTGGCCAGTTAGAGAAAATGAAACAGCATAGAAAGATTACAAATTCCATAAGGGGGCCAGTAATAGGAATAGTAAGGAGATAATAAGGGCTCCCATGGAAACTCAAAGTCTGGTTAGACAAAGGGAGTCAAAGGAGCTAGGCAAACAAGCTCATTAGAGCAAGGTCAGAAAATATAGGAAATTACATAGTAAAGCCCAAAAATGGTGAAAAGGAAGTCTTAGACCAATCAAAATAAGCCAAACAGACACCAAGAGGAACAATGGACAGTAAAACCAGGTGCAGAATAAGCTAATTGAATGAGCCAAAATGATAAGAAATTGTTATAAAAACTTCAATGGCTGTAATGATAGGGGCTCAATCTCATTCGGTCGAATTGGGTTGAGTCCGTGTGGTTGATTTATTGCAATAAAGCCTTAAAACTCTGTCTGTCTATCTCGAGTCTTAATAGCCTTTATTTTTAGGTAAAAAGCCTTCTGATGATGAATGTTTCGCCACGACACTGACTGGATATTTTACACAAGCAGTTTTCAAGTCTGGGTGAAGGTCTTATAATGTATCGGAGCCAGACCTCTCTTTATGAAATGTACCAGAACAGCAAAGAACAGAAAATTCTCAAAGCTACGTATTTCAATTCAGAGTTGCTGGATCATTAGGTTTCATGGCTGGGCTGCAGTCTATTACTGAGTACATTCACATACAACTAACTGAACTTAGTTATAGATAGATAGATAGATAGATAGATAGATAGATAGATAGATACTTTATTAATCCCAAGGGGAAATTCATATACCCCAGCAGCAGCATACTGATAAGGAACAATATTAAATTAAAGAGGGATAACAATGAAGGTATAACAGACAGACAATAACTTTGTATAATGTTAGCGTTTACCCCCCGGGTGGAATTGAAGATTCGTATAGTGTGGGGGAGAAACGATCTCCTCAGTCTGTCAGTGGAGCAGGACAGTGACAGCAGTCTGTCGCTGAAGCTGCTCCTCTGTCTGGAGATGATCCTGTTCAGTGGATGCAGTAGATTCTCTATTTTTGACAGGAGCCTGCTCAGCGCCCATCGCTCTGCCACGGATGTCAAACTGCCCAGCTCTGTGCCTACAATAGAGCCTGCCTTCCTCACCAGTTTGTCCAGGAGTGAGGCGTCCCTCTTCTTTATGCTGCCTTCCTAGCACGCCACTGCATAGAAGAGGGCGCTTGCCACAACCGTCTGATAGATATAAACCGTCTGATAAATATAAAAGGGAATGTTTAAAGGAAAACCAACTCGGGCACAGGGGAAAATGTACAGAAAGAAAGCATGAACAATGGCTTACTTAATGCTGTAGGAGGTCTGTTACTGTTACCGTGTTTTACTTTGTCTGTTATAACTGATTTTGGTCTCCCCAGAGGTATATTTTCTCTTAAGAGTTTTTGTTTTCCTCTCCTTATTTGTCAACTGGCCATATCAAAATTATAGTATTAATGAACCTATCTTGTTAGGATTTGGATTTATTTACTTTAACCAAACTCAAATTACTCTCATTTACTGTTTGTTTAAAGTAATTTCTATTTTTATGTACTGTATGTACATCAGGTAAATTGTATTTTAGCTGTAACTGCGCTACAATACAATGATCCTACACTCAGTGACCAGCACTAAAATTGTTGGATTGACTTGACTGGGCACATGATCCAAACCTAGGATATTAAATCCATAAGGCATCAGGTGTTGATCACTGTGAGACTGTACTGCCCCTTAGAAAATCATAAATCTTTTTTTTTCTACAGCATAAGACAAAGAGACACATCAAGCCAACTACAGATATTTTTACAATCAGCGAATTCACATAAATTGCTCAAAAAGAGTATGCTCCCTCTGAATAAATGAGGTATGGAATAAAACATAGATTTTAAACAAGAATCTAAAACTGGGGATTAAAAATATCCCGATATTAATTCATATGTTCATTTTCTGATCCTATTTTCCAATTCTGGGTTGCAGAAATCCTCAGGCAATCCCAGCAACATTGGTTACAAGACAAGAACCAACCCACACTCGATCACTCTTAGCTGTCAGACTCTCTTCACACACAACTCATTCTACCACTTCAGGAAATACTTGGAATAATGCAGTCTTCCTCCTGCATATGCAATTAAGAAATAAATGACCTGTTACTTCAATGGTTACTCTTAAAGTTTCTACTGTCACTGGAAAACTCACACTGTTTTCTTATTAGTAAACTGCACTTCTACCTTAGAAGCAATTATGAACCATTCCAAAAAAATATCTACTGCATTTGTCTGCACCAAAATTCTCCTGCACAAAAAAAGTGCACTTTATAGATTTTGGTGTGCTGAATCCATTTCTCTACCATTTCCATGAGATATCAGATTCAGTAAAAACATTTTAGAAAAACTGATGATTTTTTAAACATAAGTTACATTTGTTTTTGGCAAAACCTTGCATTTTGGAAGCCTAGAAAGCAAACACTTCCAACTTATTTACAGCTGTATTTTAAAGGGAGAGACTAGAAGTTTTGTTCAGAATCCCCTTAATTTGCTAACATTCTAGAAAAGTAAATTTAGAAATTACAATTGGGGGCACATCCTTAAAGTGTCTGATAGTGCTGCTGCCGCCTCACAACAAGGAGGGCCAGAGTTCATGGAGTTTGCATGTTCTCTCCATGTGTGAGTGGATTTCCAAAGATGTGTAGGTTAGTTTGGATTGGCCTTAGTTTGTGAGCGTGTCTTTATATTTCTCCTGCAATCCTCCTGTCCAAGGATTGTTCCTGCCTTGCTCCCTGTGCTTGCACCCTATTCAAGATACAACAGGTCTAGAAATGGATGTTCTATATACAGTAGATTTACAGTTAAGCAGTATGTCTGCTTCAGTGTAGCTAGGGAAAAAACTTGGATATTACTGGCATTTCACATTCACTTGAAATATCAAAAGTAATTATATGATTTTAAAATTATCCTAAAGCATTTTCCTTCAAAATATTTGCATTACATGAATACATTCTAAGAATTAGGAAGCACTTTCATACTGAGCGCCTCCAGTAAATTAAATAAGTAAGTAAGAGTTCATTTTATCAGATGTAATATGGCCATACTCAAGTATGACTTTGGCCAGCTTATTTTATTTCTTTGCTCTATAGCAGATAAACATTGTTTGGCCATTCCCAATCTTCCACATTTTCAACTCTTCTGGATAAGATGCAGATAACATTTAAGTTGCAGCCCACATTTTCCAGTTTTAACTTACATCCTGATAAAATAGATGGCCTATATAGTAGACTAGCAAAATACCTGCGCTTCGCAGCAGAGAAGTAGTGTGTTAAAGAATTAATGAAAAAGAAAAGGAAAAATTTTAAAAATAACGTAACATGGTTGTCAATGTAATTGTTTTGTCACTGTTATGAGTGTTGCTGTCATATATATTTTGGTGGATTGCCGGCATTTTACTCCGGCCCTCACCCCCAGGCCACCAGGAGGAGCTCTCCCGACAGCATGACCATGCCCCGAGTTCCAGCAGGGCATCATAGACTATGTAGTGTTTATACACAGCCCTGCTGGATACCTTGGGGGCCACCAGGCGTCGCTGTAGGGGGGCTCGTAGGCTCTTATGTGCCCTATGACCCGGGAGTGCGTCACGGTCACGTGACAGGAAGAAACGACGTGCTCCCGGGTTGAAGAAAAGGACTGTTTACCCTGACCCAGAAAGGAATAAGGACTTGTGGACTGTTGGGCAGGAACACCTCCGGGTCAGGGAGTATAAAAAGACCATGGGAACTCCCAGACAATGAGCTGAGCTGGGTGGTAGGAGGGCAACGCGTCTGGGAGTGGAGGATTGTGATTATTGTTATTGGATTATTGGTTATTTATGAGTAGTGTGGAGTGGAGGGTGCTTAGTGCACGTAATTATTATAATAAAAATAATTATTGTGGCACTTTTACCTGGTGTTTGGTGTGGTACCTGAGGGTTCAAGGGAGCGCTAGCGCCCCTAGTGCTACACTGGCGTAGTCGGCAGGATTCTCTGGCAGTCTGTTGCCAGAGGACCTGAATTCAAAACAAATACTGTGTACGCAGACGACCCTAAGAAGGTCCCGCTCAAACACACGGAGGTAAAAAGGCTACCCTCTACAAAGAGCGCTACAACTGAAAGCCTCCATCAATATCGGTACGCCATGGGGAAAAATCTGGGAGGAAGAATGAGGATCGCCCAAGGAAACAGGCCCTAGATGATGCCTGCGAGTACGTGGACCTACCTGACGGGAAGTGAGGAAAAGCGGGCAATGATTGCAGCTGAAAGGGTCTGTGCGTTATGGCAGCAGGAAGGCCGCCAGATATCGGACACGCTGGATTGCCTAAATGAACGAGGAAAACGTCCTGTAAATATAGAGGTATGTGCGGACAAACGGCCGATCGCCGGAAGTTATTATTCCTATTTTTCAGAGGCCTGTCTTTTCGTTTCTGACAACGAGTCGGGAAGTACTTCCCACCTAGGCAAGATGGCGCGATGATGAAGAGGCTAGCCCATCTAGGAGTCAAAACGGGGATCCTATTCGACGAAGAGAGTCATGTGACCTATCCCGGAGCAGGCTGGGAAACTTCTAAAGGACTACAGTCGACCATATGACCATGAGGGTCGCCTTCCATTCGCCGAAAGTGGGCACGTGATTTCGCCAAATGGACTATGGGAAGGAGAAGGTTGACAACAGTCCGGAGGTGAGGTCAGCATTTCCTCGATGGAATCGAGCTCCCTGAAGGGAAGGGGGAGGCAGGCGAAGCAACGGCAGCAATAATTAAAGGTAATGAGGGACGGGACGTGACTGAACGATCCGCCGATAAAATAGAAAAGGCGGATCGCAGTCAGCCAGTGGCGCACCCGCCCTCTAAAAGAAACTCCAAATCCCAAGAGCCTTTGCAAGACCCAGCAGAACACGTGCCGGTGAGGACGTGCTTATTGGCTCCTGGCCGGCAAGTAAGGAGAAGGCGGAAGCAAAATTACCTCTGGCCGAATTAAAGAATATAATAGAACTGCGGGATCTCGAGAAACTGCTCGAGCCCATATATGCTTTATTACAGACTTTAACAAACGTTAAAAACAGGTGGAAGAGTTGGGAGCGACGACCAAAGCACCGCTGAAAAAATATGGGATTATCTACAGCGTTTTGGTCGGGAGGCTCCTGTGATGATCGATGCGGAATACAGGTGAGTCCGCCCGTATCGCATAAATATAAAGGACACAGTGCGAACCGCACCGCGTTAATAAGTAGCAGGTGTCAAAGCACAGTGTGCCCGACAAGAGAGCGTGGCATGGTGACTGACTGGGCGGGGAGGAAGCGATCGAGCCGAGGCATGCGTGTGGCGTGGCCTTCCGGAGCGAAGTCGCCACTCCAGACCCGACCGGTGTAATAAGGCGTTGTCGTTGGTTACTGGAGGGGCGGGGAAGTGCCGATCTCCCGGTACAGCTAAACAGTGCTGTTATCCGGAGCGATGTAATACTAATGACGCCGCCTCGACAACACAGAACAACGGGCGTGCAAACAGCAAAGAGGCTCTCTCTTTACATAGAGAGCCTCACACTGTACACAAGCCCCAGAGAAAGCAGGAGATCCCGAAATAAACCGCGGTCTCCTGACAAAGTAAAGAACGGGCGGAGAGCAGCAAAGCAGCCGTAAAACCCTCCTTAGCGGGGAAAGGGTGGAGCTAACCGAATTCCCGAGATGTTTCAGGTCTCGGGAAGAGAGGCAACCACGAGGACATCGGCGGTGCTGCAACTGTCGGTAACCGGGACACGTGTGGCGAGATTGTTCCCGGAGGAGAGGGGAGCGGTGGGATAGAAGATACACCATTCCCCATGGTTCGCTGGGAGGTCTAGACAACACAGCCAAGGTCCGGATGACGCCTCCTCCTGGAGGAGGATGTCCGTTCGTGATCGACAATCTGCACCAGTTGTCGCCGCTAAGGGGAACTGTGGTGGATTGCCAGCATTTTACTCCGCCCTCACCCCCAGGCCACCAGGAGGAGCTCTCCCAACAGCATGATCATGCCCTGAGTTCCAGCAAGGCATCATGGACTATGTAGTGTTTGTACACAGCCCTGCTGGATACCTTGGGGGCCACCAGGCGTTGCTGTAGGGGGGCTCGTAGGCTCTTATGTGCCCTATGACCCGGGAGTGTGTCACGGTCACGTGACAGGAAGAAACAATGTGCTCCCGGGTTGAAGAAAAGGACTGTTTACCCTGACCCGGAAGGAATAAGGATTTGTGGACTGTTGGGCAGGAACACCTCCGGTCAGGGAGTATAAAAGACCATGGGAACTCCCAGACAATGAGCTGAGCTAGGTGGTAGGAGGGCAACGTGTCTGGGAGTGGAGGAATGTGATTATTGTTATTGGATTATTGGTTATTTATGAGTAGTGTGGAGTGGAGGGTGCTTAGTGCACGTAATTATTATAATAAAAAGAATTATTGTGGCACTTTTACCTGGTGTTTGGCATGGTACCTGAGGGTTCAAGGGAGCGCTAGCGCCTACTGCTACAATATATATATATATATATATATATATATAATATATATATATATATATATATATATATATATATATATATATATACACAGACACACATATACACATATATATATAAACATATATATATATATGCACATATACATATATACATATACATATATATCTACATATATATTGTCACAAAGATGAGACATCCTCAAGATAAAGGTTTGGGGCAGCCACCGTATAATCTCGTATCCCGGCTGCAAAGTCCTTCTTTTTATGAAGATACAGCACTGAAGTGCATACAAACGAGTCCAAGACAAGACTGAGGGAACAGGGAAAAGGGACAGGCTTTTAAAGGGGAAGACAGGAAGTGAGGTCATAAGGATCGGGCACGTGGTTTTCAATCATTGGATCACACCCGGACATGACATCAGAGGGGCCGGAGCTGGTACGGTCTACTTCCATTGGCTCAGTCCCGGAAGTGACATCAAGAGAGCCAGGTGGAATCTCCCAGGAATGGTCTACAGGCAAGAGAGAAAAAGAGTCAGTGCACTCTGCCACATCCCAGCATGCCTCCGAACTGCCTTCACTCAAGCCCTTTAGCTGCCTCCCATGCGCATGTGTGTAACAACACATAAATCCACATATATATACATATATATACATATCTATACATATACACACATGTATATGGTTGAAATAGTTTTTACTGTCAAATAATGCAAAGAGTACGCGACACATGTTTCACCCTAATTCTGGGCTCATCAGGCGTACACACTCACTGCACTCCCTCTCAGGAATCGAACCTCGAGTGTCAGCGCTAAGCCTCTCTTACGCCCACGGTGTGTGGCTCTTTATTTAACAGTATGTAGATCGGGGTAATTACATTCAAGGCATTCATAGTCTGAATCACAATCCGATTGTATGGGTGGTTACCTACCAGGTAACGCTTGTGGTTGGTCAGCAAGTCGACTAACGTCCGCCACAGTGCCCTCTTTCAGTTGCGAGAAGCAGATCATAGAATGCTTGAAATAGTTTTTACTGTCAATTAATGCAAAAGAGTACGCGACACGTGTTTTGCCCTAATTCTGGGCTTATCAGGTGTACACACTCACTGCACTGCCTCTCGGGAATCAAACCTCGGGCATCAGCGTCAGAGGCGAAGCCTCTTACATTCACCGCGTGTGGTTCATTTATTTGACAGTATGTAGATCGGGGTAATTACATTCAAGGCATTCGTAGTCTGAATCACAATCTCACTGTATGGGTGGTTATGTTAAGCCTTATGATAACGTTCCCCCCACGGAGGATTTAGAGAGACGCACTGGGAGAAGTATAATCTGAACCTCTCTACAGTTTAATTTATTTTCGGGTTGTAATGTTCATCAAATTTACGTATCATCTGGTCCAGTGGCGGATGGTGCATTTCACACCTAGGCCTTCAGTAGTGCTCCGTCTGAATCAACCCGCCTCAAAACTAATTTATGGTTATAAAACCGTCTTAATATGCAGAAATACAGTATAAAGAGCCGCTGCATCGCAGATAGATAACTCCTGTAGCCATAATAAATGCCTTCATTGAATAGACAAACCAGGGGTGAACAAGTTCCTTTCTACTGCAGCTACAGCCGGCGAAACACATAAAAAACATCAATAATAACTCATAAACTTGCAATATTATTTAGGAAAATCGCAACATTTTACTCACCAAAAATTCTGATTATTTGTAAACAAAATCCATCCTCCTCTCTTTCCTCAAAAACAGTTCAATTACTCTGTCGCATAGATTATCTGTGCGCTTCAGTTCCATCAAAAGTTCCTTTCTATCGCCATCGGCTAATGCTGAAAGTCGAACCTGCTCTGTCGTATTTCTGGCATAAGTTTTAATTTGCTTTAGGACTGAAAATGTCCGCTCGACAGAAGCAGTGTACACGGGAATGGTCACCGCCAAATATAACAATGTGTACAGCTGCCCCATGTTCTTATTCAGATTTTTCTGATGAAGGAAGTCAAGGAGATCAGTGGGAGATTTTCCTGCAAAATCATCCATGGCATACATTACAGTCAGTTCTGTTTTTAGCCGAGACAGATCAAAAACTGCTGCGTGGCTCTTGTGTTAAACTGGAGAAGGCTGCATGCGGAAATTTTTCTTGTATTCCCGAAACTTCTGGGGTCGAGGAGCGTGACAAACGTCAGTTTTTCGTGGTCATGAAATCTGGTCTGTCTAGCAAATAATATTGTCCAGAATCCTGCCATGGAGTTGGCGTAGTGCGCGCGAGGATCTTGCGCTCGGAGCGCCTGCGGTGCGTTCAGTGGCCTCGTAGAGTTCCTCATATCGGCTTCTATCCAATCAATGGGCCTGAATACAGTGATGTTGCCGTACGCCTGATAGAGGGCCCTACTGACACCAACTCAAAATCTGATTGGTTGAAGCAACAGTTTAACCGACATTTTTCTGTGTTAGAGGGCTGGCAACAAATGATGGCTGAAATGTGATAGGTTAAATGCTTTAATATGAAAATACATGCCTGGAAGCAGCACAACCAATGGATTAAACTTGTATCTCGCGAATATCTTGTGCGATCTTGTGATGTCCACGGCTTTATTTAATTTTAGCTCAAACCCGCACTTAAAAGTTTCTCTCACACTTTCGCTGAGGGAGGGTTTCCGCAGTAGCTGTACTTATGAATATGTTAAGCACAGTCCTTCACCCGCAAATATTTACCTTATATGGGCATGCACTCAATTACGTGGAGGCGTGATGATGCTAGATGCAACTCTGCCTCACACGGCGACCGAGCTGCAGGCTATGGCCGTATACTGTATATGGACAAAATTAGGTTCCAGTTATGATCGTTACACATAGAATTTCAAAATGAAACCTGCCTAACTTTTGTGAGTAAGCTGTAAAGAATGAGCCTGCCAAATTTCAGCCTTCCACCTACACGGAAAGTTGGAGAATTAGTGATGAGTGAGTCAGTGAGTGAATGAGTGAGTGAGTCAGTCAGTCAGTGAGGGCTTTGCCTTTTATTAGTATAGATATTGCATTTGTGGTTGAGTAGCTGTGATGGTAAAATAAGAATTAACAAAAAGTAAATTCAAGAGAAAGGTCAGAGGGGGTAGACATTTCATTAAGTACAACAAATTAGCCTCAATAAGTGATTCTGGTTAGTTTGTACATAAAAAACAAAATGATGACTATGATCATACACATTCTCTGTATCTTTCATGTAATATATATATATATATATATATAAATATATATATATATATATATATATATATATATATATATATATATATATATATATATATATATATGTGACAGATTAGGGCTGTGTCGCTCTCTTGAACCCCTGTTCACGACTCCAGACTCCAGGTAAAAGTCCAAATGTTGACTTTATTTCTACAGCACAGTGCACAAAGCACTCTCTCCTCCACAATACTCATAAATAATCACAATAATCAATCAATAATACTTTCCACCACTTCCAGACACGTTGCCACCCTTCCACCCAGCTCAGCTCTCCGTCTGGGAGCTCCACAGTCCTTTATATACCCTGACCCAGACGTTTTCCCAATCCCCAGTCCATGTGATTCTCTACCACTTCCGGGTCAGGTACAAGTCCTTCTTCTCACCCCAGAAGCACGCCACTCCTGTTGTCGCACTTCCGGGTTATAGGGCACAAATTATTCTTCGGTCCTCCTGCAGCTCCCTCTTGAGGCCCCTGTGAGATCTAGCAGGATCTTGTATAAAAACTACATAGTCAATGACTCCTTGCTGGTCTTCGGGCACCTCCATACTGCAGGGAGGGCTCCATCTGGCGGCCTGGGGTATTGGCCGGGATGACAAAAGCTGATGGTTCTTCTCTCTCGCGCGCCTATCTCTCCCTATCTCTCTCGCAAGCGTCTCTCTCTCTCTCTCTCCTTATCTCTCTTGCTCGCTCGCGCCTCTCTCTCTCTCCTTTGAGGGTAGAAAAAAGCAAATGACACCTTTTATTGGCTAACTAAAAGATTACAATATGCAAGCTTTTGAGGCAACTCAGGCCCTTCTTTAGGCAAGATGTAATCAAAGCTTGCATATTGTAATCTTTTTAGTTAGCCAATAAAAGGTGTCATTTTGCTTGGCTTTTCTCTACATTCATAATGGCTAACACGGTACAACACCCTAGTACTCCTCTTGAGGGCAATCGTCTCCTATTCTCCGTGTGCATGTCCGCGATATTTTTGGATCCACTTATACGGTGAACTGCTACAGCGAAACAATGAAATCACAAGCACACAAACGCGTAGATCCTCACGCTACGGGAGAACAAGGAACATTGAGTGAGCTAACGGGCTGGCAGCGTCAGCTTGGGTGAATCCCTGAGTAGGGAAACGCGTCACACATAACCAGAGCCTTGCTCGTGGTTCGTTACGCGAGCCAATGCTCGTATTTAGATCCGAATTTTTCACTCATACTTTCTTCTTATCTTGAATTTCTCGTATACAGAGGTGATCGTATCTTGAGGTTCCACTGTACATATATATATATATATATATATATATATATATATATATATATATATATATATATATATATATATATATATATATATATACCTTATATGTTCTAATAGTGGCCCCTGGTGTTTATTTGCAAAACTAGCCTTGACTCCCAGTGCTTAATAGAGACTGGCTATTATTAACAAAACCTTCAGAACGCAATATTTTCTCGGGCTTGTCGGTACAGGTAGGTACACAAAAATATCGGCTAATATTTATTACTTTATTTGAATTTGACATGCTGCATAAGACTGTTAAAGATAAATGGCAATGTCTTTCTGTACTTTTCACTGCTATTCGTCGTCCAAAACCGCAATGACAAGAATATTCCATTTTAGTGGATACAAAGACATTAGGTCTTTCTTTGTTACTCCCCTCTCTGCCCAAAGGGTAAATTTCATAATCCAGGGCCTCGCAGGTCCAAAATAAGTAAATGCGTCCCGGGTCCGACAACCTAGGCTAATCTCATTGACAGTGAAAACAATAAGGAATGTGCAGCTGGTTAAAAGTGATGAATCCTCGCGGAGACTCTTCATAGCAAAACACATTTCTACCACTCTCTGTTTATCACTACCGTATGGTATTACAGTATAACGACCATATTTTGGTCAACCTGGCACGAAAATGAAGCAGTTTTAGAAACCGGTATATCCATATTTCTTATTTATGCAACGTGCTGACATGCACATATATTACACACATCTATAAAGATACAGATGCTTACAATGTACTCTAGTTGGCAAATATCAAAGACCCCGCTACTGTTAGAGACTGGCTACTATTTGGCCGCGTCCCTCTGAAGCCCGGTGCTTATTAGAGAACAGCGACAATAAGAGACTTGGTGTTTATTGGAAGATGTACGGTATCTTTATCGAAGACACTTCTGTCTAACATGACAATACATAGGTCACAATCATCATTTCACAATACATATATATACTGTATATATACTAGCAAAATACCCGCTCTTCGCAGCGGCGAAGTACTGCCTTAAAATTTTTATTGAGAAGAAAATTAAACCTTTTTAAACTGAGGGAAAATATACCAATAATTATTTGTTAAGGATCTCTTTGTATACCACATTGTCAGTTCGGCCCACCGGTTGTAATATGAGCGTGCAATGTACAGTTGGCCATGTGAAAAGTAATCTTGTCTCAAATCACACAACTTGGATTGCTGCTGTCATAATCAGTTTTAGTTTCATGGTTTGTTTCAATTACGTTAGTATTTTCAGGACTTGTGTTCAAGTGACATTCGGCATCTGTCAAGCATTATAAGCATACAACCGGTTTCATCGATAACTTCGCATCCAGCTTTTGAGAGTTTAAACATTCATAAACATCAAAGTGTCCACTACTGAAATCATCACCTGTCAATCTAAGATGTTTAAGAGGCATTGGCGGTTGTCAAAAGGTGTAAAATATTTGACCATTTTGGTACACTTGAAGCGACAACCGAACAATTCAGCGGCAGCCATCAACTCACAACCTTAGGTGAAGGGCTTAAGCATTTCACTCTTCTAGTGCTCCTGGTAGTATAATTATCTCCAGTACCGTCATCAGTCCACACCTTGAACCTGCCCCAGTCATTCAAAACATAAGACACAGTGTTCCTCCGGATATCAAGAGTGAGCCTGATATGACTGTGCAATATGTAACAAAGAGAATGGAAAAGGCAGGTATCATCTCTGGGCATGGAAACCACTCGGTAAGTGACAGTTCTTTGATCGATGGTGATCACCTCGAAACCCATGTTAATGGGGGTACAGTTGGAATGATAAAGGAAATGCATACCTGAACAATGTAAAGTAAGTCTAAAATACCTACACAATAACTATAATCGTAATATACGAGCAATAAAACAGCGGAGAAGCCATGGATTAAATAAAAAAGGCTATAGTTATCAGCAGGGAGACGTGAATCCTGTGGCGAAGCAAGGAAGGGAATGTAGAGACCAGAGCTACAGATGGCCTTATATAGGCAGGCAGCCAACAACGTGGGAGGCGTTGGGATGGGGGACCCAACGCCGCCTCACACAGTGACCGATCTTCAGGCTATGGACGATATATGTATGTAAGTAGGATTCAGTTAGCATTGGGATCCCGCGTACCATATTTCTTGAAGATGGGCTCATAAGTAACAAAGACCGTTGGAAAGTTCAATATGGCGGCCGACAGTGGCGTCATACCACCGAAATAAGTATGTACATTGGTTTTGGTTAGCGCAGGGAAGCCGCCTACCAAATTTCGTGAAGATGGGGCCATAAATAAGAAAGATCAACATGTCGACCATTATGACCATTATGTGTAGAATTTCGAAATGAAACCTGCTCAACTTTTGTAAGTAAGCTGTAAGGAATAAGCCTGCCAAATTTCAGCCTTCTACCTACATAGGAAGTTGGAGAATTAGTGATGAGTCAGTCAGTGAGGGCTTTGCCTTTTATTAATATAGATATATAAATATAAATATATATATATATATATATGTATAGAGAGAGAGAGTATATAATATTCCCACTCAATTATTTTATTAATATTGAATTCAATCATTACCTATTATTGCAAGATTTGTGACTATTTCCATAATGGAAGGTCAAAAGAATTTTTTTAACAAGAACCAAAATTAAACCTAGAAATCAAAAGTCAAAAACCTAGAATCAAAATAGATCTTTCATCAAAACCAAAACATGATCAAAAATGCAAAAGCAAGGATTTATAACCAGGAAAAAAAATCAAAAAGAAAGTGTTTGGAAAGCATTCACAGGCTTATCTGTCAAACTTAGATAAAACATGGCTGTTCAAGGTGACCTAATGAGGCCAGTGTCACAACCCATGGGAACATGTCCTCTGCAACAAGAGGATGCATCATAGCAAAGGGATCCACAAAATGGCGGTGCTCAAAAAAAAGACAAAATGGCGTCACAGAAAATATAAATAATTTTTTCACCCTGTTAAGGTACATGAGACTCAAAAGCAAACCTCCAATTTGTAATGTGCCTGTCAAATTTCTATAATTGATATACAGTTAACAGAAATATTCACTACAATTTGCATATTGCATTTTAAAAATCAGTGATCAAAATAAAAAGAAGCAATTCACCAAATTAAAAGACTATTTACAAATAAGCTGGCCTGACTGACTAATAATTAATGTGACTGCTGACCGACTGCCCGAGCTTCCTGTGTTTAAAGCATTTTTATACTCCAACACCGTCTGGTAACATTTGTAACCACTGTACTTCCTGAACTCATACTTTGATTTAAAAAACGCATCCACCAATGGCAGTCTAAAGACTCCTTGTACCCCATAATGGTTTCAGGCAAAGATTTCATTTGTGATAACAGAATTTACAAAGTTTTTCCTAGTAACCAATTATTTGGCATTATAGTTATATGTCAAAAATAAATTTAAAAACAGACATTTCGTAGCCATTAGCAACATTAATAAAGCTTTGGCTATACATTTTTAAATCAGTTTATCTTGATAAATAAGTATCAATTTCTATGAAAAATAAGAACATTTCTAGCCAATTCCAAACTTTTAAAAGCTAGTACATATATCTACTATACAATAAAACATTACTGTCTGTGTATGTCTCTGGTCACTTCTGATTCTGGTTCCTCAGTTTGGCATTGGTCTTCTCGGTCAGTTTCACTATGGTTACTCAGTCAAACGCAATAACAACACGAAGTGCCAGGCAAAAGAGGTTAATACACACACACAAGGATACAGAAGAAAGGCGAAGAAAAACAGTTAGAGTCACTTTCAAACACGGGAAGTATTTGCATGTATATGAATAATGTTTTCACAGTGGGTATTGAGTGGCAGAATCTGAAAACCAAGGTTTACAGAAATGTGATCAAGAGAAGAAGTGCCAGATTAGACAGGCATAGACATTTGGGGATATAAGACGTAGGTCAAATGCTGAAGGTACATGTAAGGCAAGAGATATCAAATATCAAATAGTTTCAAATTTATTCTATTACCTGTCTTTGACAGATAATGTAGCTGGTGTATATACACTGAGAATTGTATTATTTTATGATCACTTGACCCTAGTGGTTCAATCACCTCTACACCCTCAGTTCTATGCTGATTTCAAAATACTATATCTAAACAGGCTTCCCCCATTGTTGGTGCTTTAACATACTGTGTTAAAAAAAATCACCCATTACTTCTAAAATCTCCTAAACTTTGGGCTAGAATTTATGTTATTTTGCACATTTATTTTAACTCTATTGTATGTTCCATCATGTACAGTTCTAAACCTGGTCTGTCCTAAACTCCCTGCCTCCCCAGTCCCTACTTTATACAGTCCTCGACTAAACTACTCATACGAATCCCCAACACATTGGCAGTTCAAATGTAACTCGTCATAGTAGAACAGATCCCATTTGCTCCAAAAGAAGTCCCAAAGCCCCATAAACCTATACCCTTCTATCCTACACCAAGATCTGAGCCACACATTAAGCCTTGTAATTTCCTCATATTTAACCCGGACTGGCATGTGGTTCATGCAGAATTTTGCAGAAAACAACCTTATAAGGCCTTCTCCTTAGCCTGTCACCTAACTCTTTAAATTTGGATTTCAGAATTGACAGCGTTCCCTTATGTACCTCATTTGTTCCAGCATGAACAATGACAACTGGATCCACTTCTGCTCTGCAAGAACCTATCCATCCTTCCAGGAAGGTCTCCCTGTGCAAGACTCTTTTGATTCTGTGCTTCAATCCCCCTAATGATTGAGTCCCATACTGTCACAATCTCTCCCTTTCAGGAGTCTGGTTTTGAGGCAGCCAATTGGGGTTCCTCCTGCCTACCTACCACCTCAGAGTTAATATCCAGCTTCACAAAGAACAGAAAATGGTTTGACACTTCCATTTCTGGGATTGATGTCCCCAAACAGTGTGCACCCTTTGCCTTGTGTTTTCGGCCAACTGAGACCCATCTATCTCTATCTGTCTGGTCTGGAGTCTTCTAAAGGGCCACCTCAAGGTTGTAGATCAAGTGGCATCCCCTGCAAATATAGCCTTCAAGGAGGATTGACTCCTCCAAGCCATGCTCTATAAAGTCCAACATTCAACAGGACTTGCATTGTACTGGCCTTATTTTTAAAATTTGGATTTAAATTACTAAGCTACTCAACTTCATTTTATTAAATGTAAATGATTTAACTTAAATGATTAAAATTAATAATGAGTTAAAGAACTGCTTCATTTTGCCTTCAGGAGTAACAGGAGGAAAATAGTGTATAGGGAATATACAAGTTGAAATAACCTCTCTCAAGCTACATCTGAAAGAGTAAAAACTCTGTTACAGAAGCGACACCCAAACCAAATCTTAAGGTCTTAATATTTGCATTTTTGGGGATGGATGCATATCAGTCTGAATTTCCAATATGAAAGCAAATTGATTCTTAATTGTCTTGGTTATTTTAAAAAAAACATTGATGTCAAAAGAATTTAAATTAAATGAATAGCAAGGATGCTGATGCTGCAATCAATTAAGTACCAGATTGAAGAGACAGTTCATAACAAGAAGTCAGTGCTACTATGAGCAGACATTGAAATGGATCTTTAACCCAGAGAACCGATTTCCTTTTATTTGATTGTAAATTTACCCTTGGGGCTAATAAAGTTTATCTAATGTAATCTAATCTAATCAAAAAACAATGCACAAACACAAGCGGGCAATTGATGAATTAAACGTTTTGAACACAGGCAAAGATACATAAAAATTAAACATTTCTCAACTTCTATCCTTCATAACTATTAAGCACTTAACACCAAATAGAGTATCACCAGGCAGGAAAAATATGTGTGTGCAGTATAAGCAGAACAAATACTACAGAGGGTGCTCAATATATACACAGGCAAAGCAGAGAGAGAAGAAATGATAACTCAGTGTTTGTGGAACTCCCTTTATATGCATGCAGAATAACTTCCCAGCAAGCAAATTGACACTGGGTCAGTGGAAGCCCAACGTGGGCAACTACATCGGCCCTATGTGGACAGCAAACAATGCCCCAATTGGGATTTGCAAATTGGAACAACATTAGATCCAAACACTGGCCCAGTGTTGGCAAACAGTTAGGGGACCCAAATTTGGTCATGATCCTGAAAAAGGGGTTTTACCTAACTTGTCCATCCATCTGTTCTGTGCACCCGCTTATCCAGGGTAGAGTTACGGGGGACCTGAAGCCTATCCCAGAAAGCAATGGGCACAGGCAGGGACAACATACAGCATAGGCCAATTTAGCACCACCAGTCCACTTATCCTTCATGATTTTGGACAATGGGAGGAAATCAACATGGACACATTGGAAAGCATGCAAACTCCATGCTGGGATGACCTGGGATGTGAACCCTGGTTTTCTTCACGCTCAGAACACCTATGTGCATTCATCATGGCTGCCACAGGTTCCCAGTGTTCATTTGAATCGTCTTCTGAGCACACAGTCAGAAATTAACATGATCCATATGCAACTTGCAGTACCAGCAAAGATATGGGTGGTGTGTGTTTTCAAGTTTTGGTACATGAGATCAGCATCATTGTTTACTATCAACATGTGATGGCAGGCTTGCAGCTCAAACAAGATCAATGTTCAAGCTTCGATGTTTGATGAATGGTTCGATGTGGTGAAGCAAATCATCAGACTTAAATACTGACATGCAATTGTCTTCATGGTGCTTTTCTTCGTCCATTTCTCCTATATGCAATATAAGCTTTGTGATACATTTAAAGGTCTCACATACTGTCACGACATCCTGTGTTGCTGCTACCATCTTTATTTATTTTTTGCACCTTAACAACAGCATTCCCTCAACTCACAACACAGCGAAACTGGACGTTGTTTTGTTGTTTTCTTACCGTGATTATTTCTTGTTCTGCTACCTGGTGGAATCCTCCACATTTACTTTAAGTATGCTCGCATGTATAGCCATTACACTACTGATGTAGCAGCAGCGTCCTCAAGCTCACACATTGTGTAGCGTTAAGTATATCTCTGGTCTTACTGTGAGGCAACTATTAATTCTAAAAAAATACAAAATGCCTTTGAATTTACTGGTGTAGCTTTTTTTTTGTGGTATTACAACCCTGAACATGAAAATATAACCAATAATATATAAAAAATACTGCAATAAAGATATAAGGAATTACATTAAAAAGCGTGAAACCATGGTGTAGTGATGACCATCACTGGGTAATGCGGAGCTTATTGATCTTGTACTGCCAGCAATCAACCCATTTTAGGCCACTTCGGGAATTTGTTAAATGGCCCCTTGTACCAGCCTCCACATTGGTCCAGTGCAGTATTTATTTGGGATTTGCCAAACCCACACTGACCATGGTTTTCCACATGGGACCACTGTGTGCATGTTTGCTGTGTTGTAGTTATTGTTATAGTGAACAAACTTTACACTTATGATTTAGTCTGATACTGCCTGGCATTTCCTTTGAGGCTAATACTAGCACAAGCTGTGTTCTTACCACATGTTAGCCGCATTTTGCATCTAATTGGGGTCTTCTTGTATAGCAGTCTTTTACCAGTCTTCTTTGCAATAAAGGTTGCAAGAATGATTTTGTGTACTATAGTTTCTAATATTCATAGTTTGATTTTTAACAAATTATGCTGTCGGTTATAGCTGAAATTCTGACTCATCAACATACGTGGCCTCATATGTACACATAGGCTCCCACCTAATGCAATGCTGAATAAAGAAATGCAATCATAGTTGCTAGAAAGGTGCATTTTAATAAAAATAAAGGTCTGCTTAATTTGCAGTGCTCTGTTTTAAGGGCAGGTGACTTGTAAGAGAAAGTTGTTTAGAACAGGATGAATTTAATTGCCATATTTGTTCATTATTACCATAGTTGTATTAACTGTGATCTTAAAAGATAACGACTCCCTTGCCACCCCTTCAATTCTGCCAATGTTTGAAAGGCATGTGTTTGTTTCCGTGTATCTGATTGCCATCCTTTCATGTAAATATAAATAATTGTAACATCTTATACTATAACTGAAATTTGGTCAAAAAATACTATTTTTTTTCTCTGCATTTGCCTATAAAGCCACCCTGTACCCCTTTCAGTAAGCATGTGTATCTGTAATATAGTTAATAAAGCGGATTCTAAGGAGTTGCACAAGTATGTATAATTACACTCTCATATTGTCACTCATTATTCTTTATTGTTGTTTATTATTGATTATCCATTCGTCTTTTAATTTGCTTTACAAACAAAAAACCTACATAACTTTCCTCTCTTCAAGTAAAATGTTTTACTCAGAAATTGAATTACATCTTGTGATAGTACTGTTTAGTCAGTAGGTTTCTTTAAAAATGTCCTTTTTCTCATTTGAATTCACTATGATGAAAATTTCAGTTATGTTTAGATACTTAAGCAGCATCAGGCTTGTCAACAAGTCATTCTAAAAGAAAACTTCAGATATTAGCCAAACTTATTCTTCATGCATTATACAAAAATTTCATTTTATGTAAGAGCTGTGTATTTTAGGACTTTAAAATTTAATTTATGAGTTGATATATTTAGACAAAAAAAACCAAAACAAAACAAAATTCATCAACTTTGCTGCTCATGTTGAAACATTATCCCTTGAGGCACAACCACTAAACTTCAGGATTTCAGTCCCTGTGTGACATGACATACAGTACTGTTGTTCACAGGCTCACTATTGTCATTATTGTCATAGATGCATATGCTAATCAACATGCCTCCAATCTGAAATTAAACATGTAGTTTCATTTGTTACAATTCTGTATACAGACTCCTTTACAAAGATAAAAGAAAGAATGTGCTTCCCTAATGGCTCTGCTCTCAGAAATTAACCTCCTGAATACTTTTCTCACTTCTGTCCAGCTACTTAATATTATTTTAATAAAAGGTAAATACGATATATTTTTTACATTAAACCATAACTAGAACTACTCAGGTATAGCAAAGTCATGTTTCTGCTAGCCTTTTGATCTTAAAATAAAATAGATATAGATGAAAACAACTTTTAAAGATTCTTATCCTAGAATTCGCAGAATGTTAGGAATATATTAAAGGAAATAATGCAAGGCACTCCTTTGTCTTGCTTACTATATACTACACTTACAGTATGTTTTCCTAGCATTCTTATTTTAGGTGGGTTTGGGCATCCACTGTAGATGCTGATCACTAGGAGACATTTTATTGCACTTATTTTGTGCTTTTGTGTTAAGGAACTAAGGACTGTAACAATTCAAGAGTGAAGCTTAAATGACTTCCTTTTGGAGATCCCTTCGTTCCTATTTTGAACCTTTCATTTGTAATTAACCTATGCATTAATATGCTTTTTACTCCTTTAAATGTTGCTTTTAAGATTTTTCCCATCTATGCCTAACATTTGATCAGATCTCTCTCTATTGATTTTTAATATTTTGTCCCAGAAAATTATGTCATGCAGCCTGTCATGGGACTGGTGTCCCATTCGGGGCTGATGGTGCTTGGCTAGGCTATGATGCCATCTAATGGACCAAATTGGTTATTACAATTGATTTGTGAGTGAAATTTAAATGAGAGGCCAATGAAGCCTAAATTAATATAAGAATAGCATTAGTCTAATCCAACACGGAAACAAACATTTTTATCTGAGTTAAATTAGGATCTAAATGATGGATTTCTTTTTCTATCTAAGACAGTTTAGATATCAATGCACTTATCTGCTGCCATCTTGCTTTTTTTTCTTATACTCAGGTATTTTTTATGGCCATTCCCCTGCTCTGTTGCACATATTTCAGCATTTCATCATTTGCGTTCTTTCTTTCTAAAGAAGGGCTTGCCTGTAATTCTATGTGTGTGCTCACTTTCATGTTCTGCTGTGGGTCTTTCATAGCTTTCCTATGCTTGGACTTTATTCCTAGGGCCAACAGTTAGTTTAGCTGCTTCCAGAGTCGGGTTCAAATATTCCAATCTTGCTTTATCACAGGAGCCCTCATCTTTGTGGACTGACTTTCTATATATTTAAAAAAAAAATTAGAAAAGGAAAGGCAATCTTATTTAAGTTGAAGTTTCAATGATCAAAATATTATTATCAAGTTTTAATTATCAAATTATTATTATGACAGCTACTGAGAGATGTGGAGACAGAGCAAAGAAACCTCCAGAGTCAGAGGAAAAATAGCAAACTATGTTAAAATGTCTTTACTGATGCAAACACTAATTTAAAAGTGTTTCTTCATTCATTTTCTTCTGATTCCTGTACAGCTTCAGGGTGATGCCAACCAAGATAACAATGATGGAAGCAAGAGCCGTGATTGCAATTGTCACTGGCACTTGGGTTGAGGGATTCTCACTAACCGAGTCACCTTTCAGACTGAGTGTCTCTGAAAGGAAAAAAGAAAACAAATGAGTGAGGTTTAGAAGTTTCATTCCTGACTTTTCCATAGTGTATGATTTTCACCATGTGCTATAGAAACTAATTTATATCTATTTAAAATTGGTGTAGCTATGAATAAGAAGGCATAAGACATACCTGATTCCTGTCCATGCATTATCCTTCCCTCTGTAAGCAAATAAATAAATAAATGCTTTAGAAATTCTAGTGTAGGCCATGAAAGCATCCGAGACTGTTTAACAGGAAACTCCCATGTTTGATTATTTCAGCATATTGAATTATTCATTTTTTGAGCTACAAAAAGAGGACTAGAAAGTGTAAGGCCACCATTTGACATATTGGAGGGATTCTGTGTGGATAATTCTAAACTATATTTATGACACAGAATGAACAACCCTTTACAAAGGTGGACATTTTAGTAAGAGAGGGGATTTTGAAACCACCATCACACTGAAGAGCAATAGAGTTAGGAGTTACAGTCTTAAATAATTAGCTGTTCTATGTGTGTGTGTGTGTGTGTGTGTGTGATTTGAATTGGAATGGATTCTAATTCAGGGCTGGTTTTTCTCTTTGCACTTGCTAACAATATAAGCTGAGGCCCCCGTGAAAATTAGCTTGATTAAGGAAGTTGACAGTCAGATTGTATAACAAGCTCACAGCTACACAAAGGTCTGAATGTGTGAGCTGTGGTTCAAACACTTGCTTCAAAACCAGACCAGATAATGGGCCCACCTCCCAACTAAATGAAGAGAAAGCAGGTTATTTAGTTTCTGTTAGGACATTTAACCAAATTAATTTAATGCTCTGCTCATGACTGCTTCTTGCGTTGTACCTGACCCTCTGCAAAACGGTTCGGTTAAGCTGCTGTAATAAATAGTTATTCATTGAACTTAAGAAGTCTCTTGCTGAAATATGCAGGTGTGCAACAGCCTATGGAAATGGTAACCCAATGCGATGTAATTAACTTTAGTGGTGGTTGATCCTCAATAAAGTGTTCTCTCTTTCTCTAGCATAAGAAGAGGTGAACAATACAGAAGCAGCATAGACTAACAAGAAAAAGGACATCAAGATGTCTATTGTCAAGCGCATGCTCTTGGGAGACAACTTCAGAGCTCACCAAATGGTTATGCCACCCCAAGCTGAGGACTGGCATTATTGTCTAATGCTTCTTCTCCCTTCGCTTCAGTGGATCTGACAACTGGCACCAGGGCAACAGCTAACATCATTTCTGGGTCCCAGTCTCCTCAACCCCCAATTCTACCTTGGGTTCCACCACCATCTTGAGTCAGTCTAATTTGGGATTCATGTCTGGAAAGATGTCTCATCAATGATCATGATTTTTTCATCACATATACAGGTGTTTACCTTACTGTGGCTCAACTCACGTTCATCTCTTTTTGTTTTTATTTCTTACAATATGTTCTGTTGAAGACTAGGAAGAACACTGCCATTATATAAGGATTACTGGGTGATGGCAGCCATTCTGTGGTTATGTGCTTGAAAATGGCCCCAAGCAGGCATGTGATGAAATGTCGAATTACATTTCACGTGACAGGAACAGGTGGTGGGGCTACAAAACAGGAGTAGAACTCCTGGCTGAAGATGCTTCACTGCAGGGCCATGGAGTCCAGGCTGCTAAGGCCCAACACCAGCTAATATATGGTGGGCAATAGCCAATAATCAAATAAGAAGTATTTCAAAGCATGCCATGCGTGAGAATAACCATAATATTTACTGCAAAAAAATATTTTCTTCTACTAATAGGTAACATCTTATTAGATTTTCATCCACGAATAAGTACACAATGAATGTTTATTTGTGCTGCTTTCAGCATAGATTTGAAATAACAAATTCTAATGAACTTAACGTCTTCTCTTACTGTATTATGCATTAACCCATTCTAAAGTTTATGTTTAGGTCTTAAATTTTACTTTTAATACTAAATTCAATAAAATTCAAATTTGTGTCTTAGGTTAATTGATAACTATAAATTGCTACCCTGTACATGTGAACTTATGTGTGCCCTGGGATGGACTTGGGCCCTGTCCAGGCCATAGCTGGATGTTCAGGGAATTAGACATTAGCCTTAAACAGCTCTGAAACTGGAAAAAAGCAATTTGAAGGTGGGTGGATAAATGATGTGCTCATAAGAGATTTTTATTGTTCCAAATTTGATAGTGGATGGATGTTGTCTTACCTGCTTGTTTATTGTCTCTCAGCTGTATAGCACCCACTACAACAGAAAACTGCTCATTGGATGAGCTTAAAGCTC
Source organism: Polypterus senegalus (assembly GCF_016835505.1). Taxonomy (NCBI): domain Eukaryota; kingdom Metazoa; phylum Chordata; class Cladistia; order Polypteriformes; family Polypteridae; genus Polypterus; species Polypterus senegalus. Next base: position 222,739,923 of record NC_053154.1, on the reverse strand, counting down.
TCTTGCGTCTTGGTTGGCACCCTTGGAAACACCGGGAAGAATAATCATTCCTCTGGCACACCACTACTTTACACTTCAAGTAGACACTGGAGGAGTAATCAATAAACCTGAAGGCACGGAATTTGAATCGGGCAAAGTTATATGAGTTATTGGACAGGGAGACATAGGTGGGATCTCTTACACACCTAAAAAGAAAAAGAATATTTCAAAATGAAAATAGTTTACTGACAATACATTTTTATACCTGCGTGTCATTTTAGATGTTTTTGTTTTGTATTCCCTGTTTTACTTATTGTAGCTTGCATTTTTCTTTGCAATTGAAGACTTTATAAATTGCTTTTTCAAAGATTAATCTGACTTAGCGATTGTATGAACATAAGAATTATAAGTGTACTGAATTACTGAACTATACATTTTATTTATGTACAAAATTAAAAGTGGACACTTGGGAAGCACACTGAATGAAAGTAACGCCAAACACAGGTCGGGTGGTGCAATGTGAGCTTCTGATGCTGACAATAATCAGTTCTTTAGAGCAATTAATATAACTGTACTTTAGGGCCACCTAAACACCTTGCATGAACTGAACAGCACTTGACTAAATAAAAAAAAAAGAATTAAATGCTGTTGTGATTGAATTGTGATCAGATCACACAGACCACATTAAGAGGAGGTTGAAAAGGTTGACACCGCATACATCAACCATGAACGCAGCTAATTTGATTTTTGCACAGGGGACGTGATTTCTTTCCAAACACATTTTGTAGGTACGTCTTTAATGCCAGATGTAAATGTAATTTTTCTATATCTGTATTCTTTCGCTTTACAAAATGTATATTAATGCCAGGTGGTTTAATGTAATTTGAAGACTTGCTGATACTGAGCAGACCTGTTCTTCCTCTAGGAAATCAGATATAACAGAGATGCTTTTACAGACTCTGAAAATTTTACATAGCTGTAGGCCCTTGGAGCTTTGCAAAGAGTAATCTCAAATAAATAAAGCTGCTGACACCTTGACTTCTTTTCAGAAATAGATACAATAGGTCAAAGTACCAGTCAGGCATGGTGTTCCTATGCCTTTATAAAGGTTCTATCTTTATGAGCTTCATAACAAATAGTTTAAGAAAGCTATCAATTAACATTCAGGAAGAAAACATACAACTCTTGGCAGCAGGAAACAATGATATTAAAGTAAATTCCCCACGAAGGGAAAAAGTCTTACCCATTCCTGATCAAGTTATAGGAAGGATAGGAGAACTCATTGGGAGATGGAAAGGCAGTGCAGGTATCCACAAAAATGGTTAGCAAAGAATCTGAAGAGTTGAGACTGAGCTGGACAAAGAGCTCTTGATTGAGATCCACAATATATGGACTTTCTGTTACAGGACTGTAAAATCCAGCCGAGTCGTAAAACATCATTGTGATCTTGTAAGTTCCTATGCCAGTTTCATTGGCTGCAATACCACTCCTTGCTTTGTACATGATCTCTGCACTTGCATTTTTTTGCATCCTGCAGCGGACATGGAATTTGAGGTATGTCTGCCTTGTGATCAGTCCACTTATTTGTGAAGATCTGATGTTGTTGGAATAGATTATGTCTCCATTTATGACCTGCATGAAAAAACATATATCCGCCTTAATAAAAGGATGTGTCTCTATGTATATCCAGTTGCTATGTCTCTGTCATTCTATCAAATGGCACATCACAAACATTAACACTACTTTTTTTGAAACACATACCAAATGCCATATAGCAGAGACGCATGCATTGGATGGTTCACTGCAGACATTAATGCTGAGGTCTATGTTGATTAATTGGATTTCAACTCATCTTAGATAGTTAGTGCAGCTAGAACTGTATATATTCAAAAACATTATTATAAATGAATTCAAGAAAAAAATCAGTCCAAGGGTGGAATGGTAGCTCATTGATTATTATTGATACCATAAAAAAATAGGAGTCCATGTCTGCATGAACACTGTCAGTGTGCAGCTTCCATTCTTTTCTTGCAACTGCAATATATGCCTCCAGGTATACTGGAGCACCTCCCATATTATAAAAACTTGTGGGTTAAAGTAATTGGAAGTTCACTTGGGTCCAATGTGGGGATGTATGGATGTGCACATCAGTATACCCTCTGGCAGACTGGTTCCCTAATCCAGATAAGGGCATACAGACCCCCCACATCCTAAGGGTGAATTCAGCAGTATATTGATGGGTAGATGAAACATCATTTTAAAAACTACTATTTGTATATCATAAGAGCATAAGAAAGTTGACAAATGAGAGGAAACCATTCAGCCTCTCAGGATAGTTTCTTTAGCTAACAGCTAAACTGTCTCATCCAGGCACTTCTTGAAGGTTGTCAAAGTTTCTGCTTCAACTACATGCTTCACTAGTTTCTTCCAGATTCCCACAACTCTCTGCATAAAGAAGTGTTTTCTGGCTTTAGTCCTAAATTAAGTTCTCCTTGATTTCCACTGGTGTTCTCAAGTACGTGATTCAGTTAGGTAGAAACAGTTGTATTAGATCTACATTGTCAATGCCTTTAATGCCTCTATGAATTAGGTCTACATTCAGTCACATCTGATTTGGACTAAACAGGTTTAATTCTGTGACTCTTTCAGAATACAGCATGCTCTCTTAAGTCCTTAGATGAACCTGGTTGTTCCTTTCTGTACATCTTTATTTGCTGCTACTGTATGTCTTTCTTGTAGTGTTGCGACCAAAACTGCACACAGTACTTGGTTTCACTAGTGCATTATATTGTCTGAGTATAACATCCCTGGATGTATATTCCATAGTTTTTACAATATCACCTAACATTTTATTTGCCTTTTTAATTGTCTCTGCACATTGCTCTGATGATGAAGCTCCTCCTTTTCAGAGGTTGCATCTTTTATAACAGTGTCTCCCATCTTGCATTTATAACTGACATTTCTTTTACCCATGTATAGCACTTTTCTACATGAAACTTAATTTTCGCCCAACTCTGAAGATTCTCCAAGTCTTTCTGAATTGTTTTTGGTCCATCCTCAAAGTCTGAAATTGCTCCAATTTTAGTCTCATCTGCAAATTTTACTAACTGTACTGAAATGAATGTCATTAATGAAAAAAAAGCAATGTCCCCAGGACAGACCCCTGAGGGACTCCACAGTTGATCTCACTCTACGTAGAGAACTCTTCTCTTCTTTGTACTCTTTGTCTTCTGCCAGCTAACCAACTTGAGATCCAGTTTTGTAGGTTACCTCTGATGCCTACAGCTTCTAGTTTTAGAACTAATCTTCAGACTGTGTCAAAGGCTTTTTGAATGTCTAAGTAAATTATGGTGTATGCTTTGTTTTTGTCAGTTATTGCAGTTGCATGTTTAAAAAAATTCTAAACAGGCTGGGTTGGTAAGACCTTCCTATCATTAACCTATGCTGGCTGTTACTAAGTATGATATGTTCATACAAGTACTTTTAAAATTTATTTCTTATTAAAGTTTCCAAAATTTAGCATGGCACAGAACTTGATACATATTGATCTGTAATTAGCAGGATCCAATCGCCTCCCTTCTTGAAGACTGGATTCACATTTTCAACTTTCCAGTCCTCGGGTACGTTTCCTTTTTCAAGTGACTGCTCACAAATGCTTAATAAAGATTAATTGATGACATCTTTCATTTCTCAAAAATCAGATGGAATCAAATGTTTAATACTAACTTTATGGACACAGTATGGTTTATATACCTCGTTAATTCATAAAACAGACTTATTTTTTAGGAAGACAACAATTATCACATTTTTATGTATTATTTGTCCCTTATCTGGCTGTCCAAAAATGAAATTGATACTTCCTCTTTGAATATTAGGGAGAAAAGAAATATTACCCTCTGTGTACTTGTATGTAATTCTCAGTACAAATGGCCTTTAAAATGAAAACGGTTGAAAGCAAAATGTTGTTTTTCAATTTCTGCATATTGGGAGTCTCTCCATAGTAAAAGAAATTAAAAACACAAGCAGCTTGTTGTTATACAACGGTGATGAATGCCATATCAAAGCACTTTAAATTTGCAGAGCAATGGTATTATCCATTCATTTTCACTTAATGTCGAATGTCTGCATTGATTGCATCCATTGATTCGAACTGATGGGTTACATCAGTCAGATTCTTAATAAGTCATTGGTTCCTGCCTGTTAAAGAGATTGCTTCCTAATTTGCTTTCTTTGTCAACTAGGACTAAATTAGTGGTTGGTTTTCCTCTTCTAATGTATATTATAGATATTTTTAAAACTGAAGTCCTGTTTTCAACCAGTCTGATTTCTATTAAAGAACTAAATATATGACGGCAAAAATGTCTCTGGTAATAGGAGTATATTCTCCTTAATAACATAAGTTACACTGACATTCTCACATGTCACTTGTCCTAAAACGGTGACCCCTTGTTTCTCTCTACATTGTTCTAAATAAGAAACAGGGGTGTTTGACTGTATCAATATAATGAAAATGCAAGAAGATAACAAAAGTTAACTTGGCACAAAATGTTTTGGAAAAGATCAATATTATTGGGAAAATTTAATGGAAGAAGTCGGTCAGGAAATTTGGTTCATGAAGTTATTCATACAAATTAAAAATGAAGTTGAGAATGGTGAACCAGATCAAAAAGATACAGTGGCCCATAACATAAATTATACATTATTGCTTTCCTTTAAAGACACACTTTTCTTGCCCATTTAATTTAATTTGGGACAAACAGTCTGGTAATTGATTTAGGATAATTGAAATAAAACTATTTGAAAGTTTAAACAAAAGAAGATTAATAGGTGACAGGGTTAAAGTGTTCAAAATTATGAAGGGAATTAGTTCAGTGGATTAAGACTATTACTTTAAAATGAGTTCATCAAGAACACAGGGACACAGATGGACATTTGTTAAGGGTACATTTCACACAAACTTTAGAAAATTTTTCTTTACACAGAGAACCACAGACATATGGAATAAGCTACCAAGTAGTGTGGTAGAGAATAGGTCTTTTAGGGACTTTCAAAATTCGACTTGATGTTAATTTGGAAGAATTAAGTGGATAGTACTTGCAAGCTTTATTGGGCTGACTAGCCTGTTCTCATCTAGATTGTTCTAATGGTCTAACCACTGAATAAATGAATATATTGTTTATACAAAACATGGCACAAAGGATTTAAAATGACATGTCGTAATACATGGCAGATTAAACAGACTTTCATAGACCTCATGAAAGAAATCTATCTTACCTCTCGAGAAGTTCCACATTGGTTTAAAAGGAATCTGAAGATAATCTCTGATCCATAGTCTTGTGCTCTACAATACTCATGATTCAAATGCAGCTGACTTGCATTGTGTCCCAGTGACTCAATATATGATCTCAGAAGGGTGACTGACATATCATATGAAGAGCATGAGATTTTCAAATTAGGATGGTCTTGAATAAATAAATAAATAAATACATACATACATAAATTAATTAAGCAATTTAAACAAAATCAGCAGATAACACTTGCTAAAATAAATCAGTGTTCTTAAAGAGAAGGTTTTCTTGTTTTGACTTATGGGCTGGTAAGAATAACAATTAAGAGAATGTTTGACCATCTTAAACCATTTTTATATCCATTACTGGTATAAAAGAAATAATAAAGCATAATCTAGCTTTTTCTCAGCTATCCACAGGAACCCATTCAGTAACACAATCTTATAATGTCTTTCCTGCAGAGCCAGTAACCAGTGTGAACCATGATAAGCCTGGTTCTTGTTTTATTTCCATAAAAGTTTTCTGTACTTTACTAAAACTACCCTTGATCAGGGTTGGATTAAAATGAAATTGGGCCTGATGCTGCAGCGCAAAAACTGCCTATTTTTTTTTTGGCATTGTTGCATGTGCATTCGACACTCATCATACATGCGCACTCAGACTAACCAAGGAGCCTTAATTGCTTGCGATGCAACCAGCCAGCCTTTATTGAACATGAATAATAATAACGGCGTAGTATCGTAACAACTCGAGCTTAACATCAAACTATGTAACATCAACATTCAATAGCAATTGTCTGAAAAGAGCACTTAATGGAGAAAACCTAACAATGAAATACACAAAATTTTGCAATTCTCTAACGAAACAGAGTAAGAAAAAATGGATTTGCTGAGACATTGGGTCAAAGTGACTCAGTTCAGGCTCTTGAGGGTAAAAATTTGTCCACGATTTAAATTTCATAATAGACCAGAATCCTGTCGAGGATTTAAAAAATTCTAAACATCCATGCCGGGCCTGCGGGACGACTTTTAGTTTCACCTTTACAGATAACCATTTAAATTCCCATCGATTTTTACTGTACAACTAACTTTCAAGGTGAAAAATTTACTACGTGGCTCTTACTGAACAATAATAAAGTTTCAAGAATCCCAAAGATATTGCAAAAAAACGCAGCCAAATTACTAAGTAAACTGTTTAATGTAAAATTGATCACATTAACTTGAAATCTTCGGTTAACAATAAACACAACGACGTCATAGTTACATCACAGCACAAAGAACAATAGTAACTGTATAATAAGTAACGCTGTGTCTAGGCGTCCGAAAGTCTGATTCCAAATATCATTCTAAGAATTATTTTGAGGTTAATATAGCAAAGGAAAACTGTTCAGCTTCCGGAAAATTCTCTTCTGTTTTTATCTGGGCCTATTTCAGGAATGGGCCTAATGCTGCAGCATCAATAGCGCCCACCTTAATCCGGCCCTGACCTTGATATTTCATAGCTTAAACTATTCATAAAATCTAAGGTGACCAGAAATGGTTTGAGGCATGTTGTTACCCTAATCACCATTTAATTCAAACTTGGGTTGTCATGTAGATGACAAGACTGCACTTGAAAAATTGTGACTTTGTGTGACATTTTTAACTTTCATTTTGGGTGTTTTAAAGTAGCAGGATGAGATATTCTGATTTTTCAAGTATTTAACCAAATTAGCTTGATGGATTGAAAGGTCTTCTGTAGTCTGTCAAACTTCTTACATTTTGCTTAACTTTGTTATATACAACACACAGCCACAAGCGTATTAGACCACGAACAAAGTGAAAACATTTTTTAACATTGTTTGGCATACCTTAGAAACTTCAGTAGGCAATGCAGTGTAGTAAATGAGTAAAATTCAAAGAAGCTGAGAGAACTGTGTGTCCTAAGTGTGTGATTATCAAACTGGTTGCTTGAGTGGCTTTGGAAACAATGGTTTCTGTTCTTCTTGTGTTGTTTGTGTGCATTGATCAAATGAGTAACATCAAATGAAATTGAATGCACCTGATCTTGTCATGGCAATAAAGTAAAGGTTTCTTGGTGTGCTGCGATTCCCCTTAAACAAGACTAAAAACAGAGGTTGAAGAGAATGTTATGTTATTGAACATGACCATTTGAGGAATTCTAACATGAGGCATCAATATATCCACTATAGTTAAAAAGGAAAACCAGAGGCTGGTTAAAACTAGGTTTTTTTAAAAGTCTCCATCTTTGTATCATCTCTCTATCCCTCCTTTTGCAGATGACGTGATCCTGTTGGCTTTATCAGGAATGTGCTCTCCAGCACACATTGGAGCGGTTTGCGACCAAGGACAAAGCAGCAGGGATGAAGAACAGCACCTCCAAATCTGAGGACATGGTCTTCAGTAGGAAAAAGGTCGACGGTGTTCCCTGAGTAGTATGTGCGCTACTACCTAAACTGGATGAGTTTAAGTACTTCGAGGTCTTGTTCATGATTGAGGGGAATAGGGGCAGTGAGTGCAATTGTGTGGTTGCTATACCAATCCATAGTGTTGAAGAAGTAGCTGAGCCAGAAGGTGAAGCTCTTAATTTACCAGTTGATCTACATCACTACCCTCACCTTATGGTCATGAGTATTGGGCAATGACTGAAAGAATGAGATTGTGGGTACAAGCAGTAGCTGAACTCTGCCTTAGAGACAGGGTGAGAAGCATAGATATTATGGAGAAGCACAGAACAGAGCCATTGACCCTCTGCATCAAGAGGCACCAACTGAGGTGGTTTGAGCAAATAACACAGATGCCTCCCGGGTGACTACCTGTGGAGGTTTTATGGGCAAGATGAGCTGAGAGGGGACTGTGGGGAAACCCCAGGGCTTGATGAGAGAATTATATCTCCCACATTGCTTGGAAATGCCTTGGGATCCCACAGTATGAATTGGCAAGTGTGGTTGGGAAAAGGTATATTTGTGTCTCATTGCCCCCTGTGACTCAGTCTCTGATAAGTGGTGGAAAATGAATGAATGAATCACTGTATCATATGGTGATATCTCTGAGCTAAAATCAATACATGCCATCTTCTCGCAGTCTTTTGTAGAATTATATAGTTCCCTTCTACTTACCTGAAATAGCTGTGTACTCAGCATAAAACCCTGGGAATGAGACAGATCCATCGCTGCGGAATACCACTGTCATTGTGTCTGAAGAAGATTCAAATGTCGTTTTTAAGTTATTGCAGATGGTTGCAATCAGAGGACTGCTAGATGATGGTCCATCATACATAGAAACTGCGTCATATTGACAGTTCGAAGAGCTTTCCAATCTAAGAAAATATTAAATTGTTTCCTTAACTCCATATATACACTGTATATTAGTATATCATATAATGAAATTGCAGAGAAATGATACAAAAATATATAGTGAGAGCACTGCCATCAACAGGATTCCATTCACGATTAGCTACTGCCTTGTGGATGATGAAGCCAATAATGGCTTTGGCCCATCCATTCTTATACTGGATGAATGATGTGGAAATATAGTGACAGCAATCACTGACTGGTCAAGCTCATGACTCTGACCTGAATAAGCAGGATAAGAAAATGAATGGATAAGAATGAGGATGAGTAAAACCCACACACACACGGTAATAAAGTGTAATTAAACACTGTTGATGCAGTGCCACCGAATATGCTTCCAAACTGACCTTAGAGCCAATGTTCCCTTTTACACAAAAAGATTGGAGGCTTCATGAAAGAGTCTTTGTGACAGAACTGTAATATAAACTAAGCAGTAAGGCACTAAAGAAGACTAAGGCCACACAAATTAAAATGGCATCAGCAAGCCATTGTCCTATGGATTGCTGAAATTGGCTATTAAATCAAAATTAGCAAAAATAATAATAATGGCTATATCATTACAATAAGATAGAGCCTGCACTAGAAAATCTGACAGGATACACAGATACATACGCAGCCATAAGCTGTTGGAGGCAACTGAAATAACTGGGGAAAAACCCACAAAATACTATATAGATAGAGAATGCAAACTTCATGCAAACACACACTGATTGGGTCAAAGTTGAGCCCTGTGTTTAGGATGCAGCAGCACTAACCATTGTACCACTGCATGCTTAAAAACACAGAACATAAATTATAAAAATGTATCCAATTTTTACAAGATGTCTTACTGAGAGGGACTATACTGTATGTCTTAGGGATGAACAGTTTGTCTCAACTGATCAGTCAAGAAACTAACTGCCACATTCAATATAGTGGCTTACTATAAATAATACACATTTTTGTGTCTATCAGTATTTTAATTTTCTAAATAAATATCGAGGCAGTACTGTACTGGGCAGTAAGCTGTTACAGATGAATCTGTTTTGAAGTTGACAGTCATAAAGTTTGAAGTTAATATATACAGTAAGTATTGTTTGGGGATGTGCAGATGGTTGCAATGACTGGACTGCTGGAGGAAGGGCCGTCATACAATGAAACTGAGGCAGACTGACAGTATGATGAAAACACCATCCTGAAGAAAAATCATTTGTTAAAAACTATCCTTTTATAATATATATAGTTTAAATATTATATTTATCAGGCCAGCAATTAGCTTGCAGTGCAATGTACCGAACATACATTTTTACAAATTAGCACACTTTTGTTTAGCTGATAGAGAGCCTTTGAATTCGGTCAGTTTAATCATATTTAGTTTATTCTTATATACATGAGTACTATGCAATAATGGCATTGTAACAGAACATTTAAAAAATATGAGGAAAAAATGAAGAAAACTATCATTTTAGATATTTATAGTTTCAAGCCTCCCAATTGCCCACTCACCTCAGTCCCTCTGATTTTATTATAAAAAAGTGCACAACTGTTGACTTTTGTTTTTAAGCACTGCTTCTTATTTAAATATGCCTTATTAATATAAAACACACTACTATATGTAGATTTATAGGTTTTTAGGATCATTATTGTCTCATATAAAGAGTATGGTGAAATTCTTAATTTAAACTTCCCAATACATAATATAGAATTGTATAATATATAATATACCTACCTAAACGATGTAAAATTGAGTTCTATTATACTGCCTCTTTCAACCTGTATATACCATGTGCAAAAAGCATTGTGTGGATAACTATATGGATAGCCAGGACTTGTAAATGTACCGTCTGTTCCACCAAGATGGCTGCCACAGCTACCATTGCCTGTTACAAAAGAATTAATTCACACAATAAACAATAATAATCTAAACAGTGATTGACTTTACAACTTTTATAAAGTATCTGGATGAGATATAGTGATTACTTTAAAATCATCATAAAATAAATGATCTCCTCTTGCTTGTCAAGCTTCTTATGTTCCTACGTAACAAGCAAAATGTTACACAGCATTTCTGAGAAGAGCCAAGGATCTATTAAAGTTAACTTAATTGCTAATTGTTTTAAGAATGTTGCTTAATTTACAGGAAATGAATGATTCCAGATTTAAGGAGAGCTTCTGAATTAGAATAGTAAAAAAGAACATTTTCAAAAATTAACTAGAAATTAAAAAAGTTTAATTTTTTCAAAGAAGAATACTTCTAATTTCTAATAAATGTGCATGCTTCTCAAACTAAGCAGTAGAATAGCTATAATAAATACTTCATTGGAATTATATAGCCAGTAGTAGAAAAACCTACCTGAGATCATGGTGGATTGTTGGGTAGTGGTAAGTGTACAATATTCTAAAAGACACAATATAACATTTAATCAAGGTGACAATAACATAATATGTTTGAATAACTATAAAACATGAAAATGTTACAGAATGTGTAAATTTTCTTACTTGTTTATTATGTGATCTACTTATGATCTATGGTATTAAATAAGGAATTTATGTTGGATATCTAAGCCTTTTTCATGTGTCTGTCTCATCTTTTTCATAGAGACTCACACTCAAACTCACATACTATCATTTTAGGCCAATTTGGACTTGCCAGTCAAAGTACACTACGCATTTTAGGAATATGGGGAAAAAAACAATAGTACACAGAGAAGACCCACACAATCATGGGGAGAAATTTCAGACTCCACACAGAAAATAAGATGAGTTTCAAACAAAAATCCATGGAGCTGTAAGGCTATGTTGCTATTTTCTATGAAATCCTTACTTAATAATAATAGGGGCCAAAAATATCTTAAATGAATTCATTTTTATAACTATTAAAAAAACAACAAAACCTTGTATTATTTCATAGTCTTGCCAGGCCAGATGTGTTTCTCAAGATTCAGAATGCAAGTCTAGGGACAGCTTGTTAAAAAGTCTGTAGTGGATAGCAGAAAATTTGGCACTGCGAAGGCTCCAAATGAAAAGAGCAAAAAAAAAATGAACAAAAGAATTAACAAGGAGGGAAAATTAAAAGCTGAAATTGCTGTTATCCATTCAAGAGCTCAGGAGCAAATGCTATCTGAATCTTGATTATTTATTTATCTTCCTGTAATTTTGTTGTCACTACATGGCAGAACCACAGCTAATAGTGTTTAGAGAAAATTATGTCTATATACAGTACTAGCCATGTGTGCCCAACTATGTTGCGCGTGTTAAAGTTGTCTGTGAAGGGCTCCCTGTTTAAACGCGGCTGCCAGTCGTGAACTGCATTATGATTTTTTATAAGATAAACAAAATGACAAAAGAAAACCCTTGAATATTGATTTGATAGGAACGGCGTAAACGGAATCACTATCCGAATCGTAATTATGTGGTGGTGTAGGAGCATTTCTGTTTCTGTCCGTTCACAGTCTGTCTCGTTTTCATGACGCTATCGTTTCCTCTCACGATGTCTTCTCAACCTTTCTCCAATCTCGCAGGTTGCTTTGTGGCAATCCAAAGAGTAAGGCAATATACACGGAGCAATGGTTATAAAAGGGGGACACATAGGTATCCAGGCTCTTTAAAGCATAAATAGGGATCACTTCACTTACATGTGAGCAAGCCACGGTACAACTGTGAGACGTGCAGCACTCGCCAAGTACAACGTAACAATAATAATTTCTGGAACGTGCTGTTACGTTGTCAATTTTACCCACTGTCTTTCTTTCATTCATATGTTACGTAGGCACGTACCTTTTATCTTTGGTAATCTCATTCTCTAACCAGGCCTCAGGAGCTAACCAGCGTAACACTGTCCACCACCCCTTTCATTATTCCGTTGACATCCGTGAGTAACAACAACGTACTAAACTGGAAGGTGGTCTACGCATGTGTGGAATTCGCGGACAAACAAAGATCAAGATCTAAATGAAGATCTCTTTAGTTAATTTAAAGCACAACAATTTGTTTAGTTTGAATGTCTGTGTTTTGAGGTGTGACTGGCGTACTACAGTCTTCAGTAGTATAAGCCTGGAGGAGATTCTTAATGCAATGCCTATGTTTTAGCTGTCTCTCTACTGCCATCTAGTGCTTCTTCTAATTCATTCGTGGACAAACAAAGATCAAGATCTGGCGCCCTGCCCGGGGTTTGTTTCCTGCCTTGCGTCCTGTGTTGGCTGGGATTGGTTCTAGCAGATCCCCGTGACCCTGTAGTTAGGATATAGTGGATTGGATAATGAATGGATGGATGGATAGTGATGTCTTTGTATACTGAATAAATATCTGGTTTCATAGAATGGTTTTCCCCTTGCAACAGGTTATATTTATTTTTAACACATGTAATATGTTCTCCGCATGCACAACACACATTTATATATTTAACTGGGGTCTTCTTAGGAGAAATGGCAGCTTTAGTGGGTTTATCGATTGCAAGCACAGGTTTGCTGTCGATCGACTTATGTTAACAAGAGTGTAGGTTCTCTTTGCTGTTTAAAATAGTATCTATATATAACCTCACCACCCCTACCTTGAGCTCCTTCTAATGAGGTAATGAGAAATGTGACACTCAGTAAACCATCTAATTGTTCCAACCCACATTTAAGCACAATTCACTCATGGTTTTCTCTAGACATATGGCTCTGCGATAACATTTAGCGGTTATCAACAGCTTACAAAACCATCCTGAAAGTCTTTGCTATCAATTAAAAATCATGATTGGTCTCCCGTAGACTATCTTGTATACTCAGATATGTGGATGGATATTTGAGGAGTAAACTGCAAGACAATGTTTATATTTTTATATTATGTACATTAAAGAACCATCAACAACAAATCAAATCAATTTAGTAATAAATTGAGTAATTATTATAAAAGTAAAGTTGAATGTATCAGATTCTGCAGCTGCATGAATAGAAAAAAACAAGTATGTATTCACTTCCGGTTGATGGATTTGGACCAAAAGTTAATACAGATCTACAATTTTGGTGTAACAACCACATGCCAAATTTCACCCATCTATCTTATATTTTTGAGTTATCGTGTTTACACACACACACAGACACAATTCCAAAAAATATTATTTTCGGACTTAGGGAGGTCTAAAACGTCAAGATTCATCAAAATCTCAAGGTCACATTTTTTCACGCTGTATCAGTGCATGTTCTCTCTGTCTCTATAGGGATCTGTTGATAAAGCATTTATCCTGTGCATGTTATCTTAGGGGTGGCACGGTAGCGCAGTGGCACAGTGGTAGTGCTGCTGCCTCGCAGTTAGGAGACCCGAGTTCGCTTACCAGGTCCTTCATGCGTGGAGTTTGCATGTTCTCCCTGTGTCTGTGTGGGGATACTCTGGTTTCCTCCCACAGTCCAAAGACATGCAGGTTAGGTGGATTGGCGATTCTAAATTGTCCCGGGTGTGTGAGTCCTGCGGTGGGTTGGCGCCCTGCCCGGGATTGGTTCCTGCCTTGGCTCCAGCAGACCCCCGTGACCCTGTGTTTGGAAAATGGATGGATGGATGTTATCTTAGACTGCGGTGGGCTGGCGCCCTGCCCGGGGTTTGTTTCCTGCCTTGTGCCCTGTGTTGGCTGGGATTAGCTCCAGCAGACCCCTGTGACCCTGTAGTTAGGATATAGTGGGTTGGATAATGGTTGGTTATGTTATCTTAGAATAAGACTCTAAGAAACTTTCATCAGTAATGTTCCAGAGAAATTGCTAAGCATGTTGCAGCCCCTCACTGGCAGGATTTACATATTTATTGTGCTTAATCCAATCCCTTTCTCAGTAGATTCAGCATTATTTTTAACGAGTTCCTGTAGATTTATTGGCCATTTTCTTAGCACAGTACTGGTCTCCTTAATGCTTCAGTCCAACGACATACCTCTCAAGACCTGTTCTATACTGGGACATTGGTTCTCTTTTGGCAGGTTTTTATTCCAACCCTTCCAAATAAAACTTTTTCTGTAATTGTTCAATTAGATGCTTTCATTTTTCTTAATAACTGCACAGTCAATAATGCTTTCCTTTCTTGCAAAACCAAACAAACTAAATGTTTCTTCTTGTGGCACAGAAATGCATAGGAATCTAGGTGTGATTTTGTCCTTTTTCCTTTTGTTTGCTTTGGTTGCTCAGTAACATTTTGATCCATTATTAAGTAGTTTTTAAATAAACATACTGACTTCTATGCAATTTGCACAGGCCCCATTACAAATGTGCTTTGTTAAGTTTCCAGATAGGAATGACATCTGATGACAAAGCACGCACATATTTGAAAACTTCTTGTAAAATAATAACAAACAGTATCGAGTAGGTAATTTTATATCCTGAGAAAAGAAATCAGAGAAAGTTTTAACCTGGGAACTTTTTAAGAAATTAGCCCGTGGAAAAATAAGCAACTGTCCATTGGGTCTTATCTGCTTTATCCACTTTTTCATGCATCAATAAATAATTTTATCTGCATGGTCTAAATGCTGGTAGAATTCCTTAAAGGAAATACAGCTTTTGTTTACATGCAATACTACACATATTGTGATAGGAACAGAAGTGTTTCCAAATTGATTCTGCTGTAGTTCTTAACTTTTTGTCTTTTTTTTACGTGTACTCAGTATGCCAGTGTCGTTTCCAAGGGACACCAACTTAAAAGGGCCAAGTGAAGTCTTCTGTTCAGACCAGATGACACAGCCTCAGCAAGCTATTCATGTGAGGGATACAAATAAGAGCCTCTAAACCAGTTATCTAAAACCTTAATTTGTAGTTTCTACCAACACTGCATCTAAAGAAGCATTTACAATCAGCATTTTAAAAAGTCTGCGGTGGCCTGGCGCCCTGCCCGGAGTTTGTTTCCTGCTTTGCACCCTGTGTTGGCTGGGATTGGCTCCAGCACACCCCCGTAACCCTGTGTTAGGATAAAGCGGGTTGGATAATGGATGGATGGATGGATTTTAGTCTAATAATTCACCTCTAGACATCATCTTGTGCTGTCATCCTGACACTTCACACTTAGCATCTATGGTCTGTCAGTTTCATTATTATCCTTTAGAGATGGCACCAATTGCACGGCTGCGCTCGTGTCCTAATTTGGGTTACTGAGGTGGTTTGTTGTGAGGTGGGTATGGCAACATGCTGTATTAGTGTTTGCTCCCAACCCCTCTCTCTATAGAGATCTGCTGATAAAGCATTCATCCTGTACATGTTGTCTTAGAATAAGGCTCAAAGAAACTTTTATCAGCAATGTTCCAGAGAAATTGCTAAGCATGTTGCAGCGGCTCACTGGGATTCATCAGTACTTGTCTCTTTAATGCTTCACTTTCAAATTCATCAACGAAGGAAACCTTCACATACTCATACTGCTGTGCAGTCATGAGTGGTAGATGCTGCATTTATTGTAATACAATGGTGGTATTATTTAGAATACTCTCTGTACATTTGTACACTGTAGCTACGCTGTACTCTAATATCCATGTGGATATTTGTTAGTCAAGGAGTAATTCCTGTGCACGTGCCTTAACTAGATTGTAAAAAATAATCCCTGAAATAGTTTGTTTGCTTTTTTGATCATTTCAATAAATATTTGATCACAAAAAACAAAGTAAGGTAAAGGTGTGTTATGGTTCACCAAGTCAGTTACAGGTAAATTTGACTAAAATGCAACATGCTGAGTACTAACATGTCTACTTTTAAAATTAAGCAGAGATAATGGACTAAATAACAGTATGGTGTAGTTAGAATTATGGACTGTCTTCATAACAAGCAGCTGAAGACTGTTTACCACCATATATCTTTATTCTTTTTTACATCATGTTCTAATTTCTACTTAATTTTTTACATCTCCTCATTATAAAATAACTGATGCATCAGAATACACAATCTGCCAGTTAAAATGTTAACCTTTTCTATTTATTATATTCTAGCTCACCCATTATGTAATACTTATGCAGGTACTTAGTTAATTATGTTTATTTAGTGCTATTCTCACTACACAAAATGCCTTGCATAGACACAGAGGAACCACTTCAACCACTACCAATGTGTAGCAACAACTTGGATGATGCAACAGCAACCATTATTGCACCAGTAAGCTCACCACACATTAGCTATTAGGCAATGAAGTGGTGAGATAGATAGGTCGCCAATTAGAGACAGGGGATGATTAGGAGGCCTGAATGACCAAGCCATGGTGTGCAATTTAGCAAGGACATTGGGATTGAACCTACTCTTTTCAAAAGATGTCTGAGGATATTTAATAATCACAGATATTTAATAATTGGTTTTACGCCTCATTTTTACAGAAGAGTGTGCCTTTCACTGCACTGGGGAATTGGTATGCACACACAGTGCCCCCTGCTGGTCTCACCAACACCTTTTCCAGCAGTAACCCAAGCTTTTCTTAGATGGCCTTCCATCCAAGTACTAGCTTGGCCCAAACATGTTTTGCTTGAGGTTAGTGAACTGTTCATTTGCATTTGCATTTGCATTCTGTCCATATAAACCATACTGTGGCTATTCAGTACATATAGTAGATAAGTTGTTAATATAATCATATGTATATTCACCTTTAATTGAAAAAGTTGTAGTCTTAATTACCCTTTACAGGAATCTCTAAATAAAATATAACCAGGAAATACTGGACCATGTAAAATCTGGTTTTACAATATGTTAAACATCCATAATTAGCAATGCAAACTGACACATTTTAAATGTAAGGGATAAATATATTATTTTTATTACCACGTTTATATTAACTTCACCTGTTTGTTGTCTGGTACAAATCTTGTAATCGATATTTAAACCACTTCCTATTGTCCAAATGACTTGAAATTTTTCACACTTACTCACTTCCGATGACAATACATGAATCAATAATCATTTTCACTTATTGATCAATTAATCCATGTTAATTAAGAAATGAAATTTTTATATGAAGAATAGTTTCACCAATAGATGGCGCTAGTAACGGATAGAAATATCCTTTTTGCATCTTGTAAGAAGATGTGTGCATGTAAACGTCAAAGGAAGTGTTAAAATATTGATTACAAAATTATACTAAATCAAAGACTAAAAATAAAAGTGTGGGCGCTTTTCATCAATCAATATTCAAAAAAAAATCTTAGCAAAAGCACCCATCTTTAATTTTTTTTACGAGTGATGTATGAGAGATTTATTTTTTACTTTTTAGTACACTTTTTAACTTAATATAAGCATGGTTTTTAAAAAGTATTTTTATATATATATATATATTATTTTCAGTTTAATGAAGCAAAGTGTAGAGATGCCTACTTATTCCCATTGCAGTTTCCTGCAGCACTTGAATTGGTTAAAATCTACCCAACAGAATCACAATACTATAAGCTACTGCACACAACAGAATCTATCGTTTGGCATGTAAAGGGCTTAATACTGACCGTAATTCACATAGGAGCAATAATAACAGAAGTCAGAGCAGCAGGTGTTTTCATAAACACAATTTGGGTTACAGGAGCAGTCCCAAGAATATCCGTAACAAAAGCCCCTACAAGATCCTGTACCAAAAAAAAAACATGATGTCCCAGTTATACACAGGATTTGTTGAAACTGCTATTTTTCAATACATTCTCCAAGAAAAATCATTTATACATGAAGTTAAACAGATACTAATATGTAATTGACTGATGGACTAGCTGAGGTTGCTTTGCTTCTATCAGCACAATTTAGTACTACTGCTACTACACAATTCACTAGAATAAGCACCAGCATCCACTGAACTGGATTAAATAGGTGTGATAGCCCGTGTGCCCAAAGACTTGGCGCTGCCCTCTTCCAAGGGCATTGATCTTCATGACTGAGGATGGACCATGGTGAGGGATCAAATAAGGGAGATGCTTACATGTGAAAAGAATAACAGTTTATTCAAAAGATGGAGAATGTAAACTACATTTATAAGGTGAAAACAGTGCATGTGCAAAAACAATAAACATTTCAATAAATAAATAAACCATAAAAACATGGCATGAAATCAAAGCTAGTGTTCCAATGTGTTTAAAATCCAGCATGTAAGCCAATCAACAAGTTTGGTAGTTTGATATCCCCAGTAATTTAGTCATACCAATCTGGGTTAACTTTGTCTAAAGCATAGGGTTAAGCCAGTGTGTATGAGATCTGGCCAATGAGCATTAGACTGGAAGTTCACTGCATACAATGTGAATGCAAGGAAAGATGGAAAACGTCACTTTGGATCACACAAAAAGATGTTTTGTTTTTTGTACCATGACAGAACAGGAAAAGAAAAAAGATGAGCCAAGGCTGAAGCTATGACAAGTTTATATTTAGAATAAATAATGACACAGAAAATGTTTGTTCCAAATTAGAACATATGTAATTTAATAAATATCAATTAGGTTTTCTCTATCCAGTTTTACTCCACAAACTATTCCGTTTTTTGCAGGAACTGGAGCTTTCCACTTTCATACTTTTGACAAGATGCACAGATTGTGGGTAGTAGACTAATGAAAAGCTACAAGAATTATATTATATATCTACATATATATATATATAGTGGTCGAGTGCTGGAATGACAGTTCTGGACAGCCAAGAAAGTTTGGGGCACCAACCGGATCATCCCTTTTATTCACTGAAGATGAGAGAATAATAAAGTAAAAGAACGTTAATAACACAAAAAGCCGTGTGTCTCATCAGCAGGGATTTGAAGTGTAATTTGAGGTGTCATTCTTTAGCATTGGTCCATATTGTGGCTTGCTCGGGCCTAAAGTGACAACTCCTTCCAGGATGCCTGGGTTTTTATGTTAGTGAGACCAGACGGGGCAGAGCTAATTGCCTTCTTGGCACTGTGGGGAAAAAAGGAGAAGAAAGCGTGAGCGGCAGCACCGACTTCACATTTCAGCAGGGTTATTACATATGTCCTCCGACATGCATGCGTGACTATACAAATATATATATTCACATATGCACATCATCCTCTAAGGTATGTGATACCAAGGGGTGCTGTAACGTTTTCTCCTATTCCTTCCACAGCAACGAGAAGATGCCAAGTGAGGGCACCTGACTGCATCCCTTTCAGTCTCCTGCCTATAAGTCACAGGATCGAAGGAAGGAGCAATCACTCTATGAAGAGAGCTGAAGCCCAATTTGGCTACTTTTTCTTTCACTCTCTCCACATCATTGAGCACTGTTACTTTGCTATCGGTTTAAAGTAAAAGGGGGTTGGCACCCCAATATTTAGTGACTGGGACTCGTGATTCCTCATTCAACCACTATTTATATGCTACATTATTTAATCACTTTAATGTAGCAAAATGTCAGAAACAGTTAAATAAATAAGTTTAGCTTAGCCAAGGCAGTGTTGTTATATATGTACAGTATATAATGTGAAGGAGTACCCAGGAGGCAAGTGGTATAAAAATCCAAGGGCATAACTAGGCTAACAAAGAGCTGTGGAATGTTGAACACCAGCCCTCTGGTGAAAAGGAGAAAGACTCCCACAAAGTGTAACAAAAAGATAAGACATCCCAGTGTGGGGTGGCAGCAGACTCTTTAAGGCAAGGTGTACTAGAAGTGCAAAGGACTGCATCACCAGTGCAGAAACTGACCAGCTAGGTGGAAACATTCAGTATTCTCATAGAATGCTGGAAGGCAGAAATTCCAGTGGGGGCTCAAAATGGCTTCTCCTTATAAAGGAGGTTGGAATGTTGTTTGTTTAAGCTGCTAGCAGACTTTTATCTTTTTGTACTTTGTGATTTCTGTTGTGTTTCCTTATCATTGAGGATTTTATTTTTCGAGTATTGCCTCCTGTTGCAAAATATATAGAGATTGTTGTTCAGTTTAGTAATAATTCTGTGTTATATCTGAACTACAGTATACTGTATTTGAGATAAATAAGGCACACAACTACCTGTGGTATTGTAAGGATGGTTTGAAGTGTCTCCAGGGGTGGTTTGAAGAAAATCTGAAAGAGAAAGTATTTCATTAAAATGCAGTACTGGATTAGCAATCCTCCCAGCTGTGTCTTACAAGGTAGCAATATACATAGCAATCAATCAACATTATGGTAAAAAATACATGCAGAATTGTTTTGTATACACAAAGCAGAAAATATCAACTGTAAAGTGAACATTATGCTAAAAGATACTATTTGTCATACACTTGTCTTATTCACCATGCAGGAACATGTCATTTTTTTGTGTTAAACCAGAGTGATAAAAATGAGTACAACATATCAAGCTACAGGGTAGAGATGTGAGTTTTACTGCAAAGCACCTTTTTATGTTAAAATAAGCAGAATTGAATGTAATTATTTAGATTTAGTCAGGGTGGATCAATCTTTGGCAAATTAGGTGGGTGCCTCCAGTAACAAACATGTGAAGTTGTCATAATTGACAAATGTTAATGTAATACTATGCTAGGAAGGATGCCTAAAAGGTATAAAGATATTTACCTTTATACTGATTTACTGTTGGAGGCATAATGGATTGTTAAATTGGGAAAAAAACATTTATTAACTGATTATAAATGTTAAAAAATGCTTCTTTACAATAAGCATTGATGACAAAAATTTAATGTCTCAGAAACTTTATACAACTCTCCCTTATTAGAATCATTTTCTCCTTACTTTACCTTTCTTGTATTAGACTAATTTTCAGCAACAGTCGACCACATACAGTATCACACAGATAATGTAAAACTTTTGACAAGAACAGGCCATTCAGCCCACAGTAGTCTATCAATGCCAATTCTTTTTAAAGTTTCTACTCTATTGCTTGGTGACTTATTCAGTTTTTCTAAAGGTCTCTGTGTAAAGAGTGGGTGTGAAATTTACCATTAACTATTTTCTGTGTCCTTGTCTTGTACTTTTAAACTAACAGCTTATTCAATCAAGTATTGACATCTGTGATTGGAGCATCCTCAAAGCTGGAGCACCTAACAGCGCAATGAAATTTGGACTTGACTTGAAAAATATTTCATTGGTGCAGTAAGTGTTGCGGTCATCAACTGCATTTGTTAAATCTTTCAAATAGTTCTTGTGTATACTCAAGCAAAAATTATTATGGCCAGGTATTTTACTGCCTTTTATTTTTTTCATTCCTACTAAACCTTCTCTCTATCTCTCTCTCTAGCTGTAAACTCCAGATCAATTAATTATTATATTAATATGTCCTAAATCTACTGATTGGATTCCACCATTTTCATATACTGAAGGATTCCACAAACAATCAATCCTCCATGGACAGCGCATGAGTTTCAGGATTCTGAGGTGTTGGATGCATCTTTGTTTGCACCAATTTTAATTTGAGGTTATCTCAATTTTGTCTGCTCTTTTGGTTATATTTGAGTAATTTTTTTTTTTCATCATCAGCATGTGCTCTTTTTTTACTTTGCCATGCCACAGCATCATTGTCATCTGTCTGTAAGCACTAGGTCATGTGTGATATCGTACATGCCTCCTTAGCAGCCATAACACCTGCATTTCAGAACAGGTACCACCTGAAGCTAAGCATGTCTGAGCCTGACCAGGACCTGGATAAGAGACCAACTAAGAAACACTTGGGTTTTCTGCTGGGAGAGGTGTTGGTGAGGCCAACAGGGGGCACTTATCCTTTGGTCTGTGTGTTTAAAATCCAGCGTCTCAGTGTAGTGATGGGACACTATGCTGAAAAGTGGTGCCATCCTTTGGATGAATTGTAAAAATGAGGTTCTGACATTATGTAGTCAGAAAAGATCCCTATGAATCTTTAAAACATGAAGGGTGTAAGATAATATCCTGGTTAAATTGCCCCTCATTACTTTGCATCTATTTTGGCCTCCATCTTTGATTGGCTAACTTTGTCTCAACTCTTTACCACTTGGTAGGTAGTGTGTGTTGAGCATACTGATGCAAAAACAGCTGCCATTGCATTGCATTGATACTCCACATGAAGTGAGTTCCCCTACTCTTTATGTAAGGCTACTTCAATGTGTAGAAAAGTGCTATATAAATGTAACTTACAAATTTATAAAAAAAAAAAGCTACAAGCATACTGTTACGAATTCCCAGTTTTTACCTTCACCTTTCCTATTTTCAATAACAATAAATATTGTCATACACTTAAGGTGCATCTTCAAGGATATTTAATTTGCCTCCAGAGTGCGGGGTGGCGCTGTCGCTAACACTTTTTCCCGTGTTTAGCCTCAGACCAGAGGGCATGCACCCAGAACAGCACGGATATTACTTCTTCCTTTGTTGCAGAACTCTTGCCTCTTCTGTCTGCTATGACCACATATAAGAGCATAAGCAACTGGAAGTCACATTCAATCAAGAATTGCCATCTGGGAGTGGAGTATCTTCACACCAGGAGCAACCTTCAAGCCATGGATGTATTTAGTCCAAAAACTCTTTCTTTCTTTGTTCATTTTTTTAATATGACCTATTGAACAGGGTTCACCATGCTGATGCCCCAACTCATTTTGTACCATTTGGTTGTTTTAGTATAAATTGTATTGTATAGATATTAATATGCTATATATATATTGTACTAGCAAAATACCTGCGCTTTGCAGCGAAGAAGCAGTGTGTTAAAGAAGTTATGAAAAAGAAAAGGACATATTTTAAAAATAACGTAACATGATTCTCAATGTAATTGTTTTGTGACTGTTATGACTGTTGTTGTCATTAAGGATTTGATTATCATTATTTCTTTCAATCAGGTTCGTATTTGGAGGACGTGTTTCGTTCAAGTTACATTCCGTGTTTGTCAACCGTTGTAAAGATAACAGGTTTCATTCATAGAAGTATTCGCTACCCAAATCGCTACTCGTGAATCTAAGATGTTTAACAGGCATTCCCGGTATTAACTTGTGGATTTGCCTGCGAATATTTAGTGGCAGCATGTCTATTAACTTGTGGATTTGCCTGCGAGTATTTGGCGGCAGCATCATGAAGTTGTTTCCGTCTAGCTGCATCATAAAATGTACCACGACGTCTGTCACGCCTCCTTTTTACGGTTTGAGTTTCATGGTTTGTTTCAATTACGTTAGTATCTGCAGGACTTGTGTTGAAGTGACATTCGGCATCTGTCAAGTGTTGTAAGCATACAATCAGCTTCATCGATAACTTTGCATCCAGCTTTTGAGAGTTGAAACATTTCATAAATATCAAAGTGTCCACTACTCAAATCATCACCTGTGAATCTAATATGTTTAAGAGGCATTGGCGGTTCTCCAAAGGTGTAAAATATTTGGCCATTTCGGTACACTTGAAAGCGACAATCAAACAATTCAGCGGAAGCCATCAACTCACATGAAGAACCATAGGTGAAGGGCTTAAGCATTTCACTCTTATAGTGCTCCTGTGTAGTATAATTATCTCCTGTACCGTCATCAGTCCACACCTTGAACCTGTCCCAGTCATTCAATACATGACACAATGTTCCTCCGGATATCAAGATTGAGCCTGATATGGCCGTGCAATATGTAACAAAGAGAATGGAAAAGGTAGGTGGTATCTCCGGGCATGGAAACCACTTCATAAGTGACAGTTCTTTGATCAATGGTGATCACCTCGATAGACATGTTAATGGGGGTACGGTTGCAATGGTAAAAGAAATGGGTACCTGACCAATGTAAACTAAGTCTAAAATACCTACACAATAACTATATGCGTAATAAACAAACAATAAAACAGCGGAGAAGCAGTGGATTAAATAAAAAGGCTGCAGTTATCAGCAGGGAGACGTGAATCCCGTGGCGAAGTAAGGAAGGGAATGAAGAGACCGGAGCAACGGACAGCCTTATATAGGCAGGCAGCCAACAACGTGGGAAGCGTGGGGATGGGGGACCCAATGCCGCCTCACACGGCGACCGAGTTGCAGGCTATGGACATATATATGTACGTAAGCAGGATTCAATTAGCATTGGGAACCCGCGTAACAAATTTCTTGGAGATGGGCCCATAAGTAACAAACCGTTGGAAAATTCAATATGGCGGCCGACAGTGGTGTCATACCACCGAAAAAGTACCAAATTTCATGAAGATAGGACCATACATAAGAAAGTTCAACATGGCGTACATTGTCAACCGTTATGACCGTTACGAGTAGAATTTCGAAGTGAAACCTGCTTAACTTTTGTAAGTAAGCTGTAAGGAATGAGCCTGCCAAATTTCAGCCTTCTACCTACACGGGAAGTTGGAGAATTAGTGATGAGTGAGTGAGTCAGTCAGTGAGGGCTTTGCCTTTTATTAGTATAGATATAAACTGGCAGAGTACTGTCTAAAGCAGTTGGTTCTTAAACTTATTTCTCTCAGGACCCAATTTTGCCTATTACTTGTCTTCGCGACCTGTAACTGTCAATGAACAGCATTGAATCATTGTGCCGTTTCCCAGAACATAGACAGGGAGTTGGATTGGGGTCCTCCTCAGAGAATCACTGCAGATCGTTGCAGTTGTAGTCCACCTTCAAAAACTGCTGCCGCGTGTCATCTGGAGGGGATCATTTCAGCCACACACATGGTAGTCCATCATGGGCTTTCCACAAACCAATCACAACCCTTTCTCAGTCATTTCAATTATAATTCACAACTCAACAAAGCCCAATTACAGTTGTCTCGTGGACCCATACATTAAAAAACACTGATCTAAAGGTCTGATATTTAAATTCTCCAGTAAGCATGGTTTAGTCTTTCATCACCTTCTTGATTAACTTTCTCTGTTGACGAGTGTACCATTAAATCTGTTACCTCAACTCAAGTTTGTTAGAATTTTTCATGGCTGCACATAGTAAAATTCTGTCTGTTTATTATTGACAAGTTCTATGTGTCTTTCAGGACTGGATACAAAATCCTATTGCTAGCATATAGAACGCAAAGTCTTCCATAAAAGATATTTAACATAAAAGATATTTACACCCGCATTCCTTCACAATTTTGAGTACGATTATCCTTGGCCAAGTGCTTACCACTGCCTATATCTGGAAGGGTTTCTGTTAGCTCCCCAGTTTGTAGCGGTTTGCATTTCCTGAGTGAGACAATATCTTATATCTTCTTATATAATACGCTACCGTGGCTGTCTGTCTGTCCAGGATTTTAAATCACCTGTAGCACTCAAGCCATTTGGACTATTTACCTGAAATTTGGTACACATATACTACGTGACGTCTAATATCCACTTTCAGGGTGATGATTGACCTCTAAGGTTATTCCTCTTTTTATTTTATTTTATTGTAGAATCAACTCTCGGCAGTGGCCAGCAGGGTGGCCGTGCGACACATTGGTATGGGCGCTGTTCTCATCCCTACCACCTTCACCATCACTTCCCCTACCTCTTAAAATTTTAAATCATTCTTGAAGCAGATTGAATGCTTAAGTGAAAAATTAAGGAAAAAGTACTAAATAATTGCAGCACAAACACTGACTTAATCAGTTTTACGCAAAAAGATGCAGACGAAAGAAGAGAACAAGAGGGCTGCTAGACTGGAGAAAAAAAAGAGCTGCTCAGGAAGCAGCAAACGCCTCAACCTCTGAGCAAATGAATGCTAAATGTACAGAGAAAGAGTAGGAAAACTAGGAATGCTCAAGTCAAGTGTATTCACTGCACGTTATCATGCAGTGCGCCGCTACTTGTTTATATATATTTCATCATTTAATCATTAAACTACTTTGAGCTACATCATTTACAGTATATGAAAATGTGCTATACAGTATAAGTAAATGTTGCTGTTGTTGTTATTTAACTATATTTTCCTTTTGCTTGTTAATACTGCTACGTATTGTATATTGTACTTGTGAATAATTATACAATGGGGCGTGACAGAGGGACAGTCCCAAACGTTATAGAGGAAAGTTCCAGGGATATGTAGAGATCAGAAGAGATGGTGTCTAAACCCAGCTTACGGTGTTGTGTTAAGCATTTGAGTCAAAACGTTATGACAGAAATTACAATTTAAAAAAAAAACTTAATTTGAGAACTTAGATGTTACATTAAATTCCATAACCAAAGGAACTCTTGAGACAAATTGTGTGTGGTAGTTGGACAGGTAAAAGCCAATACAGGGGGTGAAAGCATCAATGAAGAATGTATGCTTTTCAGTTGGTATAGGAGTTGCTACTGTTATGGGAAATGTGGCATAAGACAAGGGTAGGCCCACATGAGCCCCTAATAAAGAGAAGGGAACACTACAAGATTCCATAGTCCTTTCTCTGTGGGAGATGTAGAAGGATCTTTCAATAAGTGAATGTTCTGAAAGGAGTCAGTTAGATCTTTTACATTTCCAATATTCTTCAAAAAGGCAGTGATTTCTGTACCAAAGGAAACAATGTGGAAAGTCCTAGTGGCACTTCCACTGAGACTTTGACACAGACACACATTTTCAGGAAAATTCCAGATCGTTTAGACCTTTTCAGTTTGCATATCTTCTCAGATGGTCCACAGAAAATGCCATAAATCTTGCCATTTATGCCAACCTGGTAAAACTGGATAATTACAACTGCTATGCTAGAATGATGTTTATAGGCTATAGCATGGCATTTAGCACTGTTACACCATCAAGTGATCACCAAGCTCCAAGTCTTGAGACTTAGTGGCATTATCTGAAGTCAAATAAATCTTTACCTGACTTTGCAGTGCACTACTTCATTAACCTCCAGCAGTGCCACACCCCAGTCTGCCAAATCTGCACCAATGATGCTGCTAATTTTGAACACCTACATTTTTCAGTAAATGCCATAAAGTTATTAAACCAGATGCTGTCATTTACTTTGTTAAAAGTCATCCTCTGAATAATAAGACATTTAGCTTGCACCAACATTCTTTCCCTTACCCAGTCCTTGTTGCTGCATCTCTATGTATGGAGTTTTCTTTTCCATTTAGTTCAATTTCTAGCATTGCACATTTTTAGTCTTCTTTATTGTTATCCTGTACTGACTATAATATTATATTTATATATATTTAATCATTTTATTATACTTTAATATACCTTATTTGCACTGCTAGGTTTTGGACTTTGTTCTTGTGGTTAAATATCCATTATGCACTTTAAACTTGGAAAGACACTCTGCAAATAAAATTAAAATAGATCTCACTCTTAGCCAACATTAGTTTTATCATGAATTAGCAGAAATGAAACCTTACCTGTGGTTTGTTTGAATGAAGTCTGGCAGTAACCTAGAAAGCAAAGTGTCTGTTTAGAGCCTGTAATAAAATCTACAAAGAAGGGAGGCTAGAAGATGAACTTGGCATCTTTGTCATTTTATTAAGAGCTACAGCGCTCAATGTTAAAAAGGAAACACCAGTAGTGCCATGAAGGGGTGATAGTAATATTTTCAGGTAAAATGTGAAGGAATGTATTACTATGTAAATGAAGACTTTTTTGGCATTAAGCATTTTATTAATGGCCAAACTTAACCATTTAGTTTTTTTCAGCTAAATTATAATATTCTTGAAGTTCATGCTAAATATTCTGAGAAAAGATTAGTGCAATACTAAAGTAGTTCCATTTGGACGGCTCAATTGCACATTGATAAATCCATCCATTCATTTTCCAACCCGTTGAATCCAAACACAGGGTCACGGGGGTCTGCTGGAGCCAATCCCAGCCAACACAGAGCACAAGGCAGGAATCAATCCCAGGCAAGGCACCAACCCACCGCAGGACACACACACACCCAGCACACACTAGGGACAATTTAGAATCGCCAATCCACCTAACCTGCATGTCTTTGGACTGTGGGAAGAAACTGGAGTACCCAGAGGAAACCCACACAGACACAGAGAGAACATGCAAACTCAACGCAGGGAGGACCCGGGAAGCAAACCTGGGTCTCCTAACTGCGAGGCAGCAGCGCTACCACTGCGCCACCGTGCCGCCCACATTCCATCCATCCATTTTCTAACCCGCTGAATCCGAATACAGGGTCACGGGGGTCTGCTGGAGCCAATCCCAGCCAACACAGGCACAAGGCAGGAACCAATCCTGGGCAGGGTGCCAACCCACCGCAGGCCGCCCACATTGATAAATGATAATAAAAAATATGATGGGTCCATTAATATCACTTTCCCTACAATATAGCTGTGGTTTTATCAGTTAAATATTGTAGGCCAATCTTTTATTATATGACATAAAACAGGAGATTTTGCAACTTTGAAAAAAATATACACTGTTATTTTATGATTGTGCTGTAGGTAGAGTGCAATAAATTAATATTTGTAAATACTTGAACTGCACTTGAAATGCACTTATGGTGCTAATAACTGTGCCAAGTTCTTTCAGAAAGACTGATATATATTTGAGTTATACACCCAAAGACATCACTCTGATGTGTACACTTCAAAAAAATGTAAACTCTTGGAAAAGTCAAAGTCAAAATTTTACTTTTCACAATGCTACACACATACATACATACAGTATATATATTATATTATATAAAATATATATACCTGCTGTAAAAATGATGCTCACTGTATACAGTACACCAAACTACAACAATCTCAAACACTTAGCAGTGCCAATGCTACCACAGACAATTGCTATAGCTGGCAAACATACCTGGGCAGATGATGGCAAGCATTACTAGCAGACCTGCAGCTGTTTTCATTGTGGTCTCCATGTTTGTCTCGTATAGTCTCTGGCAGTTTACAGTTCTGCATGTTTTATATGGATTGGACACACCCATTCAAATAAAACAAGAATAGGCACCTTTGTTATCTGTCATTGCACAATTAGTTTCATAAAACAGCGGCACTATAATGCACAGATTGAGCAGCAAATCATCTTAACTATATTTTATCATTATTGCAAATTTTGTCAAGCAGATTTGAGGTAATAAAGGAATGATGATTATTTCATTAAGATATTTGTAGACTTTGATCTACTGTTTTTTTTTCAGGTGCTATAATGTTTTACATTTTAGGAGGCCACATAACCTTCTTTGCTTTATCTTAGTAAATGTGATTCATTGCCCTCTGTGTAAGAGTGCAGCAGACTCTACAATTTAACACTTGAATTGTCTGACCATTATTTCCACCTACCTTTTCTGTTAAAGAGGCTGGCTAGCTCAGCAATACTGGGGAAATGGCATGAGCCAACCCAAATGGGGTGTCAGTTTACAGTAGGGTAAAACTGCACACGCATTTTATCATAATGTGCCAATATACAGATTAATGAATGAGCAAACATGCATGTCCTTCGAAATGTGGGAAATAGAGGAAGACTCTGACGGGAAATAAAGACAGAATGTATAAACTCCCTTTAAATAGGGACCAGCCCCAGACATTGAACTGGGGGCACTAATACTTTAAAAAGCACCCCATCTTTTTTTTTTCTTTTTTTTTTTTCTATAAAATTTTTTTGAACAGAATAAAGAAATAAACAAAGAAACAGAATATATGCAATTAAAAGATTAAAAACCAATACAGATAGCTCAATGGGAATCAGGCTTTAGAAAGAAACAATTTAGAGTCAACAGGGAACGAAACAGCATCTTTCCAGTGTGGTGGCAATGGTACCTGGAAAAAACAACCTCTGCTGGATTGGACAAAGAGAACGTGTATGGGGCAGGCAAGTAAGGAATAAGAAACTGTTTTGAAAAAAACAACTAATAGTAAGTGACAAAGGAACAGTCCAAAAACATGCAAAGGAAAATTCTAAGAACATATAGAGACCAAAGGTTACAGTGGATATATCCAGCTTACTATGTTGTGTGTGAAGCATTCCAGCCCAAAGTTTATGATATAAATGATATACATAAACACATATATAAATATTCACGTTAAAAAAGAAAACTTAATTTGAGAACTTTAACATTAAATTCCACACCCATATTGGCTCTTCTGATAAGTAGTGTCTGGAAGCTAGACAGGGCAAAGGTATAATATGAGGGGACAACATCAGTGAACATCTGATCTTTTTCAGTTAGTATGGGAGGTGCCACAGTAAGGACAGGGAGTGCAAGTAGGAAAATGGGGCAAAGGTGTAAGGGTAGGCCCATTGAAGCCCATAATAGTTAGAAGGCAGCATCCCAAGATTCTATCATCTCCTTTTCTAAGATGATGGAAGAAGGATTTTTCAGTAACGCAAAGTTCTTCAAAGAGTCAGAGCAGATGGAGTGTCAAAACCCTTTTTAAAAACCTACAGCTAATTATATAAAGGTATAAAATCTTTTTTATGGACTCAGTAAGAGATTTTACATTTTCCACATTCTTCGAAAAGACTCAGAGCAATTAATGTGGAATGTTCTAGCGATTATTAACTTTTGGAGCTCACTTCCATTGGGATGAACACTGAGATACAAAGTACATTTAGAGGAAAATTCTAGATAATTTAGACCACCTCCAGTTTGCACATCTTCTAAACTGGTCAACAGAGAATGCCATAAAACTTGCCCATTGTATTACCTAGATAATAAAAGCTGCTAGGTTTATGTGATGTTTATAAAGCACAGATTGGCATGTAACACTGTTGTACCACATAGCGTGATCAACAAGCTTCTAGTCTTAAGACTTAGTACCACCACCTGAAAGTGTACTTTGAACGTCCTAACTTGGTGCTGAGAACAACTGCTGTACCGCTCATTCACTCATGATAATGTAGCCAGAGACACAGCTTCAACTTTATCATTGAACTGTTAAGCGCATCACCATTGTAGGCCTCATTACCAATAATGATGTGATGGCTTACCCAGGATTTCAGGGCAGCACTCTCTCCTTCGGTGTCAGTAAAACCAACGAGTTGGCTGTAGATGTCAGGAAGCAGGAGGAATGTGACAATTCATCTACACTGGAGATGATTCTGTAGAGAGGTTTACATTTCTTGGAGTCACCATCACTGATGACCTGAAGTGAGCAGAACACATCTCTTCTGTTTGCCTTTACCTCCTCAGACATCTAAGGAAAACCAGAATGTGTCCACCTATGCTTATAAACATCTGCAGGTGCATAGAGGAGTCCCTCTTCACTGGCTAAATAACTTCCAGGTATGACAACTATCAGCTGAACATCACTAAGCACCACGGAGGGTGGAAAGTCAGTTCAGAATTTTACTGATTCATGGGAAATACATATGATAGTCTTCCTTAGAAAGGCAGACAGTTATTATTAGACCTCCGCCACTATGCACAATCACTTTTTTCCCATTTGTGTTCTGGCAAACATACATGACTGCTAGCACTCACACCAGTAGATTCAGGGACAGCTTTTTATTTATACTATTAATGGTATTACTCAACTAGTTTGTAAATAATTCTGAAACTCACGTTGTACTGTGTAGACATGACAATAAACTCAAACTCAAAGCAAACTTGAAGTTATGACCACGAAGGAGCAAACCCCACACACAACTTCACCAACACAGTTACGGGTTCAAATAAAACTGTTTAATGTTCACAAACACCTTTTACAGGCTTCTTCGCAAATACTCCCAACCCAACTAAACTAGAACAGATACTCACTATTGCTTTAAACTCCTTCTGTTGTCCACCATCGCCTGACTCTGACTTCCCGGGTGAACCAGAGCAGCTTCCTTTATGCAGGACCTGGGAGTATTTCCGGTGTGATTACATTGCATCCAGGAAGCACTTTTGGGTCAAGCAGAAGCTCCCCATGATAGGAGACTCTGCCTCCAGGTACTACCCCTAGTAGCACCGGAGGACCCTAACACGGCACATGGTCCAGGGAAGCAGTCTCTGTCCATTCATTTTAACGGCCTCCCAACCAGGAAAGATACCACTAATCAACCTGGTCAGGATGCCTGTCCACAAACATCCTTCCATTAAAAAGGGAAACCATAAGTCCTGGCTGGGATGCCAGGCAACCCATGTTGTCAATTACAAAGTAGATACTGCCCTAAGAATGGATGCAAATTCAAAACCTATGTCATCCATTTGTTTTTTGAATCCCACACTTTTCTGCCAATCAGTCCCACAAGAGTCACCAGTAAACTGAGATGACTTAATTGCTATGAAATATCTTCAGGTTTCTCCTACTACAACTATTAGCATGAAAAGTTTAATTGTTGATATGTAATTTTAACTTTTAGTTCAATGTTGTTGGGAGGTATTCTGCATGTTTAGAACTTGGAACATCTCCTGGCATATCAGGTAACTGTTCTGGTGAGATTGTCCCATCTTAGCTTCAAGATTGGGAAGGGTATGCGGAAAATTTGTAAAGAAAAGAGAAAGAGAGTAAGTCATTCTTTTTTGTTCTTTTAATTAATGAGTAGTATTACTAGATACAAGACCCTCCAATAACAGAAGTGAAATTGATGAAAACAAAAATTGAATTAATTTTCTTAGTTTGGAAAATGTTTCCTAAAATGCTGGAACATGGGGTGTCAGTTGCAGTGTGCTATGAGCTCAGAATGATCCTGGCCTGATCTGGTCTTAGTTTGTATTTACGGTCACAAGAATAACTTTCAAGTTTAGTGCTATTGCAGTTATGCCTCAGAGCTGCAGACTAGCAGTTGACCAAGACTACGTGAAGCTGCAGTGAGCTTTTTAGAATTGGTGAAGGGAAAAAAAGTTTCATACAAACTTGTGGGCATGTTTAACAGACTTAGTACTGTGGGTATTGTTACAAAATTATTTCCGCACATATTAGACAGACTGTTATTGACATGAACAAACACAAATATGCCATTAAAAAATATGGAAACCATATTTATATTTATTTTTGGGCAGATGTATAGTTTGATAGTGAATGAAATATATTTAACACTAGCAAAATACCCACGCTTCGCAGCAGCGAAGTACTGCCTTAAAATTTTTATTAAGAAGAAAATTAAACCTTTTTAAACTGAGGGAAAATATGCCAATAATTATTTAAGGATCTCTTTGTATACCACATTGTGAGTTCGGCCCTCCGGTTGTAATATGACCAAGCTGTGTACTGAGCTTACTCTTGAGCATGCAATGTACAGTTGGCCATGTGAACAGTAATCTTGTTTCAAATCTCACAGCTTGGATTGCTGCTGTCATAATCGGTTTGAGTTTCATGGTTTGCTTCAATTACGACAGTATTTGCAGGACTTGTGTTGAAGTGACATTCGGCAGCTGTCAAGCGTTGTAAGCATACAACCGGTTTCATTGATAACTTCACATCCAGCTTTTGAGAGTTTAAACATCCATAAACATCAAATTGTCCACTATTGAAATAGTCACCTGTGAATCTAAGATGTTTAAGAGGCATTGGCGGTTGTCAAAAGGTGTAAAATATTTGGCCATTTCGGTACACTTGAAAGCGACAACCGAACAATTTAGCGGAAGCCATCAACTCACATGCAGAACCATAGGTGAAGGGCTTAATGATTTTAACTCTTATAGTGCTCCTGGTAGTATAATTATCTCCAGTACCGTCTTCAGTCCACACTTTGAACCTGTCCCAGTCATTCAATACATAAGACACAATGTTCCTCCGGATATCAAGAGTGAGCCTGATATGGCCGTGCAATATGTAACAAAGAGAATGGAAAAGGTAGGTGCCATCTCCGTGCATGGAAACCATTTGGTAAGTGACAGTTCTTTGATTGATGGTGATCACCTCGATAGCCATGTTAATGGGGGTACGGATGAATAATAAAGGAAATGGGTACCTGAACAATGTAAAGTAAGTCTAAAATACCTACACAATAACTATAATCGTCATAAACGAACAATAAAACAGCGGAGAAGCCATGGATTAAATAAAAAGGCTGTAGTTATCAGCAGGGAGACGTGAATCCCGTGGCGAAACAAGGAAGGGAATGTAGAGACCAGAGCGATGGACGGCCTTATATAGGCAGGCAGCCAACAACGAGGGAGGTGTTGGGATGGGGGACCCAACGCCACCTCACACGGTGACCATGCTGCAGGCTATGGACGTATATATGTACGTAAGTAGGATTCAGTTAGCGTTGGGAACCTGCGTACCAAATTTCTTGAA
Organism: Polypterus senegalus; assembly: GCF_016835505.1. Classification (NCBI taxonomy): domain Eukaryota; kingdom Metazoa; phylum Chordata; class Cladistia; order Polypteriformes; family Polypteridae; genus Polypterus; species Polypterus senegalus. The sequence continues at coordinate 222,705,437 of NC_053154.1, read as the reverse complement.
GATGGGCCCATAAGTAACAAAGACCGTTGAAAAGTTCAATATGGCGGCTGACAGTGGCATCATACCACCGAAATAAGTACGTACATTGTTTTCGGTTAGCGCAGGGAAGCCGCCTACCAAATTTCGTGTAGATGGGGCCATAAATAAAAAAGTTCAATGTGGCAGACGTTGTTGACCATTATGACCGCAACGTGTAAAATTTAGAAATGAAACCTGCTTAACTTTTGTAAGTATCTATAAGGAATGAGCCTGCCAAATTTCAGCCTTCTACCTACACGGGAAGTTGGAGAATTAGCGACGTTGGAAAGTTCAATATGGCGGCTGACAGTGGCGTCATACCACTGAAATAAGTACGAACATTGGTTTCGGTTAGCACAGGGAAACCGCCTACCAAATTTCGTGAAGATGGGGCCATAAATAAGAAAGTTCAACATGGCGAACGTTGTCGACCGTTACGTGTAGAATTTCGAAATGAAACCTGCTTAACTGTAAGTGAGCTGTAAGGAATAAGCCTGCCAAATTTCAGCCTTCTACCTACATGGAAATTTGGAGAATTAGTGATGAGTGAGTGAGTGAGTGAGTGAGTGAGTGAGTCAGTCAGTCAGTCAGTCAGTCAGTCAGTGAGGGCTTTGCCTTTTATTAGTATAGATAATACCACAGAATAAGACAAGTGATACATGGAAATATTATATTGTGTAATATAAGAAATAGAAAAATACAGATCAATGTACATTTAACCATTAATCTTCAGTAAAAAGATGCAGAATCAGGGTTCTCAGGGTGCCCCTAGGATCCGAGCATGATCATGTTTGCATATGAAATCAAAGATTGGGAGGTTGTTTGGCAGGGTGCTGTCCCCCTCTAAGAAATTTTTCATCATTCCGTGATCTGCTTCATACATGTGTGATGTAACCCATTTGGTACTCCAGCCGGATTTGCACACTGAATGTGTATAAACAAACAGTACTGTCAGTATTTTCATTGGAGGGATATAATATTAAATAAATACATATTGATATATGGAAATGTCATTTCTTAGCGGATACATACCAAACTTGATGTACAATCCTGCCAAATGTCAGCTTTAGAAATAAACAGAAAGCAGTCTTTTTGTTGATGAATGAGTGAGAGGAATGAGCCAGTCAGTCAACTTTGCTTTTTATGTACAGTAAACAGATGAAGAACCACTGTAAAATGGAGTTCTCTAGCTCTATGAGTTGGTAGTGGTTGATGGATTGTGTTTGGATAAAATAATTGTATTTGTTGTATTGATTGACTTGGGTGTTTTTAAAATGTGTTTTACTTCTTTAATAAAATAAAATTAAAAAGTTTAAAAAGAGAAGATGTTGGTTGCAGTGATGAAAGAAACATAAAAAGTAGGTATTGAAGAACTGCTGCCAATTCCCACAGATAGAAGAGGACCAGAATATGAAAGAAAGTCCATGAGACTATGGATCCTTTATTCTGAGTGTCAAGAAAGCAGCCTGGAGGGGGTGATGTAATTCTATGGCATACAGTATGTCTTTATGGCACAACAACAAAATCATTCATTTCTGTAACACATTTGCATATACAGTATAGTACAGCTCAAACTGCTGTAAGAGAAAAAGGCAATTACAAAAATAAAAGTAAAAATGGAAAAGTCCTTACCATCCAAGAGGTCAATGTAAAGTATATCTTATTTTAGGCAATTTTGGGGTGTCTCATTAGTGTCTCATTTGAAAAATACAATATATGCTATGGTTAGATGGCTAAGGAGTGAATAATGTCTATGGGTTTCAAGGCCAAAAGACCACCCAAGCTCATATGTGCATTTTGCAGACATTAATGTCTATATACTGTATGATGAAAAATAAAAACCATGTGTTGGGTTCATGTATCTCCAATCAGACGATTCTTATGAGATAAAATACAATGCACAAGGCTATAGTAAAGTCAGCCTAAAGCAGTGATCTTCCCAGTTGCCAGACCACAATCCACACAAACATCTTGGGGAGAGATGCAGTGAATTATTTGGATTACAGATTCAAAACCAGCTAATTTCCACCACCTACAGGACCCAACAGAGTTCACATGGGTCACACCTTTGGCACCTTGCAGAGCTTTTATCTGAAAAATACAGAATGGGATGAACTTGAAATGAATATTCATTGCAAAATGAACTGGTTTGTAGTGCTGCAAAAATACTGAATATTAATCTCTAACAAAATGCAATTTGAAAAGAATTGAAGTGTGTGAAATGACACAAAGCAATTGTAGATATAATACAAAAGACTTCTTTGCTGTGGAAGACTTTCTAGGTGAAATTGATTTTCCACTATTATTATATTTAAATATTATTCAAGCTGTAATTGCACAAAATCATAAAATGGAGGTATTTATTCATTGTTATAACCTTTAGCAAGTGTGTTTCATCTTTGAGTTCAGGTATGGGTAGAGTTTAAGGACAAGGAAGTAAACTACTAAAGAGTGCCAAGGCCAAAAGTAAAACAATGAGTTATGTATTAATAATAAACTATACACTTGTTTCTGTTTATTATTAATTTTACATACAGTAGAGGATGTTGACATTTTTTGTCACTTAAAGATTAAGGATGCCAAAGCTCCACTGGGATTGGAACATTTTTTCTTTATCAATTTATTTGTTTGTCTAACATGATTACCATATAACGTTTCAGTTCACTTTCTATTATAGTCTCAACCACTATCCATTTTCCTGGTACTGGACTAAGTGAAGTTTTATGTACATTATTGTGGTTAGAATACTAACATGACAAAGTGCATCTCATATAGTATGGCACTCTTACCCACTCTTTCTTACTACTCTCTCTTACCATTCTTTCTTACCCACTCTTTCCACTCTTTCTTACCTCTCTCATACCCACTCTTACCCAGTTTTTCTTACCTCTCTCTTGCCACTCTTACCACTCTGTGGTAAGTGAGAGGCTACAAGAACAAATTCTCAGTAACATCTGCCATACTTCAAAAAGCAGATGGGTGCAAAAAAGATTGCTTTCCTACTGACACCTTATTCCTGTTTCTCACGTAACAATAGGTCTATACAATATTATAATAAATATTAAAAATAACAAAGAAATACTCATACATCACGTACATGAACTGAACCCATAGCTTTTCATTTAATGCACAGATATTCTAAACACTACACCACAACTTGGTGCTGAGTTTTTGGAATAGATTTCACCTTTCTACCCTTCTACTACCTGCTTCGAAAATTCAGTTTAAAGTGATTTTTAGACCTCATATATTATCACCAGTTTTACCAGGTTGAACCCTCTCTGACAGAAGTGTAACATTACAGTATTTCCTTCCACCTCAGTGTCTTCATCTTTGCTCAATTAATACACTATGATGTACTGCATCAAGTGAGAAAGAGGTGCTGACCAGTTTTAATGGTAGCATGGTGAATAGCATTCGAGTCTTACATCCAGTTACTCCAAGTTCAATTCCCATAGATGGCCAACAACTATTTCTTTCTTCAATATATTCAAAATATAAACACAAGCTTCTCAATAGTTGACATTATTCCATGACACTCATTTTCAAGTTTCAGGGTCTCATTTGAATAATCCTCGTTTTCCAGTCTCGGCTCAATGAGATGCATCAACACAGAGTGTTTTTCATTACCCCCATAAAGGCTTCCACAATCCACATTTACATGTACACTCATGGGATGCCACCAGAACAAATCCTCAATAACATTTCTCAAAGTTCAAAAAATAAAGAAAATTGCAATATGTTAAGATTTAGCACCTGTGACTTTAAGTTTCAAGCTGATGGTATCCGTGTTTTATTACAGTACAGTTTGGAAACATTTACAGCTTTATTTACTGTAATTGTCATCATTTAGAACATAACATATTACTACAACCTTATCCCATTATTCTATGCATGCTTTTCATTCCTTCAATGGTTTCTTTCACAACTCAAGCTAAAAATCAAACCATTTAAAATAACATAGTGGAAAGGGAGCACAGTTGGTAATTGGGGGGGTCTCAGGTTCAATGTTTTCATTTTTCATAATAAGACAGTAAGCAAGTAAGCTTTTTCCCCAAATTCAAGAGATCATGCAATTTGTTCTCATACACGCTGTCTCACCGGGTCACTTCTACAACTATACAGTTTATCTCCAGTTGGATGACCCCATCCATACCTCATTAATCTTAAGATTAATCATTATTTTAAAAGAGTGTCCTGAAATCATTCCTTCTTTTAACCTTGCTTATCCAGAACAGTGTTGCGGAAAATCTGGAGTCTATCCCAGCAAGTCTCGGTTACAAGAAACAATCCCTAGACTGGGCTCTGGCCATTCCCAGAGAGAACACACAAATCAATTTTACATCAACAATCTAACTATTCTGCACATCTGAGGAGTGTGACAGGAAACTAGAACAACTGGAGACCACCCAAACTGGGAAAATATACAGACTCCACAATGGGCACACCCATCTTGTCACTGATCTGATTCCAAATTCCCATTGATACAAAAAATAGCATGCTAACTCTAATTATCACCACAGTCTCCAATCTATTCAGCAGCAACTAAGAGTTCTGTAAATTGGAAGCGTCTTGAACCAATATCAGATGGAAGACAGTGGTCACAAGACAGGGTCTATTACATTCACGTCATTAGGTTTTTTCAAAGCTCAGATTTATACTTGAATTGATACAATTTCCAGGATGAAATGCATATTAGGCTGACTGCTGAAGCACAGTAACAATGTGGAAACTCATTGGTTGAACCAAGGCTGTTCTTAGCAGTTTGAGAAATGTGCAGGCCCTGGATGTGCAGGCCCCGGAAGGGCTGTGGGGGCGGTGTTCCCCCACAGCTCAGGAAGGTGTTCTAATAAAACGTCCGGAAAAGAACGATTAAATTTAGGATGAGGAGGGTATCGTGACACATGATTTGAGGGACCGGCACAGATGCCTGCAGTGCCAGGGGCATGACAGGGGCCCCAGGCCCACAGCCCGACAACAAAAAAAAAATTGTAAGTCGGGGCTAGGCCAGTGGGCCCCCCTCAATGCGTAGTCCGCATATGCCTAAGAACATCCCTGGTTGAACCCTGTCTGACGTGTGTCTAATTCATCAATTGTGCAGCTTTTCCTCATATACGGTAGATGTATACTCCAAAGATACAATCTGTTGTGATAGTGAGGTGGTAGCAGCAGTAACCTAGTGGTCATAATACTGTAAACAGTTGGCCTGTACATTATGACCTTGGAAGTCATGGGTTCAATCCCATCTTCTGACACTTATGCTCAATTCTATTTTTTAACTTCAGCCTAGTGCCTCTTACTGTAATTGATTGATATTACAAAAATAACTCATCAAAGAGGTTCAAAAAGGGAGAATATGGTGCAAGGTCTACCACAGAGAAGGTTGGGTGTTGCAGAAACCAAGCCTGAATGTCTGCTGCTCCATGAAAACTTACATTGACAGACATGTCTAATTAATCCATTATGTGGCTTTGCCCCATATACATATGAATACTCTGATGGTAGAATCAATTGTGTACTGTGTAATGCGTTAGTGGTAGCTTAGCAGTCAAGGACACACTGGAGATCATGGGTTCAGTTCCACCTTTTGTCACCTTAACAAATGTTTTTCTTCAATTCAGTCTCATGCCTCTAACTGTAAATATGACATAATTTCACATTGGATGGCATTGGTAGAGAAGTGTGGAGAAAAGATTTGTAGTGTTTGCTCTGTGGATCTCTGCTTTAAGGCTGCTGATTTCCAAACGTAACAATTATCTAACTTTGATTTATGAAAAGATTATATGAGAGTTCATCATGCAATTTGTGCTTGGAGATTGACCACTATGTGATGTGTTGAGCAAAGTGTTTCAGGGATTAGTAAAAAGAGCAAACTGCTGGATGTGTGTTAAGGGTTTTGTACCACTGAGCTCTGAGAATTGTGTGCCAATATGCAGTACCAGTGAGTATGTAATTGAGAACAACTACAACATCCAAACAAACAGTTCAGGGAACAACTACAGCCATGTAGACACACGTAATAAATATAGCAAAATATTTTTACAGTTTACTGCTGCAGCTACCAAATAGGAATAACAAACAACCATGTGGATTTTTCGATCCTTTCTATTTGATCAACTGAACAGCACTCTGTTTAATAATACTATTAAAGTGGTGGGCATACATAATTGACACAGCTCACATATAAATATATACAATATTAGGGTTAGGGTTAGGAATCTTCAAGACACAAATACACTGACATTTCCAGTTTTCCTGTGATTGCATGTTTTGCATTTAAATGTTTGTGCACATTTTTCAGTCATTTTTCACATTTTCACATTGTATTTAGTAAACTATTAGGATACTCGAGGGTCTATCCCATCCAACATCAACATTGGCTACTAAACTTCTGTGAAAACACACTGGGGTATTAGGAGATAAAGGTGAGTCTAAACCCAGCACACAGTGAATTCCCAGGAAAATATTCTGTAAACAAGGTCACCAGCAAATAGAGCATATTCACTGGGAGAAACACTTTGGTGAATTTCTCCAATCAACACCAGTGCTTACAAACAGTAATACTAGTCATCTAAGCACTTGCACTGACCATTTATGATTACATGGACAAAGCAAGCTGTTGAGTTTAATTACATATCTAGGACTAGTGATGTTGAAGGAATGCATTTAACTTCTACACCATCTGTCCTAGTGTGGCAACCTCAAATGAATTTTCACAATTTCTCCAACAGATACGGTTTATTGGTCCGACAATGGCACGGAGGATTTGATCCTGGTACCAAACAACAGCGAGGGTACTGTTACCTAGCATGTGGAGTTCTGTGCAACCCTCCAAGAATATGTCCCCCAAGACTATCACTGACCTACTGCCATACGAGTCATGCTGGATGATGTTGCAGACTGGATAATGTTCACCATGGCATTTCCGGACTCTTTTACTCATGGAGTCATGACAGTTTGGCCAGAAACATGCACACCAGTAATCAGCTGAAGGTCATTTTGATGGGTTTTGGCACTGCTCCTCCTGTTCTTCCTCACAGAAAGTAGCAGATACCAGTCCTGCTGCTGGATTGACCCCTTCTATGGTCCTGTCCAGCTCTCCTAGTTAGATGGCCCATCTCCTCGATCCTGCTCCATGCTCTTTGAGACAGCAAACCATCTTGCGATGGCACATATAGATGTGTCACCCTGGAGGAGTTGGGCTGCCTGTGCAACCTGAATTGATTGCAGGTACCACGTCATGCTACCAGTAGTGAGAAGGACACTAGTTAAATACACAACTAGAGAAGAATCAGTCAGGAAGAATAGGGAGAGCGGAGCTCTCTCTGGCCTCCACCTGCAAAACCATTCCTTTTTTAGGGGTTGTCTTGCTGTTGTCTCTCTGCTGTGCACCAAAGAAGATGTTGATTCACAATCACTTATGCTTCCTAATTGGACAGATTAATATCCCTGAAGCTCAACTGAGTTGGTGTTAGACAGTGATGATAAAGTGTTCAATTAATTTTTTTGAGCAGTGTATATATATATATATATATATATATATATATATATATATATATATATATATATATATATATATATATATATATATATATATATATATATATAGATATATTATTTTAGGAAATAACTACAATAAAGCAGACTTATGTAACAAATAAAGCATTATGTATTTACAGTTTACATAAAAAGGAAATATGTTTTAGGCTAACAGTTATTCACCATTTTGTTTCTGTTTGGCTACAGATCCATCTACATGACAAAGTATGTTTTTGTTGTCATACTCATTGGAAAAGCAAAGACTCCTCCTGGACTTAAACCTGTGGAATAAGATTCCATGAATCATTGAGACACAACTGCCACTTCCCTCTACACCAACTGTCCTGGTGTTGCAACACCAAATGTTTTTTCACTATTTCTCTATTAAATATATTTGATGTCATTTGTAAATAAGCACACCACACATGAAAGCACACATTCCATTTTAGAGTTTACAGTTGGCAGTTTGAGAACAGTCCGGGATCACAGCCAACCTATTTAAAATCCAAGTGATAAAAATGTACTAGTTACATAGTGCCCAAATGATTACAATGATACTTTCATACTGACACCTGTCAGTATGCTCATTGATTAGGCCCCATCCACTGAAAATATCCACAGTAACAAATACATCATAAACAGAAACAAGACTTACACGGCTGGGAACTATTACCACCACTTTAAGGGCTGGTACCCTACCCATTACACCACATTTCAAAATTGTTGTCAATCACAGAATGGTCTTCATCTGCCCCCAAATAGACTAAACTGAGGAATGAACTCAACACAAATATGAGGTAAAGTTAAACATTTAACTGCCACCTCAATCTCTTGTTCTTTATTCAAACACCATAGTCTGATGAACTGTATCAACTGAGAAAGCAACCCAGGCCAGTCATGGTAGTATAGTGAATAGTATACAGGCTTATCATCCAGGAGGCATGAGTTCAAGTCACATGTAAGACAAGCAAATTTCTCTTTAATAACAAATGACCATAAATACATCTTCCATTTGTCCACACCACTTCTGGTATTTTTTTCACGATACATGCTTAGTTACATAAGTATCACTTGAATAAGCCTCCTTTTACACTGATGTCTAAATGATATCCACAAATTCAATGTGCCTTGTGTTAGCTCAAAGCAAAATTAGACCATCCACATTTATGTGCACATATCATGATATTCAGAGTGAGCAGAACCAAGAACCAATCATCAATAATATCTCTTATAGTTCAAAAAGCAGAGTAGACCACAATATGTGCAGATTGAGTACATGAGACGTTAAATATGAAGCTGATGGGATCCATGATGTACTATAGTACAACCTGAAAGGGATTATAGTTTAATTTAATTGTCATAAATTAGAAGTCCTTCTTCTAACCATACTTATCCAGAAATAATAATGTGGAGTAGAAGAAGTCTATCCACACAAATATGGGGAACAAGGAACAATCCTCGGACAGGGCACCTGCCATTCCCAGTGAGGACACACATACACATCAAGGAACAATTTAGCATCAACAATCCAACTAAACTGCATATCTGTGGACTGAAAGAGGAAAGCAGAAAATTTGGAGAAATCCCACAGGCAAAACATGTAAATTCCACAAAGAGCGCACCGAGTACTTGAATCTCACCACTAAATGAATTCCAAAATCCTATTGTTACCAAAATATAATGCTAACTTTTTCACAATCGCCATGTTCCCCAACTCAACTGGCAATCATTATGTACTTTTAAAACTGGAAACGCCATGCACTGTTAGAAGTTGACAAACAGTGTCACCAGACAGAGCATTTTAAATTCAGGTCATTATTTTTGCTCAGTATGTAAAAAGCTAAGATTTGACTGACCAGTTCCTCTTACTCTGTTTCTGGCTCTGCCCTCTCCTATTCTTCTCACAGTCCATCAGTTTACTCAACAGTGCTCCATTGTGTACCAGATAGGAACTGAGGCCACTTCAGTTTTCTTTAGTTGACTGCTCAAGTGGAGTAACAATGTGGAAATGCATTGGTTAAACTCTGTCTGACAGGTATGTCTAATTCATCCATTGTGTGGCTTCCCCCATATACTGCATATACACACTACAAAGATAAAATCTGTTGTGTATAAGGAAGTAGCAGCAGCAGCAGCATTGGTGGCGGTAGCCTAGTGGTCACAATACTGTTTGACTATGTACATAGTGAACCTGGGGGCCATGGGTTCAATCCCATCTTCTGACACTTTATAGCCAATTTCAGTCTAGTGCATCTTGGTGTAATTTATTGATTTCAAAAAAAGAACTCCTCAATGAGGGTCAGAAAGGGAGAATATGGTAAAAGGTGTAAAACAGAGAAGGGTGGGTATTCAAGAAACCAAAGCTGAATTCTTGCTGCTCTGTGAAAACTTACACTGTCAAACACAATTGATGAGAGTACCTCTTACCTCTACTTACCTTCCTCAACTCCTCCATACTTCAGGAACTGACTCCTTCTGAACTTGAACTTGTGGGATGGGACAGCATGAATAATTAAGACACAACTACCACTTCCCTCTACACCACCTGTCTGGATGTTGCAATGCCAAATGTTTTTTCACTGTTTCTCCATAAAATATATTTAATGTCATTTGTATATAAACACATCACACATGAAAGCACACATTTGATTTTAAAGTTTACACTTTGCAGTTTGAAAACAACCCAGGACCACAGCCAATCTAATTAAAATCCAAGTGATAAAAATTTACTACTTTGTGCTCAAAGGATTACAATGATACTTTCATGCTGACATCTCATACCTGCTTGTTCTGATATATTAGGCCCTATCCACTGATTATATGGACAATAACAAATGACCATAGCAAGAGGAGGACCCGGAAAGTAAAAACCAGGTCTCCAAACAGCACAGAGCGAAAGCCTGTATGCTCAATTGTAGCAGAGAGCTTCACTGCATGGAGTACGGAGAGAAATGTCCAGCTCGGCTGGGTGTGAGGCAAAGCGAGGCTTCCCATCCTGTTTTCATGCCTACTGGGCATGGGAAAAAGATGAGGGGTGACGCTGTTATAACTGTTGGAATCTAGGCCATGTCTGGAGGTGCTGTCCATTTTAAATGGCAGTAGATGCCAGGTGAGGGCCTCAGGGCAGCACCTCTCTGTACTTGTCTTGTTTTGTTGCCGGGAGGAGCCGTGGATTTGACGGCATTGAACCCCTATCCTGGAGGAAGACAGCCCTCATGGGATGCACAGCTGAGGGAGGGGCAGTGTAGTTTGTGGCCGAAGCCCTTAACTGGGACGCAGCAGTGCCTCGGACTTCTGGAAGGCTTCATGGGAGTTGGAGTTTGGTGCAGCCCTGTTGAGATCCGCCGGTACCACCAGGGGGTGCTGCAGCAGGAGCTACTGAGCCCTAATGGGCAGTTTTTCTGCCACAACCAGAAGTGCTGCCGAAAACGAGTAATCAAGCACCTGGAGCACCTTATAAAAGGAGACAGCAGCCACTACTTGGGGGGCCAGAGTTGGGAGGAGGAAGATGAAGCTTGACCAGACGAGTGGAGGAGAAAGAAGAGAAAAAGAAGGAAGAGAACTGTTTGTGTGCTGTTTTGCTTGGAATACTTTACAACGTTCAAACACCACAGTCTGAGGTACTGCATCAACTGAGATAGAATCCCAGGCCGGCTAAGGTAGTGTAGTGGATAGAATACAGACGTATCACCCAAAGGACAGGAGTTCAATTCCCATGTAAGACAGGTACATTTCTCTTTAATAACAAATGTCCATAAATACACCTTTCAATAGTCCACACCACTTCTGGTATTTTTTTCCATGATACATGCTTAGCTGCATAAGTATCACTTGAATATGCCTCCTTTTACACTCATGGCTCAATGACTTCCATAAAGACAATGTGCGTCTCGTCAGCTGAAAGCACAATTAGAACATTCACATTAAAACATTAAGCATGAAACCAATTATCCATGATGTACTACATTACAACTTGTAAACGTTTATAGTTTAATTTAATTGTCAGAAATTAGAAATCCTTATTTTAATCCTACTTATCCAGAAACAGGGATATGGAGAAGATATAAACTCTCTCAAAATCGCAATTGTCCCCAACTCAACTAGCTAACACTAAGTGCTTTTTTAACTGGATACCTCATGTACCTATAGATGTTGAAAAACCAGACAGAGCATTTTAAATCATGGCATTACACTTTCTCAAAATCTAAAAAGCAAAGATAAAAAAAAGGCTTTCCTTTTACTCTGTTTCTGTGTCTGCCTCCTCCACTTCCTCTCTGACTCCATTGGTTGCCTCAGTGGTGCTCTATTGTGTAGCAGGTAACAATGAATAACTGAGACACAACAACTAGGTTCCCTAATCACCAACTGTCCTAATGTTGCAACCCTAAATGGTTTTTCTCTATTTCGCCATTAAATAGATTCAATGGCATTTTGTACAGAAGCACACCATACATCAAAGCACACATTTCATTTCACAGTTTATGGTTCAGTCCAAGATCACAGCCAATTAATATGAAACCCATGTGATAAAAATGTAGTCATTTGTTACCTAGGCCACCATGCCCAATAAAACACAATGATATGATGAAAACTCATATCTGCTCCACAAATAACAATTGGCACTTCCTCATCGAATATAGCCTTACTCACTGATAATATAGATAATTACAAAACTTCCTAAACAGAAACAAGTTTTTAAATCACTGGGAATTGAACCCATTAAGTAATAGTTTAAGGGCATGCATGCTACCCACTATACAGTGTCTTTGTACTGGTTTTTGTTGCTATATTTGTCACATTTATATTTTTTGTCAGTCACAGAATGGCCTTCATCTGCCCCAAACAGACTGAAAGTGAGGTAAGAACTCAATCCAAATATGAGGTAAAGTTAAACAATTACCTGCCACCTCAATCTCATGTTCTTTGTTCGGATACCACAGTCTGATGTTCTGTATCAACTGAGATAGAGAGCCAGGCCAGTCATGGTAGTGCAGTGGGTAGCATACATATCTACCAATCAGGAAGTTTAAGATCAATTCCCATCCATGAGGATTAAAGTTTCTTTAAATAAAAAGTTTCCTCACATGCACTTGCCATTAGTCTACACCAACTCCTGTTGGTTTTTCCATGGTCCACAGTTAGTTGTATAATTCTTACATGAATAAGCCTCATTTTACAGTTATGGCTCATTCACTTCTAGAAATGCAACATTTTTCATATTAACTCAAAGCAAAATTTGACCATCCATATTTATGTGCACATTAATGATATTCACAGTGTGCAGCCCCAAAACCAATCATCAATAACATCTCATAGTTCAACAAGCTGAATAGAGCGCGATATGTGCAGATTGAGTACCTGTGACTTTAAAGGTGAGGCTGATGGGATCCATGTTGTTTTACAATACAGGTTGGAAGAGTTTACAACTTAATTTGGTTGTCATGAATTAGAAAGAAATGTTTCAGAGAGAGTGGCAATCATTTCACCAGCTGATCCAGAAATAACAATATTAACACAACAACAATTCCATCCACTATACAGAAAGTGAGAGAGGCTCCGTGGCCATCTACCTCAGACCTATGCCCAAGTACTTTACAGTTCTGAGATACAACTACCAATTCCCTCTACACCACCTGTACCTGGTGTTGCAGCCCCAAATGATTTTTCACTATTTCTCCATTAAATATGTTTAACGTCACTTTGCACAGCAGCACACCATAAATATCAAAGCACATATTCCATTTCACTCTTTATGGTTCACAGTTTGATAACAGTCCAGGATCACAGCCAATCTATTGAAAATCCTTGTGATAAAAATGTAGCTGTTGATAACCCAATGCCCAAAAGATTATAATGACATGAAGAAACCTCATATCTGCTCCAACAAATAACAATTGCCAGTTTCTGATAGAATATGGCCTTATTCACTGATAATATAGAAAATCATAAAACCTCCTAAACAGAATCAAGTTTTTACATCATCAGTAAGAAATTTAACCCATTACCACTACTTTAAGAGCTGGTCTGCTCCCCACTACACCATGTCTGGTGCTGTGCTTTGTTGTGATGGTTCACACATTTCTATTTTTTGCCAATCACAGAATGGCCTCCATCTACACCCAAATAAACTAAAAGTGAGGAAAGAACTCAACACAAATATGAGGTAAAGTGATAAAATTAACTGCAACCTCAATCTCTTGTTCTTTTTTCAAATATTACAGTCTGATGTACTGTACCCAAGTAAGAGAGAAAGCCAGGCCAGACATGGTAGTGTAGTGAATAGCATATACGCCTATCAACCAGGAAGTTTAAGGTCAATTCCCATCCATGACAGTTAAAACTTTCATAAATTAAAAATTTTCTTTCATACACCTGCCATTAGTCCCCGTTAACTCTTAGCAGTTTTTCCACGAGGCACACTTAGTTGCATAATTCTCAAACGAATAAGCCTCATTTTACATTTATGGCTCAATCACTTCCAGGAAAACAATGTTTTTTACATTAACTCAGGGCAGACTTCGACCTTCTACATTTATATGTACACTTATGATATTCATAATGTGCAGCCCCAGAACCAATCATCAATAACATCACTCATAGTTCAACAAGCAGAACAGATTAATTACCTGTGACTTTGAGGGTGAGACTGATGGGATCTGTGTTGTATTACAATACAGGGTGGAAGGGTTTACAACTTAATTTGATTGTCATAAATTAGAAAGAAATGTTTAAGAGAGAGTGGCAATCATTTCTCCAGCTGATCCATAAATAACAATAGTAACACAACAACAATTCCATCTCCTGTTCAGAAAGTGAGAAAGACTGCGTGGCCATCTACCAAGTACTTTAAAGTTCTGAATCTGTGCCTTGCAGAATTAAATGTCAACAGAATTATTTTAAAAGAGTTCCTCTGCATTGTTCTTTCTAAGGGAATTTTCTCATATAACCAATAGAACTACAGAGGTATGCCCTTTTCATAGAATCACTTACAAGCTGTCTTGGCAATGTATCACTTCAAATAACTGCATTTAAAGTTAGTTTTTGCTATTCTACAGTCATCAGCATACACCAAGGATTCTGTGCTGTCATTTAAGAATATTTCTTAAGAACACGTACATTGATAAAATAATTGAAGATTTAAGCACACAACACCAATCTGAATCGATTCTGCCAGGGATGGGTCCCAAGCCAAGCTGAAAAAGGAGAAGGGCTAACACTCTCATTTTATACTTTCCCTATTGCTGCAAAAACTTCATTAAGGAATCAACCCGGGGGTAGCATATAAACCAAATCAGAGAAACCCAGGAGTAAACTGTTTTGCTAATAAACCTCCTCTCCCCTAAAATCATTACATGGATTGGAGCATGAAATGTGAGAACACTATTCAAATTAGGGAAAGCAATACAGTATTATAAAATGCAGATAATGGGATTTAGTTAGGTGTGATGGACAACACCTGGACACATCACATTAGCATCAGGACATACACTGTTATATTCAGGTCCAAAGAATGAGGATGACTACCGTACACATGAATGGCTTTTGATTGTTTCTGAAAAAGAAAGCAAACAGAAGTCTGTTGGGGTTGGAACCAATCAGTGAGGTATTCCTGAAAAGCCCATTTCCCCTTAAAGTTCAAGAGAGTGACCATAGTGCAGAGTTATGCACCAACAAATGATACATACCTGGAATCCAACACTGACTTCTTTGAAAAGCTGCCGAGTGTTTTGGATTGAAACCAGGAAGCATATACTGTAACTAGTCATTATTGATCTCAATGCCAAGGTGGGGAAAAACAACATTGACAGAGAACTCATCTTGTGGAATGGAAGGCCTTAGGACAATGAATAAGAACAAAGAACCTTTTTCTGATGTCTGCCACAAAACTGATTTGGTTTTCAGTTGAACAGTAGTTCTGCATCACAAGATCCACAATGTGACTAGGGACAAAAGACAGAGAACCAGTTCGACAATCTAGTTATATCTTGGAAATAACAACAACAGCAACATTTATTTATATAGTGCATTTTGATATAAATGGTGTGGCTCAAAGCACTTGATAAGATGAAGAAAGAAAAGTTTATATAAAACAAAAATAAGATTAGACAATACTAAGTAACAAAGAAGAAATTAAGGTCAGATAGCAAGGAGGAAATAAAAAAAAAACTCCAGATTGGCTGGAGAAAAAAACAAATGGTGAAGAACCCTCATTGACAGCAAAGCATACAATGGTGTAGATGTAGGATAAGACCACATCTGTTTGGAAAACTAAGGATTAGGATCTAGAACATTGAGAAGACAGGTTCAAAAAGACACCTGAAGTTTAATATTTCTATACTAAAGACGCTACTACAACAAAACTCTGTTAAATTGATATGAAGCCTAGCTGACAAGGAAGATGGCTCCTTGGAGAAAAATAGGCACTAGTCAAAAATGCATTCATACAGGCAGCAGAAATGAAACTGGGTTTCAAGAAAAGGGAGTTTAAAAACTGGCTGTCAGAAGACACTCTCTAGAAGACTGAAGAATCAAGAGCCATTAGACAATGATCTGTAACACCAGAACCAGAGTACAGAAACAGCAAACACACCAAGAGTACAACCTTCAGAATAAGGAAGTAAAGAGATTTACAAAAGAGACAAGAACAGCCTAGTGGACAGACTATTTTCAGAGGCTGAAGAAGCAGTAGAGAAATGACATGAAGGGAGTGCATGATATCACAAATCAATTACTATTCTGGAAAATCAATATCAACAGACCAATCAGAAGAACAAATGGAAACAATATCAATAAGCCATCAGATCAGCTGATAAATAGAAGGAACACTTTAGTAGCCTTCTGAGCATAATTCTAGTGGAAAACCCACCTACGATAGAAGACCTTGATGTGAGTACTGGTTCCTTCAAAAGTGAAGAAGTGTTAAATGGTATCCAAAAGATTGATTTGAAAAGCAGCAGGACTCAATGGTGAACCAACTGCAAGAGGGTATGTGAAAAGGAAAAAGTGCCACAAGAGTGGAGGACTGGCTGCATCGTCAAGTTCCCAAAAAACTGAGATTTTAGTGACTGCCTGAATTGGACAGGAATCCAGCTTCTCCACCTAAGCAAAGTCTTCAACAGGGTGATATTGAAGGGAATCCTATCAGCCATTGATGCCAGATTATAAGACAATCAAGCATGACCCAGAGTGTTAAGATCATGCTTACCACACAGCAATGCTCCATATCATTATTGAATAGTCGCTGAAACAGCAGTCATCACTGCATGTCTGCTTTGCCAATTTGAAGAAGGCTTTCAACATGGTGGACATGGAATTAATCTGGAGAAGCTTTAGACATGACATCATTCCCCAAATGATAGTCAATGTAATCCAGAGCCTGTACAAACACACTTCATAATGCAGAATTGTCATCACTGGAGTCAGGCAGAGATGTCTACTGCCTCTTACAATTTTATTGATTGTCATTGACTGGTTGATGAGAATAACCATGGATAAATCTAGGGGACTACAGTGGATCCCCCTACTTAAGATCTTGATTTTACTGATGACACCAGCCTACTCTCACACTGTTACAAGCATGCTCACACAAAGATGGGCAAGCTCAATGTTGCCAGGGCTATAATGCTGGAGATCGGTTTCATCAAGGTCAAAAGTATGTTAAAAGTTCCCATCACCATCATTGGGCAGGCTATATAACAGTGTTCCTTAACCGTTTAAATGTCGCAACTCAGTTTTTCCCATACAAGTGTCTTTGCAACCCCACAATCACACACAATCATCAGAGTGCTGACTGAATTTAGAATATATGCTTGTTGTAATAATATTCCAGTGAAGATTATTATATAGAATAGTTCCTAAGTATTTTTATTCTCCTCCAGGACAATGACGGGTGAAATCCTCAAGCTACATTGAAGTCAGCAAAGAATCTGGAACAGAAGTAGTTTTGACTGGTGTAGTGGTATACTGGTGTAGTGGTCTTTTAAAAGTCCCTTAGGGATACAGAAATGTCTGCCAACAATGCTGGAGGAATTACTGTGGCCAAATATGTGATATGAGCTGTGAGGCAGCAGTGCTGACCACTGTGCCACCATGAGTCAAACAAAAAAATGCAACAAATAGCCACAAACTAGCAATACATAAATAAAATACTGATAATTGAGCTGACAGAGTTCCAATCTTGGGGCACACATTGCAACAAAGTGACGGCATGGGGCTAGCTCATGCCATTGTTTAAAGTTGCAGCTCTGGGAACAGCAAGAATGTCATCTTCTTTTCTCATGTATTTGTGCAGATGCTTCACACTTTCTTCTTCCATTAAGAAGAAAGAATTACCTTGTAAATAGTAATAAATGTTTTGTCTTTATTATTTTACAGCGTGTAATGTGTTTTCTGATGAGGGGAACGGGAAAGGGTCCTTTCAGGCTTGTTTTCAGATGTTACTAGGCATATTGCATGCATAATTAGCCATGTGGTGCAGCCTGCACAAGGGTCAGTATTATATATCTGGTGGCACTTATCATAATACCTGCAAGTTTTTTCTTTATTTTTTTAAACACATGCAGGATGGAAATCTTCTAGTGTTTCTCAAGCTTTGTGACTTCAGGACCCATTTTTACCTTTTTAAGTTCACTGACGACCCACAAACAGCAATCAAAGAGTCATGGGGGATAAAATGACAGGTATGTTCAAGAAACAAGTATGGTTAGAGATCGGGCAAAATATCATACAGCACTGTCAAATGCTTCTTGTGTGCTTGTGATCCAACAATGGTCATGTCGGCAACATTCTTACAATATGTAGTGTAAAAATTTTGCACATGGCCGCTACAGCTCTGTGATGTCACGCTAACCTTGTGAAGCATCTTGGGGTACTAAGAGAAAAGTGTTTGCCTAATCCGGCCGCATAACTCATTTCCAGAAAAATATTCAACGAGCATGGTATCAGGCAAAAAATGCTTTGCCAAATTTTCCCAATCACAACTATGGGTGAACAAGCAGATTTCTGCCTCTTAAACACAAATGTCATTTTTATTTGTTGCTATTTATTAACATAATGCTGATGTATAAGTTTTGTGCAACTCTCAGAGGAAACCCTATGCAAATGAAGGGACCCTCCAATATAATTTATATTCACATGCGTGTCTGATTACTTTGTACAGGGATGTATCACACTTCCCCCCGCTCTCCAAAATTCTTTAAATATACATTTATATCTGTGGACTTTAAAGGGGCACCACATACAAATGACAAAAAACATGAAAACAAATACTTGAATGAAAGATGTAAACAAATGAAAGTCATAAAAATCAGATTTCACATTATTCCTACTGATCACCTGTTTCAATTCAAACAAATTAACTTTCATGAAAAATTGTGTTTTGCAGTGACCATTAGCAAAAGCTAAGGCACTAGGAAAAGAAGGAATTGTTTTAACATACTGTAGGAATGTTTTACTCATGAACAATTGTGTATAGCATATTCAGCTATAAGCAGATCCAGTGATCTAATAATATTATTTTTACTTATTATCTGACTGACAACTTTCTCCAAAGTGACTTAAAATATATTAGAGATGCAATTAGTTATATTTATTTAAATTTTCCAGTTGGAGCATAAGCAAGTGAAGTGACGTGTTCATGGTCACATAGTGTCAGCAGCAGGATCTGAACCTAAAATCTCAGGATGTGAAGTTCAAGTCCAAAGTGATACCCACTACATCACACTGCATGCCAATAATATTTGCCCTTGGTAAAAAAAATCCATAAATATTGTATACAGAAAAGTACTTAGTTGCATGGCACTTTTGATACTTCTGATTAACAGGTACTACAATTGACACCCACTAGCTTATCAAATACCCCAGGCAAAGCCAGAAAATACAGCTGGTTTACATATAAAACGTCTTAATCTAAGAACCAGATATTTACCAAAGAGTTTTAATCTGTGTAACTATTTTGTAACTTTTAGATAATACTCAAGAGATAGGTGTTATGTAGACCATACCATCTATCTGTTATTTGCTTGGTGTAATGAAAATGCTTTTTAGCTGTATAATGTAAATGAACCCAACTTGTAAAAGAGGCTGCTCTGATGCTGCACTAAACGAGACCACAAAGGGGCACCATTTGGAAATGTAACAAAGAACATTCATCTTTCGATTCATTTATATTAGTGGCTCACGACTATTCTTTATTTGCAGAGCATTTCCCCAACATTACCAATTATGGAATCCGAATAGGTTTATTTTTTTAACAAATCCTGTTCACTGCTGTTAACTGAATTTTTTGTCTGCTCTGTTTCCAGATTAACAGATCTCAGTTGATGTGTTAGTGGGGCATCGTATTGCCAAAACACCCATCCATCCATCCATCTTCAAAACATCTTCAAGTACATCAGCATTGGCTGCTAAAGTTCTGTGATATCACACTGGGGCATTAGAGTAAAAAATAAAGTCTAAGCCAGCCACAGAGCGAATTTCCAGGAAAATAAGGTTACCAGCAAACACGTCGTATTTACTTCAGAGAATTTCTCCAATCAACACCAGTGCTCCCACATAGTAATACTGGTTACCCAAGTACTTGCAATGACCAATTACAACCACTTGGACAAAGCAAGCAATTGTAGGTTTTGTAATAAGGTGGTACATTTCATCTCTTCCATGCTGTTAGGTTTAAATGGATAGCACAGCGGGGTGTCGTGATTTTAGAAACACATTAAATGGTCCTTTTTATCCTGTCATGAAGAAACATTTGATATGTGTAGTTATGATTAACCCCAAAATCATCAGAAGAAAACCCCTGACACACTCAAAATCTGCAGATTTCAAGGTCACATTACAGATCAACAACATTTATAGTACTACATATTATTCAAATGAAGTCTTTTTCAGATTTTATATTAAGGTCAGTATATCAATCTTGAAATACCACTGTCAGCTCATTCCATTAATGAATTACTGAGTTTATAGTTAGCTCATTGGCCATTTTTGGTATGTGAGGTAAGTGATGTGACACAAACACAGACAGCTTACATAAAGTACAGCAGACCTTCATGTGCCTCACATTAGACACTGTGCTGATGTACTTTTGTCTGTGTGTATACAGACTGAAAGCCACCATCCTGCTTGTCAAAATAGTATGTAATAATTTTGAAAGCCACAAGTTACCCCAGTTGATTTATTGATTTCACTAGCGGCTCCTAAAGCCCCTTTAACAGACCCTTTTTGGTTGTGAAGCACCGGCCTTACCTGTGTAGCAGAGCTCAAATCAAACAAGCCAGCTGCAGAGAAAAAGCACCTTTAGAGTCAGAAGATCAGTCACTGGAGATTCAAGATTTCTATTTTGACTCAAATGGCTAAGAAAGCTGCTTTCCATATTCTGTGTGGATTGAGAAACTATTCATCTTGGCAAGTCAGGAGGAATGGCTTGTGACAAGAGTGCTGCCCATGTGCAGAGAGCCTAGTTACACAAGAATATGTGTAAAAGGTGTTTCAATGGTGTTCATTGTGCAAGTCCCACAGTCATTTTATTTTTCATTTTCCTTCCAGTTTCACCATCATTTTCTCTTTACTGTGCTTTGTTGTGATAATGTACATACCTGAGAATATTATATTATATTATATTATATTATATTATATTATATTATATTATATTATATTATATTATACAGGGTGGCCCACGAAAAAGTAGCCCGCCTTCCTGCCAGAGTGGTGCGCCGATTGACTACTCTCATCACGAAAGCTGTTTAGACGTAGTGCAAACGTGTGAGTACGAGCTGAGCGACATGTATTCCATTCCACAAAGAATCATTTTCAGAACTTTCTGTAAAGAGTGAGTGAAGATTTTTTCATTTCAAGTTTCTTTCTTTATGGAAGGGCGCCTTTTTTCGCCAGGGAGGCGGGCTACTTTTTCGTGGGCCACCCTGTATTATATTATATTTTATTATATTATATTATATTATATTACTAGTTCTTCTAAACGAGTTGGCACAGAAGAGTGATAAAATGTACATTACATTGTATTGTCTAGCAGATAAGCATTGGGCATGTCTCACAGGTTTCAGATTGACTACAGTTATGCGGAAGATTTGAATGTGACACCACCATTAACCCAGTTTCCATTTATCTTAGATTGGATAAGAACCAAAGACAGCAACTGCACCACTTCTTCTGCTTCTGCTCCAACATAAAATCCAACACCGACAGCAAGAGGTTATCATTTGAGACTGGACCTTCTTCAGAGACACTTTGACAGTAGGCTCCTTAATCTTTGGCACCATGACATTCCTGACAATAGATATTAAATGTGGTTACCCACTAGTACCCCACCTCTGTGTTTGTTTTCTTGTCTATTTTTACAACATTAAATAAATAAAACCCAGATCTGACACATGACCTGCTCATCACGGCAGAGAGACAAGTACTTCTTTTATCTAGCATCTAGTGCTTCAAGCTTATTAAGCCCCTTTTTTAATAAGAGATTAATATTCCTGTAAAATTAAGTGTAAGAATTAGGGAGAAAAGTAATTGTACAGCACAGAACAATTCATAGATTGGTAATAAAAATTTCAACAGTTCAGTAATAATTTTGAAATGTTACAAAGTGTGTATAATGCACCACAGCCATAACATTAAAGTTGAGTGGTAAGAGATAAATGAGGTCTGAGCAACACTCACAACCTCCTCCTTCCTGAGCAGTGCTGTTGGTGGATCCCCACAAGGCGTCCACCGACTCTCAATCCCATCATCTCCAAAGACCTTTGTTACTTCAGCTCAAGCAAGCGTCTCACTATAAACAGGTCATTTGCTTCCTTATCACTTGCCCTACACAGAAATTGAATAAGAACTTTTTTGTTCATCATAAAATGAGCCTACAGAAAAGAGGGAACAGATTTTTGATATGATCAACTGCTAAAAAGTTATTGAGCAGCAAATATAACAATCTCATCCTTTTTAATCATTGTGGATAGCAAGGGATGCAGCAGCTCCCCAAACACCTGACACAAAGGCCCGGACACAAGAGTAGAAGCACAAAGAGTTTTTATTTGTGGAAAACTCTTCCAAAAAGCATTTCCCATGCCACAAGCACAAGTACAGATAAGCACAGTAATAGTCCACAATACGGTACTCTGCTACTCTTTACTCTCAATTCTGTTCACTAGCTCCACTCCTTCACTCAGGCTTCCTTCTCTTGCCTCCCGACTCTGGCTACCCAGAACAGTATCAGGCAGCTACTTTTATTTCCCACCCAGTTTTTAAAGTAAAGCTGTCATTGATACATTGTATTTTGAAAATATTGATCTATCCACAGCCTAGATCAGCTCCAAGCTTGAAGCAAACCTGAACAGGGCAGGAGTCCATCACAGGGCCCAATTCACCCATAGCCAGTTTGGAACAATTATAAAACATAAGTCTGACAAATGAGAGAAGACTTTTCATTCCATCTAGTTTGTTTGTTTAGCTAATAACCAATATCTCATCCAGATAGTTAACTGCAATTTTGTCTGACATGCATGTCTTTGGGCATATGGGAGTACATTTCATGCAGATGTTCGAAGAACATGTAAACCATACGACTGAGCACAGAATTCAGTTTAGGATGTTAAATCCTTGAGACGGCATGGCTAACCACTGTTCCACTGTGCCACACCGTGTTACATTATATTACACAGATCAGGCACACATTAAAACCACTGACGGGTAAAAGGACTATCGATGATCATCTCATTACAATGGCACCTTTCAAGGGGTGGGATGTATTATGCAACAAGTGAACACTCACTTCTTGAAGATGATGTGATAAAAACAGGAAAAATGGATAAGCATAAGGATGTGAGCAACTTTGATAAGGGCTAGATTGTGATGGATAGAAGACTGAATCCAAGCATCTCTAAAATGGCAGGTGTTGTGGGGTGTTACTGGTTTGCCATGGTTAGTGCCTACTAAAAGTGGTTCAAGGAAGGACAACCGGTGAATTGGCAACAGGTTCAGAGGCACCCAATGTTCATTGATGAACATTAGGAGTGAAGGCCAGCACATCTGGTTTGATTGCACAGAAGAGCTACTATAGCACAAATTGCTAAAAAAAAACTTAATGATGGTCAGGGGAGAGTAATGTGGAAGCCTTCCTGAACATTTCCAAGGTAAACAGCATCCCTTGGTCTCTCAGTACCTCTTTTGGAATGCCAACATTTGCAAAGACCCCTACTAGTTCCCATGCAATACTCTTAGAATTGGCTGTCTTCAATGGGATAGCCTCTGGATAACGGGTAGTATAATCGACCAGGACTAAGATGTACTTATGTCCCCAGAGTAAGGGCTCCAGAGGGTCCAACAATGTGCATCCTGATACGCTCAAAGGGAATATTGATGAAGGGCATGGGAATTAGCTTGGTCCTTCCTAGAAATCTGTTGTAACTGACATTCCAGACAGGAAGTACAGAAATGACGGACACCCTCATTGATTCCCAGCCAATAAAACTGGAGCTTTATGGTCCCAAATAGGCATCAAGATGATGTGTATGTGCCAGCTCGCAGACCTGGCACTGGTAAGTCTGGGGGACTAACAACAGTGACCTCACCTCACCCTCATGTTCAGCTAATCTATTTAAAAATCATTGTTAATAACAAAGTAGGTTCCATTGGGCATGGGGTGATGTGAGCATTGACCATTTACCAAAACTACTGCAAATTTATGGGAGGTATCATTCCACTGCTCCCTTTTAAAGGAGACCAGTGTTTGTCTGAATTGAAACTATAAATCTGTGAGTAGGTCTGAGCCATCCTTAATGGGCAGAGTCCCAGGCTATGATGGCACAGTGGCAGCGTATGACATGGCTATCTGCACCTGCATGTCTGTAACCCCATCACACTGAGTGGCCATTTGACTCCTCATGACTAGCTCCGATCATGGCGTGGAAACAGTTTGTGGCAGATCATCTCTGTCTATATCAATAGCCAAAGATTTTACTGGAGTGGTTTGTGTTATATCCCATTTACTTTCCGACCAGTCTCGCCTTAATATCACAGTAAAAGGGGAATTTCTGAAGATCGCCACCTGCAACACCCTTAGGGAACTGTCAAAGTTAATTACACGAGTGGCGGAACAATACCAGAGGGTTTCCCCTTGAATAAAGGTGAGAATGGTCTTTCCCCCAAGCCATTGTTTCAGTAACACAAAATGGCGAGCAACAATAAAAATGTTGCTGTCGGTATGGATAAGTGCGTTGACCTTATGCCCATTAACACCATTCCTGTTCGAGGAACAGACAAAGGGTTAGCAACAGCGCAGTACCTCTCTCCTTTCACCCAGCTGTAGTCCATGGGTTCTCCAGGTTAAGGACAACTGGGGATGGTAAACCCAAGTTCCCTGCACATGAAACAGCATGTGAGCACCACCAAGAGGTCTCAGAGTGGGCAACACGTCCTGTCCAAGTTTAGCGAGGGGACTTTTCTGAATGCTTGGCTTGTGCAGTCACCTTATGATGCTCCACTGTGTCAGTTAGTACATCCATGTTCTTATAATCCTCTCTCTGGACAGGTTTGGCGAGGAAGTTGTGTAAGCCGTTTATAAAGGGGTTGCAAGTCACTTGCTCAATGACCTGTTTTGAGTCCCTAATATCTGACAGTAGACAGTGGTTGGCTTTACCCCAGACATTGTACGCTTGCTTAGGGTCAAACCCCCACTCTTGGCATAACCTCGCCTGCTGATCCTTAGAGACCCCATTAGCACTTCAGTACTGTACTTCCATTTTCAGCATATCATACTGCCTTTTGACAATTGCTTCTAACATGGGCTCAAGCTCTCCTGAGCCTGAACTAGAAAAAGGTAAAAAAAAAAAGTATTTAAATGCAAGCCAGTGCAGCATATTATGTATCCATCCACCAATCTTTAACTTACCCAAGGAATCCAGTCCAGACTTGTGAGAGTACAGTGTCAGTCTTAATAGAAACATTTACTTCTGCTGATTGAAAATATGACAAAATAGTGAAAAAACACTTTTGTTAGCAGTAGAGGGCAGCAAACAATAAGAGTAAATATACGAGAAGTTAGAAATTAATCTGAATTCCTTGTTACTTGATAAAATATATCTACAATAAAATTTTACTATAAATAACACTATATAAAATGTTCATGCCTAATCCATGTATAATAATTCTTCACAGAATGTTGCAATATGTGGGAAGAATAGAGGAAGATTAATTTGAAAATTTTGTGGTATGTGAGTAGCAATAAACCATGACCATTAAGAGGATCTGTATAAAGTAGATTGCTGTTTCTTTCCTTCATTTGTCTTTATTATTCATTTTTCTCAGTTTACGGTGTCTTATCTAACTTTAATTTACATTAGATCATAATTTAGTTTACTACTTTATGGAGCCTTTGGAACCTAAAAGAATGCAAGAACCTACTGTACAGTGTATGTAAATGTATTGTAGGTGTACAGTATAAGTGAATTTTACGTATATGTACAGAATATGTACTGTATATAATTGTTGACTACTAAGGGTGCACATAAAAAGACAGAACCACTGGTGATCAGTTATACTTCAGGCATGCAGTAAAACATTTATTTGTGTCCTTTCCAACAGCATGAACTCTGTAAAGTATTGGTTAGTGCAGTGGTGCTCTTTTCAAGCTTTTTAAAGCCTCTCAAATAACAATAAGATGCTGAAGGATTTGTTTGCTACTCCACAGATTTATAATATCCTAGCCTTGGTTGGCAGAGTGAGCACCTCTTTGAATTACATTTCATTTAAAAAGAATTGACTAAAGCAGCAGTATCTCCGCTAGGATCCCTTGCCCTTTACAAGTCTTAAGTGAAGTGCTCTTCTGGGCCCTTCAGACTCTTATTCTTTTCTGGAGTCATATCAAGGTGCAGTCTCTCACAGGACCTTCTGAGGCTAAATTTGGCTCCTCGATTTCCATGTGAACACATTTTCTGAACGACACGTTTCTGATTCCTTCCTGAAACAAAAGTGGAATAGATTAAAAGGTTTGTGGAGTTTTTATCTTTTTTTCTTGGTCGCCTCCCTGTGCTCCAAGCTCATGAAATGCTATACATTATATATACTTGTAAGGCAATCCACAGAAGAAAACAATGTATTATTTAATATATAACTAGGCTGGGAAGTTACACAATGCTAAGTGCTTTCATATACGTGCAACAGAAATCTTCCACTGATATGCAGCCAAGCATCTACAATAGCGACATTTATTTATATAGCATGTTTTCATAAAAAATTATGTAGCTCAAAGTGCTTTACAAGATGAAGAAAGAAAAAAAAATGTAAAAATTTGGCAATACTAATTAACAAAGAATAAAGAAGTAAGGTCCGATAGCCAGGTAGGACAGAAAAAACAAAAAAAAAAAAACTCTGGAGAAAAAAATTTAAAATCTGCAGGGGTTCCAAGGCCACGAGGCCACCCAGTTTCCACTGGACATTCTACCTTAAATAAATGACCTCAATCAGCCCTCAGGTTTTCAGGCTCCATGTGGAAGAATTAGATGATGATGGTCATGTGAACCTCTGGCCTTCAATCCATCAATGTAGGGACTGCATGGTGCTTTGATCGGGTGGTGTTGCCGCAGATCTCCACCACAGAAAACCGGAAAGAGAACAGAAGAGAAAGTAGGGGTTATTACAGATTTTGGAGCAATGAAAAGAAAAAAAGATAATTCAATACATATACAGAATATCAGTTATACTAAAGTTGAAGCTATGAGAAAGTCATAATAAAGTAATGGGTTTTTAGCAGTTTTTAAA
Organism: Polypterus senegalus; assembly: GCF_016835505.1. Taxonomy (NCBI): domain Eukaryota; kingdom Metazoa; phylum Chordata; class Cladistia; order Polypteriformes; family Polypteridae; genus Polypterus; species Polypterus senegalus. The sequence goes on along the minus strand of NC_053154.1, from coordinate 222,678,116 downwards.
AGTGTTCCACTGTATTAGCATGGTAAATTTCTATCAGTAAATTATTCCAGATTTTAGGTTCATAACAGCAGAAAGCTGCCTCACCACTTCTTTTAAGTTTAGCTCTTGGAATTTTAAGCAGACACTCATTTGAAGATCTAAGGTTAAAATTTGGGATGTAAGGTGAAAGGCATTCAGAGATATATGATGGAGTGAGATTATTTAAGGCTTTATAAACCATAAGCAGTATTTTAAAGTCAATTCTAAATGACACGGGTAACCAATGTAGTGACATCAAAACTGTAGAGATGTGCTTGGATTTTCTTTTCCTAGTTAGGATTCTGGCAGCTGCATTCTGCACTAGTTGCAATCGTCTTTTTTGGGTAATCCTGAGAGGAGTGCATTGCAGTAATCTAGTCGACTAAAAATAAAAGCGTTAACTATTTTTCAGCATCTTGCAGAGTTATAAGGGTCTAATTTTTGCTGTATTATTTAAGTGAAAAAATGCTCTCCTAGTAATCTGATTAATATGTGATTTAAAATTTAGATCAGAGTCAATAATTACCCCTAAAATCTAATATGTGTGAATCCACCTGGTCCTCTCATGCTCTCTCTTTCTTGAGTCTTTGGTTGTGTTCTGAGGGCTGACCCCTGGCTCAGTGTCAATGATATATTGGGGACCAATTTCAATTGCTTCCCCAAAGGTAAATCTAGACATTTTGCAAGGAGTGAATAGATGAGTTTCATGGAGGTGGTCTGCTCCCATGTGTATCTCCTTATGAAATACCCTGTTGAGCCCTGTTGAAACTGCAAGAAACTGAAAAATACCTAGGCAACATCAGGAGCAAGGCAACAACCAACCTTATAAAGCAATATGGTCTATTGCAGCACTCAATGACCAGTCCACTCACCAGGCCACAGTTGTGAAAGGCAACTGGAGTAGGCAGAGAAAACTTAAACAGATGTGAGAAATGTGCAAACTCCTACATTCAAACAGTGTAGGCTAAAAATTAAGATTAAGTCCTTCGAACTTTCATTTAGGAATATAAAGTACTGCATTTTATATTGCATGATGTTTTGTATTTTCCTGAATCTTATTTGTAAACGTGGTCTGAGACTATCCAGTTGTGAATTGACTATGCGAATGCAACAGTGTTGACTCTAGCAGCAGCAGAGGAGGCAAAACACAAGAACAGCAGTGTCAAGGGGGAAAAGATAGTGGTGGGAGCTAATGAACCTTTTTGGGGTTTCTATGAATTAGTGTACCATATTAGCATGGTATAGAGAGCATTCAAAACAAGTAAAATTACACTGGATCACTTCTGGCTATAACCACATTTTGCTGCACAAGAGTGATCAGCCACTATCAACATCTGCTACTGTGTACAACAATGAACTTGCCATTTGAGTACTATACAGTATGTCCGGTATGAGATATTGTTGTAATCATTGCCCAAATAATGTAACTACACCAGATTTCATGTGCTTTGAACAAAAGAAAATTGAAAATGTGGGACTTTATTTTCACTGTTTCATAACATTTTGTTATGCAAAAATTTGTCAAGTTTAAAAATAATTAATTACAATTGCTATTCAGGATTGAGAGCAATTATCATTGTTCTCAGTTATGAACTATAGAAAATAGCTTGAAAAAATGGGTTAATCAAATTATTTGAGAGATAGCTTTGGGCAACATACAAAATGACAATACGAACAACACAATGAGGGCTTAGCAGAACAGTTCAAAATTAAAAATAAAAATCCATCCATCCATCTTTCAAACCATAGGAGCCTAAGTAAAAATACATTGAAGTATCATTTATTTATGTTCTGTGTTTTCTATGAGAAAAATATTCAAATAAACCTTGAACTTCCATGAAAAACATAGGAGGGCACAATCTGCAGTTTTTGAAACTGATTTTTTTTGTCCCATATTATTTGTTCCAAATGAAGCTAAGTAAGTGATGCCTATAGACAGCAAATACAGCTTAACTACAATCATGAAACCCATCACTTCATAACCCCTCAAAAAATCTAATGAAGAAATTCCCCATCTCATTTATTAAAAAGTCCAGAATGAAATTTATACACATTCTGATATGAACAGTATCAGACAGAACAATTTTGCCTATTGATTTTTAATTTTATATTTTACAGAATCTGCATTAATTGGAGCTGTTACTTTTCTGCTTGCTCAGAGCAGAGCCATTGTCCTTCCTGAAGAAAAGCAGCCCTACAGCAGTTTCCTGCCACCATCATGCTTGACATTAGGTTCTGTGTCCTTCGGGTGATGAACTGTGCTGTCTTTGTGTCAAAACTATCTTTTGGAGTTAGGGACAAAACAGTCTTCACTTCCCCTAACAGATAATACTTCTTGCAAATGGATTTAAAAGATGAAACATGCCTTTTTGCAAAACATACTGTATACTGCATGGGCTTGGTTTATTGTGTCAGTAATGGCTTCCATCAGCTCAAATTTCTGGAAATTAATCTGCCAGGACATTAAGTGAAATAAATTCCTGAAGCTTCTTTAAGGGTGCCATTGTCACATCCATGCTGTGCTTTACCCTTTTCCACTAATACATTTTATAAGGACATACTGATCTTTGCAATGTCTTAGTGGTTGTATATTTCTTGCACTTCTTGAAGAAGATCGTTACAGTGTTCTATGTACTTATGTTGAATTTCTTTATCCCTCTCCAAATCTGTGCCTTCCAATAGTAATATCTTACAGATTTTTCATTATATTGTTCTAAATTACATTTATCACTGCATTATGCAATAACAAAACCTTCAGCATACGCCCCACAGAAAGAGCAGATTCTATTTATGGTAAATCGGAAATTACTTTAGTGGATGCCAGACAAAGGAACAACACTTTTATGCAAGATCTGCAATATAATTTGCTAAATCTGAACACCATTTTGAACACAGCATCAGACCTCCTGTATGAAATGTTGAAGGTCAGTGCATCATAACAATAATGAATATCATTGGAATTTGAAGTACCATAGTCTGACCACTGCGGTGGGCTGGTGCCCTGCCCGAGGTTTATTTCCTGCCTTGCGCCCTGTGTTGGCTGGGATTGGCTCCAGCAGAGCCCCGTGACCTTGTAGTTAGGATATAGCAGGTTGGATAATAGATGGATGGATAGTCTGACCAGGAAGAGGGGGGCTTTGTCTTTTGACATTGGAATCCCTAGAGGTTTGTCTTCTCCAGCATCCATTCAGTTCTCCTCCCTGGCCATCTGACAATAGCATAAGTTACTAAACTGGTCTCTTACTTTAGCCATTATTACTGTTAGAAGTTTAAAAACCACCTATAGCCATTACTAGTTTAGTGTAAACTTAATCATGCCATTAGGGACTCTTCCATGTTTTAATTTGACTTATTTTCAAATTTTATCTTAGTAATGTTTTCTTTTACTTTTTGTAAATCATATCAGCTACACTTTTTTTCTGAAAATGTCATACAGTATATAATAATAATACTAATAATAATTCTTTACATTTATATAGTGCTTTTTTCACTACTCAAAGTGCTCTCCACGCAGGGAGGACCCAGGACATGAACTCATATTCTACATATAAGTAAATCAAATTGTTATTAAAGGACGTTCACACTTGTGCTTAAAAAAAGTTTAAAGTTTTGTATGTATTTTACTAGAAAATTATTATTAATTGTTTTTCATTTGTTAACAAGGTTGTATTCAAAGTGAAAAGAGTCCATAATTGTTTTCACCTTTCCAATTTCAGTTATGATGTGTACATTTGGATATCCACTGCACATATAACTTTATCAGTGGGAATTGTTGATATAAACCTGCTATGGAGAAAAATATATAAAAATCGATACATGTTTGATAAATGAGACCGTATAAGTAAATAATTCATGTGCAGCAATGTTCTTTATCTGAGTGAAAGAATATGAGGAAAGACATTTGACATGCTATTTTATTAATGGTGCACAGCAAAAACTTTAGAGTCCGGCCAAAGTGCGTTTTGGCTCCCAGCAACGGCACAAATGGTAATAAAGAACACAAACATCATATTTACTTACGGTCACTGGCTTGAAAAGCTCTTTCCATTTGGGATTAATTACTAGTCAAGTTATTTGAGGAGAATGATAAAATAAGGATGTGCTTGAGTATAGCAGAATGCTGCTTCTCCCTACAGTGCCCTCCAATAACTTGACACACCCGGACAAGTCACACTTTACCCCATGTTTTTCTAGCAATGTAACTCTCAGTATTTAAATTGGCTTCAAGGTACTGGTAGTTTCTCCAAAGAACTTTTAAAGTGGGTCTCCAACTCTGACTATTTAATGTGTTCTGCTTTGCTTCTCCAAAATCAGGAACTAACTGTGCAAATGGCTGATCTCAGCTCTGGAGCAGCTACATTTAGATGCCTTACAGACTAATGCCCTGGCGCCCAATAAACATCAGCATTGTGGAAGAGTCCATGGTTGGTAGCCAGGTGTTATTCATAACTCCATGTGGATTTCATTTAAAATTAGATTAAACTATGTTACGTTTTATTAGGGCAGTACATTGGTGTAATGGTTAACCCTACTGCCCTGCAAATCTACAATCCTATGTTTGAAATTCAATGCTAGTCTATGCGGAGTTGGCAGGTTCTCCCTATACATGTATGGGTGTTGTCAGTCTCTTTTTTATATTCTATTCATTTTCCAAAGATACTGTTCTGTGTAGGTGGAAAGTAGGCAGCATTAAATTACCCATTTGTGTATGTGCCATACAATAAACTGGGACTGGTGCCCTGTGCAGTTGTTTCCTGTCTTGTGACCAGTAATGCCAGGATAGGCTCCAGCCCCAAAGATCCTGAATTGTATTACGTGGGTTTGCCAATTTACATATGCATGCACTGTCTTATTAAGTGAATTTAGTCATAGTGCAAACGAGATGCATCATGTTTTAAAAATTCTCACACAAACTAAACAGCAGCAGCAATTTTTATGTGCTAAGATAGGACTGAAAACCATTCTAGAATTGAATAGAATATGAAAATGTTCCTTTTTATAATATGCCTTAATTTGTAAGCAGGTAGGTTTTATTTTTTAGATATTTCAGATTTTAGTATTCCTCTTGACTTTCAGAGTTGTGTAAATCATTTAATGGTGATCATCACATCAGCCTGGCCACCAATAGTGAGGTTACCTGCCTGTGATAGACTGGTTGCCCATCCTGGCTTGGTTCCTGCCTTGCATCTGATGCTGCCAAGATAGGCTCTGCCTACAACCCTTCACTGGGTCTTTGGGACAAATGAGCAGATGACTATGTTTCATCACAAGTACAGCTGTCTTCCTTTATGGAAGTCTTGTGTTTATTAACTTTGTGCAATGTGGATACACAACAAATGTCAGAATGCGATTGCCTTGTCTACAGACGTAAAAGCCTACTGCATAATATTTAATATACTTGATCATACTTAATCTTTTAACTTTTAAAGGTCAATAAGGATAATCTTAAATAAATTATACTGTAAAAAAATACCAGCATAAATTGTATACTTTGCTTTGTGGGATAAAATATTCCCATTCCTTCAATGGTTTTTGAACTTTGACTCCTGTGGCTTTGTCATATTTACTGATTTTGTAACTTTTTTTTTAAATGATACTTTAAATCAAGAGATCAGGAAAATGATTCTGTATGAATAAAAGAAGACGTGTGTTGTATCATCAATGAACAGAGCAGCATAAAAACACTATTGTAATGTTATAATACTTTTTTATGTGAATATTTTTTCAGTGTGATTGGAATACAACACAGAACACAGTGTATTATATTCAACAGTTGTTATTTTCTATTTTTTTAACAATATTAAATTTAGATTCTCTGTCATGTTTATGAACATAGCCTAATGAAATTATTGCTTGCATGTCTACAACATTTATATATATGTTTAATGTATATTATACAGTACAATAACTACATATATAAATGTAAGGGTCACCTTCACGGCTTCTGATTCCTCCCTGGGATGAGAGAGTGCAATGTCGCTAACTTCCTGTCCTTTTCCTTCCACAGTTCTGAGGGGCAAAATCAAGATGATGTCTTTTTTTTTGCCCATTTCGGTGACTCTGCCTTTTCCAGTAGAAGTCCTAAAAATTCCAGCCACTCACAGGAAGTGTCATTCATTCTTGAACCTGCATCCAATGAAAAAGGAGATGCATTGCTTTAGGCCCAATATAAAGGCATCTGTAAAATCATGGCCATTTAGTTATGTTTCCTTACAGATATTTTTTATATATTAAACAAGGTTTCCAAGGAGTTGCTGTTGAACATTTGTTCCTCTCTTCATTTGGTATCTAGGTATCTAGAGAGAACTTTGTTTTTTGGTGTTTTGTCTTGGTAGAGAAATATATTACTCTACTTTCCCCTTTTGTCTTATTAATATGTAGCTTTTGTCCAGAATGCCTCAAATCTCACAGGCTAACCACTGTTTATAAGGTATTATACCATATAACTTCTCCCCATCTTCCCTTCTACATTTATAACCTCAGGCAATTAGGTGTAGTAAAAGACAAGCAGGAGTTAAGCTACACATAAAATAATGTATTATTCATAATATTCATAAATAATAACAATATGTAAATTACATTTGAATATTGGCAACCATACAATCTGATAAATGGTGATGTGTGGTTTCAGGCGGCACACAGACTTGTTAGTTACTTAAAAATGTCTCTAGTTAAGGCATCATTTGCGGTCAGCTTTTTTCAGAAAAGGCCGCACACCTGTCTCAATATAGCTGCCGAGCTGTGCTCTTCATTGTGTTGTTCTTTTCAGTTCATGGTGTGAGATGGTCTTTCAGCAGTTTGGTAAGAGAGAGAGAGGGTGAGGGAGTGAGCAAATGTATAGGTTTTCAGTCCAACCCCTAGAGCCAGTAGGATGTCATGGTACTTAAAGGCTTCTAATACAAGCCAGTTCCAAACAGCCACACTTCAGACCAATGGGGGGATAGAAAATCTTCACACCTGCCCCCCAAACCATATGTTAATGTAAAGCTTGGTATTTAGGCAGCCTGGCTTTGTGTGGGGGTTAACAGAGAGACTTCAGAGGAATATTTAACAAACTTGTTTGAGGCACTTCCCCCCAACTCTGTCATAAAATTCAAAAAGATTCCATCCTAAAGGGGGTAAGGGGTTCTTAAACCATCAAACCATTGCTGTTATTATCTGTATTGTAACACTAATATTACATTGCTTTGTCTAAGTTACAAATAAAGACATAAAAAATATTTATCAAGTTGTATGCAAAATTTCACATCACAACAGTTGGATAGAAACAATTGTTCTGCTCCAGTTGCCAGATGGAATAACTGAGAAAAGAGATGGTGCAGGATATCTGATACTTTTTAACTCTCAAAGGCAGTAAGTGTTGCATATGTTCTGAAAAGAAAGTAGTTTATTCCAATATTATTCTGGACAACTTTTAAAGCCTTCCACAGTGCTTTCCATTCTCGAGCTAAGCTAGTGTCATACCTGGATATTACGAGGAATCCACTATACAGCTCTAGAAGTTAGTCAGACCAGAAGGAATCGTCAAGCTGTCCTGAGACATCTGAGGAAGTAGACGTGTTAGTGGCCTTTCTTGACAATGCATTGTGCTGACTGCAGTTCATCAGTGATTGCCATTTCAGGAAATATGAAGTTTAGATGGAAGTGTTGTCTGCCTTTTGCTTCCTGAAACCTATGTTCACCTCCTTGCTTTTGCAGGCATTAAGATTGACATCATTTTCCTGGCACAGCTGTTGTCAGCAGGTAAACCTCTACTTTCATCTGTTGCCTTTAACTTTTTTGGTTATTTTTGTCCTTTTGCATTTTGTGGGAGAACAATAGCTCAAATGTCATTGTGATTCTGTCTTGTATGTCGGCACTTTTTCTCTTCCACCATGCCCCTCTCCCCTCCTACCAGCATCTTCACTTGACTGGCAATGACACTGGAGACACCCACACATGAGCAATGCTTCTTTCATCAAACATGGTAGTTAGTGGAGCCCTGACGTTTTCCTTAGATCTCAATCTTCAATCCCCTTGGCAACCCAACTTATGCTGCTGCTTTTTCTCTTTTTGATTTAATGAGTAATGCATTGCTCATTTTATTTCCTGCCCTCTCATTTGCCAGCTTTGTTTGCTCTTCAACTTCTTTGTGTACTGTACCAACTTTTCCAAGACATGAACACAACTTTTTATAAGAGGTTAATAAACCTCTAGCTTCCAAATCTTCCTTTAAAGTAACACTGCTAGTGACTTCCTTTCCTCTATGATTGGTATTGCTCTTTGCTGTTCAGTGTTACCTATTTCACTGCTTTTCTAGTTCCCCCTTTCTTTTTCATTGTCAATTTCAGTCAATTTCAGTCACTTTAGTAATTTAAAGCCTTAGCTACTGATTGAAATTCCTATCTTTCTCAAAGCAACTACATTAAACAAAACTGAAAATTCACCATGAATGCCACTCTTATGGAGGCATTCATTATAGATAGATAGATAGATAGATAGATAGATAGATAGATAGATAGATAGATAGATAGATAGATAGATAGATAGATAGATAGATAGATAGATGTTTTGGTCATTTAAGTTTCTATTTTTCTTAACCTTAATTATCAGATTTTTTTCTTTTTGCTTTGTTTTGCTTTTAATGCTGCTTATCCTGCCTGTCTTTTGAAGATTAATCCTGAGTTTGGTGAAGAATTTCAGTACATAGTGGAAAATTCCTTATGTGCATACCATGGGGATTATTAATGTGATATCAAGAACTGGCCCTATTAGTCTTATTGGTGAGGTTATTGTTTAGCTGAGGTTATTATTTCTAATTCATGCTTATTTATTTAGCTGTTTTGGTGGATTATTTTTATGTTTTAAATGTTTTTTTTTATAATTACTTCTTGGCTATTTGTTTTAAAGAGTTTTCTGTTTTTCAATTTTTTGCTTTTTTAAAATGTTACTATGTCAATATAATTGGTTGCTTAACCTGTCTTTTGCACTTTGAGCCCTAGGTGACAGGGCCTCCTGACACTGAAATGGATTAGGCTGCCTTGGTGGGCTTATTTAAAGACCAGAGATGCCTCAGTTGGGTTCCTAGGCAATAGCTTATGTTTGTGTTGTTGATCTCCCCTTTATGGATCTCCCTTTTAAAATATTGTGGGTTCACATTTGGTTTATTGGTTTTGGAATACTTGTTCTTGTTTCTGGTTTTCAATTTTTGAATCGGGGAGATGGTTTGGTTCAATTTTTGTTTGCCTATTGGTTTTAGGCAACATTAGTTGTTTGCTCTATTTATGGACATTTTGTATTTGTTGTTCATATTTTTGAGAACATTGACCCTTTCTTATTTAATGAATTTTAAACCCATTAATATAAAGATTATAATTTTATTTCTTTAAGGCAGAAGCCTATCTGAAGTATTCAAATCTTCCAGTAGACTTCAGGAAGTCAGTCATATGACTAGAAAATATCTATTCATTTTAACATTTGGTGTGGCTTTACAGATCAATAACAGGAAAGACATTTTGAAGGCACACAGACAGATATAAGGAAGAAAGAAAGCAAACCAAATTTCCTACTAGAGAAAGACATTGGAAAAAAAATAAAAGAGCAGAGAAAAAGGTAAAAAACTGAAATGGAGACAGCAGTTATTATGAGTTAAAGTTACAGTTGTGGTCACCACATCTCCATACTACACTGTTAAGGTGCCTCACTGATAAACACACCTATACTGCATGAGCATGTGTCTGATTAAACAAATCTGGCATTTATCAAACACATCATGGAGTGATTTGGAGTGATTTCTTCCATTTTGCATGAGTTGCTAAGCTACAATACAAGCTTGTACCCAGCAATGTTGCCCAGGTTCCTGTTTTCAATACTGAGCCACAGCAAAATGTCAGAATTTGGCAGAAATTGACAATCCAGAGCAGACATATCCCACCATGTGTCTTATTCAGCTAATCTCTGGCTTCCAACCCATACTTTAATTGTTAATTTTTATCCTTACACAATTTCCCTACATTTTCCAAAGAGAACAGACATCTGTTTAAGGACACTGTCAAAGTATTGTGAGAGCTAGTGAGGTGGTAAAAATTTGGAAAAGTATCCAAAATCCACAGTAAAATAAAGGTGCTATTTTTTACACTGTCTCTGAATTTTCCAGCACATTTAGTTCAGGACTGTACAAAGCTTTTGAATATTTTTTGAGAAGAAAATAAAGTTTAAACGATGACATGAGAAAATAAATGCCACTTGTTACTAGAAATTAAGTTCTAACAGAAGCTCACAACAGAATTGAAATTGAAAATAATAGGAAATATTTTTCATAGAGGTATTTGAAAATACATGTATGTATAAAAATACCCAGCAAAGAAGCAACAACTTGGAAACCATTATTTCATATTATTATCAGGTCAATTTATAAAGTTAAGTGAATTTTGGGTTGCTCTTGTTTAATCTTTTACTCTCCTGGTTGAAGGTTTTGATAAACATTCCATGTCTCTAAATTTCATATTTTAGTTACTGACATCAAACGAGAAGATTGAAGAATATGGTGAAATTTTAGAACATCTGCTATTAAATCTGATTAGAGAAGTTTCACTCCCAAAATTTAACAAGAATAAATTTCTTTCTTATAATGGATTGAATTTACTTTAATAGCTAGCTGTAGGGGTAACTTGTTAATAGAGACTTTTATGAAAGGTAATTTGCACATCTCTCTATTAGAAAAAAAAATCTTGGAAGGCTTGGAAAGAGACAAGATGTGATTTTCTCCGTTTTCACCATTTAAGAGGGGGTTTCAGAGGAGCGACCACATCTCCTTAGCGTGTGCTCAGTCACCCACCTCACAACGTGAGCAGCAGAGACGCGAAGTGGCTGGCGCATAGTGTGCCTCAGGGGGGTGGGCAAATGAAGCGGGGGGGGTGCAAAGCACCCTAGTAGTCTTTGCTAAAAGCTGAGAAATAAGGATCAGGCTGACATGTGTAGTATCCTGACACACTATACTTGATTCAGCCATTGCATATTCAGTGAGAGCAGGTTACTCTTCTCAAATGCACGAACTAAGATGTCCACTGCTCCTGTGAATTTACCAATACTCTGACAGGCTAAGGGAGCTAAACCTCTTAGATTCTGAGCAGGTGAGGCTGGGTGGAGGCCCAATCCACCTTTTCAAAATTCTCAAATGAATGAACTAAGTTGATTCAGCAGAATACAGGGATATTCATAATGAAAGAACAGATTTAAAAAATGTATTTCCAACAAACTGTATAAGACAGAAACACATTTTGTACAGCACTGGATAGAGGAAAGTTTAAAAAGTTTGGTTCTATGGTCCTTGAGGTTGCATGCACTCATTTGTAGCATGACAAACATCAAAATAGTAGACCATTTCTTGCCACACACCAGTCAACTGGTCCCTAGTTACTGAATTCACAGTTTCCTCATTTCAATGTTGCAAATCTTGAAGATTAAATGGCATTGGTGGATCCTTCCAATCCATCGTCCTGGAATGGTGTCATTCAGGTAACACCGGACCGTCATGCAAGATGGTGCCCCGCCTCATTTCCACTTGGAGGTCCAGCGTTACCTTAATGACACCATTCCAGGATGATGGATTGAAACAGGTGGACAAAAAGATCTTGCTCATTGTCTATGGCCTCCCAGGTCTCCAGACCTTACCTCCTGCGATTTGTATCTATGGGGTTATATTAAAGAAAGAGTGTTTGTTCCACCTATGCCTGCTAATCTTCATTGAATTGAGGAAGCTGTGGATTCAGTAACTAGGGACCAGTTGACTGGTGCGTGGCAGGAAATGGTCTACTGTTTTGATGTTTGTCGTGCTACAAATGAGTGCATGCAACCTCAAGGACCATAGAACCAAACTTTTCAAACTTTCCTCAATCCAGTGCTGTACAAAATGTATTTCTGTCTTATACAGTTTGTTGGAAATACATTTTTGAAATCTGCTCTTTCATTTTGAATAGCCCTGTACTTTCGAATGAAATAGTGAATTACATGTAGTAGTTCAGGACACCCATGGAACTTAATAGAAAGTGAATTTAAGTCTGCAGCTAGAAAACACTTCCTTACACAAAGAGTTGTGGGAATCTGGCACAAACTGTCAATTCATGTGACTGGAAAGGACACCTACACAAGTTTTAAAAAATGATGAATGGCATATTGGGACAACTTAGCTATTAACTCAGCAAAAAAAATGTAAATCTGAAAGATCTCCTTTGTTTGTGAAAATGCTTTTATGTTTTTGCTGATGGTGGCAAAATGGTGCCTGAGTTTACCACTACTACCTGATTATCTGACGTCCGGTGTTCAAATCCCACCCAGCCCTTTGTTATGGCAAGTTTTCACATTCTGCCTGGTTTCTCTGCATACACCAGTTTATATCTTGTATCCAAAAACATGCATGTTAGGTTAATTGGTTATTCTCAAATGTCCCAGTGGGTGTGTGCATACGTTAGCCTTTGGAGGACTGATATCATGTCCAAGGTTGTGATGTTGCCAGGGTATTATCTGGTTATCTGAGAAGCTAAATTTAATTTGGTAATAGAATATGTGGAACAGCCTGTATATCATTTACTTATCTGGCGGTGTACTTATAATGCATTTCTTGTGCAGCTTCCAACAGAACCCCCTCTAGTGATATTTATAGTCAGGAATTTGAAAGAAATGTGGAATTACAAGCACATTTTGTTTTGCTCAAGGTGTGGCCCCTACACTGTCATGTAAACTCTGTCCCAGAATGGAGAAAGTTTTAAAATATTCTGCAATACTCTGCAAACTCTTCTACTTTAAATGTTAGATGTGAGTTGTATTGATTACACATTCATAGATTCCCACGAGTTATGTTATGGGAAATGTGCTCTTAAGGTTGCAAGGGTTTTAGTTGATGCACAGTTAAAAAACAACTCTTGGTAGCAGCTACTTCTTGTTGTTTTCCAGATTCCTGGAAACTGATAAAAAGTTGTTTATCTTTATAGGTGTAAGTTTATAGAGTCATTTAGTATAGTGACATTCTTACTTTTATGTGCGACAGTGTTACCTGTTGTAAAAAGAGAAAATGAAGTGCAGGCCACAAAATACACCAAAAGGCCAGGTCAGGACCTTCACTGACCTCCTTAGAGATAGGCCTCACCCCAGGCAGCCTGAGCACTAACTCAATAGGCAGGCTTTGGCCTGCAAAGTCCCATAATGGGGTTCAGACTTTTAAATTAAAAAAAAACTTTAAATGTTCAAGATGCACAAAATTGCCCTCCGTACAAATATAAGAACAAATAAGGATAAACTATAACGCATTTGATTTAAAAGACAAGACTAATGAAGAGTCTTTATAAATTAAAGATTTATTTCGGGTAAGCAGCAAGAGAACAAGAAAAGGACATAAGGCAAACTAAGGCAAGAGGATATTCCTAAGAAGTAAATTAGTTCAAATCCACTATCCAATAGTAAAAATCCTTAAATAAAAGTAAAAATCCAGAAAAATAGAAAAATCAACACAATATTCACAACATGATCTTTACTGCACAAACTCCAGTGAACCGCTGTTGAGACCAACTCTTCACCAGAATATCAATGTGGAAGGTGGGCCGAGCAGCAGCGATCTCAGGGTAAATCTGCCTTTTCGGGTTCCACAGAAGACAAGAATCATAAGAAAACAACTTAAAAACAAAATGCATTAAATAATTTTTAAACAATATAATATTAATAAAGGCGGCACAGTGGCGCAGTGGTAGCGCTGCTGCCTCGCAGTAAGGAGACCTGGGTTTGCCTCCCAGGTCCTCCCTGCGTGGAGTTTGCATGTTCTCCCCGTGTCTGCGTGGGTTTCCTCCGGGCGCTCCAGTTTCCTCACACAGTCCAAAGACATGCAGGTTAGGTGGTTTGGCGATTCTAAATTGGCCCTTGTGTGTGTCCTGCGGTGGGTTGGCACCCTGCCCAGGATTGGTTCCTGCCTTGTGCCCTGTGTTGGCTGGGATTGGGTCCAGCAGACCCCTGTGACCCTGTGTTCAGATTCAGCGGGTTGGAAAATGGATGGATAGATGGATATTAATAAAAATACATAAAAACATATAAAAAATAACAAACAATAAAAATAGCAACTAAATGAAAGTATACATTTACTGGCTGAAACATTACATCACCATTCTCTGGGACCATGATTAGTGAGATGAAATACTATGAAACACCAGTTTTCTGTACCTGAAAAATCTTTTGTCAGATTACTTTAACCCTGCCTAGATCCTTCATAAAGAACTTTCTTTGTGGTGCTGTCCAAGCCTGAACATCTGGATGCACTCACTGAAACATATTACGAATCTGCACATTTTACTTCATGTCAGGCTACACTCTCCAACATTTAAAAGCTGGAACTTCATCTAAAGCTTCCTATCTAGGGTATGAACCCTCAGCAGCACAGATTTAGGAATTTCTGGTCTCCATTGCAACTTACTTGGAATGACATACTCAATAAGATAAAAGGCCAGCTTTGTAAAACAAAGGTTAGTATGCTTGGTGACACATGCCTGAAAAATCTCATAGAACATATATAGAGAGCTTATTACACTATTAAGCTTATTGTAGCTTGTTAAAACTATCACAATAAGAAGTGTATCAAATATTCTGCTTTAAAGGTAAAATTTTAAGCAGTTTTCTGACCAGGATTAACACATAGTGAGGTTTGCACAGATCATTATCTTTGGTAGAAAGACACTTTATGACACATCACTAGCTTCCTTAACTAACATTCACATCATACTAATTGGATTCATTTTCAAAATTTAATGTCCAAAATATTTTGTTCACTCCATTTAGTGATAGATGATCCTTAACTCAACACATTTAAATTCTGACCAAGAGAGGTCTTGGAGCATGTCACTTGAATTGACAGTTCCAGCTGAGAGAAGCAGATGATCTAGTAAAATCCTTTTGAGATTTTTCTCCCATTAATTGATGAGCTAGAAACTGCATTTTGTTTAAATCCAGTGTATGCAATGGGATCTGTATTGTAGAAAAGCTTTATTGACAGCTTAGATCAGTTATGTTATGAGCCCAAACTGTTTGTACCATATTATCAAAAATTGATTTTATCCCTTGAAGATTCAGTTTCTTCATACCTCTTTATTAAAATAGCTGTTATTTATATGTTCTTCTGAATTGTTATGTTTTTTGAAAAAAAGAAAAGGCAGAAAGAATGATTGTCAAAAATTTAGAAAGCAGGAACAGATAGCTTTACTATAAAAAAAATAACAGCTTTTATCCTGAATGGTACAGAGGTACAGGGCTTACTGCAACTCTTTCAAAACTCTGGAAACCTGAGTTCAGATTCTGGACAAATTCCACTCTTGTGAAGTTCACATGTTTTCCTCATATCCAACTGGAGGGTTCCTTCAAGTACTCTGGTTTCCTCCAATATTTTGAAGACATATACCGTATTTTAATATGACTCACAAAGTATGTGAGTGTGTCCTGCAAGATCCCTGCAAGGAGTCCCAATAGAAAGCAGTTCTGAAGCCCCTGAATTGTTTTCTGGCTAGAACATAAAAGATACCCCCATGGTCATTTCATAGGAAAACCTGCAGTTAAGGATAAGATGGATAAATGGACTAACAAGTAGCCAGAATGAGAAAGCTATGGAACATATGGAAGAGGAAAGTGGTGGTTAGGTTAAGGTGGGTAAATGAATTATGTGTCCCAAGTGATAGACAGGGCTGCAGGGTCCAGGCCATTAAGCCCTGTAGATTAGCCAGGGTTTCATTTTTAATTTTGTTGCATTGGTATTCCCATGTTCACCCTTTACTTGCGTTTCTTATTTTTCTGAGCAGAGCATACTCTTATACATTCTTTGCCTCCTTGTTGTTAATTTGGTTTTAGGGACGGCTCAAGAGTGCTCTCTAGTGTTTATATGTAGGACTAACTGAATAATTAAGAAATCAATATATAAGGTGCAAGAGGAAATGTGCAATGAATAATTGGAAAGAAAGTAACAAGATGTTTTAATTTGAGATTTAGTGGAACTGTTGATAAGAGGAAAGCAAAAAGTAACAGATTATGAGTTAGTTTTTATATCAACTGTGATGTATACTAAAAGCTATTCTAGCTCTATTCTGTAATAAGTGTTTACCTCAGACTGCTCAGTAGTATAAAATGAAAATCACAAGAACTGATCCATATTCCTCTCAACATGTGTGTTTACTGATAAAGCCAATTTACACAACTTGTCTGTTTTGTAGCCGCAATCCGTTGTGCCTGATCTTAGAGTTAACAGACACACAGTCAGGGAGAGCTCTTCCATTTAGACAAAGTAGATGGTCACCTAGTGTGGCAAAATGTGGGTGGCTACTTTTAAAAGACTCTGACTTATTAACACTTGGACTTGTTGACACTTTTTCTATAGTGTCGTTTCTTGTGACTGAAGACAGAGAGATATAATTAAAGTTAGTAAAAAATCTTTTATTAATACACACCAGGCAAGGGTAAGATGACAGAGAAGCACAGTCCTAGGACACCTGCCCTTCGTCTGCCTCGAGGGGTCGGTGTCCCAAATTTTTTATAGGGCCTTTGTCTTATGACTTTAGTTGCACAAGAATTTCAAAACATTACATCTTACAACATTTTGCTTGGATCAGCATTTACCACATCCTTTAAGTTCATCAGTTGGTCACTTGTGGTTTTTTGTTCGTTAGGAGAAACAAGAAGTTGCACTTGTCATGTGCACTATGGACAAGACAGGGTCTGCATGGCTTTTGTCACGTACACCAGATTGATCAAACTGTTTATTATTTTTCCACAGACTCAATGCAACTGTCTGATTCCTGTTATTCAGATTATATTGTTTTAGATTATTTTCAAATTCTAGCAATGTTTGGTCTTAATGTCTGATGACCTACA
Source organism: Polypterus senegalus (assembly GCF_016835505.1). Lineage (NCBI taxonomy): Eukaryota > Metazoa > Chordata > Cladistia > Polypteriformes > Polypteridae > Polypterus > Polypterus senegalus. Next base: position 222,661,226 of record NC_053154.1, on the reverse strand, counting down.
CAAGCCTATTAGGAGTGGTCTTCCAAATTTCAGGATGCATTGCACCGAGCATCTCGGAGGTTCTCATTACATGGAACATTCTCGCTTGTTTGTTTTCTTCAGGAGCAGGTTCGTAGTTTTAATTTGGTCTTCATTGGTACCTACTTGTCATAAACAGGATTAATTTTAGGCAAAGAGCACAATTAATAATCCAACAATAACATAAACAAAAACAACAATAATAGTAATAATAATAATACTAATCCTCAAACTGGCATAGCATAGGACACACAGTTAGGGCAAAATAAAATTAAAACAGCAATGCCATGACATTCTTAGCATGCTAAAAATGTTCTCCATATCCCATCTCTCACTGGTAAAACGCTGAGGTTGTGCATTGATTGGATAACTATATTGCACTATTTGCATGTGTGATCAAGGATACAGTAAACAGGAATCATGGGTAACTGTTTAAAGATAATCATTATACTTACAGTTTCATTAAATTCTATGATTATATTGTCAATTATTATAGTAACCTAAAATTAACATGTATACATTCTTACTTTGTAAGATTACAAGTACGTTGACATCATTATTGTAAGCTACATCTTACGCAGGCATGGATTAAATACACATCTACATAATATAACTACATCTTAAGTGGTAATTTGATTATGAAATGCAAATGTAATGTTATTTTTTTATTGAGAGAAACATGAAAATAAATAAATATGGCCTTCTAATAATGCCCACTCCTAACGTGTTTGCTAAAATGGCATCCCTCACTGGTGTATTTTTGTAAAGAGATGTTGCTATAACCAGAAGTGGAAAAAGTTTGGAAAAATCTACTGAAATAAGAAATATAACTACATAGGCAACACTTTGCTCAAGTAAAAATAAACATATCTGAATTGAAAACTACTAATTTAAAAGTAACAAAATATGCTTGCAGGAAAAATTACTCAATAAAAATACAGCTTAAAAAATTAATAAATTAGTATAAATTAGTAAATATCCTCAAATATCCATGCAGTACATTGGAAAGTATAAACAGAATAAACATAGCAATAAGATTGGAAGATTGAGAATTCAATAAGGCTGCTACATTCTTTATTTAGAGTTTGTTTAAAAAATTTTTTCATGTACTGTAGATAAACTTGGCAGAAAATCTCACATGCAAAACCGCAACTGTCAGTTTTTCTGTTAAATGTGAAATTATTGACTGATTAAAAGATTAAATTTCAAACATAGAACAAATATGACAGTAGGATCCAGTGTTGTCTCTTTGTTTGTGGCTTTCTCCTGGTTTTCAACATAGGAAAATATTTTCAATTTTAAACCAAAATCTAAATAAACAACACAACAGCCGCTGTGACTTGAAAATGTCTCATTGTCTGCTTCTAGGAAAATTGAATCTTTCATCAACCGCAAAGTGCCTCATACTCTCCCTCCCTGGAATGAGGTTTAAATGTATGAAAACAATATTTTTATTACTACATGTGAGCTATACTAATTACAATTTAAAATCAATAGGGGTGCTATATTATTTAGATTGTTATTCTAAATAATAACTCATCACTGCCTGTTACTCTACTAGTGCACATCACTGAAGTAACCTTTATATTCCAAATACTCAATACTCAAGACATTATGGCTACAAATACCTGATGCACAAGAAATCAGAATGGTCTCTAAATATCAGTTGACAATGCAATCTGTAGTTACAATTATAAAGTATAATTTGAGACAGTAAAATCTCCAGTAAAAAAAAAAAACAGTTTTCCAAAAAAAATGCAGATAAAAGGCTTTTGAATCCAATTGATATTATCCAAGTACAATCAGCACAGAACCAGCATAAAGAAGCAAATTTTTAAAACTCAAACCGCATTTAAAATGTTATCTCTAAACAGCAAAGCAGAACACCTATTATTCAACTACTATATAATACAGTGGGATGCAAAAGTTTGTTCAACCTTGTTAATAGTCATTATTTTCCTGTATAAATCGTTGGTTGTTATGATAAAAAATGTCAGTTAAATATATCATATAGGAGACACACACAGTGATATTTGAGAAGTGAAATGAAGTTTATTGGATTTACAGAAAGTGTGCAATAATTGTTCAAACAAAATCAGGCAGGTGCATAAATTTGGGCACCACAAAAAAGAAATGAAATCAGTATTTAGTAGATCCGCCTGTTGCAGAAATTACAGCCTCTAAACGCTTCCTGTAGGTTCTAATGAGAGTCTGGATTGTGGTTGAAGGTATTTTGGACCATTCCTCTTTACAAAACATCTCTAGTTCATTCAGGTTTGATGGCTTCCGAGCATGGACAGCTCTCTTTAACTCACACCACAGATTTTCAATTATATTCAGGTCTGGGGACTGAGATGGCCATTCCAGAACGTTGTACTTGTTCCTCTGCATCAATGCCTTAGTGGATTTTGAGCAGTGTTTCGGTCATTGTCTTGTTGAAAGATCCAGCCCCGGCGCAGCTTCAGCTTTGTCACTGATTCCTGGACATTGGTCTCCAGAATCTGCTGATACTGAGTGGAATCCATGCGTCCCTCAACTTTGACAAGATTCCCAGTCCCTGCACTGGCCACACAGCCCCACAGCATGATGGAACCACCACCATATTTTACTGTAGGTAGCAGGTGTTTTTCTTGGAATGCTGTGTTCTTTTTCCTCCATGCATAACGCCCTTGTTATGCCCAAATAACTCAATTTTAGTTTCATCAGTCCACAGCACCTTATTCTAAAATGAAGCTGGCTTGTCCAAATGTGCTTGAGCATACCTCAAGCGGCTCTGTTTGTGCTGTGGGCGGAGAAAAGGCTTCCTCTGCATCACTCTCGCATACAGCATCTCCTTGTGTAAAGTGCGAATGGTTGAATGATGCACAGTGACTCCATCTGCTGCAAGATGATGTTGTAGGTCTTTGGTGCTGGTCTGTGGGTTGACTCTGACTGTTCTCACCATTCGTTGCTTCTGTCTATCCAAAATCTTTCTTGGTCTGCCACTTCGAGCCTTAACTTGAACTGAGCCTGTGGTCTTCCATTTCCTCAATATGTTCCTAACTGTGGAAACAGACAGCTTAAATCTCTGGGACAGCTTTCTGTATCCTTCCCCTAAACCATGATGGTGAACAATCTTTATCTTCAGGTCATGTGAGAGTTGTTTTGTGACCCCCATGTTGCTACTCTTCAGAGAAAATTAAAGGAGGAGGGAAACTTACAACTGACCCCCTTAAATACTCTTTCTCATTATAGGATTCACCTGTGTATGTAGGTCAGGGGTCACTGAGCTTACCAAGCCAATTTGAGTTCCAATAATTAGTTCTAAAAGTTTTGGAATCAATAAAATGACAACGGTGCCCAAAGTTATGCACCTGCCTGATTTTGTTTGAACAATTATTGCACACTTTCTGTAAATCCAATAAACTTCATTTCACTTCTCAAATATCACTGTGTGTGTCTCCTATATGATATATTTAACTGACATTTTTTATCGTAACAACCAACAATTTATACAGGAAAATAATGACTATTAACAAGGTTGCCCAAACTTTTGCATCCCACTGTACTTGTGGTTGTGCGGCACACCGTTAAATACATGAATGTTGAAAAAGGAAAAAACAGACATGCAGACAGTTGTTGCAGGATTTATCAGGCAATAAGCAGAAGTACTTCTATTTTGTCAGTTGTTGATCAATTGAAATGTGTGCTTAGAGGCGCACAGCACGTGTTTGTCGTCAGTGTAACGTCAAAGGAGTTTTTCTGCTCAGCTCTTCATGTGACCAATTCTTGTGTGTTGCACGCACTGCAAAAGACAGGTGATATGCACTCAGTATTACAAGTCTCAGTGCTGAGCTTTCTGAAGCAAAACATTTTGGAAGTGCCCACATTCTTATGCAGAAAATTACTGATAAATATTACAAACTTACCAAATAAGTAATGGTCTATGTGTTTAATGCAGCTCACATTATGCACTAAACGGGAACACTTTTTAAAAATGATGTCACCTGTCATACCGGCTTATTCTTTTGGTCAACTCAGCACTGCTTCATTTGTAACAATAACTGGTTATCAGAAATTGACTCTGGTAATTTTCCGTGCCATTAACTATCAGTTTTTTTTTTTTACCATTTATGCTCTATTTTAAACACCTCACAAGTGTAAACATCAGTTTACCTCCATGGGTATTTGTAAACTTCAGGTAGAGGATCTGTAAGCAGGTAACTCCACCATTTTTGAGGTCCAGTTTACATCACATGGTGAAGCTGTTTGGTTTTATGTCCTTGAGATTGAACTGTTCTTCTAAATGTGATCAGTGTCTTATATGTTTTTTATACTTTCGATGCTACCGCTACATCTGGAACTTTCTGCTGCATCTTTCTCTGCATAGTTATCTCCACATGTAGCAGAAACATAAAGTCACTGCTGATGAGATTTAAGGCACCATCAGTATAGCCAATATACTGGATCATTACACCATGATATACTGAGATGCATCTACTTACTGAAATAAGAAAACTGCATGACCGTTATATTATTTATTGGAATATTTAATTCTTCTAGATCATGACTTCCCCCACCCCCAAATTTTTGCATATAGTTTGATATTAATTTAATTTTAATTTTGAATACAGTCAATCAATTATACTCTGTAACGACCTGCCTTGAAAATATAAGGAAGTAGGATTGTTACTAAATAAAGATAAATTTTTAAAAGTAAAAGTATTTCAATATTAACACACTTTAAACAGTACAATGCTCTACCAAATCTACTCAAGTCGAGTAATGAAATTAAATGTAATTTGTTACTTTCCACCACTGGCTATAAGTAATCAAACATCCCCCTTGACATTCTCAAATTGTAAATTCACTGTTTTGTTTCCAACTCCTTCTCATTTTGCTAACCCCAGTCCAGGCTCCTTTCTAGGGCCCTACAGATTTCTATGTACAGGACTGGCAGTGATGATTCCTCCCAAAGCACGGGGTTTGTTGGGGCACCATTTACAACTTGGGCTAGGGCAGAAAAAACCCTGGAACTGGCTCTGTACGCAGTAACCACATTTAGTGAGTCTCATCTTGGAGGGAGATAGCCCTGAGAAATATTGGAATGCCTTTGTCAAAGATTTTATTCGTTTAGTTGAATTTGTCTTTGACAATAAAAGGTCCACGATCCAGCCTTAAACCATTGGCTTGTTTCCAAACTTTCCACATTAAACTTATAAGGCAGAAATGAACTGCTTTTACATTTGCATAAGGAACCACAATAGAAACAAAACAAAGGTGAAGATCTGGCTGGTGGTCTTTTTCTGTTACAAACAAGAGCTACAATATAAAGAAGGTATGTCATTTAATCAAATACATGTGATATTTGTATACTTACCCGCACAGAAAACACAGAGCAAATTACAATTTTTTCAGCTACTGATGGATATTTCCTTGTTCATGGTGACCAGTTTACTTGATTCTTCTATCTTCTTTGACATTCACTTTCAAAAAGGGTATTGTTACAAAGTTAAATTTGTAAGTCTTCTTCAACACTGTTGATACGTTTGACTGCTAGCTTGCTAAGTCTGAACAATTTTCAAGGAAGAATGGCAAAAAAATTGCAGTGTCCAGATGTTCAAAGTTGAAAGAGGTCACAAACTCAAGGCTGTCATGACTGACAAAGGTGCTTTTGCTAAATACTGACTAGACGGGTGAATACTTATGCACTCAAGTGCTTTTTGTTTTATATTTGTAGTTATTTGTTAGTTAAACCCCTTTGCAGAGATATGTCTGCATTATGGCACTAAAGCCTTTTTTTTTAAATTGATCAGATTTAGAAAAGCCAAATTAAATCAATGAAGATTTGCTGTCCTATAATAAAATATGAAAACCCGTAAGAGTGTGTTTAGCTTTTATTAACACTCCATATGTGAGAAATGATCACAACGCTATAAAACTTGCATATATCGATAAAGTGTATTTATTCTGCTTCTTAGAAACAAGTGTCCTTCACTTATCTTAATATAAGATGTCACACACGTGTGACTAGGAGCGAGCCAAGTGGACTAAGTGGAGGTAATTACCCGCCAAGCCAGGATGTGGCGGGTGCTCTATTCCTATTTCTGTTACTTTGTATCTGTGCAGGCCAAATTACGTGAAAACTGCCTGATCTAACATCACTCCCTGTTCCGGTGCCCAGAATGACGTCACTTCCTGTTTTGGTGTCCAGACTGACATCACTTCCTGTTCCTGCGCCCTGACTGATGTCCCTTCCTGTTCCAGTCAAATGACATCACTCCCGGTTCACAGCATATAAAACCTCTATCTTTCCAAACCAGTTCAGTTCAATCCTGGAACTCAACTTAACAACAACTCCTTGTTTTTCTTTAAACCTTTTGCAGCCAGGGACAATATACTGGTGGCTACCCCAAACCTTTCCAGTGTGTTGAGACTCATTCTTTCACAAAGAGTGGTCAGGGAAACTCCATTTACAGAGAAAGGTAAGGGAAAAAAAGTAGGAGCCTTACCGAAATGTCTAATAATTATTCACATTGCCAAAAACAAAACTGATAACTGATTATTGGATTGGGCAATTAGTATTAATTGATACATTCCTTTTGTCCCAACCCTCTATAACTTATTTTATTTTTTTTAATATATTAGACTTAGTCCTTGAGCTTGTGCTGTTTTTATGCTATGACAAAATGTAATAGAGTTTAGAGTGTTGCCACTGTGACCTGCACCAGGACAGGCAGATTTCAAAATGAATAAACAAACTTCCTTTTTGTTTACCACAGTGAAATAAAAATATTTCATGAGTATATGGAAATCTGAAATTTTGCTAACTAGACATCTGAATGTGATATGTGATGGATATAAACTCAGCGGTTAGTTTTCACAGACCCAAAATTTCATCAATAGAGTATTTTGGATAACGAATGATTAACAGCTATGACCGCCACAGTACAATCACAATAGCCCAGGAGCCTGAGTTTGATTCCTTACAGTTTGCACATTCTCTGTTTGTCTGCATGATATTTATTAGAATAGTACAACAGTAGAACCATTTTAACAAGAACAGGTTTAGCCCAACAAGCTTGTCACTCCAATGTATCTAATTTCTCCAAAATAACATCAAGTAGGATTGTATAATTTTAGGAAAATATCTCATTGTGATATTTCTTATCAATATTGAGATTCCCATTTACATTATACAGTAATAACTTTCTGTTTCTAACTTTACTGCTTTATATGTAAGGATGAAATTGCCCCATTTATTGATTTAAACAGCACTATTATATAACTTTTTCAGCTATTGAAAACTATAAATGTTATTATAAAGTGGATACTTTGCTTTCTAAAGTCCTAAACTTGCCAGACATTGATTATGGACTTTACATTGATCCAGCATTAGCCAATGTGCCTTGCCTCCCACGCTAAATATGGTTCTCCTTTGCACTCTGCTCTACTGAGATACTGTATCTTGCAGAAGCCATGTAATATAAAAAGTAATACAATATGACATTGCATTTTTAAATCCAGGTCACAGAAGCCCCCAGGACATAAGGGTACAAAGGTAGGCCAGGATGCATACTCACACACAATGTCAAGGGACCATGTTAATGTCACCAATTAATTTTACATGTACATTTTTGGGATATGAGGGTTAAAAATGGTGTACCTGAAGAAAAAGCCACACATACAAATGTGAGACCATGCGGGCTGCACACGCATAGCAGTTGGATACAGAAATTGAATTCAGGATGCTGAATCTGTGAGGCAAAAGCAGCAAAATGGTAAAGAGAATGGAGGAATTTAGAACAGAAGCTCTATTGACCACTGCATGGATGACACAAAAAGGTTACAAGCCTAAAAGTTTAAATATTACCTGTGATGTCAGTCTATACTGATGTGCTTATGAGTTACTAAAAGCTCTAATCATCTCACATGCCAAAGTTCAAAGTTTATTGTAACTGTAATATACATACAATTAAGTAAAAAGTGCCTAATAATCTCTTCCAAAGAATGTTGATGATAATCTGTTGGAGGAGAGCCGTAATGGAGTACACTATATGTTGATAAAAGAGAACATTTACCATGCATTCTGATTATACAGTGAGACTCCTCCCTGGAAAGGGGTTTGTTGTTGTTGCTTAACTGCTTAATTATTTAGTTGAGTCTGACTCTTCATGACCTGATGGACTTCATGCTATGCCTTTCTAAACAAAACTGCTTCTTTGAGTTACTTCAAATTATAAGCAGAGTGTCAGTAATGCTAACGATCCATCTTCATCTCTGTTCTCTTTTTACCTTCCGTTTTCCCCAACATGAGTTTCTTCTTCAAGGAGTCCTGTCTTCTCATTATGTGGCCAAAGAGTCTGAGCTTTTCTTTAATAATGAAACCTTCCAATAAGAAGTCTGGTTGTATTATTGATTTGTTGGATCTTCTTGCTGTCCAAGGAGCTCACACCAGTCTTCTCCAGCACCAAAGTTGAAATGTGTTGATTATTTCATCTTCAGCTTTAATGATACTCCAATTCTCACAGCCATATGTCTCTACAATATGGACTTTTGTTGACAATGTGATGTCTCTGCTCTTTAGGTGTCTTGTTTAAATTTGCCATAGCTCTCCATCCCAAAAGCAAGCACAGTTTAATATCATGGCTGCAATCTACAGATACCTTTGAGCTAAGGATAACAACACTTGTTACTACTTCTTCTTCTATTAGAAAAGAATCGGCAGGGATGGGTGACATCATTTTGGTTTTGCAAGCCAGCTTTGGTACTTGATCCTTTCACTTTCATCAGAAGGTAATACGTGGCAAACCATTTTGTTTAGGCCAACTACAATAGTTTAACATAACGTTATCATACCAACTTAATACACTCCCGGGTCACAGAGCCCATCTGGTAGCACTAGGCACAAGCAAGAAAAAAACCTGGACAGAGTACCAGCTTCACACACTTCAGTAAGTTTGTCTGCTCAAATCCTATCAGAATGCACTCTTGATGTGCAAATTTGCTTCCTATTCCTTGAGCCTTTAAACAACAAAGATGATATTCACATTGTTGGAAATGCATTTGGGTTACTGGATGCCAGCATATAATAATTAAACTGGATTTATACGATGAAATTCAAAGTGAAACTCAGGATTTTGCCAGAAAGTAACTCAGCAGCAGTGACCAATACAGATTTGATGCCAAGAATATGAAATTGTGTATATGTGCTAGTCAGAACAAGAACCATTCATTTATGTGTAATGAAAGACATATTTATTTGATCATTTTTATTCTCTGTACTTAGACAGAATGTCCAAAAGCAATATTAAAAAGGTTTAACAATAAAATATCTTGAAATACCCATTGGATATATATTTCAAAGGAAGTGGGGTATCATTTTACATATACATCTGTGTTTTGTAAAGTGACAACTATTACAGTATAAAAAACACAAAAACAAAACAAAAGAAAAAGAAAAACAGGAAGACATTGGCATATAAAACAAAAAGCATTAATGTCTTTCCAAGCATATTTCTACCCCTTAGTATAAACCAGAAAATAATCACTTGAAAGGTAAGGGCCTGTTCAATCTACTGGGGAAGCAAAGCAGACTAAACAAAGTTCTTCTTAGTATTAAAGATTTATTTTGCCCGACTGCCAGCAGGATCAGTGTGCAATAGTTCCAAAGGTAGCACTTGTCTCCAGTCACTTCCTGTCACTTCCTGCAAGGGCTCATTGTGCAAACTGGACCAGCAGCTGAGAGCTCCAGTCAAGGATCAATCTCCTCAGGAATGATGGTGAGCACAGCATCCTCATTTCCACGGCGTACCACTACTCGCAAAGTGCTGTCCTTCTTGATGGCGTCACTGACATCGCTAGCTGAGGTGACTGCCTGGCCATTGATGTTGATGATTACGTCATGCTCCTTTAGACCTCCTCTGAAATGATAAGATTTATCATCAATTAATCATCATTATCTATTTATATGTCCATTTCAAAAATGAGGAGTGGCTATCTTCATCAGCAATGGGGACAAAAATAGAAACATGCCCTTGATGGGGTGCCCGTCTATTGCAGGGCACACTCCCATACACTTCTGTAATCACTCACACAGGAAATGATTCTTGTCATAACTTTCCTGTTTGTTATGACAGGTCTAGAAGGTGATCTCTGAAAATCTATATGTGTGGTGTTTGCACATTCTTACTATTTTCTTTCATGCGGACGAATTTTCCTCTTACATCCCAAAGCTAAGTATCCATTTTAATGGCTTGGAGTGAGAGTGAGAAGATGCATGATCAGGATTCGTTCATGCCTTGTATCTAAAGCTACTGGAATTAGGTCGAACACCCAACAATTCTATAGTCTGGGTAAGCAGGTTAGAAAAAGGACTTAGGCTTGTTAGAACACTTGTGATTAACATGTCCTTGTGTTGACCTGAGTAATGGCACCTTTTCAGCATTTATTGGGATACTAAGATTATTGCAAAAGGAGTATTCCTTGAACAGAAAACTAAAGAAATGAGACACAGTAAGGAAAATAAAAAAAATTAAAAAATAAATCAATACATCACACTAACAGACTTCAAATATACTCTTATAATCAGAAGGACTTGAGTCAACACAAATATACCATATTTCCAACTTTTGTCACACTTAAGGCCTCATCACATTAAATGACTTTACAAGTAATCGCTAGTTGTACGCTTCATTTATATAATATTAGTGAGTCTAGTTGTAGGGGTAGGCTGTGACGATGTGGGTTCGGCTCCACACTCCCATCGCTGTTTGGGAGCCCTTGAACCCTACACCGTCGATAATGTCACCGAGTTGAGCTAGACAGTTGAGGCAACAACATAGCAACATAGCAAGGGGATGGTATAAAAAGGTGCATAGTGCTTTTATTAAAAGACAATCAAAAACAAAGTGTCCAATAAATAGTGCTGTGCAGCTCCAAATTCATTCAATCATTAAATAAATAATCCATTAAAACACGTGGAGGTTAAAAACAATAGAAAAACAATCCTTTAAAACCAGAGGTTAAAATGTCCCTCAGGAAGCAGTCTTTAAAAACAGCAACAACAAGCCCGGTGCTTCTTCTGTGCTAGCGTCTCACCTGCTTCTCCCATACGGGCCCATGCAACAGGCGAGACGCTCCCTGCAGCTGCCCTTTTCAACACTCACACACAGGTCTGGAGACCTCCTGATCCTGGCTTCGGTCTGGCACTCATCCCAGTCTTGAGACTTGGACTCCATAGTCTCCATGACGCCCACACCAAGGACTGTAACACCAAGCCTCGCGACTCCCACTGCCTTTCTGGCCTTCTGCGGCCAGTCGCCTTTCCCTGGTCACTCCCGCTACCTGCTCGCTCAGTGGGAGCGCCTTCCAACTCCAACGCCTGGGTGTAGGCCTAACAAACAGCTTCCTCGCAGCTACCCACGAGCGCTCGTTCGCTCGCTCACCACACACTCCGTGTGTCTCTCTCACACCGCCCTGCTTCCTCTCTCGCTCCCTGTAACCTCCGTCCTTTCCGTTTTTCATCCCACTCGTTCTTTCTCATTTTCTGATCTTTTCCCAACCGACTTGTGCTTCTTTTATACAGTGAGGGGCCATAGCAGCTGCAGCACATTAGCCACGGGAGCAATCATGGATGTGGGCTGTTCCTCAGCCTGAGCACTGGGCGAGAAACGCCCACACCACCCCGTGGCTTGCTATGGCCCAACGCCCCCTCACTAAGCCGCGAGCACAGTGATTATTTATTTAAAAAATGGCCTTTGCTCAGCGAGCTGTGGACCCATAACACCACATAGGCCCTGTGTACATGGCAGCTGACAACTACTGAATTCTCACCCAGATGTACAATGCATATAATATCAGGAAACAAGAAATAAAGAACACAGGAGTTTTTGACCTCACAAGTATAAGGGAAGCTCTTCAATGTGATGATCTTGTGTTTTACAACAAGATGGAAAAAAGTTGAGGCTAAAATCGACACACCTGATAGCATTTTGTACAGTGCTGGTTCCATCAGGCAGCACAATGTTCTGCTGTCTGAAAAAGGAGTGAGCACGGCTATGCTGGAAAATCATCATACAGTCACTAAACTAGACATGTCCATGGATTTTTCAGTCTTGTATATTGACAGTAACGCAGTCACAACATCTGAGATACCCAACGACTAAACATCATGTAACTTGACATTGGCTTTAGTGTTCATTTTAAGCTGGACGTTCACAGTATCATTCTTGTTTCTATTCTCCTATGTCTTTTTCCAGCTATCTGAAGAACATGTTTTACAAGGGTATTGCTATTTTTCAATATTTCACTTATGTATTAAGCACATATTTCCCTTAAAATAGACATCTAAAGAACTTTTCTGTAAATTTCAATTTTTTTATATTCTATTAGTATTAGTGCTGCAATTCTGTGTTAGCGCATACAGAATGTTCACTATTCCAAGATTTAACACTGTCCCCTGTATCTGTATCATATTGTAAATGATTTCACTATAAATATGTACATACAATATATTTCTCATATTGTACTATAATGTGAATTGCTTTGTAACTTGAGAATGAGTTTGCTGTAAAAGGTACTGCAGGGAATAAAGATACATTCAGAAGATGTGCTTAGATACAGGGTAAGGGGGGCCTTCTCTGGGAGTTATTACTCATGTCCTTCTTGTGATTGCTTCGACCTCAGCTGTGCACACACACAGTCCAAATTCTATCTGGATGGTTGGTGTCCCTAAGTTTCTATGGTGTGCATATGTCTGTGCATGCTCACAGCCCAGGGACCATTGGTGCTGAATTAGGAATATAAGAGATAGGAAAAGAAATGGATGATTGAGAAAGTACCTATGAAATCAGGCTTTATTCAGAGTAATATGTGTTAGCTCTAGCACTAGCAGTATATGTTGCAATTTTGTGTACTGTGAATCCATTAGCCACAGTTGGGATAAACACACGACTATGTGACAATACAAAAAGATATTTGAGAGGTATGAGAATACAAATACAAAAAACAGGGCCAGTCTCAGTGTTAAGGCCCTGGCACATTGCAAGATTTATCTAGCAATTTTCATTTGCAGAGTTCATTTTCATAACTGTGAGTTGGGAGCATATGCAGCACACACCTGTGACTGTTGGCTGTTGTAGTCTGACAGACCCAGAGACTCAGTCCAACCAGTATTAAGCAGTAGGGGCAGAATCTGTGTGTGTGAGAGTTGAGAACCAATGGGTGCTCAGCCAGAAGTACAATGCATGCAATGCAGCTAAAAAGAATAAGGAACATGGGTCTTGTCTAACATTGCAAAAAGAAGAAGGACTCGTCTGTCGAATGTCTTGTGTTTTCTGTATCATAACAGCATACAAAAAAGAATGAAAAAAAGGGCTGAGCTCACCATACATGTAAACCATTGAAAAAGCACTTGCTCTGTCAGGCAGCAAGTTATTGATAGTCGGGAAAAGGGGTGTGCTTAAGATATTTTATTAATTTGAACCTGTGTTGGAAAGTTGTCATGGAGTAATTTGTCATGCCCTGCAATTTATAGTCGTGTATCTGATATCCTTATGTGATGAGATCAGCAACTGTAGTCATCACTTTTGACATCCCCTCTGACTACAAGTTATATAACTGCCATCAGCTTTAGTGATCTATTTCCTCAGGCCAAGGTGGTATTCTGCAAAGAGTGCTTACGAAATCAAGCCTTGGCTCAGTAAACCTCATTTGAATAAGCACCAATTTCCAATTGACGATTAGTCTGTTCCGTGAACACAAAATATTTCTCATTAACTCTGTTTTGGGCAATCCATGATTATGCACACACTCTTAAGATTTAAGCAGCACAACAACAGATCTTTGACAATATCTATCATAGTACAGAAAGCATAACAGAGAGTGCAAATATCTGAAGACAGAGTACCTGTGACTTTAAGCATGAAACTGATGGGACAGCTTGGAAAAGCTTAGAGTTTTAATTGTCATAAAATAGAAAAACATGTAACAGAGATGGGATGGTCTTTTCAGCAGTTGATCAAGAAATAATAGTTGATGTATAATACAACAAAACAAAGGAATGTGTTTCCCATAAAGGAAGTGAGAGAGACTGTGTGCCAATCCACAGCGAAGCACATTGCCGTTCTGATTTGTGATTGCAAAATTAAACAGTAATGGCCTTATTCATATTTAAAAAAAAAACGGATTGTAAATGTACTGGTTTGTCATATTTTAAACACTTAAAGCAAGTATTTAGTAGCAATATGAAGCATATTTGGCAGCAATTGAAAATAACATTCAAAAACATAACTTACTTCAGAATTCTGAAACAGTGCATTCAGTATATGCAAATGTATATCACACAGTTAGTGACTAATAAGAGAGCTGCAGCTTCTGTAACTGATACAATGCTCCAATGTCACTCCCGCTGAAGTGAGTTTGTCCTCGTCAGAATGTCTCATTGCACAATTTGGCTGGTCAGTGTCATTTGAAAAACTGATCTGTGCCTTGGTGCTATGAAAGATTTGCATTTTACATATTTGGTCTCTAACTACCTTGTTGTTTCTCACACATGACTACAGTCTGTTGTGTCTATGATGTTTAAGAAGTCTAAATAATATTATCTAGTATCATTGACACATCTTTGGATGAATGCATTTAACAGAGAATCACTTAATACATTTCACATTTTATGTACTGAATGTAACCACAAACATCTGTATGAAAATCACCATCACAAGTACCAGACCAGAGTAGACAGTTTTTATAATGTGTGTTTCCATTTTACTCCATATCAATTACAAAGCAATTTGTATTTTTAATATCTTACTACTGAAAAATAAACAATATGGACTATTATAAAAATAAAAAAGATCAAGTCCATTCAAATATTGAGATTTGAATCTATTTAATATATGTAACTTTTTTTTTGTTTTACAATCTTTTTCTTCTTTCGACTGTTCCTGTTAGGAGTTGCCACACCGGATCATCATCTTCTTCCATATCTTTCTGTCCTCTGCATCTTCTTCTGTTACACCCATCACCTGCATGTCCTCTCTCACCACATCCATAAACCTTCTCTTAGGCCTAACTCTTTATCTCTTCCCTGACAGCTCTATCCTCAGCATCCTTCTCCCAATATACCCAGCATCTCTCCTCTGCACATGTCCAAACCAACGCAATCTCACCTCTCTGACTTTGTCTCCCGACTGTCCAACTTGAGCTGACCCACTAATGTGCTCATTTCTAATCCTGTCCATCCTCGTCACACCCAGTGCAAATCTTAGCATCTTTTTTTTAATTGTTTTACAATGTACACACCAATACTGTCATTAATTTTATCAGAAATGACAAGGGGCTTTCTATTCATTATTTTGGCAGGTGGTTTATAAATTCTTTGTAGTATACGAGGACAGGAGCCCACCATGGTTCATCCTAGAAGGTCTTAAATTGTTGCTTTTCTTCTTGTACGTTAAACAACTTAGTGTTACTTTAGTGTTAGAAGTTTAATGACTTAGAATTGCTATAATTATAAGTTTAACATTATGGAACATCCCCTTTTAGCCTATATGTTTTGTTTTACTACATCTTTTCCTTTTGTCTCTCACTGACACAAAAGAGCAATGGGAACGAATGGCGTAAAAATTTAGATGTGATATATTTTTCATTCTTTTCCCGTTTCAATAAACAGTGTAGCTTTTAATGCTTTACCAGTTTGCAACTGATATCAAAATAAATTTAAATGATAGTGTAACTATGTATGCAGCAACATCCAATATGCTACAAAATTCTGTCACTGACAAAAAAGATTGCAAGAATGACTTAATTTAAATGTCATTTATTTACTTTGAATAGTTTAGGTTATAACGTTTTACCATTTTGCAATGAACATGCAAGATTAATTTAAATGGGAATTCAGCAGCATTAGATAAACTAAAAAAAATTCCAGGAACATTTCTCCGATGTTTTGTTTTCCATCGAGTAGTGGATTTCATGACCTTATAATCCACAATAATCTGCTAAACTTCATCTTCATACTGGTACCGGCCAGGCTAAGTCATGATGCTTACTTGCCTTGTTTACCAAGCTTCAATTGCTCTGATCCTCTATGGTGGAACTAAAAACATCTCAGATAAGCCAGATGTCTCTATTTAAGTGAGGCTTACTCCCTAAGTAAGCTTCATGGAATACCTCACAGGTCTTCTAAATTGTCAAACACACATACACACTAAACCAACTCCTCAAAAACTGCCCAAAACATATGGCATACTGTACAGAAAAATGTGACTTTATATTATACATTTCTTTCAAATTGTATACAGTATTTAAGGATAGTGGGTATATCTAGGGCAGCACAGTGTGATGGGGTTCGAATCCTACATCCCGGTCTGTATATTTTTTAATAATGAGTACTCTGATTTTCTTCCCATACTCCCCGATATGGATGTGTACGTGAGGGGGTCCTGTGATGTACTGACACTCTGTCCAGGACCGTCTTCTGCCTTGTGCCTGCATTAAAGTGAGTAGGTTTGAGAATGTTATGGTGTGATATACAGTATTGTACAGTAAGTATCCAATCTCATCCAATTAACATGAAATGGAGTGTATGCTAATGCCGCATTCTCACATTACGATATTTACAATCAAAGTAGACATTCTTTATGCAGTTTAGCCAACATACAATAGAATATAAGCATTTGTATCTGGTGACTTTATATTCTGCAGCTTTTTTAATATCTTATAAAATGCAAAAACTTTACGGAAAATGAGAAACCTACCTAAGCTCTTTTTTCCCACAAAAATGGTTCAAAAATAGCCCAGCCCAGCTGTGTGGGAAAAATGCCAACCCTGTGACAAAACTGTCTGCGGTTTCAAAATGTGTTCTTTTGCATGTAATACAGCATATTGAAGACATCCTTTGGCATAATGGAGGTCAAATCGCAGCACATACAGCATACAAAAATTTGCTGATATGTAGATCACCTTTGTTATTTTTGTCCGTGAATGTTTAAACAGTTTAATTTGAATGGTGGCATAAAGATTACAGGAGTCGCCATTCTGTAAATTATGTGCCCCATCCTCATTGACTGCTGGTTTTGTTTTTTTTTTGTGAGACTCTGTTTAGTCAATAGATAAAGGCTGCCAGTAGTAAAAATAGACTCTGCATATTTTTAGCTTATCAGATTAGACAAAGAATGCACAGAGCAAATAAACTGGCAGGAAAATCAAATCTAAGCTATGGAAAATATAAAAGGGAATCAAGAAGTGTGCTGAAGTTTAAGACATTTAATTAGTAATTCGTTGCAATCTTTCTTCATAACTCAAGCCATAATTATGCTAAGATAAAGAAACATTTCAAGAATGTTACATGACAACTTTAACCCATTCAATTCATAAATTAAAGTTGATTCATCCACCTTTGGGAAATCGTGTACATTATTTCCTTTTTTTGTCATTTTAAAATGATGTAAAGAGAAACTACCAGATTCCACTTGTTCTTAAGAGCCTTTGTTATGTTATTTTTTTTTCTGCCCTTGGGTTGTCTAGTAATTAATTTTATTCGTCACTTGTTTATATTTTGTGTTTTCCATGTGGTGTACCTTGAGGTCACTGGTTTGTTGTGGCTGTTGCTGGGCACAGGATTGCCAGTCCATGGAGTATGAGAAAACATGGAGGTGTGTGATACAGGAATCACAGCTTATAGAAGGATGGGATGACTTATTTTTTCTCATTTGAAATATATAAAAGGAAAGACTTCTCCCAGCAAAGCGAAAAACCAAAAGTTTGCTCTCAGAGAATATTGGAAATTGACCTCAGCTTATCTCTTGACTTGAAGTTTAATTTCACCCTTCATTAGCGCGGATTCAGTGATTCTTTGGTGATGGATGGACAGGCATCAGAATGCGACTGTATCATTGAAGTATGCAATGATATGAGATTGTCTGTTCACTTCAATGTCCTGATATCTAAATTACTACAAAATTCTAACACCAAAACACTCTGCATAGGATTTCTGGGTGGTCAAAACTTTATGTAACTTTAAGCCAATTTCCACACCGAGTCTGTATTTTAAAAATTGCTTTTGTGTAAGAAATAGTTTGCACAGATTTCTGACTGTAAGCAAGTTTTATACAATACATTAGGCTTCAGGTGTGTCAGTGAATTGCCTGCATATATTTCAAAATGTATTTGATATGCTAGCCTATGAGGTACAGGGTGGTCCAGATCTAATTATGCAGATCCGGATCGTCTGGATGACTTTGATTTATGTGGGGATGATTTCAGTTTGGCGCTAAGACGATTCTTCATGTCGTCAATTCGCACACTTCTTGATGGTCTGGGATTTTTTGGGTGATTTTCTATGTAATAAACGTAATAAGTTATAGCGTAATGAAAATTGCATAATTAGATCTGGACCACCCTATACTATACAACCAGGTGTACATCACCCTTCATGACTACGCTTTCAAATTGAAATGCTGATCAGTAGTGATGAGCAGAATGGATACGTTTCAAATCACATACAGTTTTGTGAAGGTGATATTACATTTCTGAAACCAAAAACTCACTTAGAAAAGTTTGCATTGCTCCCTATGTGTGTGTTTAGGAGACAACTAAAGGGCTTAAATACATGTGATTCCACACCGGACCAGTGGGTGGTGAAGTGCACTAATTTTCCCTCTCGATCTTTTGCAGACCATTCTAGAGAAATCCTGCCAGGCTCTGGGGCAGCCAATGATGTCACTTCCGGTTCCGGTAATGATGACATCACTTCCTCCACTGGCCTTTAAAGCTGCCATCTTGTGTCAAGAGAAGCAGTTCTGTTTTGGACTCTGTTATGTAAACATGACAACTCTTTTGAATCGATTTTGCACCCGGGAACAATTATACGGATGACTACCCCTAACCTTCTCAATGTCTTATGGTCGTTTTTGTGACAGTGTTTACATGCTTTGTTTACATATGGAATTAATGTATGAAGAGACTTTCAAAAAATAAAAATTACGCTAGGTTCACATTATTAACCTGCTTATTTTGGATTTTTTGCTCAGATTGGATTTGCCTATCTTAACAGTTCGCATTCACATAGTACAAGTGACCTGTACCTAACTGTAATGTGAACGCATCTGTCCTCTGAAACTGCACACATGATGTGTGCACAGGTCATCTGCATCACGAACAACAAAAAAAATTCAAAATTGTGAGATAACTCATGGTATTGAAACCAACAAAATGGATGCATTGCTTTTGCTCTGGAAGACGGCAAATAGTTCATCATCAGCAAAATGTATACTGAAGCACAATGCAGTCCAAAAAACATTAGATATTGTCACGCTTGGGTCACAGATTTGCACAGAGACACAGAAGGTCGTAGAAAAAAAGAAGGATTTTTATTCAGACACCGCAAAAACATGAGCTTAAACGTGCTCCATGACAAGTCAGATACAACAGTTCCGCTAGGAGCAGAGAGAGATAGAAGCAAACAATCAATTTCCAAACTGACAGGCGCTGCGCAAGGCTTATAAGTCGGCGGAGTACCGCGCGAGGCTTGTATTACGCGTTATAGTGCAAGGATAAGGAACAATGTGAGGGTGGTAGTCAGTGTTTCAGGGTTTGTGGTTTTCCCAGGGGCGTCTGTCTCTATTTGGGGTGCGATCAGCCCTCCAGCTCACAATATCTTATTGAAAGCCTGTTAATGCTATATTGCTGTATAAAATCCAAAGATAATTAATAATTTCTAGTTTAAGGTCTGCCAAAAATTGTTTTTCATGTTATTTTCTAACAAGATTAATACTAATTGTGACAGGTAAACTTCAATCTTTCGAATTTAAAATGCTTAAGTAGAAAAAAGATATTCTTTCTCAGGGCATAATGTTTAGTCTTTCACTAGCCCTGGGATGTTTATTAGAGGAAGAAAGGCACATGCAGACACTTGTAAAGTTAAGAAGTTTGTCTGGTCTTGTTTTGTCTGTCTTTCATTTACTCTTTTGTTTTTAAATATAAGCAATTATTACGCAGCATTTCTTTAACGTATATATTTAGCATAAATATATTTATTAGTATTTTCTTTCTTAAAACAAGTAAGATCAGTTACTTTGATGTAAGTGCAGGAATAATCCTGTTTCACAAAGAATGGTAAGAAAAATAATAGTAGTCAGCTCACTGAAAACTCCAGTAAAAAAAAGAAAAACAGAAATGGCAATCCCTAAAAGATTAACTAAAATCCTCCAACTGGAGATTCAGAGTACTGTACAGAAAGTAATTGGTTAATAATGGTGCTATGATTGTTCTTTGAATTGGGTGATGTCAAAAGAAGGGGCCCACTGGCATCAGCACTAGGACTACAGCTTTTTAGAAATTTTATAACAACATAAGCAGTTTTACAAACGAAAGAAGAACATTCAGTCCAACAAGTTAATTTGGGCAGCTGACAGATAAGTCTTCTCAATATATCATCCGGATACAATTTAATAAATGGTCAAGGTATCCACGTCAACTACGTTACCTGGCAGGACAGTTTGAGTAGATTCTGACTTCAATTCCAGATAGCCTGAAATTACCTCAATTCTCTCCATCAAGTTTGAACAAAACACTTTGTATGTATGTATGTTTAATATCTAATTAAAATAAAAAAAAATGAATCATAACTGCATTTGCTCTGCATTTGGAATGCAAGCCCTATTAAAGATGTAACAGCCCTTATCCTTAAAATCGATGAAATAGAAACCTGTGGGATATTGGGGAAATTTTGCTATAATATAACCAAATCAGGTTGATGAACTAAATGGTCCCCTCTTATTTGTAACTTTTATTATATTCTAAAAGCATTCAGAATTGGGGTCAATTTTTAAAATTTTATTACAGTATATGAAGTACAATGTGCTATATTGTTGTAAAAGTAATCAGAGTAACAAAGGTTGTTCTTTATTTTTGTCCACTAGCACCCAATACATACAAAAGCAAAAAAAAAAACATCCTCACACACAGAACTATTAGTATGCAGACCAAGTTACATTACATTAGTGTGGTGGACAGTAGCACTGTTGGCCGTCAGGATTTTGATTTGAAATGTCTCAGATGCATTAGATGAAAGGAAATGATAAACTGGAGTAGGCAGAAAGGCCTCTTCTCATCAGATATTCTCTTAGTTTTTAATGTACAAAAACCAATTGCTATCCCATCCAGAGTACATCACAATTGGTCTAAAAATATACACTATATGAAGCTAAGTAACAATGGCCTACGGTATTTTATGAGTTTGATCTTTCTAATGTATATCAAAGACTGATCAACCCAAAAAGTTATTCATGGCATCAAAGGGGATATTCTTGAGGCAACATAATAGAAAGGCCAGTACAATTGTTGCTTTTCCCAGTGCAGATAAAGATGACATTCTGATATCAGGCCAATGGTGCAGTCAGCCACTAGAGGGAGCAGCAGCACTCAGGGCCATCTTAATAGCATTATAGGCACCTGGACAAAGCAGTGCACTGGGGCTCCTACCTACACAACCACTCAGCAAGTCACAACATACATAGATTAGGATGGGGTTTCAATGCTCATGGGGCCCCTAGGCAACTACCCAGCATGCTCATGCATTAGGACGGCCCTAGCAGCACTTTATCATTTTGCACTTTGTGGCTTTGGAAGGTTTAAAGCCTCAGTACCCAGTCTATGCAGGCAAATGAATTCATCTGCAAGACTGAAGAAATGTTTTTTTTCAACCAAGCATTAATCCAGTGAGGTGTTCGGCTCCAGAATATGCTTGATGAAAATCAAAAACTACTGCTAATTTCATTTCCATAGGTCTTTCACCTATGTTGCCAGTAATTGTTGTCTGACTCACTTGAAATAATGTATTTTAATAACTGGAAACAATAATCTGGTTGGACACATAAATTAAAAATCTCCATCAAGTGATGTCATTGCATTTCATTTACTGTACGTGTTCCAAGTTCCTGATTTAACACCAACACTTTAACCCATTTTATCCTTCGGTAGGAGAATACAAACCACACAGGGTTATAAAGCAATGTTGAAAATATGTTTGTTACAGAGCATGTTTTACTCCTTACTTCAACATACAATATTTAGCAAGCACTGTGACCCCTGCCTGTAACTAATTTTCAAGTCTGTGCATGTTCGGCATTAAAAAAAATAAGAGAATGGAACAACTCATATTAATTTTAAGGAAATTGGGCTTCCAGAAGATGAAACTCAAAGCGCAGAGGAGAATGAAACACTTTTTCCACAGACTGACATAAAGAGTCATCTGAGGCAACGAAGCCTCTTACTTGGTAGTAAGGGGGCTTTGAAGTTTGTGTCACCCGCTCTATTTCAAAGAGGCTAAGAAAAGCTCTCTTAACAGCAGACTGATGCCCACAAAGATGTAAAAACTGAGGGACCAATAATGCCTCATAAGCATTGGCATTGTCTATGCAGCCTGTGTAAGGTTTGGAAATTGTGTAAGGCAACAGTTCTCTGTCTAAATGGAAGACCTGGTCTAAAATTAGATTTGTATTTTTGCAACAGTAAATAAAGCCTTAATTTTTAGATAATTTACCTCATTACATGAACTGACTAATTTATATGCACCGTGTATATTTTTGCTGTCCATCTAGTTTCAGGGGTTCCACTGTGATATACAGTACTGTATATCCACATGGTTTGGAAATGCAGCTGTATATTTATCCCTGTTGTTTATTTTCTTCATGAAGTGAAGACAATCAGCTTAAATATAAAAAGCCAACCATACTTTGGTCACACTGCTAAAACTGGAATTACTTTGATACGAATATCTGATGATGTAACAAATTGCGGAAGCTCTGTGTTAAAATATTGTAATGAAGGATTTAAAAGCTTCTCAGCTTAACAAGAAAGTTTTTTGTAACTTTTCACTAGCAGGCACAGATTGTGGTACATCCACATATTAGTATCTTCAAATAAAATATATAAGTCATAGGTTTAACAGTGAGAAAAAAATAAAAATCATCCTAAGAGTTAAGCACACTTATACAAAAAAGCAGCATCAATGCATTTGAAACAGGGATAGCAGTGTAACATGGTGTGAGTGTGTCTCCTTGGGGTTACACTTTAACTGGCGAACGTCTATACAACTAACATTGCTAGTCAAATTGATATTTATAAATATCTCAAAATGAGTGTCTAATATCCTTACATTCAATTTATTTTTCAAAACACATTTCCAGATATCTCAAAAGATGTTCATTTACATTTATAGTAGGGGAGCGGGCACCCCGGCTGGAACAGGGGATAATTCATTACCTGGACAGGATGCAAGTACAACGACATAGACAAAGCAGCCGGTGGGACAGGAAACTACTTTTGCAATGATTTAATAAATGGACCAATGGAAGCCAAGACTATGGAGCTGTTCCATCCTCCATATGCCAGGAAGCAGTGGTCCTTATACAGAAATCCAGTTGAGACAACTGCAGGGTGCTTGGGAGATGGCTTGAAGAAATGCAGCACTGCAGGTTTCCCTAGGTACCAACAGTGAAGGGCTGTCGCAGGAGGACCTTTCAGGAAGATACTGCCTGGCACCAAAAGCATTCCTGGGTCCAGCTTAAAAAGGAGCCACACATGGACGAGTCAAAGTTGGTACGCAGATGGCAGAACTCAGCGGGAGGTAGAGAGGAGGAAGAACTGCTGAAATTATTTGTGTTGTTTCTGTGGCTGATTACTGGAGGATTGTAAAGAGGTGCCTGTGAGAATACAAAATCCTTTATTTTTGTCATATCTTGTGTGCTATATTTCTGTGTCTGTGGTTTGGGGTCACACATTTTAAGATATCTGCAATAAATTTCAAGTGTCTCAAATTGACATTGCATATGGCAGGCAGAATTAACACTTAGAGACAACTTAAATGAATTTCAGATATCTTAAATGTGATTTAATTTTTTAAATACCTGAAAGTCATTTTGCGATATCACCAGAATAGGTTTATATTTGAAGATAACTGCAAAACATTTTGAGATGTGGTGCAGTGGTTAAGGCTTTGGACTTCAAACCCTGAGGTTGTGGGTTCAAATCCCACCGACACTGTGCGGCCATGAGCAACTCACTTCGCCTGCCTGTGCTCCAGTTGGAGAATGAAAAGAAATGTGGCCAATTGTATCTCAAATGTTGTAAGTTTGCTTTGGATAAAGAAGTTGGCCAAATAAATAAATTAAATGCACATCAAGTTATCTAAAATATGTTCTCAGATATTTCAAAATAAATGTGTTCCAAATTCAATATATCTCAAACACAGTGTACTGTATTTCAATGTATCTCAAATGCAAGCATTTTAAGATATATAAAACATATTTCAAGATATCTTGAAATCACTTACTATGAAATTTCCCGTTCTTTCAACGGGGCTTCCCGTCAGTTCTAAGGTACCTTGAAATGTATTTGAGATATCTTAAATTGTATTGTAGATATATAAAATTGCTATTCAGATATCTTTAAATAATTGAATACCATTTTAAAGATATCTTAAAATGTATTTGAGATACCTTGAAATACTGCACATTTCTAGACACTGAGATGGACCACAGACACATTTCAAGATAGCATGAAATGAATTTGAGATATCTAAAAATGTATTTTAGATATCTGAAACATGAGTCAACATGAATATACCTGAAATACATTTTAAGATGTCTTCTTGACATTTCCAGATTTCTTAAAAATAACATCCAGACAGAAAGTTCAACTGAAAACAGGCAATTCTACAGGAAGTCATTTTGTGATACTGTACCTTGAATCACATTTCCGATATTTTAAAATAAACAGAGTACAACTTCAAGACATCTTGAAATCTATTTGTGATATCTCAGAATGCATTTAAGATAATTTGAAATGGATGCATTTTCAGATATTTTAAGATATCTTAATTGCAGTTCCAGATATCTTAAAATACATTTTGAGATATCGCTTAATGTTAATTTGCCTTGACGTATAACAAATGATATTTAAATGTAATAGCACTACAATAACAGAAACAAAATGGGTACCCCAGCATTAAAAAGAAAACAAGACATCAAGTTCCTGTCATATTACAAATTGGACTCATTGGCTTGCAATTGTGGCTGCTGTCAAGATACTGGCTTTATCAATCTGGTCCCACAAATCCGGATATAGAAATAATTAAAATCAGTTTGTGGCTTTGTTTGTCCAGTCGATCCAGCAACCACATGCAAAGGACATTCACAACGTCCGCACATGATGGCAATTCATGTCAAAGCACACTTACGCCACAGACCATAGACTCACTAAGACACAAGAGGAAAGTGCAAACACCACACAGTTAATGACAAGTTGGAAGCTAAGGCCAGGTCCATGGAGCTCTAATGACACGACTACCACCCAGTGTATCATTAGCCACCTTATTCTGAGTTTAAGCTAAATGAAATCCTAAAACGAAATAAATGTGGCTACAGGGTAGGCTTCTTTGACAGACAGAATTTACTTTTTTGATATTAAACTTCATAGCATTTATTGAGCAGCTTGTAGTATTGGGGATTCATTTTCTCAGTTTAGATAACCAGCAGATAAATAATTCTGTTTTTGTATTCCATGCATCTGTGAACTGGGGAAACAAAAAAAATGCTGCTAAGGGAAAAATCTGAATATTACATAAACAGCTCTTTCAATTGCTTATCCTTTCATTTCCGTGGCTGGGCAAAACAAAGGCCTGGGGGCAGAAATGTTTTAATTTTTCTCACAGCAGCTCTGTGTCTTTTTGAACAGTTCTTTCCCTGCCAAAAAAAAAAAACTTAAAGAGAACCACTTCTTTGCTCCATACAGCATCCCCTACAATTGCCTTTGTGGTCCACAATTCTGCTTAAAAAGAGGCTTCCAGTTCTTTCCAGCGTGACATGGTTTATAAACACCGAGCAGCTCACTAACAGGCTCTAGACAAACAAAGCCCAGGCTTGTGAACTGTGGAAGGGGCCTTGTTTTTCTACTTACGCTGCAGCTGGTGTTTTTGCAATGACTTCAATCACGTATGCTCCTGAGGTGACATCTGGAAAGTCTTTTTGACGTTCCTTCAGCTCCTTGGCAAGTCTGTCAAACAAACGTTAGTCAGTGTGATTTCATTTATAATATCTCGCATTTCATTATATAGGAAGGAATATGATTCATCAGTTCACACAAAAAAAGTTACAACAGTCAAACTGCTATGAAATTTTGAAAGTATTACATTTTGGAAGCCCTTCGTTTATTAAAATGATGCTCAGAAAGATTTTTTTCGGCCTGACTGTTCTCCAAGGATATGTTTTGTTATGAGGGTGAGCGGAGAATACCATAAAAATACAATTTTTTGCTCTAGGAAGTGTTTACCCTCATTTTAGCAAATTCTCAAGTGATTTTTCTGCACACAGTGGTACAATTTCTGCATATTTATCTAAATTGACTTACAAAAGAGGTTAACATCATCAAGTAAACATCTGTCTGAGGACTGTTTGGGAACAAGTGTTACAGGACAAGGCTACAAAACTGATAATCACAAGTGACAAAATGCAAGCTTAGTTACAGTTCTTAGGTTACAAAATCTAACAGCTAATATCAGACAGAACTTGACCAAACAAGAGCGTCTTCAAATGCCTGTTCACAATCCTGCTGTTATTCTGTTCAGCAACCAGATGATATCAAGCAGAGAAGAACAGATACCTGTTCAAATATCTCATTATAGTAATTTGGGTGATTAATGCCCAGCATAATTTATGAATTCCAGGCATGTTTACATGTAAAACCATTTCAATATGAGTTAAAACATGACCATACTAAGAAAAAGAAAAATATTTCTGATAAGGAATTGCTTTCTGTAACACCTGAATGATTAGTTTAAGCACATTGAACTGCCATTGTTAAAAATCCTTGATCAAGTTAACTGTTACGTGTACAGAATGGCATTGTAACTCTTTAGTAAATAAATTCTGAAAGAAAAATGTCAAATTTTAAAAATAATAATGTCTTTTGTTACTGGCAGTAGGTCATGGCCATTTAATTAACTACTGTTAGTGTCAGTTTTATTTTTGATTTAGACACTAGGTATGTTTGATCTCATGGCTTTGACTCCTGGTCGTTTTTTAAATTTTGCTTTTTGGTAACTCTGTTTCATTCATCTAACATTTTCTTTTTCACTAAACAATAATGACCTCTTCTCTTTGGGTGAATTGACTACATTCATGGACTAGAAGATGTAAAGGAGACACCAGAATGGTCTGGAAACTTTAAAATAATTCCAGTTTATAAACATGCCATTTGGCAATAAATGAGGTGAATCTTTAACCCAGGATGAATTATCAAGAAGTGGCCAAGTGCAGATGTTCTATCAGACAGTTGTGATGAGTGCTCTCTTCTACGCGGTGGTGTGCTGGGGAGGCAGCATAAGGAAGAGGGACGTCTCACGCCTGGACAAACTGGTGAGGAAGGCAGGCTTTATTATAGGCACGGAGCTGGACAGTTTGATATCCGTGGCAGAGCGATGGGCACTGAGCAGGCTCCTGTCAATCATGGAAAATCTACTGCATCCAATAAACAGTATCATCTCCAGACAGAGGAGCAGCTTCAGCGACAGACTGCTGTCACTGTCCTGCTCCACTGACAGACTGAGGAGATCGTTCCTCCCCCACACTATGCGACTCTTTAGTTCCACCAGGGGGGGTAAACGTTAACATTATACAAAGTTATTGTCTGTTATAGCTGCATTTTTATTACTCTTTAATTTAATATTGTTTTTTATCAGTATGCTGCTGCTGGAGTATGTGAATTCCCCCTTGGGATTAATAAAGTATCTATCTATCTATCTATCTATCTATCTATCTATCTATCTATCTATCTATCTATCTATCTATCTGTCTATCTGTCTATCTATCTATCTATCTATCTAGATATGTAGCTCTACTCTAATGATCTCATTTTAATTTGAACAGCAGTATAAGATGATGTTTTATCTTGGCTACTGTTAGTTTGAAAGTAAATTACCAAAGAATTCACAGTAGTGTGTTCTTAAATTACCATTATTCTAAATATTCACCTTAATAAAAGGATTAGTGTCTGTTTGCGTGTCCATCCAGTTTCTACGTCTCTGTCATTCCAAAAGATTGCGCATCACAACCATTTTTAGTAATAAAATGCATTAATCTGTCATTCCAACAGATGGTGCATCAAATTAAAATTGCTTTTATGACTCCCTTACCAAATGACATACAGACATATACATACTGTATATTGCATGGTGGACTGCAAATATTAACACTGAGGTCTGTATTGTTTATCTAGATTTCAACCCATCCTACATGGATAGCACAGTTAGTAAAATATAAGTGCCTAAAAGAATAGTCTGCTTTTGTTATTCCTAATATGTTGTTTTTAAATATAAAAATTTACTATCATTCTTTGAGTGATTAATAAGTTTGGCTAACTATCAAACAACTCATCCCATTTTTTTTTCTTGTTGTTTAATAAAACTTGAAGACAAAACAAGCTTGCTAGTTTGGAATAAACCTCCCAAATATTAAAAAAACAGTAGAAACAAAACATCGGCTAGAACGTAAATGGAGGAAAGATGGTCTCACTGTTACCTTCGACTGCATGAGAGACGCGTGGTCCCAATACCAGAGAGCGGTCAGAGGTGTAAGGAACCGTTTTTTCGCTGACATCATCTCAAAAAACTCTGGCAATCAACGTGTCTTATACAAAACACTAAATGCTGTCCTCTCTCCAGCCGTAACTGTTTTCCCTGCTGCCTCCACTGCTCTTTGTAATCGGATCCTCACGTTTTTTCTGGATAAGGTCACGAACATTAGATCCCAGATCTCCATTTCTTCTTCTGGCTCTGTTGATTTAGCCGCTCCTGCGCACGGTTCCCTCACCAGCTTTGAACCTATTTCGCTCCCCCATCTGGAAAAAATCGTTGCCTCAATGAAGCCTTCGGCTCTCCGGACGATGTGGTGCCGTCCAGACTGCTGAAAGATGTGTTTCCTGTGATTCGATATGATGTCCTAAAGATCATAACTAGTAGTCTATCCTCGGCTATAGTTCCTCATGCTTTCAAACACGCAGTTGTACATCCAATTGTGAAAAAACCTGATCTTGACCCTGCCGTTCTTTCCAATCTTCGTCCAATCTCCAAACTACCTTTCTTGTCAAAAATACTAGAAAAGGTAGTTTATGAGCAATTAACTCATCACCTACAGGACCATCAGGTAATGGATCTTTTTCAGTCAGGCTTTAGGCCCCAACACAGCACAGAAACCGCACATTTACGTGTCCTAAATGACGTCCTTTTGGCATTGGACTCAGGACTCCACGTGGTTATGGTTCTTCTCGACTTATCTGCTGCTTTCGACACAATCGACCACGACATCATGATCTCCGACTCGAATCCTGGGCTGGTGTATCTGGCTTAGCCCTCGACTGGTTCAGGTCATATTTCTGCAGCAGGACTCTCAGAGTCATGCTAGACGATTTTTCGTCTGAATCAGTCCCACTCCCATGTGGGGTCCCCCAGGGTTCCATTTTAGGGCCACTACTTTTTCAATCTACATCCTGCCTTTAGGTGCAATTTTTAGAAAACATGCAATTTCATATCACCTATATGCTGACGACTGCCAAATTTATTTCTCCCTCAAGCCAACTGACTCCACCAAACCTCTCCTCGACTGCCTATCTGACATTAAGGACTGGCTGGCTGTAAACTTCCTTCACCTGAACGATTCAAAACCGAGGTCATTGTTTTAGTCCCGACTTCAAACAGGCTCCACCCCTTGGCCTCGTTTCTCTTCCCATTCCAGTAACTTCGTCTGTCTCCAATCTTGGAATCAAAATGGATACATTCCTGAAAATGGATGCTCAAGTCAACAGCACAGTAAAATCCTGCTTTTTCCATCTAAGGCGAATCGCCAAACTCAAGCCTATTCTTTCTAACCACCTCCTGGAATCAGTAATCCATGCATTCATTACGTCCCGGCTTGACTACTCTAATTCCTGCCTTTTTGGTATCAGTAAAGCCACGCTTTCTAGACTCCAACTGGCTCAAAATGCGGCTGCAAGGCTTCTAACTGGAAGTAGCAGAATCCAACACATTTCACCGATTTTGAAAACCCTACACTGGCTGCCGGTTAGCTTCAGAATCGATTTTAAGATTCTCCTCCTAACCTATAAGGCATTAAACGGTCTAGCCCCCGCCTATTTGAGTGTCTTGCTCCATTGTCACAATCCCCCTCGTGTTCTTAGATCCGCAGATCAGCTGCTCCTAACCGTTCCCAAGGCACGTTTTAAAGCTTGTGATGAGAGGGCTTTCTCCGTCTGTGCACCCAGGCTCTGGAACTCCCTGCCCTTAGTGGTTTGGCAAGCCGCTTCAGTCGCCACCTTCAAATCTCGCCTAAAACGCACTTCTTCACATTGGCTTTTAATTCTTAACCTGTTTCATTTTCCACTTGCCTTTTGCTATTTTCTCTATTTTATTTGGTCCCTTGACCTGTTTTTAGTATCTCTGTTTTAATTCTCTCTTAATGTTTATTTTTAATATTTTGCTTTTAGTCCTGCTTGTTGTAACTGTACAGCGCTTTGGTCAGTTGTAATGCTGTGTTTTTAAGCGCTCAACAAATAAATATGGTATGGTATGGTATGAGAGTCTGAATTCAGTTACGGTTGGGCTATGACTTCTGGGATTCCACTCTACCAATCTGTTTCTTATTTGCAGTCTTGAAATCTGAGGCTGCCAAGTCTCTGCTCCTGTCACCATGAGAGAAAATGACTAAAGAAATAATGTGAAAAATGATATTTATAAAAGGTTTAAAAACGTGTACAAAATGACTGGGAGTATTGACACAGGGACTGGTAAGCATTAAAATACTGTATGCATACCAATATGTAAAAAAGTGTGAACTTTCTCTACTGAAAGAAGAACAGTTCTGATAACAAAGAAGAGCTGAAAACTTTATCTAAGGTGATTTTGTTTTATGAGACAGATCACCATTAACGATCAACTCAGAGACTCAAATTTTTTTAAATATTGTGTTGGGATACCAAAACTCACTTGACTTAATATTGGCTTTAAATAAATCATTAGTGAAAAATTGAATTAAGCCAATTCAATCGCTTTATCAAAATACACACACATTTCATCATACAGCTGTGAAGAACACTTTGCATTACCCATCACAAGTATAATGAGTTAAAGTCCAGCAATCTGAGTTTGTTTCTTTCAGGTTGGTGATAGGCAACTCAAGAGACACTTTGCCTCTGGTAATGACACTCAGATTCATTAGTAAATGAAAACACCTACAGTAATACAGTATGCTACAGTTGGCTAAAACAAGTGAACTGTTATTCCATCAGGAAGACCTAAGGTGCAGCATGGGTGAACTCGAGCATGGAAAAAGTGCACAGTACCATTTATGAACATTAAAAGTCATCAATCTACATTTTATTTTCAGATTTCTGTAAAAATGACCTTCTTGCAATACTAGAAACAATGCAAAAACTATACAGTATAAGTCATGCCTCACCAATTACAGCTGTGCTCTTGGCTTATCACAAAGGATCTTGACTCCTGATATTTAAATGACAGATGTATTACAATTTGAGCCAAGAAATGAGACACTGACAAGTTAAAGATGCAGCCTCATTGTGGATATGATTAGTGATTTGTTTTGACAGAATGAGTTTTTGACAGCTGCACACAATTCTTCCATATGCTTGCTGACCGAGATGACATGTATTGTAAGTAAGAACCTTTTTCTCCAGGTATCAGCCACAGTCAAGGCCAGATTATGATCCCAATTAGATTTGCTACCGCAAGCCTGCAAGATGAACAGGGGCTGACACATCAAAACCCTTACTTACTAGCAACAATCCCAGCCAATTATTTGAAATCCAGAAACCACAACACATATGCTATCATTTAGAAATGTTGGTACTGTATATATATATTTTATTTTTTTTACAGGCCTTTGATTGGTAATGTGTGCTGAGTAATAGAAAAGTGGTTTTTGATATCCATGCATCAATTTGCTGCCTTAGCTACTTCAGCAAGTATTTCGATAGAGGAGAGTGATGTTTAACAAGTTTAGGGGTTTGAGTCATACTCTCCAGGAAGGGCAGCCATATGAATCAGGCCTACATTTGTATTGCCAATAAGTAAAATTGCTAATCTGTTTTTATTTTCACAAAGTATCATTTGCTCCACTATTTGTTAACCTTTTCCTGTACATCCATCCATCCATCCATTATTCAACCCGCTACATCCTAATTACAGGGTCACGGGGGTCTACTGGAGCCAATCCCAACCAACACAAGGTGCAAGGCAGGAAACAAACCCCGGGCAGGGCGCCAGCCCACCACAGGGCACACACACACACACACATGCACACACTAGGGACAATTTAGGATCGCCTTCCTGTGCAAAAATGATAAAACAAATCCTCACTAGGCCTTCCTGAACAGAAGTCTTTCATCTTGATTTCCAAAGTCACCTTTTTTCCCAGAACTATAGTTAATTAATTCTTCCTCCCACTTCCAATGTCTTTCTTTCTTTCTTTCTTTCTTTCTTTCTTTCTTTCTTTCTTTCACTAGTGAGACTTTTCTCAACTAAACTGATGACAGATGACAGGCTGTCAACAATAACAACATATTCATGCTGGACATTGTTCTTTTTCTCTGCTATATCAATATATTGAACTCACATAATGCAAGTCAGATTAAATTTAATCCAAAATATTCATATTTCAGTTTACTATAAGCAAGCTTACTTACATAGGAGTCAATGACATCATTCTTACACCAATATACTTCTTCTTAGTAACCACTTTCCCTAGAGAAAATAAATAAAAATATGAAAAACAAAATAAACTAATTATGAAAGATTTTTTAAATATTTGCAACCAGCTTTATCTTTAAGTGCACCATATGAAAACAAATACTATTTAAGGATACCATTAAATCATGCAGAAAAAATGGCTTAAATTATAAAAGAGCTTTTAGAAGAATGTTCCCAAGACCTTACTAATACCACTCAATGAGACCGAGTGATTATTATTTTAATTCCATCATTTTCCATTTATTTAGTTGGCACAGTGTAGAAGTGATTTCAACAAAGGATCATCAAATTCTCACAACACAAAAATTCAAAGTCTACACTTTTGGAAGGATAAAAAAAATCTATTCTTACCTTTTGCTTGTCGGTCATGCGATTCCGCAAGAAACTGCCTAATTTTATCAGATGGAATGGCAAAGGAAATCCCAGCTGTCACCTTCAAAGTGTTGATTCCAATCACTTCCCCATCCTATTGATTTAAATCAATTTATTTAATTATAATAAGACATAGCAATATATCTTATTTCATTGTTATTTCATTTACCAAATTGTATTAGTACCTTCCAAAAAAAGAACTTTACATAATCTTTCAAAACAATACAGCTCACACCAATAGACAGATTTCAGTAAAAACACAGTACATTCAGGTAAAGTAGAGTTTAACATGAATTCATGCTGTAAAAATTCATGTGGAAAGTCTGAAATGACTTTGGGTGATTAACAAATTACAGACACCACAATACTGTACATAAAAAATAGATCCCTATATCAAATATATGAAAAATAGGTCACTATATCAAATATAGGAAAAACAGATCACTTTATCAAAAGCGAAATCTGTTTTGTTACAAATGCTTCATCTTCATTTAATTCACCAGTAGATAATTCATATTGCTTCCTTTTACAGTAGGCACTGTTTCAATGGACTTTACAAAGCATTGCAGTTGATGGCAATCCAATCAAACCTGCCGGCTTTTCAGTGGTAAACTCTGTAAGTCTTTGAAAGTTGCAAATAAATACTTCTTGGTATAAATATTACATTATTACAAAACCTGGGGCTACCTACTGAATGTTTGATTTACTAATTTTGGGCCAATTTTCATTCTACTGGATTGATATTACATTCTTTTGTAGCTCACTGACCTCACAACGCACCCAACTGCATAAAATGAAAAAAATACTTTAAAAACTAGTCAGCTAGCTATTGAATTTTTGTTGTATTATGTTTGGAGAATTATATTCAGGGCAGGATTAAGACTTTTAGAGACACAGAAGATTTTGGTACCCCTATTTATATGAGTTGTACTCACTCTCAGTGGATGACTGAACGTTACACCCGACATAACCAAGACAAGAACAATCATGTGAGCCTCAGTGTATTGTGTGGCACTTACCAGATGCTAATTTTGTTGCATTCCCAAGATTACTATATATCGTTAACCTCTATTTTACAATTTTATTGTTTTTATTATTGTATAATGTATATATGTATGCTTTTTTTTTAATTTAACGTGGGAGCGCCTTTTTGTGGATCCTGGTTTGGCTGCACCATTTGCAATTTTACACCATATGGACCTTGATAAATTCGGAAATGGAAAATTTCTGTGGTGCTCTAAGCATGTGCTTATTTTGGTTAAGGGTTAATCTAGCCCAGAACATTTAGCTAGCTTTTTAATTTTGCAAAAAATATGAATTGCTTTTTTTTCTAATAAGACTGACACATGAGCAGAACAAAGTGGAAAAGTGAGACAACAAAAGTGGTAAATTCTAACAGCACTTTAACGCAGTGTAACTGTGGTACTGCACTTTGTGAGTCTCTATTGCTTGTTAGCTTTCTTTTTCTAGTCACTCAATTTGCAGTATGCATAATGGCCTGATTTTGTAAAATGCCAAGATTAAGAGCGGCTGCTAAATAAAGAAATATAATGATATGTTGGGGTAATGTGTACAGTGGGAAATGCTTGAGCTGCTGTCAATGTGCAGAGCCATGAAAAGGTGATCAGTCCCAGACAGCAGCAAGAGTATATACTAAGGAGAGATAACTCAGCTATGAAATTTAAGATGGAATATGTTGTTCATTTTCATTTTCTGTCTAGGATTTTATTTTTTAACACACATGCTGAAATACAATATCAATAGCAGTGCAATATCCTGTAGACATCCATGTGCATCGGTTTGTCTGTGCCTGTGCTGTTCAGTTAATTTAACAGATGACCGTAAATACTGTAAAGAGACCTGGCCTTCT
Source organism: Polypterus senegalus (assembly GCF_016835505.1). Classification (NCBI taxonomy): domain Eukaryota; kingdom Metazoa; phylum Chordata; class Cladistia; order Polypteriformes; family Polypteridae; genus Polypterus; species Polypterus senegalus. Next base: position 222,626,166 of record NC_053154.1, on the reverse strand, counting down.
TAAGGGTTCCTGTCTGTTAAGGTTAATCTGATCTGGGGTTGAATGACTTTTGGTAATTCTGAAGTGAACCTTGCATGCATTTTGGAATTATTTTGAATAAACTTCTTATTCTGAAGGAAAAACACTTCTGTAAACAGAACTAAACTGTTTTCATTTGGCTATGTACAAAATTGCTCAAGTGCCTTTTTTCTTTTATTTCAAGATTCTTGATTTCCACATTTGATAATTTGAGATTGTAAAGCTACATTCTAAACTAACTAAATGCATCTCTAGTTTGTTAGGTTAGTTTTACGGCAAGCTTAGTACAAATATTGTATGCTAGGCAATTGTGGCAAAATATAACTGGAATGAGAATGGCAGGATAAAGAATACAGGTCAGAATATAATAATACTGGTCTTTGTAATCAAACATCACTATTTATATGCTGTATAAAATAATGCTACAAAAGAAACCGTATACTCTATTTGAATTACAAATTTAAATAAATCCAATTTAAATAAATGTCACGCTAAATAGAAACATACTCTACACATATAAGTGAATAAATTACTTTGTTAGGATTTTGATACTGCTGAACATCTTTTTGATTATAGGCAGATCATGTAATATAAATATTTTTACAATTCGAGTGCAGCTTGGCTCATATATGGTGGAGAATATTAAATTTGAGCCTGTGACCTTTTTAAGTTTCATGACTAACTTCTTGTTCATATTTCCTGCCAAATGAGAAATTCTTCTCCTTTTAGGATTAAGCCCACACAATAAAATAAATAAATGGGGATCCATAAATTGAGTTCCTAAGTACACTGGAGCAGCACCATATTGTAGCATTTCTGTGTCCTGAGTTTACATCCTGACCCAACAATGTCTGTGTGCAATTTACAGATTTTTTTGCGCATTTCTGTAAGTTTTCTAATGAGAACCTTCTTTCCTCCACCATTCCAAAGATGTTCAATCACCTGAACATTTTAAATAGCTATCTATCATAGAACACATTATTACAAGTATTTTTGTATTATTTGGTGAATCTAAATTGGTCTGGAGTCAGTTTGTTCTGCGATGAACTACTGTAGTATAATTTTAACGTCTGCCTTGTGTTCAGTGCTTTCAGGATAGGTTACATTCCACCCATGACATTGTTTTGGAGCAATGATTTGGGAAACTAAATTACTTAAAGTTTTGGAAATTGATCACTCACAGGATTATCTCTACTTTATGTAACAAGAATAAAATTGACACTAAAATCCATAAGTAAATCTGTGAATACACCTACAGTAACTTCCTGGAGCTCTCCTATTTGGTAACGTGGTAGCAGTGAGACCTAACAAGCAGCAATATTGCATCTATCAAAGGGAAAGAATATTAAGATATTTGTCTGATTTAACAAATCAAAATACTGTATATACAACACCAGTAACGGCACACTGTGCGATAATATGCAGTGAATACACTTGACTTGAGCATTCATAGTTTTCATACTCTTTCTCTGTACGTTTAACATTAATTTACTCAGAGGTTGATGCACTTGCTACTTCCTGAGCAGCTCTTCTTTTCTCCACCCTAGCGGCCTGCTTCTTCTCTTCTTTCGTTGGCATCTTTTCATGTTAAAACTGATTAAGTCAGTGTTTGTGTTGCAATTAGTCAGTATGTTTTCTTTAATTTTTCACTTAAGTCTTCAATCTGCCTCAAGAATGATTTAAGATATGAAGAGGTAGGGGAAGTGATGGAGAAGGTGGTAGGGATGAGAACGGTACCCGTATGCATGCGCGGCACGGCCGCCCTGCTGGCTGCTACCGAGGGTTGATTCTACAATAAAATAAAATAAAAATAAACAGAGGAATAACCTTGGAGTTCAAACATCACACCAAAAGCAGATAGTAGACACCATGTAATATTTGTGTACCAAATTTCAGGTCAATAGTTCAAACAATTTGTGAGCTACAGGTGATTTTAAAAGACTGGACAGACAAACGTACAGCCAAGGTAGCATAATATATATAAAGATATTTCATTTTTGTAGCCACATTTTATAAAAAATAGAAGCAACAAATTAACAGGTAGCAATGGAACTGTTTGAGACCATCCCAGTTTCACTGATCGGAAAGGTACACTGCAAATTTGAGACCATTAAGCTCCACATCAGATGAACATTCAATTGCAAAACTGGAAGCAAAAATCATTACTATCCCAGTGCATCCTGAATGTAGAGGTTAGTATTTTTGCCTTGAGGATGCATCATCGTTGGTCTGAATTCTATAGCCAGTCATTGTGTGTGGGACGTTTACCCCGTCTCCATGTGTCTTTTGTTGGTTTTCTTTCAAGTAATTTGTTTTTTACTCCTACATCCCCAAAGATGTGTGGGTTGACTTAACTGGTAACAATGTACTGAAATTAAGTTGAACAAAAGTGCATGTGCACTGCGATAGCCCAAGGTTATTTCCCACATTATGCCAAAAGATTCCATTCTTTACACTTAATGTGATTAAGTGGGTTTGAAAATGTAGCTATTGTATGTATGCAAAATTTCGCATCGTCATGTGTGCTGGCTCCAGGTGAGAGCTGCCCACTTTGTGAAAAGATAAAATGACATTGAAAGTAAGAATGGCTTTCTCACAATTGTATCACAGTAAATGCCAAATAATTTATTTTAAAATATTTCTCAGACTTTTTATTTCCTTTTTTTTCCTACTTAATTCCGACTTCATTCCATCTTTTCATTTTCTTCATCCACTCATTTCTGGATAGTTTTATTAGGAACTAGATGTTACCCTAGCAGCATGGCAAGGAGCAGCTTAGGATGAGTTGCCAGTTCAACTCATGGCACACTAACTCACAAATGCTAACTGAAACTGGGCTTATTTAGAGCTTTCACCAACAATAATAAGGACTTTAAACAACACAGCTCCTTCTGTGACCTTTAATCTACCTATATTATAACTGTAAAGGATGTACATTATGTGTGAACAACTGTGTTATACAGATATACGAGAAGGTTAAAGGTCAATTTTTTAAGACAGTGGTGCAATAAGCAATGAGGTACGGAGCTGAAACATGGGCAGTAAAGGGAGAGCAGGAGAAAAAGTTAGATGTGGCAGAAATGAGAATGTTGAGATAGAGCAGCTAAGATACAAAAAAGGACAGAAATGAGAAAATCAGAAGCACAACTAAAGCGGGAGAGATATCTATGAAAGTACTGAAAAATAGGTTGAAGTGGTAAGGACATGTGATGAGGAGAGACACTGAACATGTGGGCAAAAGAGTGATGGGAATGGAAGTACAGGGGAAGAGACAGTGAGGGAGGCCAAAGTGGAGGTGGATGAATAAAGTAAAAGGAGATCTGTAGGAAAAGGGCTTGACTGGCGAGGAGGTGCAGGACCAAGCTGTCTGGAGAAGGCTGATCAAGCACATCGACCCCACATAGAAGTGTGGAAAAATGAAGAAGAAAAAGTGTTATTGAGCAATATAACAGATTGTGTTAATAATACAATGGTGAAATTAACAGTCTAAGTAAACCAACAATAATAATAATAATCAACATCTTTTAACATTATTTTAATAGACAATAACCTTTTAAACCTGTTTCATACTATTCAGGGCCCATGAGGTCTGGAGCATATTCAAGGAGCATTGGGAATTATTTTTCTTTAAATGCTGTGGAATAATGTAAGTTTTTACTATGCCTTTAGGGAGATGCTGTGTAGCTCTTTCATCTTCTTTGGGACACTGCTCATTTATGAATTGCTTATTATTGTAGTTCATTCCTAACTCTTGTGTAAAATGTTGTTTTTAAATCAATTTGCATGAAAAAAAATAAAATTCTGTTTATATACAGTTGTAGTATTATATAAATATAGTTATATATAGTTGATTCCTAAAGCATGCAGGAATATTTCAGAGAAAATTAAATAAATTAATAAAAATGTAAATATGCAAATAAATAAATGTATTATGAAATAATACATGAAATAAATTATGAGCACTGTCTTTTGATTGGCGAATTGCTTATGAAGGTTGTGTGCAGATATTAGTGCTTGAAAAGGTTACCCAGAATTACCGTGTGAAGTAGCCTTTAATTCGAGAAACTCCAAATCATCATTATGACATCATCAGCATCTAAAATGTCAGCATCTGTAAATGTGGCACTGAATGGCCAAAGACTTAAGTCCACTCTACCAATGATGCACCAATCAAAACACAGCACTTGCTAGAGCCCACCCTCTGTACCTTGATGGACATATTTCATGATGTGCATAGTGTCAATGAAATAAATAAATGATTAAACAAGCAACAAAACACATTTCATGACATATTTAATTATTTATGATCACAAATCAATTTGTTAATATTTATTTATTGTCACATTTCACAGTCTGTTTATTTATTTGCAGATACTCCATATTAAAGCAACTTTTTCTGAAGCATATTTGCCCTCATATTAGATCATTTTCAGATAACTAGAAACCTCTCTAGATGTGAATGAGTTCAATTTCTGAATATTTTAAAGATCATTGTTATAGATTTCATGATGTACTAAAGTGGAGAAGACTAAAACCAGCGTTAAGCTGAAACAACGGCCAACCAGACATTAGACTTTCACTGTATTTGTTTACTTGCTGGGAAGTTCTGTAATCTAAAAATACAGGCAGAATCAGATAATGTTTTTAATGCTTATAGATGAAAATACAAAACCTGTGAACATTTCTTCTTTACATTTTATCCTCTCCGTTCACAGAAGCAGAAAGACATGAAATCCACTGAGTACTGACTTGTCTTAGTTTCTTATGGCAAGTAAAATGATTATTTACTCATCGATGTGTTTCATACACTCTCCTTTCTGTGACATGTTAATACAGTATAGTATACAGTCGACCCTCGATATACGACTGGCCTGACATGGGAACAACTTGGTTTACAACCAAAATTTTTGTTTTAAATTACGACCAACGTCTTGTGTAACGATCCAAATGCGGTCAAGTGGATCCACTTTTGCGATTGTAAACAAAGGGCCGAGAGCATTTGTAAGCGTCAGTCGGAGCCCAGATACGTGTGTTTGTGGACGTGGTTTCAGTCAGTGCAGTGATTTATATAATTATTTCGATAATTGCTATCAAAATGGCCCCAAAAAAGCTAGAAAAGAAGCTAAGGAAGGAAGAGAAGGTAACGAAGGTAAAGACAAGCGAAATTGTGTGGAAATATGAGAGTGGCGTTCGTGTGATCAATCTCGCTAATATGTACAGCATGTTGAAATCCACCATCTCAACAATTTTACAATGAAAAGATTTGTATAAGAAAGCTAGTGTTGCTAAAGGTGTTACTCAAATTTTATGGAAGGGGTCTCTCCTTCCAAACAATAACCACCTTCGATTTCATTCTCCTCCTCCTCCCTTCCTGTAAGCCAAAGATGTCAACTTAAATGGTGAGTACAGTATGAAATTGTTGCTTCTGGTAGGCTAGGCACTTTTTATAACTTTTTGGTTAGTACATTAGAGAAATTATTGGTGTTTTTGGTAAATTATGCACATTATACAACCCTTTTTAATTATGAAAAGGTTAAGTAAGTGTTGCTGTGGGAGGTTCAGAATGCATTATGGGTATTCCGTGAGAATCCTAAATCCTAAATCCAAAGAGGACTGTTTCATTTATATTAGGTAGAATGCCCAGAGGGGACTGGGCGGTCTCATGGTCTGGAATCCCTACAGATTTTATTTTTTCTCCAGCCGTCTGGAGTTTTTTTGTTTTTTCTGTCCGCCCTGGCCATTGAACCTTACTCTTATTCGATGTTAATGTTGATTTATTTTGTTTTATAATTGTGTCTTTCATTTTTCTATTCTTTAATATGTAAAGCACTTTGAGCTACTGTTTGTATGAAAATGTGCTATATAAATAAATGTTGTTGTTGTTGTTATTTTGAGTGTGCGTAAATTTGTAGTTATTACTTGTAGAGTGCAGCTAGCTGTTCCCAAGGAAGAGAACAGAAAAGAGTTCTTCAACCATTATATTAATTTTCATATTCTATTCTCTGCTGGTCTTACTCTGTAAAAAGATAGATTTCATTACACCTCAGCAGACCACTTCAACTGTAGGAAAATGCTTCTTGTTTGATTCTTCAAAGACAGGAAAAGACAGGCTAAAATACTACACGTTAGCTAACCACAGGATGCCCTACAGTTACTCAAAACTACAGTTGTAAGATACTAAACATGTCTATTGTTCCACACTCCTCACCACAACCACTTCACTACCTCTTGAATGTTATAATAATCAGTTACTACATCTTGTAATCAATCTGAACATACTGTAGATGTTCAAACCTTAATCCTGTTTGGAGGTTCCATTATTTCATCCATCCATCCATCCATTATCCAACCCGCTGAATCCGAACACAGGGTCACGGGGGTCTGCTGGAGTCAATCCCAGCCAACACAGGGCACAAGGCAGGAACTAATCCTGGGCCGGGTGCCAACCCACCACAGGACACACACAAACACACCCACTAGGGCCAATTTAGAATCGCCAATCCACCTAACCTGCATGTCTTTGGACTGTGCGAAGAAACCGGAGCGCCCGGAGGAAACCCACGCAGACACGGGGAGAACATGCAAACTCCATGCAGGGAGGACCCGGGAAGCGAACCTGGGTCTCCTAACTGCGAGGCAGCAGCGCTACCACTGCGCCACCGTGCTGCCCACGGTTCCATTATTTCTTATGGGAAAAATAGTCTTGACTTACAACCAACTTGAGTTACAACCAGCCCACGCAAACGAATTGAGTTCGTAACTCAAGGGTCCACTGTATTTTAATCTGTTCAAATGACATTGATGAAAAAGGGTAAGCTTACCAGATTTACAAGAGGGCCTCCAGAATTTCCATACTGTAAAAAAAAGAAGACACAAGAAAAGCCATTTTTGAGCAGATACTGTGCATGATCACATCTAATACAACACTAGTTAATGTTTTCAAATTGTCCTTAAAGTCTCTTGTATGTAATGTGCTCTCATTTTATCAGTGGCTAAATACCATTTAGTATTTTTATTCCCAAAGGTTCACTTTTGTAAGTACACACTATTTTAGGGGATGTTAATCTGTAACAATATTCTGCTAAAGGATATTTTACCATTTACAAATTTCATGCATTTAACTCACTACCCTGCAGTAAAAAATAGTTTTCTGAAAAAGCAGACAGGTCCACTCCTATTGCTTAGAAACTAAACTAATATTCAAACCAGCTAAACAGTGACCTCTACTGTACAACCTTATGCATAATATAATGTCTCAGTGTTTAAATGATAGCAGTAGTAGCATCATTAAAGTATATTCTGACTTAATAATAATAATAATAATACATTTTTTTTATACTTTAATTCAGTCTCCTGGTATAGAGAGAGCATTTATCACTCTCAGCCTGAATGCATTACATATTTCGTAACATTTCCTACTTGTCTTCAATTGCTATTTTGGAGTGTTCTAAATAGATAATGTAGGGAATGTAGAGAATGGTATCTCATGACCTGTTAGAGTAAAGAAGCAGAGTGTGCACATCCTTTTTTTCTTCTAGAAATCTAAGGTTATTTCTCAAACTACACTGTACAGTGCAAACTGCTACAAAGGAAAGGTTTAATTTAACAGAATAATCAACACCAGGCTGAAATGGAGTAAATGGTCTATAGTCTTTGTGGCTCCCAGAGCTTAACCAAGTCAATTCCTTTATTATTTTCTGATGTTAACTGGGGTCCTGTGACAACAATAGAAATTTAATTTTTAAAATACAGTGGAAAGACGTTAATAAATTAAAAACAGTTCAAGAACGGAAGTGGTTCAAATCTAAATCCAAATCTGTTAAAGAAAATTTAGGAATCATAATGGTGGTCCACTAGAACCATAAATTTAATAACTGCCATAAAGTAATCAGAATACCATGTACTAATAAATACATCCTTAACTTTAAATGTTTTCAAGATAATGAAGACAAAAAACATAAAATCAATAATGGTGAGAAAAACTGAACCTCAGTCCCAATTCAGGATACTTCCTTATAATGAAAAAAGGCGGCATATGCCTGGTTAAAGATGTTTTATTCAATACATTTATCCTTCTATTTCATATAACACAGTCAGCAAAATGGTCTTGTCCTTTGACAGATTGCAACAGATTGAAATTACATTCCTTTTCGAGTGTGCTTAGATTTGTAGTAATTACTTGTACAGTTCAGCTAGCTGTTCCCAAGGAAGAGAACAAAAAAAGAGTTCTTCAACCATTATATTAATTTTCATATTCTATTCTGCTTCTTGTTTGATTCTTTAAAGACAGGAAAAGACAGGCTAAAATACTACACGTTAGCTAACCACAGGATGTCCTACAGTTACTCAAAACTACAGTTGTAAGATACTAAACATGTCTATCCATTTTATATTGTGCCACACTCCTCACCACAACCACTTCACTACCTCTTGAATGTTATAGTAATCAGAAACTACGTCTTGTAATCAATCTGAACATACTGTAGATGTTCAAACCTTAATCCTATTTGGAGGTTCCAAAGATGAAGTTGATTTGTTTTAACACTAGAAAGAGTAGTCATAAATACAAGCAGGGATCTGAAAACATATCTGTTCTGTTGTGGAATCACACCACGATCAGACCTAGTACAGAGATTTGCACTGTTGTAACTGCCACTGGCCAGCCATAAACCCACAATGTGTGAATTACAAAGGCCCTCAGAAGCAGCTCCTTAACTGTGTGAGCTAATAGAAGAACTGAGATGGATCATGGTGTGATTTCATGACAAACCACTTGGCTGTGTTTTTGCTGTGAAAAAACGTTGGGACTGAGTGAGAGAAGCTCAGCTGACGTCACCATGAAGTGCAGTCTCTGCGTGTATAAGAATTCTCTAATTAGCTCACGCTGTAAAGGAGCTGATTCTGAGGGCTTTTATAATCCAGATATTGTGGGTATATGGCTGACCACCTGTAGCTACCACAGTGCAAATGTCCGAACTGGAAAGGATCATGGTTTGATTCCATGACAAAATGAGTCCATACTTACCACATATGCACAAACACAATGGCACATGCAAAAACACAGAAACAATTTGACAACCTCAGTCATTATGAAAAATAATAATTAAAACGAACAATAACAATCCATACATTAATAATGGCGTCAGTCTGGATATAATCCATGTCAGAGTTGCGTAGTCCCAGTTCTTTGCCTCCACGCTGTGTTGTGCTCACAATGCCAGTGGTCACTGTATTTTGGAGTGAGAATGGGCTTCCAATGGCCACCACAAACTCGCCAGGACGAAGATCAGCAGATCGACCAAGAAGCAACACTGGCAGCTTGCCCTGAAAAATGGAAAGGAGAATAGGAAAATCCCGTAAATATAACCTTGAGGGGTATAATGCCACAGCTGCAGGCAAAACAAGATCTTAGCTGAGCCGGCACCAACCAGCATGATTATATGCCTGCACTAAAACCAAAAACAAGCTGCTTTAACATGAGTTTTGCTTTCATTAAAAAAAACCAGAAGTGATTCCTTTCGGAAAAGAAGCAAATACTTTTTGTGAAAGCCTAATGTTGGTAGGCAAAAAAAAGGGATTCAGCTGAAGCAACATTATGGTGATTCATTAGTATGAGTCATTCAAAAACCTGATTTTTATTTTAATGGACTGTGTAATATAGTTATATTTCCACACAGGTGGTAAGTATAAAAAGTAAAAGGTATTGTTACTTCTATGAAAAAAAGGTATGTATGTGTGTAGCATACTGTGCACCAATGATTTGTAACGGGAGGGTGGCACTCCAACCTCACAAATCCATCAGAGTGCATGCAGATGCTGGCTTGGTCACTGTTTGCATGGAGTTCATATGCTCTTATTTGCACATACAGTATGAGGTTTAATCTAGGTAGGACAGCTTTCCTTCAATTTTCCAAAGATGCTTTAGGTTATCTGGTGACTCTTAACTGGCTTGCTGTGAGAGACATTTTATTCAGGCTTTTTTTGTAAATTGTGCCTGATGCCGTCAGGCCATGCTTTAGTCCTGTCAGTACCCACTGTTAGGATTAATCAGATTTCAGAAATGGATGAATGGATTATTGATGGTCCTGAGACCACAATCTGGGTGCTGTTATTTATGTCTCCACTCTTAACTAAATTAATGAGAATTAACATTTTTCACATTTTTCAATATGAATTTGACATCTATGCATTGACCTTCTGTGTGAATGAGGCCATCAGTCTAGGGTTTACTATTGCTTTTGGGATAGAGACTGACATTCCATAAACCTGAACTAGATTTGGCAGGTTAGAAAATGGATGGATAGGATAACGAGAAAATTACTTCTCAGTTTTAAGTCAACAGTGTGAGTGTGCCCTTAGATAGGGTTGGTTGCTGCCTTGCACCACTGCTGGGATGGCACAACATGACTTCGGACAGATGGATGAATGTAAGTTGTCAAAGGTTTTAATTGTATAGTTCATTTTTTCTTTATTTTCTTGTTATTTTTGAATTCTCATTATTGTTAGGCTGCTGGGGTAAGAAAAAGTCTGTTCCATTAGCGGTAGTCATTAGTTAGTAATTAAGAATGTGGTTGGAATGAAACCTTCCAGTCCCTGTGACTCTCCATACACTCTCTTCAGATGTTTGATATCCCTGACACAGTGAACAGCAAGTGCTTTAAAAGTATGAGACTATTAGTTATGAAAACCTTTTCTTATGTGTACCATTAAGAGACTAGGTCATTGAAACTTTCACCTCCAGACCACACAGCATTCTAAAATAAGAGCAAGAACATGGCATCTAATTAAAGGATGTGCTCTAGTAACACCAAGATCTGGCTACTATTAAAGAAATGTGGTGTAATATAAAACAGCAGACACTGCAGGCTCCCATGATGAGAATTAGAATTACTGCAGTAAATGTAATAGAAATAAATAACTTAAATGACATAAAAGATAGATATTTGTTGTGAAATAAATAGATATCTCCAGGGGTGGCTTCCTATCATTTCTCTTAAAATGTTGTTAGTTTAACTGCAGCTCAAGCCATTTCCTGTAATAGCTTCCACATGAAATACAATAATGAATATTCTTTATAAAAACGTGTAAAGCCATTGCACATAGTATGCCAAGCCAACAAACCATAAATCACTGTTAACTTAAAACATACCTGTGATCCTTCAAACAGGAGAATCCCATCCTAGCATGCTGAGGCAGATTCACACAAAAGTGAAGCTTTTTTTTTTTTTTAATTTTGCAAGCATAATATATTTTGGAAAGTGAAATTCTCACAATTTTTCACCTGGGGGAAAGCAAACTCATGTTTTCAACAACCTAAACATTGCTACCACATCTAGAAATAATATAGGTGCAAACAGGGTGAGATAAACTGAAACCCTTAGGGTAGAGCTCAGGCACTGTGACACGCCAAAGCAGTCACTTAGACAACCAGAGGCAGGCAGAGTCAAAACTGAGAAATGAATAATAAAGATTGTGTAGCCTAATTGGCTGGCCTTTTGTAAGCCAGTTTAGAATGATCTGAATTCTCAACTTATAGTTGATGTATTGGTTTATACAGTGAGTAAGCAAATTATTACGAATGCTATACTAACACTAATAGTGTCTTCATTTTTTCTCAAAACAGCCTCAGTTCTTTGTGGCATGGATTCTGCGACTATTGTAAACATTCCTTTGAGGTTCTGGTCCATATTGACATAATCGTACCATAAAGTTTCAGCAGATTTGTCAGCTGCATACTAATGCTGCAAATCTTCCATTCTATCACATCACAAAGATGTTCTACTGGATTGAGAATTGGTGACAAGGAATGCCACTGAAGAACAATGAACTCATTGCCTTGTCCATGAAACCAATTTGAGAAGACTTTTGTTTTGTGACATAGTGCATTATCATGCTGGAAGTATCCTTTAGAAGATAGGTAAATTGTGGCCATGAGGGGATGCACATGGTCAGCAGCTATACTCAAATACACCATGGCATTCAAGTTATGATTGATTGCTATCAATTGACCCAAAGTGTGCCATGAAAACATTCCCCACACCATTACACCATCAACAACAACTTGCACTGTAGATACAAGTCAGGTTGGGTGCGTTAAAGTCATGCTGTTGGCAACAAATTCTGACCCTAACATTTGTGTGTCAAATCAAGATTCTTCAGTTTCAATGAGCCTGTGCGCACTGCAGCCTCAGCTTTCTGTTCTTGGCTAACAGAATTGAAACCCGATAAAGCCATCTCCTATTGTAGCCCGTCAGCTTCAAGGTTTTTCATATTGTGAATAATGATGTATCAGCGGCTCTGGATGTATAACACTATTGGACAGTTTCAGAGGGCACAGGGGCTGCTGGGAAGAATTCTGAGCAAGTAGGCCCTTTAAAAAGGAGCCTGAAAGACACTGGGGGATTCACGATTGTCCATCTGTTTCTTCATATGCCTCTCACACTCAGTTGGATTACAACTCATCCCTTGGATTACAGTTTCCATCTGGATGTATGTGCTGTCCTATGTAAGCTTGTCTGTGTGAGTTTGTCTTGATTGCATATGTGTTTGTTTAGGTAGCACTCTCAATCAATTCACTCTGTATCAGGAACTGGTAGGACAAAACTATAAATTCCATTGTTTGATTAATATATTCATCATTATTTATCTGTTTCGCTGTGTGTGAGTGTATGTGTGCCGGATCAAGGCTGGGCATGTTCCTGGGTCCCCACAGCATCATTGGGACAGCTACAATGAGATGCTTTTCCTGCTCATCATAGTTGTAGGAGGTTGTTATCTGAGTTATTGTAGCCTTTCTGTCATCTCAAACCAGTCAAGCCATTCTCCTGTGACCCCTCTCATTAACAAGGTGCTTCAATTCACAGAACTGCCACTCCTTGGATGTTTTTTGTTTTTTCACACCATTCTGAGTAAACCCTACAGACTGTTGTATGTGAAAAATCAAAATACATCAGCAGTTGCAGAAATGCTCAAACCAGCTCATCTGGCACTAAATCAATGGTCAATATCACTGACATCACATTGGCACCCTGACCACTATGGATTTCTGACTTGTATGTAATGCTGTCTGGCATATGCTATAAGATATTAAGAGCAAAGCATTCAATGCAAAATCCAGAAAACACTTATTTACATAAAGAATCTTAGATGTTGAGACCAAACTACACAGTCACAAAGTAAATTATGGATAAAGCTACTGTATGTTTGACTTTTCAAATTGGGTTACACGTTACAATACTTTGCACTACAGAACTGGAAGGCATACAATGTAAGGTAATGTATGATATCATGGCATGAAAGGTATGTCTAATTTCAAAGCCAAACACACAGTGTGACAACCTTACTCAATGATTGTGGCAGCTCATAAATAATTCCTTTTTTCACACAGTGCTGTGCCAAAGTTCTAGACATATTACATTTTTTTTTGCTTCAATGTATGAGGAGATTAAGGCTATTCACTTCAAATGACTTTTTATATAGAAGAGCTTCTTGCTAAGATAATTAATTTTGTACACAATAAACCATAAATAATATAAATCTAAAAAAGTACTTCAAAAACCTTCCAAAAACCCCTAAAACTAATAGCAAACTGATGATGCAAAATTCTCTGAGAAGATTCAAAAGCATTTGCTGGAATTTATTTTAAATCCATTTTAAATCTCACTCCATTCCATTCAAGGCTGTGAGGGAGCTAGAGCCAATTCCAGCTTTTTTCTTGGTCCAAATATTCTTGCAGCTTCTGCAGTACTGAAATCTATGAACTAGTGCACTCATTAAGTCCATTTTTTTCTTTTTAACTACATTCCAGTTATTCCCATTGTGGGGTACAGTCCGGACACAGACAGGTAGACATGTTCTTTCTCCACACACACGTTTATTTACAGCTATTTACAGTCGCAAAGTGCACAAACCCAGTGCCTCAGCACCAATCACCCCTTTCAGTCCTGGCCGCACAACAATGCCTTGCTCAGTACTCAGATCACCTTCACTCCTCTCCTTCGAGCTCTGTCCACTTCCACCTGACTCTTGCCGTCGACTGGAGGGAGGCGGCCCCTTTTATGCACGCCCGGATGGGCTCCAGGTGCTTCCTGAGGAGCCTCCGCTGACACACCCCTGTGTGGTGGAAGCACCAACTGTGTAGTCGGAAGTCCTTCGAGTGTTCCTGCTCCTCTTCCCCCCCAGCACTTCCTGGTGTGGCGGAAGTGCTAAGGTCCAGGGCTCCAAAGGCATGGGGGCACCCCCTGGCGGGGACCACGGGCCCCTACAGGGTGGAGCTTCAAAGCCGCCGCCCCCAAAGGAACCGGGGCGGTTGCCCCCAGATGGTCCGGGGAAGGCGCAAGCCCTCCTCCGTTCTCCTGGGCGTCCCGGCCGGGTTGCCACCCCAGCCACCTCTGACACCATGTTCTGAATCATTAAGTTTTTAACTCTTGCACTATACATCTCTGATGGTGAAATCAACTCTAATTCATTTATGTAACAACTTTGGATGTACAAGCCTGTTATGACAAAGCAATTGCATAGATAACAAGTCATCTGCACTTCCAAAATTTTTCCAGGTAGGTCATTGTATATTCAGACTACACAGGAGCTATAAGTGCCAGGGATGTGGTTGTTAAAGGTGAACCCTTGCCGTCTAATTCAGGGTGGTGGCAACTTGTAGTGCAGGGCATGAATGACTCCTACTTGGGAAACCAGTCCACTGACAGAACCAGTCACACAGGGAGCTAATTTAGAATTGCCAGTTAATCTAACATGCTGAGGATGGAAAAAAAAGTACCCAGAGAAAAGCCCACAGAGACATGGGGTGCACGTGTAAACTGTACACCACACAACAACCAGCAGTTGGTTTCAGACCCAGGATGACCAATGTGAGAGGTAGTATGTACAGTAGGATTAGCAGTATTATTACGTGAAGAGAGTAATTTGAATGAAATTTTTACATTCTATGTTCAAACAAAATGCAGCACGATGCCTTTCCCTGGTACTATATAAAAGCAGAATGCACTAGTATGTTGAAGAATACCGGTTACATTTGACGTGATATATTATTTTATGCAGATCCATGATATTTTATTTTCAGGAAGAGTAAATTGGAAAGCAAAAGGTCCTACAAGTCTTTCACAACATCCCCTATATACTGTACATTAACAAATTCTCCTTTAAAAAAATCGACTTCTTTGGACTTGTTTATCTGAAGCTCAAAATGGTTACACATTAAAAATTCAGTTACATTATTGGGATGCAAATATTTGAACAAGATGATATTGGAAATGGATAGAGATCCACAAATTTGCAAGGGGAGTCAAATCTTCTTTGGGTATTCTACTTTGTGCTCCAGTCAATACTAATTATCATCAATTTACCAGTGGTTCACAATTTACTTTAGATACAGAACTAATGTAGTATACATTTTAAGAAAGAGAAGCTCTGATATGTTGCCCGTATACATGATGATTACATGCTTCAGCCTTCTTTAACCTATTTCATATTTAATTATAGGGCGGCATGGTGGCGCAGTGGTAACGCTGCTGTCTCACAGTTAGGAGACCCGCGTTCACTTCCTGGGTCCTCCCTGCATGGAGTTTGCATGTTCTCCCCGTGTCTGCGTGGGTTTCCTCCGGGCGCTCCAGTTTCCTCCCAGTCCAAAGACATGCAGGTTAGGTGGATTGGTGATTCTAAATTGACCCTAGTGTGTGCTTGGTGTGTTTGTGTGTGTCCTGTGGTGGGTTA
This sequence comes from Polypterus senegalus, assembly GCF_016835505.1. Classification (NCBI taxonomy): domain Eukaryota; kingdom Metazoa; phylum Chordata; class Cladistia; order Polypteriformes; family Polypteridae; genus Polypterus; species Polypterus senegalus. The sequence continues at coordinate 222,610,419 of NC_053154.1, read as the reverse complement.
GCACCCTGCCTGGGATTGGTTCCTGCCTTGTGCCCTGTGTTGGCTAGGACTGGCTCCAGAAGACCCTGTGTTCGGATTCAGTGGGTTGGAAAATGGATGGATGGATATTTAATTATGGAAAATGCTAGGGATTTAGATATTTAGAGATATTAAAATTGATCATCCTTCTATATAAAGCGGTCGGGATTGTCCTTCCGTCCCGTGAGTGCTATACAGGCGCAGATGTTTCACACACGCCCCGTCCATTTTGCAATGCACGATGGGATTTGTAGTTTTGTTTTTCCAGGTAAAAGATGATTTTCTACTCCAGACTGTGCAATATCTTCTTCTTCTTTCTTACTATATAAAAGCAGTGGGGATTGTCCTTCCGTCCCGTGAGTGGAAAGCATAGCGGTATTCCGCTTATCACAGACTTACTACTTGCAGCTTGCGGTACGAAGCGACATGATGTGAGCAGAGTTCTGGTGCTCCCATAGTTCCCTTGCTTTTGTGCGCGATGCGCTGGAAAAATAGAAAAAATTATGTCTCTGGAAATAATTAATGTTGATGGAGTACAAATGCCTCACCGCGTAGTAAATATCAGGGGGGTTCAAAAGGGCGACCTCAATATAGAAAAAAAGTTTATATATCTTCAAAAAAATAACAGAAACTACGAGTATTAAAGTAATACCGCTCAAATGCAATATAACCAAATTAATGAGTTTGTATAAAACATCAAATTGATCTACATATTGAATTGCCTTAAGAAGTGGTCAACTTAAAAGGCGGGTCAGCCTAGTTTATTTAAATTTTTTGTGCTTTAACTTCCAGATCTTCCAGAGATATCATTTCTTCTATACAGTATACAAATAAGACAATTTGCTAAAAGCAACCTGCCCAACGTCCCTTTTCTTTCTCCTACATTCATCAATGAGGTGGTACTGGCTAATGTAAGTGAAGATTCAGGCAACATCTCCAGAGAGCCTTAGCCCTTTTTAATTGTAGGGAATGATGAGAAAGCAATATCTAAATAAAATATTTCAGGAAAGGAATACAATTCAGTCATTTGTAAATTACACTGAGTACAATATCTGCTAAGCCTGCCATAATTCAATGACTACACATATCTCAGATTAACATCCAACATCCATGAACGGTATCATTTGGCACTTGCATCACTAGGATGTGTATTGTGGGAATTCCTTACATAAACATTTTTGTAAATCTCTTTCAACAGCAGTAATGCTAGATGGGATAAAAGTGTGCTATTAATGATCAGTTGTAATATCGTTTATAATATCATACCACACTACTCGCATGAAGACTTATTTTGCTCAACTGGAACAATCCCAGTCCTTATCTATAACTAAATTAGAAAGCAATGCTCTTTATTATCTCAGACTGGAAAAAATCAAATTCTGCTTTTAGATAGGGATCTCTAGTCAAATAGCTATCTGTCTGGGAGAGGGTTGAAGGACGTGTTTCATGGATTACCTTCAAAGCATCCTGTTGTATTTACTATGTTATTTTAATTTATTTGGTTCAGTTGTGTTCTTTCACTGCAGTGATAATATTTAAAAAGCTTCTTTATTCAATTTAAATTGTCCTCCAGTGTTATCAGTATTGCTAACCACAGCAAAATCCTCCCATAACGATTAACATTTAAATATACAGTATATACTTGCACAAATTTTAATAATATTTATTATATGCATTATACTTGTTATAAAGAGTTTGCACATAAGAGAACAGTCAGACCAGTTAATTGATAAGCAAACTTTATCATATGTTAAAGAGTTTACCTAACTGCTATGTAGAGAGCATAACGGGGTTAAGTTTGGTATTCAGACTTGTGCAGCATAAATAGCAGTAATGACAAAGTGCTCCCTGCTTCCCAGCAGACATGCAGAGAATTCATACCGTGAACAGAAATAGCACTGCACTGTTCGCTTCCGGTAAGTAAATAAACAGATGCACACAACCCGTGAAAGTGCAGTTTTTCTGCCTTTAATTTCCTATCAGCTAACACAGTTCAGGCAAAGAGATATTAACTCTCATGTTACTGCACTTTACTGGTATGTCTGTTTATACTACATAACCAATGTTGTTTTATAGTGTTTATTGAAATGTACCAGCATGCCATTCTGGTTAGTACCTGCCCTGTGCCCAATGCTTGTGAGGTAGTCTCAGTTCCTCTGCAACCCTGAATTAAATTGTGTTGATTTAAGAATGTAATGCATGGATTGCCCTGCTGCTTCTTAAATTGGCATTGCAGTGAAACTGGTCAGTGCAGCCAGTATGTCCACACAGCCTAAGAACTCACTCTTCTAGTATTGTGACACTGAGGGCCAAATCCAGGTAGATGATGAGTGAGTGGGCATGCAGCAGTAAGTGGTGTGCAGTAGCACTGTGCAAAGTATAAGAATCATTCTTGGGTGGGATGTCAGTCAACTGGAGGGAATGCATTGCCACTTACACCACATAGAGCTATGAATAAAAAAAGCAAATAGCATCATGTGCTGTCATGATTGTGAATAGTGATGTTAATGCTGTGTTGACAGGTGGATAAAATGAAAAATACATCAGAATTAATTTTGGAAATTCATCCGTCTGTTCATTTAAATTTGCTTAATTCAATTCTAGCATTGCAAGGTCCATCCCAGTAGAATCCGGGACAAAGGAGAAACCTTCCTTGGGTGGAACACCAGCTTTTTGCAAGTCACACATCCTCATGTATACAGTATGTGCAAACGAAAAAATCTAAAATCATTGGCTTTTCTGGTTCTTTATAAAGAGTAAGGAGCTACAAAGCCCACAAGGAAACTTTCAAATTATACTATAATTTATTTGTTCAAAGCATGCATCCAACCATTTTTATAATTTGTTTAAATGAGTGCAAAGAAAAAAATAAATTCTGAATAACGTAAAACCTAAAGAAAATTGAGAAACAAGAGAGGATTCACACCAGACAAAACAAGCCAAAAAAGAAAGGAATAATCACACTATTAATTAAACTGCACTAGTGAAAATTAAAAAGCTGAGATATTGAAAACTGAAAATTGAAAAATTCACAGAAACAGAAAGTTCCACTCACATAAAGAGCAAAGAAGAAAAAGTTGAAATGCTATTAAAATAATTCATCATAATGTAATATTTTAAGTCTATTTAATTCAATTCAAGGCAAGTGGGGCCCAGATTGTATCTCAGTTGCGCTGGTTGAATAGCAGCAGACAGACCTGGATGGGGTGTCAGTGTATCGCAGAGCCAGGTCATGCACATACCCCCAATCTCACTTCCAAAGGGCAAACTGGAAATGTCAGTTAACTGAACATGCATGTCTTTGAGATGAAGGGAGGAGAACAGGAAGAAACAGAAGAAAACCCCCAGAAGACACAGAAAAAATGCAAAGGTCACACCAGAAACAACCAGATATTGGTTTTGAGTTCAGGACATTGGATCTGCAAAGATCAACTACTGAACCACACTGACATCTACAGTCATAACACACACACACACACACACATACACATATATATATATATATATATATATATATATATATATATATATATAGAGAGAGAGAGAGAGAGAGAGAGAGAGAGAGAGAGAGAGAGAGAGAGAGAGAGAGAGAGAGAGAGAGAGAGAGATGTCCATAACAACATAAACCCAAGAGAAACTCTTTTTTGTTACATATAACACAGCCAATGTGAATCATGAATGTCTGTCTGAAGGAGAAAAAGGGCTAAATAGACCCCAGTTTGATGATGCATAGCTGGGATTTCACATTTATATCTGTGATGGCTGACCCAAAGAGCACTTTCACCATGATGGGACCATCCAAGGCTGGGGACGTCAAGGTGCCATCCCCACAGAGCTGTATGTATACAATATTATTTAGAGAATTACAGAAACATGGAATAACATTTTCAGGTCCTTCAAAAGTGTTGTTATTTCATAAAGATTACATAAATAGGATTGACAGTCTATGTTGGTTTGAATTGCCTGTTCTTGTCAAAACTGTTCTAATATTCTAATGCTAAGTGACCGGCCATGACTGGTGCACCAGTCCATCACAGGCCACACGCAAACACAGATCTTTAGCAGGTATGAAAAGTTCAACTAGTACTGTATGACTCACTATTTCACTCATTCAAATTCTTTCATGATTGTGCATGACTGACATTAATGTTTTCTTGACAAGTAAGTAAGACAGTATAGACTAGTAGGGAAAGTTACAGTAAGTTTTACATAATTTCTTGAATTCTTTTGTTTAAGACCTGTAAGGAATCTGTAATTATAGAGAATAGTATGCTTTTGGCAATAGTAAATTCAAGCTTTGTTGGAAAACCATGGAGATAATACAGAAGTGTCTCAGAAAGGCAGAACAGATGATATGAGTTTTTAGTCAGTTAAAATATTTACTGCAAAAGAGTAACATAACTTGCACGACATACTGGGCTACCCATAAAATGCATGTACTTTTCAAGTATTTATTTCTTGATGAAAATAATCAGTGTGAGCATTTGACTAGATAATCTGTTTTAATATAGTTAAGAGCTAGATGCCTTGTAAAAATCTCTCTCTCTGTTCCTTATAAAATCATAAACACTGATCTGGACGATATTTTGCATAGTTTCCACACTACTTAGATAGACTACTTTGAAATCAAAAAATTAGACCCTAGGAGTTCCAGGAGTTTTGTGTGTGTGTGTGTGCTGCAGTTTGCACACTGGTACCCCCTGCTGGCTCAGAGCAAGTGAAACATCCGAAAAGACTAAAGCTAGGCTAGCAGGCAAAATTACCAGAGGTTATCATTACTTACCCGGGCAACACTGCATGTTAAATAAAAAGGAGTACCGTGTGCCTTTGCAGGGGCGTGTTGGATGAGGCTTGATCAAGAATGGATGTGCAGTTCAACACAAAGAAAATTCATAAGTTTCTTGTTTTACTCCTGCTTGTTTGGCTTTTCTTCATAATTTAAGCACTGCAAACTGTTCACCTTGAACTATGAGAACGAGTCAGACATGGGTTCATGGTTACAACCTACCAAGGAGTTACCACAATTCTGAAAACCAATCAGACCCAAAAAGAACAAATTCTGGACTTGTGAGAGCGGAGATACTGATAGAGATGCATTGCAGATGACGGATGGGACAAACAGCAATAATAACCGGGTCACCATTTAAAAAACACATAAACCTTCGCTTTCTTTCTGTAACCCATTCTACAAATACACCCGAGTAATGCCGGTATACAATAAATGCAAGTTCAAGTACCAAAGAGTCTAAAGAAGAGCTTCTTTTCTATGCAGGCTAAAACTATAGGAAATGCCTTAGCCACAAACATCTTTTAACACATCTGCTGTCTTTGTTTTAATTTAAATAGAGATCGACATTAAAAGAAATATTTAGACTTTTTAACAATCATTTGTCTCATCTAAATGAGTCAGTACCATTTGGATCTTCCCATCAAGGAAGCACAGCTGTTAGGTAGAAATAAATTGTGCTGAGTCATTACTTGTTTTCTGACCTGTGAGTAACGCAACAAACTCTACTTGGTATAAAGCGGAAAATCATGAAACGCATAAATTCACTGTGTGCCGTCGACAGTGAAACCTCAGCAAGTTTACAAGGCCGCATTCAATTATAAAAAAACACTGTTAAGAATTGTTAATCAGTGTGGCCCAACTGCTTAGTCTATGGCGGGAAGCCTTTGACCACAGCAATGAGTCACTTTCGCTGTTTTCAAATAATACTGAGACATCTCTGCCAGCATCATTTAATATTTTAAATTAAAACCTTATCCTTGACAAGAAAAATATTTAGGAAGTGGTGTTGTGTGAAGCTGCATAACTTCAATTAAAGCCAGAATGTGCTTTAAGATTTGTAAGAAATAATAACTGGAGAAGATTACTGAAGTATTATGAATATTTTCCCTTTGCTAAAATGATCTGCTGTGTACAATGGAAACTGATGAGGTGGGTTGACAAGTAGTCTTTAGGCTAACAAATACATTAAGCTCTACTGATATTAGAATAAAAACAAAATGTACAATTAATCTGAGGTAAGGAAGGAAAGCTTTTCTTATGTCCTAAATTCATACGCCACTTTTCCTAGTGAGTGCTGGACCAGGGAGCAGAACTCTGTGGTGTGCATTACTCTGTAGTCAATTCTCATCTCCCAATCAGCGTTGTCACTCAGTTTCCTTCCTGCATGCATCTTATTCTTCTCTTGGTGATGGTGTGGCCTTCTGTGGGTAGTTGTGATCCCCTCTTTGCAATTTGTTTCATTTATAATACTCCATAAGAGTCAACAAAAAGATGAAAGGTTTTGAAGGTGGATATGTAATTGAGATAGTGAAGGCGATACTGCACAAGCAACCCTAATTCTGGTCAATTTGCATTTTTACACCAATCATTGATTAAACCCTATCCTAGCCTAAAGTAACTCTTACAAACTGCACAAATGGAATTCTTCTTCCATCAAACATGCTGTATATTAGTTTTGCTGTGTATGACATAATCTGCCATGAATGATTTTTCTTTTTCTTCTTCTTTTACATCACCATTCCTTTATTAGGAGCCATCTGCCTTTTTTTTTGTCTCCTCCATTGTTGTCCAACCTACACATCTTTCTCCTTCAAACCCATCTCACTTATAGAAGTCCAAAGACAGTCCATCTATCGGACCCTTTGTGTCCCCATCAACCTTCTCTCAGTGGCAGATCGTCTCCATAGTCTCTCAAAAACTGGCACTTTGTTTGATCTTTCCACATATCACTACCACCTCAATCTTGCTATTCTCACTAAACATTCCACTCCTGCCATTCTCCTACTTTCCTACATTCTCTGCCTCTCCCTAACTGAGACACTCAAAGCCCATCTTACCAGTATTCTCATTTCAATGTTTGTGATTTACTCTTCCTCTCTTTTTGTCATTGCTGTCACACAAGTTTGTACCTTTATTTTTCCATGCTGTCCTTATTCTCTGCAATGTCTATTGTTCATGTCTCTGTATCACACATCAGCATCATTGCTGCCACTCAAGTCTGTACCTTTATTTTTTTGTCATTATTTTTTATAACATACTACTCATTTTTTCCATGCTGTCTTTATTCTCTGACCTGTTTCCACTTCACAAACCTCTCTTGGCATAACTGATCAAAGTATATAAACATCTGTGCCTTCTTAACTTCTAAGCTCCCTGAATCTTGTATGTATAATATCTCCCATCTCCTGTTAACACTAACCATGACCTCCTATTTCCAGCATTTACTTTCAACACCCCCTGTTCCAAGGCCTTCCGACACTTATCATTTTCTAAGCTCACTCAACCTGAACAGGGAGAGCCTGTCCCAGCAAGCAAAGAGTGCAAGGCAGGAACAATCCAAGGATAGGATGGTTGTCCATCGCACAATGAAGATACACATGCACACATACACACGGACCAGTTTAGCATCAACACAGTTTTGGACTGTGGGAGGAAACCAGAGCACCCCGAGGAAACCATTTTTAACTCAGGGAAAACATGTAAACTCCACACATGCAGGACCTGGGATGTGAACCCCGGTTACTTAACTGTGAGGTATCAGTATTTCAAATGTGCCACCCTACTACTCATGAAACCTTATCTACAGTTCTTTCTCTGATACTGCCCTGATCACAAGGTCATCAGCATATAACAAATCACACAATTAAACCCTAGTAAACAGCACCGGGGGAATCACCATGGCAATAATGTTATCTCACCAAAACATGAAGATGCCAAAATAATTTGAGCTTAGGCATGCTTAGTTATTGAGTTAGCTCTGCCAAATTCACACAAACTTAACACAAATTAGAACAGGTGATTAATGTGACATGTATGTCTTTGGGGTTGTGATGGGAAAACTAGAACACCAGAAGGTAAACACATACAGACACAGGAAGAATTTCAAAGTCTAGATAGTCATCAACTAGCTTAAGGTTTTGAGCCCTTTACTCCAGACCAGCAGTGTAATGGTGGCAGATTGTTGCCCATAATCATGAAATCTGTTTTTCAATTTACTGTAATGTCTTACCAAAAATGTCCACATAAAGAAAAAAAAAAAACAAAAATATTTACATCCTGTGATTATTCTGTTGTATAGTTGAATGACAGTAACAGAAGTTCAACAGTAAAATGAATTGTGTTCTTCTGTTCAAAGTAGAAAAAAGCTTTTAGTTTTGGTGGCTGTATGTGCCTATTACAATTAAAACCGACAAACAGTCTGTACTGTGCACTGTATAAGGCAGCTAAAAAACTGACTTGTTTGGCCTTTTCTGATTTTATTTCACATCTCTCTATTATATAAAAAATCCTGGGAAGAGATGAAACTTTTTAGCTTGGGATGAGACATGACTTTTTCAGAGAGATACTTTCACGTCCCGCAAGATGAGACTTTGAGCCAAGAGATTTAATTACACCCAGTGCCGGAAATAAAAGACAAAGAGTAGATGACAACAGTAGAACGTCGTAAAGAGGTTCACACACGTTAGCGCAAAACACATGCAGAGCAGGTTAGAGATTATGAAAGTACTAAAATTCAAAAGTCACGAAAAAATGATAGTAAAGATCACATTAGCACAAACAAATGGAAATTATTACTCGGTGAAATAACGGAACAGCGAAAAGAGATTGAATATATTGTTCAGATTTAAACTTTTAAGTCAGAGACTTGTAGATCATCTAATTCGTGGTGCCATCTGGGAAAAGTAGTGTTTTTTTCCCAATGAAGAATTAAAAGATTTGTTCTTTGGTGAAAATGAAATCCACATACGCGAGCGGCAGAGATGCAAAGTGGCTGGTGCGTAGTGCAGGCTGGGGGGTTGGTAAGAGAAGCGAGCAGGGGGAAAAGCCCCCTAGTTTTCCATAAGATTGAATATGTCCAAAGCTTCCTACTACAAATCGAAGTTTATTAAAACTTAATTGAGAGGCATGTTAGACACTCCTAAAGCCTTACATTCAAAATTATTACTTATAAATGAAAAAAGGGTAAACAAAAATTGTAATTGTGTTATTCACTATCCTCTTAAGAAAAGGTAGCTAAATGAAACATGATCGACAAATGACGTTCTGACAGTATTTTACATTCAGGATTAAAAAAAATAACTGATCTCTTGGTCTTGTAACACACTATGAATTTGCCAAAAGAGTGCCAGTCTTGAAAATATGTTTTTGAAACAAGCTCTTGGTGTAACAACAGTTGCTGATCTGCACTAAATTATAGCCTGAGTGTTTGTGACTCACTTGAAGAACTGCACACTGTCCTCTTCTGTAAATGAAGATTTTGCAAAGAGTTAGAATCCCTTGAGAACTTTAAACAATATAAAGGAGATGTTATATTGTCTAGAAAATCTACAGTTCATCATAAAAGTTATACAAGGCATATACAAAGACTTCACACTGGTTTTCCCTGTTGTTTGAATCTAAATACCTAGTAGCTCTTTTGCCATTCTGTTTTCTGAGTTTGCTTGTTCAAAATAACTGTCAGTCTTGTGTTTGTTCGCTGTCCCTCACAAGAAATAAAAGCCACTCAATAACCTCTCCTTATATTGACACTCAGCCATGAGAACTGGTGATATAGTTTTAGAAATTGATTTTGCAATTGCAAAACACAAAACTCTGATATTTATTTTTTTTTTGGTGGAAAACAAGAAATCCTTTCATGTGCTCTTGCTTTCTTTTCTGTAGATGCATAACATATATAATTTACTGCACACTATTAAAATCAATTTTATTTTTGCCTCACCCACGTCACTGTGGAGGAGTCCATTAAGACTTTTAAAAATGTGTCAGATTTAATGTTTTTCATTTAAAGGCACATAAAAATGCACTATTGGGTGCATTCCCTTGTTTTCTGCACATGTAAACTCTCTATGCAGTAATATGTTTACCCTGTAGCTCTGAATTTAGTTTCTGTTTACAAAGCATCTTTAGGATTGCAGTCACATGACATTAAATGAATTTGGGTTTTTTTTCAGCACATATTTTTATTTAATTACTAAATGACAGGTATACATACATGTGGTATTATTGTATGAAAATGCTTCAATACAGGAACAAACACCATTTCTTTTGTACATTTTTTACAAAGAAGAAGAATGAATTTCACTTTGAATTTAATTTTACACAAATCATAATGCTCATCACTAGTTTAAACTTTGGCAAAGAACTTTTGACTTTGAATTTGGTTTGTTAGAATTGGCTAGAATTTGGCTGAGGTTACTCTTCTTTTTGCCTGCACCTAAAACTGGTTCATTGACAAAAGTGCACAGTGACAAATGCACACTTGAAAAATGTGTTCAGTCAGTGGGACTTAATTTAGCTGATGTCAAAACAATTCCTCTGCAAATTCCAATGTTATTAGGTTTAAGTTGTGTGTATTGTGATGACATGCCTGCTGCTTTGGAAGAGCTTGTGGATACTTTCACTTCAGAGCTTGAGGTGTTTAAATCAAGATATGTCCATCTTAATCACTGCCTACAACATGTAATGACATATGAACAAGTGTCTCTTTTAGAGGAGTTGTGTTTAATGTGGCAATATAAATTGCAAAGTGCAGTTTCCCTTTCATTCACATAGTTTTGTGCTTTCTCGTCATATGTGTAGTCTTTCTCCTCACATTACTTGGATTCTGCCATAAAAGCAAAAAAATTGTCTAATAACATGCAAAAGGTCAAAACCTAGGACATCAAAACAAAAATGAAGTCATAATCTGAAATGGACTGAGGTCGAACCCAAAAAATAAATAAACTGAAAGTACCAATGGCCTATATGGAAAATTCGTGGTCAGATTAACTAGCTAAGATAAAAGTCCTTATTAATGCAAGAAATCACTAACTATACTGCATATCTTATATAGCTGTGACTTGCTTATGTCATGAGATGCACGTAACTGTTGTGATGTGCTTAACAGCTGACGTTGTTGCAAGAAACAACTTCCACAAAAAGACACTGCTATAACCCAAAGCAGGAAAACCAAATAGTGTCACCGTAAATAAAAAAAATAACAATGCAACATATTCACATGTTCTGAAACAGTAATAATCACAAAAAAAAAAATTCAAACATTAACAAAATCTAAGTAAACACTCAAAAAAAAACAAAAAAGGTGTGGGCTCCAAACATGACCATCAGGTCTACCAGGTCTCACACACGTGTACTTAGGAGACAACTTCAGGCCTCGTCAAATGGTAATTCCACCAGAGTTGGTGCTGTCACCTAATGCCCCTAATCTTCTTCTTTCTGCTGATCCAAAGATTGAAGGCACAACAATGTCTGATGTCACATCCGGTTCCTAGTCACCTGAACCCATCCCTTCTGCATCTGTTGCCTGAACTGCCATCTTAAGTCAGTCTTATATTAGACTCTCATCTGAAAAGATGCCCTTCAGACTGTTGTTAACTCTTTTTTTTTTGTTGTTTTAACCAAGTAGAGAAAACTGTCTGACGCCCCAACCCTTTATGCTCCTCTTTGTGCTTTATTCACACATTGCAGCAAGTGAAGTAAAGGATGGGTGAATTTTGAAATGAGAAGATATTGCCCCACTTATATGTGACTGTCCCAGTTGTTATTAATTATTGTGTAAGGCCTTGAGTCTGAGTTTGCCTCCTACTCTAGGATTTTCAGATTGTTCTCTAAAAAATTATCATTTACTCTGAAACACCAAAAACACATAAACCTTTCTTATTGGTGTTGACACTTTTTCTATAGTGTCGTTTCTTGTGACTGAAGACAGAGAGATATAATTAAAGTTAGTAAAATATCTTTTATTAATACACACCAGGCAAGGGTAAGATGACAGAGAAGCACAGTCCTAGGACACCTGCCCTTCATCTGCCTCGAGGGGTCGGTGTCCCAAATCTTTTATAGGGCCTTTGTCTTATGACTTTAGTTGCACAAGAATTTCAAACCGTTACATCTTACAACATTTTGCTTGGATCAGCATTTACCACATCCTTTAAGTTCATCAATTGGTCACTTGTGGTTTTAGTTCATCAGTTGGTCACGTGTGGTTTTTTGTTCGTTAGGAGAAACAAGAAGTTGCACTTGTCATGTGCACTATGGACAAGACAGGGTCTGCATGGCTTTTTTCACATACACCAGATTGATCAATACTGTTTATTGTTTTTCCACATTGGGTATGCGTGATTTGTCAGCCAAGAGCAAGGTTTGTTTGATTCGACAGATGATGAAGTACAACTGCTTGTAAAGTTTAAAACAGAGTATAAGAATATTATACAAAAATATTCAAGCGTTTCAAGGTGTAGTACTCATCAGCTGATGGAGAGAACTTAGGAAAGGATGATCCCCACAGTAAATATGAGATCACAAGGGACAAATCACAAAACTGAAGTCAGTGTCTGGTTACTTGACAATCATGCTTCAGAGTTTTCAAAAAGCTATTTTTCCCCATCCACACTTCTACATAAGTCTATCAAAATGATACCGCTTGGAGGGCGTTTTTGAAAAGATTCACTTTCAGTGGCAATATTACAAAATCACTTTAAATACATATTTTAAAATATATTGGATGTCATTTAAAATACTGTTGGGGAAGCTGGACATTTTCTGAAGATATCTTTGTATTTCATTTATTGATTTTCTGAATTTGCTTATTCCAAAAACCAGTATAAGGCACAAAACAGAAACTGACCTGGACATGAATATAGCCCATCACAGGGCACACTTAGACAATCAAAAATAGGACCAATTTAGAGCTAACATTGAAACGAAACTAGAAAAAAACTAAAACAATTAGAAGAAAAAGCACAAATATGGAGTGCATACTTCACGCAGACAGTCACAAACTGAAACCAGGCCTTCGAATGGTGGGCAATAGAGCAATATCAAAATAAGAAAGAAATCATTTTAAGGTATCTCAAAATATCTATCAACAAGTGAAATATCTGAAAATGTATTTGGATGGCATGGTAGCACTTCTGCCATAGATGCAGTGTCTTAGCTTGGAACTCTGAGGCTAGTCACTGTCCATGTGGAGTTAGTTTCCTCTGAGTGCTGCAGGTTTCTTCCCACATTCCCCAAAGATTTGCAGGTTAATTTAACTGGCAATCCCAAACTGGCCCAGTGAATGTGAGTGGGCCCTGCGATGGACTATCATCCTGTCCAAGGATGTTTCACATATTACACCCAGCACTACAGGGTAGACTGTGCCTCCCAGTAACCCTGAATTTGATTGAGTAGGCTTGACAATTTTATTTAAGATATATTTTTGTATATCTTAAATGTGAGTTAATTTAAGCTGTCTTAACTGCATTTTAGATACCTTAATTGCATGCACAGATATCTCAGAGTCATTTTCTAAATAGTGTAAATGTATCTCATTCATCTCTCAAAATAACTGCCTGTCTGCTGTAAGAGATATTTAAACAGACAGAAAATAGTATGCAACACACAGAAATTTTCACATGAGTTTGACAAGAATCTGGACAAGAAGCTATTCATGTGTATCTTAAAAGACAATAGCGGTATCTCACAATGCAACTTATACATGAACAGATATAGTTTCATTTTAGGATATCTTAATTATAATTTTCAGATTTATCAGAGGCTCATTTAGCTAAAATGATCCAAATGTGGATAGGAAAATGAATCAGATATTATAGCCATCCAACTAGAAATACTAGAAAAATTCTGCCCTAGAACTGAGAAGAAGTGTGGCATGTTATAAGAACAGTATACTGCTGCTGGATTATGTGAATTTCCCCTTGGGATTAATTAAGTATCTATCTATCTATCTATCTATCTATCTATCTATCTATCTATCTATCTATCTATCTATCTATCTATCTATCTAAGTTAAAAGACAAGAATCGTGTAAAGTGGTCCATTTACTGGACTTGCCTCTACCCCACATTTATTAGTATAGAGGCCTGTCTTGAGTTCAAATGTGCAATATTGTGGGAAGGGGTGAACCACTTTAATTTTCTGTAGTTATTTATTAAACACTATTTTAGCAAAAAAATGCATGGGTTTTGGGCATTGTAAGCATATGACTTGGCATGTGGATTATGCGACACAACGTGAGATGTTTTCATAGACATTTTTAATTCTGTTAGCTGGAGTAGAAAAAAAATTGCAGACATCTGACTTGAAGTACAATCTATAATACAAATTGAAGGCCACAAAATTAACACTAAATGTAATTTTGGTATCTATATCTGCAACAAACATTTAATGCCATGAGCAGTGCCGGTAGCTAGGTCATTTTGCACCCTAGGCCAAGCTTATCAGTGCACCAACCGACTGCTTGGTAGCTAACCCGTGCAGCTGATCCCCCCATATGATCTACTCTCTAGGCGAATGCCTAATTCGACTTAATGGTGGCGCCGGCCCTGACCATAAGTGCAAAAAATGGAAACACCAACAAATTTACTCCAGAATAGAAGAGTAGATGTGGAAAAGTGAAGCAGACATTTTCTCAGACTAAACAAAAGACATCTAGAAGGAGTCATGATAAGTATTAAAATGTAATAATAAAAATGTTTAATCTTTGTACCAGCTCTTCATCAAGGACATGGAAAAAACTCTTATTAGGGGATGTATGGGGTGGTCACTGGAGAACAAAACATACACACAGACATGAGAAGAAAATAACAATATCTGGGGTGAAATTCAAATACAGGAATCTAGATCTGCTCTAACCAGTCTGTGCCATAACAAATCCATCCATCCATTAGCCAACCCGCTATATCCTAACTACAGGGTCACAGGGGTCCGCTGGAGCCAATCCCAGCCAACACAGGGCACGGACAAACCCTGGGCAGGGCACACACACACCAAGCAAACACTAGGGACAATTTAGGATCGCCAATGCACCTAACCTGCATGTCTTTGGACTGTGGGAGGAAACCGGAGCCCCCGGAGGAAACCCACACAGACACGGGGAGAACATGCAGACTCCACGCAGGGAGGACCTGGGAATCGAACCCAGGTCTCCTAACTGTTAGGCAGCAGCACTACACAGTGTGCCACCGTGCCACCTAGAGGTAAAATGAAATACTACATTACAGACACCAAAATACAGGGCACAGTTGTTCACATTGCTTCACTTGACCACCTTTCTCTGTTTCATTTTTCCAGTCTGATTGCTGCATATTCAGGTTAGTTACACTACCTGAACACAGTCTGAACCCTTACTGCTCAGTACTCTATGCACAGGTAACATTTAAAGCTCATTGTGCTAATGTTGCTTCACTCCTTCTCCTTTCTTTTGAAGTTTCTGCCCTGTAATGAAAGTGCCCTGCAAAGTGCAACTGCTCTTTTCTCATAAAATATTTGCGTTTCTAGAAATGAAACGTCATTAATTCAAAAGAAAATCTCCTTGTAATGAAGAATCCTTTTGCCCCCTTTTTTTGCTTTTATTACTCAGAGTTCATTGTAAACTCATAAGAGAAAATTTCCAAAAATTCTGTATTCAGGCAACGTAATTTACCATTTTATAATCATACTTCAAAAAAGATTACACTATTAATTCTGACTGCTAAATGTTTTCCACACATGAACAGTAACAATGAATGAAGATAAGAAGTCAGAAAAATAATACATAATTGCCTGCAAAATAACGATTAATAAAGAAAGTCAGTCTGGAATGAATGCATTTTACATTTTGGAATTATTAAATTCTGTCAATGTCCCAAAATGTCATTTTATAGAGTGTGCTTGAAAAGGCTACTTTAAGGTCAGTTCCCTTGAGCAAGTGATTGAATGTCAGCCACTATTCAATCTAAAACAGACAGCAGATGAAGAATGCATTTTGTTGCGTGACCACATTGGAACAAATGCTAGATATTTTATTCATACAGTAACAAAAATGCCTAAAATGGTAATTAAACAATATAGGAAGTAGAAAATTAGTCTCTTTTCTCAGTTTACTGCCAATGTCCATAAGGATGCAGCAGCAGCAGCAGGTCAGGTGGGGTACTGCCTCCCGTCTCCAACCAGATGATTAAAATTAAATAAAATTTTAAAAAAATTAATAAACTAAAATGATGTAATGTATTGTTAAAACGTTTACAGAAAACCTAACTTAGTTGAATTTTAAATTTCCATAATCTGTCCATTGCAATTTCTTACCTAGAAAAGCCTGTCTCTTACCTAAAAAATTATTTCAATTTGGATTATACAAAATTTTCTTTAGGCCTGGTGCTGCTAACCGGTTTCCAGGGGCCTCATGCATAACGCCGTGCGTAGAACTCACGCTATAAAATGGCGTAAGCACAAAAGTGGGAATGTGCGTACGCACAGAAAAAATCCAGATGCATAAATCTGTGCGTTCGCCAACTTCCATGTTCTTCCGCTACATAAATCCCGGTCAGCGTGAAAATTAATGCATGTGCACGCACCTGCTGTCCCACCCCAACTTCTCCCAGAATTACGCCTCTTTGAATATGCAAATCAATATACAGTAAATAGCCCTTAAGCTCAGCGTTCTATGAAAAGACAATGGCAAAAACATGAGGGAAAATATAATTTCAGCGAATACCAAGTGGAGGCAAAGAATAATGTAGTATTAGTTGGTTTAAACAGTGGTATAAACAACAAAAAGAAGTTGATCGAGTGACATAGCATGTCGGAGAAACTCGAAAGCTCAAGTTCACAAAGTCGCACAGTGCCCAAAATAAAAAAGAAGTTGTCAGATATCAAAGTCGCTGTGAAAAGGTGAGTCGTAGCCCACTGTCTGAGTGTCATATAAAAGCTTATTAGGGTACAGAGAGAAAACAAAAGCACACAGTGGGAAAAAAGCACGAAATGTCCATCGTGTAGTTTATTTTGTCATTAAAGTAGAACATCATAAACTTCATCTTAAAATTGTTTCATTTGCTAGTTTCTCAAATCTCTCATAAATAAAGTAGGATGTTAAATGCTTTGTTCTGTAATTGATCTTCTATGTGCTCAACGTATGTGAATACAGTAACTTCATGCTTCCGGGCTTTCTCTTCTTCCAACTGGACACAGAATCCATTACATTCGTGATATTACAGCTCTCTGAATAATTAAAATACTGAGAAGTATATGTGATATAATTTTCATGATGATAGGAGTTAACGCGTTATTAAACATGGGAACTCGGTGGCACAGTGATTGTTCATGTCTCACGCAAGATGCTTGCTGCGCCATGTGCGACCTTTGATGAAATTCTTTATTGTAGCAGTAGTCACTTTCAAACGTACTAACCTCCAATTCCTGTCCTTACTTTTCTTTCTCCAAATACCCAATCACCATATAATCAGCTCTGTAATAGACATTAAGCCACCTGTAAGCTTAGAACGCCGATTCCTCAAATCTTTTAAGGAACATCGAAATATCTTCGTAGTACGTGTTTAATTATTTTATCCATCTATCCATCCAGTGTTGCGCCAGTCCCAGCAAGAATACATTGGGAGGCAGGAACAATCTGTGAACGGCGCGCCAGCGACTCACTAGCGCTGGCACCGTGTCCTCACATGTTTAATTATTAACAACATAAGTTTTATCTGTGTAATATAATAAACATATTTTTCTGTATTTCATCATAAAAATGATATTGTGATCATATGTAAATATGCGCTTTATAAAGTGGCTCAGGTTGTGCAATATTATAACTATCGCAAGTTTACAATAAGGTGATTGTACTTATAAGTACAAAGCATTCTACAAGGAGCACTTGATGAACTGATTTAGTGCATTTATAGTTCTTGGGATGAAACTGGTTCTGATCCACTAGGGCCGTACAGGAAAGGCTCTGAAGCGTTTGTCAAATGAATGCAGTTCAATAGACAGCATGGCTGAGGCAGCGTGTGTTTGATGCTGTATACTGATAATTCTCTTTCCGATCAGCTGCTGTACAGCTGTGATTCACACTCAGATACAGTGATATGAATACTCCGAGTGGTGCAGTGAGAGTAATATGGAAAAAGATGATATGCTGTGGCAACCCCTAACGGGAGCAGCTGAAAGAAGAAGAAGAAGGTGCAGTGAGAATACCAACACTAAAGCAGTTATGGTATTTGGAATAGTTTGACCATTCTGTGGACCTACATATTGTTACAGGTTAATTACAATCAGATGCCTTAAACTAATAAACAATATGCAGTTAATTTCAGTGTATTTATAAAGCCGCATCAGGGATGTGGATATAAAAAAGAAAGGTAACCACACAGGAACAGTAGCACACTTTGATGCTGGGTGCTACCAGTCTGCAAAACCAAGCGCAGAACATGCGTACGCCAGAGTATGAGCTACCATGGAAATGTGTGTGGCTTTATGCCAGGTTTAGGTTTTATATCGCGATTTGAACGTGGAAACGTTCTTACACAACATTTTTGTGTGTACGCACCGTTTATACATGAGGCCCCAGGTCTTTTGAACAGGTCATTCAACATTCCAGTGTTCCAGCCATAACTTTGCTCAGGTGTGCGCATGTACAACCTGAACCTTTCAGTTCCACCTTGGGATTTGAGGACTCTTTAAATAACCCATTGGTTGATTAATCGTAATGTATTTTTTAAGGATGAATTAGTTTGTACACATTGCCATATTATTATTAATATATTATTATCCTGAATCATGCCAATTAAATATCTATAATAAGGTTTACTGCTTTGGCCATTGTACAAATATTGTAAATTTATAAATAATTTTTATTTCTGCCTTCAGTGTTGAGCATCTGATGATTCTGAAATACATTTAAATACTGTCCTTTAGTGGTTTCCCTGTATGACAATATTTTAACAGATCTTTATTTTGTGTGATTTTGTAAGGCATTATTCAGCTGATATTTTATTGTCATTGGTGCTTGCAGCCTAATACATTTTAAAATTCAGTGTCACTTCCTTGGTCCCTGATTTAATGTTCATTGGAAGCCATCTCCTACCTCGGCTAACATTTCCTCCCCATGTGGCTCCAATGATCTCTTTTTCTGTTATGTCACCTGTCAGCACATTCTCACCTCCAGTTTCTCTTCAGAATACTCATATGTAGCTAGAAGCAACACTAACAGAACTCAATTTTGCCAACTCAATGAGTAGATCAATTTCTGGGTCCAGTGATACGCAAAGAAAGAGGAGAGGATGCACTGTATGGATCAGGAATTTTTATTTTTTTTATCCTGGAAACAAGTTGTCTGCTTTTATTTCTGTCTTTAGGAACATTTGAATGCAGCTTTAGGGCATTATAACATTTGTAGAAAAGCAAAAAATTGTGTCCATGATTGTTGAATATGTTAGATTATTTGAAAAAACAATATAACCTTGCTACTGCGTATATGCTTTATTTTTCTAATATAACACATCTCAACAAGATAACAGAATTCCTCTCTAGTTAAATGAGATATCAAGTGGATCCCAACACCAAGAGTTCATGTCATAGCATGTTAAAGCATGTTTCTTAAAAATTCAGGAAGTCAATAGCACTGATCATCTGGTACTATAAATTATTTTTTAAAATTATTATGATCCAGAACCCTAAAGTACAATGTAAAATGTTTTATACTTACTATATCTATTACAATTGCTCAGTTACCAAAACAATAGGAAAGTAATAGGGCCTTTTTGCTTCTTACGTTTTCATTTTTTGTTATTATAGTAAAGTATTTTTTTTGGAGGTTTTGATAGGCTGCAATGACTTCATTTTAATTCATAGTGACATATGCTATGGCAATATCAGAAGATCAGAGAACTGTTCTCATCCACATTGTTGGCATGACCCCAGCAAAATGGCACTGATATTCTGTAACTCTTTAAAAAATCCCCAGCCTTGCATGGACACTATTAATTCTGAAGGAATATGTAGAATGAAAAACTTGTAGCTGTGTCAGTAGACCCATGGTACTGACAAAATTGGTCACTTGGAGTGAGCAGACACACATGCAGACACCAAGACTTCTTTTCATTGAATGCCTTCTTTTGTTCAATGCACTTGTGATGATAGGCTAATACTGCTGAATGGTTAGTTTATAACCAAAACAAGGCAACTGGCATTACAGTGATCCCTCGCTATATCGCGCTTCGACCTTTGCGGCTTCACTCCATCGCGGATTTTAAATGTAAGCACATCTAAATATATATCACAGATATTTTGCTGGTTCACGGATTTCTGCGGACAATGGGTCTTTTAATTTACGGTACATGCTTCCTGAGTTTGTTTGCCCAGTTGATTTCATACATGGGACGCTATTGGCAGATGGCTGAGAAGCTACCCAATCAGAGCATGTATTACATATCAAATAAAACTCCTCAATGATATACGATATGCTTCCCGCGTAGTGCTTCGCACACTTCAAAGCTCTAACAGCCCGTACTGATTTTTGATTGTTTGCTTTTCTCTCTCTCTCACTCTCTCTGACATTCTCTGCTCCTGACGGAGGTGGTGTGAGCAGAGGGGCTGTTTGCACAGAGGCTGTTTGCTTAGAAGATACAGACGGTCCGGTAAAAAATGCTGAAAGACTACCTTCACATTGATCCCTTCATTGTGGCCGCTTTATCGCGGGTGCTTCATATACTTAAAAGCCCAACAGCCCTATTGATTTTTGATTGTTTACATTTCTCTCTCTCTCTCTGACATTCCCTGCTCCTGACGGCACTCCTTTGAAGAGAAAGATATGTTTGCATCCTTTTAATTGTGAGAAAGAACTGTCATCTCATGGAGCACAGTTTAAATTTTTGACTAAAGGGTGTTATTTCATGTCTAGATGTTAAAAAACGTATTTAGAAGGTCGTAAACAGGTTTTCTATGCTCTAACTGCGAAAATATTAGATTTATAAATAAAGAATACTACTTTAAATTCATTTATCTGCCTGGAGCAGATTAACCTCTATAAACGAGGGTTTACTATATAACTGTGCGGAGAATATTTATAAACAGTGTGGAAGAGTTTCTAAGGGCTTAAAATATATAAAAATAACCGTGCAAACATATGGTTTCTACTTCGCGGATTTTCACCTATCGCGGGGTGTTCCGGAATGCAACCCCCGCGATCGAGGAGGGATTACTGTACATGTAAGCAAACTGAATAAGAGCACATCATTACCCGCAGCCACGTCCCCCGGCCAATGGATTTTTGAAGAGAAGCTTGTTTCAAAAATTCTTTTGTGTAAGTGCCTGAACATCATCACTATCTCTCACTTCCTCTGTTACTCCATTTGACACACCACACCACACATCCTCTGCACTGCTGGCTCCCCTTCTGGCAGTGTCTCCCACTCTATCTCTCTCTCAGGTAAGAAAGACCCCACCACCATTTTCATGCCAAAAATGCCACCTGGCTTAAGGAGAACCTGTTAAGTAACCAAACAAATTTATCAATACCTCTTCTTGTGTGATAACCCACATTTCAACCTTAATCATTGGCACACTACTCCGATTTTCCAGAATTATTTACTTAACAATATTTTAGAAAAAAATTCCTGCTTTTTACATGTTGTAACCATAATCACAAGATGTCTTGACATGTGGATTATGCCACAAGAGTAACATAAGATTTATCATGGACATTTTTTATATTGTTTGCTGTTGTCCATAGACACTTATTGTATCAGACACTTTATTATCTTCATTCTCCATTAAAATATGAGATTTGGATTTTTTTTCTCAGCCATCATTATCAGTCACATGGGGTAAGTAACATACAGAAAAATGTAATGTTGGATGGAGTATTACTTTAAGTAGAAAAAAATGACTTTTTACCTTAAAAGTCACCCAACATTATAAACTAGGAATTATTTAACAGCGTTAACACAGAGTAGGAACAATAAAGTGCCTTAGTCTACTATAATATTGATACTGAATGCTTCTAAGGGTTAAATTACATTTTCTTTAATATAAAAATAACATCATCTGCTTTTGAGTTTTGTTTATTTTTTGCATTTTGAAGACAGGTTTATGTGACAGGTTTTATCATCATTTAACACATTCTTTAAAAACACTTTGTTTTATTTTTGTCCTTCAGCCAGGAGTTTACGGTTATCCTTACCCTTGAAGGTCATCTGTAAGTATATTGAAATTTACAAGTCTGTGCCTAGTTTTGGGCCTTGCAGCCTTTCTTTGGAGTTTAGGGCCAGGCTGTCTGGGATGAGGCCTATTCTGTGACAGACCAGTGAAGTCCTGGGGCCTCATGTATAAACGGTGCATACGCACAGAAATGTTGCGTAAGAACGTTTCCAAATTCAAATCGCGATGTTTAAAACCTACACTTGGAGTAAAGCCATGCACTTTTCCATGGTACCTCATACCTTGTCGTACGCAGGTTCGCAGCTTGGTTTTGCAGACTGGCGGCACCCAGCGTCAAAGCAGTTTTACTGTTCCTGTGTGGTTACCCTTTATTTCTTAGAACCACATTCCTGACGCGGCTTTATAAATCAGCAGTTCCCAAACTGTGGAATCTTTTCAGGTGGTACGCATCACGGTCCCTGAAATTAAATTTATCTGTGCAAAACCCTTTATGACAAGCCTGTTGTGAGCAAAAACCAATGAAACTGTTTAAATACAATAATACGTGGATTCCCAAATTTAGTGTGGTGTGAAATTTCGTCATCTGAGTAAATAAAACCTATTATTCAAATCAGTATTTAGTTCATTTAACGCTACCATAATTCTGTTTCACGGAAGTCGACTTCTACTTCTTCACTGTTTGAGCTTTTGGTCACTAGATGAAAGCACAACGCCGACACTATTTAGTCTTTGGTAACTCTGCCTCACAGAAACCGCTCACGTTTGTTGTTATATGTGCACTGCCGCTGTATCGCATCGTAGTCACTAAATCTAAGCACAATGCCGATACCATTTCGTCTTTGGTAACTGCATCACATACAGGCTGAAGGCAGGATTTAGTTTTGGGCGGAATTTATCAATTTATGTACATTTTTTCATTAATTTTTATGCATAATTTCTTCCAATTCTTTTACTTTAATTCAGATTGTGGGGCGGTTTAGACCCGAACTAACCCCCTTACAGCTCTCCCCTTTCAACAAGGTGCGGGTGGTATGCAACGCAACTCACTTAACCTCAGGTGGTACTTGACGTTGAAAAGTTTGGGAACCCCTGTTATAAATACACTAAAACTAACCGCATATTGTTTATTAGTTTAATGCATCTGATTGTAATTAACCTGTAACAATATAATGTTCCAAGGAATAGCCATAGTATTCCAAATACCATAACTACTTTAGCATTGTTACTCTCACTGCACCTTCGTATTCTTCTTTCAGCTGCTCCCATTAAGGGTTGCCACAGCGGATCATCTTTTTCCATATTACTCTCACTGCACCACTCGGAGTATTTATATAAGTGTATCTGAGTGGGGAATCACAGCAGCAGCTGATCGGAAAGAGTCTTCAGAGTCTTTCCTGTACGGACCTCGCGGTTCAGAAATAGTTTCATCCCAAAAACTATAAACGCAATCAATCAATTGCTCCTTGTAGAACCGTTTGTACTTATAAGTACAATCACCCCACTATAAACTTGCACTGCAGTTATAATATTGCACAACCAGCGCCACTTTATAAAGCGCGTATTAACATATGATGACGATATAATTTTAAGATGAAATGCAGCAAAATATGTTGATTATATTATACAGATACAACTTTAACTTCATTTAAATAATCTGTATTGTTAATAATTAAACATGTGAGGACACAGTGCCGCTGCACTAGCTAGTTCACAGATTGTTCCTGCTTTGCACTGTATTTTTGCTGAGGATGGCGCAACACTGGAAGGATAAACGGATAATATAATTAAACACGTACTATGGAAGGTATTTCAATGTTCCTTAAAAGTTTTGAAGAATTGTCGTTGTAAGCTTACAGATGGTTTAACGTCTATTACAGAGCTGATTGTGTGGCGATTAGGTATTTGGAGAAAGAAACGTTTGAAAGAGACAGTAAGTTTGAAAGAGACAGTACTGCTACAATAATTTCATCGAAGGTCGCACACAATCACGCACCGTGTTCCCCTGTTTAATAACATGCTTTAACTCCTGTCATCATGAAAAAGATATCACGTATACATCTCAGTATTTTAAATTATTCAGAGAGCTGTAATATCACAAATGTAATGGATTCTGTGTCCTGTCAGAGAAAGAGAAAGAACGGAAGCACGTAGTAAGATCAAATACAAAACAAAGCATTTAACAGGCTACTTTAGTTACGATGAGATTTGAGAAACTAGTAAATTAAACGATTTTAAGATGAAGTTTATGTTCTACTTTAATGACAAAATAAACTACGTGATAGTTAACATTTTGTGCTTTTTTCCTACTCTGTGCCTTTTTTTCTCACTGTACCCTAATAAGCTTCCATATGACACTCAGATGGTGGGCTACGTCTCACCTTTTCATGGCGACTTTGATATGTGACAACTTCTTTTTTATGTCGGGCACTGTGTGACTTTGTGAACTTGAGCTTTTGAGTTTCTCCAACACACTATGTCACTCGATCAACTTCCTTTTGTTGATTATACCACTGTATAAACCAACAAATAGTACATTTTTCTTTGCTTCACTTGGTATTTGCTGAAATTCTTACATTTTCCCTCTTGCTTTTGCCATTGCCTTTTCACAGAATGCTGAGCTTAAGGTCTATTTATATTGATTTTCATATTCAAAAAGGCATAATTCTGGGAGGTGACGGGGCGGGACAGAAGGCGCGTGCACGTGCGTTAGTTTTCACACTGGTCGGGATTTATGGAGCGGAAGAACGTGGAAGTTGGAGTATGCACAGATTCCTGCATCTGGAATTTTCTGTGCGTAAGCACATTTTAGGCTTTTGTGTTTATGTCATGTTATAGTGCAAATTCTACGCACGGCGTTATGCATGAGGCCCCTGGTCAGATTTCTGTTTATTTTAAGGCCTGTTAGACCATTTTTATCATTTTGCATTTCCTAATTCACAAAACACATCCAGCAGGTTTTAATAATATAAACCCAGATATTTCATTGAGAACATAAACCCAGATATTGCCAGGAGTTATTGTGGAGTTTTTCTTATTTGAACTGTAAAGGAAATACAGAAACTATTAATGTTACGTTAATAATAATTCAAGTTGTAAATTAGAAAGGCATAGTTCCATTTACATAGTATTGAATATAAACTTGTGATTTAAGCTTATTGTTATATTACATTTAACTTTTTGCCATTAAATGTGAATGTCATATTCATTCAGTTAAAACCTGCTTTCTGAAATGTTGACTTCCACTCTTCTAATTGTCACAAGTTTGTTTTTAGAACCCTGATTTCTAAATGAACTTATTTTTTCTTTTGTGATGTGGACAGTGTAGTTATTATCAACAAGATAAATAAGTATCAGCTTTCACATTCTGAACCTGACCTGCCATTTGCTCCAATTCAAGAAGCAACACGCTAGCACATGCAAAATGCCCAATCCAAATGCAGACACTGTCATTTTCGATACTGTGGTGGAATTTTCTTTATACATTAAGTACAGAAACGTCAACAGCAAAAACTGCCGATTTGTATAATTACAGGAAAGATTTTGACAGGGTTTACTGACTTCAATTTATGGAGACGCCAGGCAAGTATAGCACACATTAAAGGATGTATTGTGTCTCCTGAAATATACAGTTTTCTTCAAGTTTAGTAGGTCAAAGTAGCAGGAGAGTTCAGCAGTTTTAAAAAACACAACATTAGCAAAGCGTTATACAACTTCGAAATGACATTCTTTTCATCCTTTAATCAAATGAATAGCATAATCTGAAACACATGAACAAATTAATTAAAATATGATAAAGATAAGATAAAAATTATTTGTCCCTGAAAATAATGCCCAATAAGATAACATATCTTATGTTCTACGGATTTCTTAAAGACAAAGACAGAGAGGGCCTTTATCAAAATCAAGAACAAAAGTAGTCAAAATTAAACTCCCATAAAAAAACAACTTTCTTACACTACAGAAACGGTGTCAAACTTTATTACTGGAAGGCATGGCGGTGGCAAGTTTTGATTTCAAGAAAATTTCTGTAATTAGTAACCAGATACTGCTGTAAATGGAACATAATTGCCTGGATGTTTAAAAATTCAGAACCCTTAATTGTTCTTTTTTTTTCTTTTTCTAGTGGTTAAACAACAATGAAATGCAAAGTAAGCCAAGAGCATCTTATTGCTCTCATTCTAACCTCATACAATATCTGCTTTAATAAAATATATGAAAAAAGTTTTGAAACTGTTAAATAACAAGTTTCACTAACAGAAAGGGTTTATTTCTAAAAAAAAAAAACAGGCTTTTAGTTTGTGATCACTGTGTGAACTAGTCATCTGTTGGCTCGCTTTGCATTTAATTATAGTTTGACTGCTAGATGCAGAAAAATAAACATTTAAGGATTACGAATCCTAAAAACCAAGCCAATGAAAATTAAAGCAAAAGAAAAATGGTTCATTAAGTGGATGGAGTGAAGAGCTGCAGCCACAGTGTGATATGCATTTTTTAGAAAAAAAAAATATATATATATATATATAGAAAAGTCGCAATTTTCCACACTGGCATGTCTTTATTTAAGAATGAACAAAATCGATCTCAGTCCACACTGGAGTTGTTGTGTTGTTTAAAAAAGGATTCCTATCAATATTTAATACCCAAAAACACCTATGACGTAGACCTACAGCTACATTGGGCTTGCGTAGAGTCCATAATTGATCCCCTTGAAAATCCTATGTGCTTAATGAGCTTTCAGAAGTATCCAGCAGCCAGCCACAGGGACCAAAAGAAAGGAATTCCATGCCCAGCCGGGGGGTGGTGGGGTGCATTCAACCCTCTTATTTTGTCCCTGCAGACCAGACACGGGAAATTCCACCTGAATATGAAGACGTCAGCTCTGAGGACTACATCACTTTCTGTCCTGGCCCCCGAGGACTACATCACTTCCGCAAACCTCCCTATAAAACCCCACTCCCTTCCTCATTTGAGCATTTGTGTTACATTGTACATTGTTGTGCTGAATATTTTGATTGCTTTGCAGCCAAGATCAAGTACACGGGTGGCTGCCCCAAACCTTTGTTGTGTGTCAAGGCACTTTATTTCACAGTGTATATCTTTGCTTTACTAAATTCTGCTTTATTGTCTTTCTCTGTAATGTAATATTGTGAGCTTGGATGTATTCTACACCATTCACTTTGTTAAGCGCTTTGTTATAAATTTTGATGCACAACGCGCTTCTTCTTACTGAATAGATTTAGTTTAAGTAATTAGACCCTGTTATTTACTTCTGATTTTCACTGGACTCTGAATTTTTCACAGCAATAATAATGTCGCACGTCATAGGATCTATCGCAAAATAATGAAGAGTGGGTAAATTAATTGCATTTTATGCATGAATGCAGTATTCACACTTTACAATATGTAGTTTGGATGGCCTACTATGCCAGAAAATGTTTTTCTTCT
The DNA here is from genome assembly GCF_016835505.1 of Polypterus senegalus. NCBI lineage: Eukaryota > Metazoa > Chordata > Cladistia > Polypteriformes > Polypteridae > Polypterus > Polypterus senegalus. The sequence goes on along the minus strand of NC_053154.1, from coordinate 222,583,028 downwards.
GTGAAGGGTGACCAATCATATATTGTAGTGAGCAGGATTCGATCAGGGAAAGGCCATAAAATAAGCACAAACCAATCAGAGGACGATTAGAAATTCTTTTTCAAAAATGTTAATTTTCACCTGTCCATACCACAATGCTGCTGCTGTATATTTTAGGAGAATATCCATCTCTGGAGAGCATGTCTAAAAGTCTTAATTTTCAGAAGTCAAAAACAACAGGGTAGTGTGAATGAAAAGCGAAAATGTAGGCAAATGTATATATTTTTAAATGAAGACATAGTAGTGTGGATGGAGCCCTTTAAGGAGGGCTGCATGTGGCCACACCTTGTGATTCCAAATGCACACATAGTGGGGCATGTGTGACATCACAGCAACCCTTTCCAAAATTTTGGTGAATGATAACATCACAAATAAATAACTGAAGAAATGGTGAAAGAATAAAATAAACAAGAATAGAAACAAAAGAACAAAACATTATTTTATACTGAAAATCATTGACACACTGATACAACACTATTGCAGAATTTTGAAGTGGAACAAAACTTAAACATGCAGATGAAGCCCAATTGAATAAATGTAGAAGACACAAGCCAAACTCAGCCAGAACTCATCTCATAGAACCCAACTCAGCTGGCTACACTACGTATTTCACCAAAAATGCTTCCCTGATTTCAAACAATGAACAGAGAGAGTGACATGAGGACTGGGAAGAGAATGCTGAGATAAGCATCAGGGTCAAAACCAAAATATAAACTTCAGAGCACGCAGTAAATGCTAGGGAATGTTTTATCTGTGGCATCTCTACATGATAACCATTCTTTTCCACCCTCTCAAACCTACACAGTTTTTAATGTTAGAAAAACATAGGGGATTAAATCATTTAGAGATATGTATATAAATAATGTCTTGCATCCTATGAACAAGTACACTCCCATCAACATAATTTTTCCACTTTCTCCAAATTAGAAACGTTGCTAAACAAAATCTGCCCAATTTTGCTCACCTCCCACCTATTTCTGTTCCATAAAAGATACTGATCAGCAATGAGGACTCAGACAGCATTTCTATAATATATAAAACCATTTTAAACTCTCTTCTTTTTAAACATCCTAGAGTATAGTGGGAAAAGAATCTCTTATTCAACAATTCAGAAAAGCAGTGGAAGGCAGCCATGCACAGAATTCACTGCAGCTCCATATGCGCAAAACATTCAATTATTCAACTTAAAATTTTTTATCAAGCACATCTGTCTCATTTAAAATTGTACAAAATGTTTCCAGGACAAGATCCAACCTATGAACGCTGCAATCGAGTTCCAGACTCACTGGGTCACATGTTTTGGGCCTGCACCAAATTAACATCATTCTGGACCAAAATCTTTAAATGCCTTTCAGACAGCCTTGGTGTGACAATCCCTCCTAATCCATTAACAGCTGTGTTTGGCGTACTTTGAGATGGGCTTAAAGTGGAGAAGGACAAACAAACTGTGACTGCCTTTACTACACTACTGGCACATGCACATATCTTGCTCAACTGGAAGAATCCTAACTCTCCTCTTTTAAGTCAGTGGGTAACTGATGTTATATACTATTTGACATTGGAAAAAATCTAATTCTCACTTTGAGGATCTGTACAAAACTTTTTTAAAAACTGGCTGGATCTAATCAATAACATTTTAGAATAAGCACTTATATTGGGGAGAAAGACTCCTTTTCTCTCATTACTACTCTCAAAAGTTTTATTTTGGCTGTTGACCTTCCTCTCTTTCTCATGGGTGGGGGTTGAACTGAATTTAGTTTTGTTAAGTTTACCTACATTATATGGAATGTTACATGCTTTTAATAAATTCAATAAAAGATTTTAAAAAAGGAAAGAAAGGAAGGGTTCTAAGAGGTATTTGCAAAGTTGTAGATTGGAATGACCCATCTACAAGTCACGTCAATGATGCAATACAGCGTGACATCTGGGAAGTGTAGAAACAGCATCGCAACCTTACACACAAAACAAAAATGGCATCACAGGAATACACAAAACAAAAATGTTGTGTATTTTAAACTTTTTAAAAATGAACTTCTAATTATGAAAGTAAGCTTGCCCAAAGATTTCTGATAATAAACAACAGCTAGAGTGTCTTCATTTCTATTACAATAACCTGTTCTCTTCAGAATAAATTTAAAATAACTTTTAAAAAACTGTAATATGTAAAACATATTAGAAAAAGGTTTAAACTTTTGTTGTTTTATTAATTTTAACAGTGAGCCATGGCATGGAAAACACTGCTGAACTCAGACAGTTAGTCTGGACAATCAAGGACTGTTTAACACAGTTATCAGGAAATGGAGTGAAAGTCTCCTGTGTGCCCCAAGATAATTTGATTCAGCAATGGCTAGTTCAACTGATAGATATATTTATATATATAGATAGATATATATATATATATATACATACATACATTCATGCATATATATATATATATATATATATATATATATATATATATATATAAATAGAAGAAAACAAGAAAAGCTTCACTACTTAACATCTTAACATACAGATAAGAAAGAGTTGCATGAGCGAGAATGAGTTACAAATGATTATCTTACATAAGTTCAGTTAAAGACTCTAGTGGTAGCTGGAATTTATTACATTTTTATTTGCATTTCTGTGTTATCTCCCTGCACAGATTGTTTAGAAAAACATTCATTGAAAAATGAGCAAGTGTGTGTCATACTACTGCCTCCATAAGCCAACCCTTCTACTTTCATACTGCTGAGTTAGTTCCATTACACTTGCCAAAGGACAGATATCAGAGTAGCCTAACGCCAGGGAAAATATTTAGTAGGCATGAAATTCCGCCAATTTATGGTTTCCAAAATAATGCTGCTTATGGACCAGTTGCTAAAAGCTAAAGAAACAGACATAATTGGTAATAAGATAGAATGACAAATGTCAAAAATATTAAGGATTTGAATTATTTAGGGAAAATGACTATAACCAGTGGCTTAGAGATGAAAATGGATTTAGTTGTATCAGCTTGAAAGATGAGCAGAAGCAATGCATAGGCTATGTGTCTAAACCTGGCATAAACTTCATGAAATGTAAGTTAAGAAGTGCAGAGTTTCTCAATGGCAGATTCTATATTTGTCTCTCTTATCTATACTACTGATCCAATCAGCGGTTTCTAGTTAATTATGACCTCTCCAATGTGTAATAAATGATAGACAAAATAGAAACCTTCATTGCTAAACCTCCTGAGGTCATGTTTCTGGTCTGCCATTCTCAAGGTGAAATAATGGCCCTAAATCCAAGGCTAGCAAAGCATTTACCACATACAAATCATACGCTTTAAGTGTTGTAACTAGCTGCTATTCCAATTTTTTCATCAGATGATGACATTTTTTAACTTAATGTTACAACTTTGTAAAGAGAACGCAAACATGGTTAATTAACTGAATAAGACTACTGTAATTAATGACAGTGTAACAAAAACAGGGGTCCCACATCCCCAGACTCCAGACACAAGTACACAAGGGTATAAATGAAGTTTATTTTATTACACTAAATATGCTTCTTCCTCCAGCACTCAGCAATCGCAGGTTAAGGGCATTGCTCAAGGGCCCAACAGAGCAGAGTCCCTTTTGGCATTTACGGGTTCGAACCAGCAACCTTCCGATTGCCAGTGCAGATCCCTAGCCTCAGAGCCACCACTTAGCCTTATATCCTTCTCTCTCCTCCAGGCAAGCCTTGTCATCTACCTACCGACTCCAACTTCCTGTCTGGTGCAAGATGCCTCTTTTTATCTTGGACCCAGGAGCACTTCTGGGTCACATGGAAGCTGCCCATAACAGGGAGGTCCTCTCCTAACAACAACCCTTGGCGGCACCCAAGAACCCCAACAGGGTTGTCCTTCCATATTAAAACACCCAGTCAACCTTCTGGATGTCCAAAGCAGGACCTGGTCAGAGGAGTGTTGCTACCTCTAATTCTGGGGGATGAATGGAATGTCCATTAATTGTTCCTCCCAGCTGAGACAGAAATGTACGATCTTCTGGGTCAGGTTGTGCCTTCATTCTTGCACTGTTTCCATTACAGCCTCCAGCCCAGGTACAGAGTTATCCTTGAACCGATTTAGAACACCAGTCCACCCACTCCTGCACTTACAAAAGCCATGCTAACAAAGTGATAAATGATCCTGTCTTATGAGAACAAAGTTCCCCTTGTGTCTATATGAATTTTCTCCAGGTAGACCAATTTGCTTTTTGCTCCCATATCCAAAAGATATTTGAGGTAAATGAAATTGTATTTGTGAATTGGCACTGATTTTGTGGTCTGTACCTTATACCTCAGCTACCCATCAATTAAGTGCAGAAAATTAACAACAAATTATACATCTGTATCGAAATGAAAATAACATAATCATATTCAAAAAAATCATTTACACTTGTATGTGATCCCTGGTGTTGAAGAGGTCAAAGAGTCAATGCAGAAATATGGTGTCTCACTTTCATATCTACGTATTGACAGATGCAGTTTAAAAAAAAAAAAAAATGTGAGTGCCTTTAATTTCCCCTAAGTGTACTCACTCTGCACACCTTCTCTGGTTTGCAAACTGTTGAAAACCAATGTAAGAAAAACGCTATATAGCGCCCGACACAGATTAGACACGGGAGACGTGTGTAAAATTAAATAAACTTTTTATTTTCTTCATCTGTGGGCTATGCCTTCCCCGTACCCACAAACACAACACAATCCCAAGCACACAATAACACAAATCTCGTCTTCCTTCTCCACCACTTCTCACCAAGCTTCGTCCTCCTTCCACTCGACTCAACCCTGGGAAGCTCAACCCTGTGGGGGTCTGTGGCCCAACCAAGGAGCTGCCTTGATGGTTCCTGAGGCCTGGAGGACAGCACTTCCGCCACACCAGGAAGTGCTGCCGGAAGACCATCACCGAGCACCTGGAGCACATCCGGGGTGTGATAAAAGGGGCTGCCTCACTCCCTTCGAGGAGTCGGAGTTGGGAGGAGGAAGACGGAGCTTGCGAGAGAGGAGTGGAGGCAGCAGAAGAGAGAAAAGACTGAGGAATAGTGTGTGCATGGGTGGAATCAACTTTAAATAGTATTGTAAATAAACCCGTGTGCTTTGGACATTGGTGTCGTGTCTGTCTGTGGCAGGGGTATCTGTTATAATGTGAAGATAGCTTTACATGACCACTAAAGAATTCTTTGACTTTGTATTTAAAAAATATAGGTTCAGGAAAATGACAAAAGGATGGATTTTCTTAAGACCTAATAAAAGATGTGCAAAATCCCCAGCTTTAAAAGATAACAATAATAATTAATAAGAACATTCAAGACATTTTTTAAATAAATCACTGTAGTGATTTATGGCAATTTCTGTTGTGAAGTTTCGTTGGCTACGTGTAAAATAAGGCTGCATTAATGGAATCAGATCACAAACTGCTACAATTACATTTAGGATGCAGTACTGCACATAAAAGGTATGGTTAAGATGGCATGAGAGGAAGAAAAGTAAAGACGTATATTATAGTCTTTTGAAAAGCAAGTGAGCTATGAAGCATTCCAGCTGGAAAGGCAGCAACTCTAATCCAGGAGGAAATGACACAAAGACCTGGGCAGATCTCAAAATGTAGATAGGCACAGAGAGAATCATTCTTTGGAATTCACATTGACCTTATATACTAAGAGAAGGAGGCTCCTTCACGTCTGTTAATATGGAGCAATTACAGCTTTTTATTGAGAGAGATCACACTGTCATTGAATCAAAATTAATGCACTGTGTAATGGGGTGAACAAATGGTGCTTTTAAGAATTTGTGTGAATATTAGGATAATTTTAGGGTTATTTAGATCAGATACTGATTTTAAGTGAATAGAACTGTGTACTGAGCTGCTGACCCTCTGAATTGAGAGAAGCCAACTGAAGTTGTGCAAGTATCTGACGCTCCCCATGGAGATTTTACTGGCACAACCAGCAGGTTGAAGACCCTTGGGGAATACCCAGGGCTCGCTGGGAATGCCTTGTGATCCCATAGTATGAATTGGCAAGTGTGGCTGGGGAAAGGGACATTTAGGCCTCATTGCTAAGTCTGTTGCCCCTGCAACCCTTTCTTGGATAAGCAGTGGAAAATAGATGAATGAAAAAAAAACTACATAAACAAGACTGCATTTTAAAGCTCAGGGAAGACTAGCATTATTTGTGATTTTGTGTATTTGAATAGGAGTTTAGCAGGCAAGTGCCTTTTTGGACAGGATGGTTAAGCAAGCATGTGACAATGAATCATAGCAATGAATCAATGTGTACCCAGAAGAAGTGAATATTGGTATGTATGCAAATACCATTCAATAATACTGGGAGACATGCAAATGTAAAAACAATACTTAAAAAGTGTTAGAACTTTTAAACTGTATAAGTGTAAGCTCTGATAAACTAATCAGAGTTTGTGTATGCTTGTAAGAAGGTATGAGATCATGTAGTCAACAGATTATTGTATTTAGCTAAAAGTACCTTCACTGACAAGTAACAACACCATTGGAAATTATCAGTTGTCCCTAATGTGACTATTGCCAATTCTTGCATAATTAGTCACCAAGGTACTATATAAAGGAGAGGATTTGGAAGCACTTCTTGGACATTTCTTTCCTGTTAGCCAATGCCTGCAACCATCACAACTGTCTAAGAGGAAAAAGACAGTGCAATGTCTTTCATTTTAAAAAAGAAACACCTTACCTGGATTAAGAAGATAAAGACTGCAACAGCTAACAATCCAAACAAACTATGATATTATTTGAAACAGCATGGACTTAGATTTGAATCATTTAGGTTATCTGTTTTCTTTTACTTTAACTTCTAGTGTTTGATATGCCTGTTTTTTCTTCTGGAAAAAACATATGTTTAGATTGAAATACTTTGGGTATTATCTCACTGAAATGACCTCATTGTTTACTGACACTAGCAATCTGTAGGGTGAAGGATTGAGATACTTAGCCAGGTTCTGGAGGATCCTAACTCAGGTCATAAAAGGTTAATAGTATTAAAACCTTTTAGCAGGCAACTAGGTCCTGTTAGGTATTTCTGTTTAAAAACGTTTTGAAAGTAGTCAGGTCTTGTTAGGAATGGTTTGGCCCTTGAAGTTGGGGAAACTGAAAGCAATGTTGGAGTCAGCCATTGTTAGTTCAGAAGTTAAAAGTTAAATCCTTTCAAAGGTAGCCTACCCTTATTAAGGATTTCAAAGGTAACTATTGTGGGTTATACATGTAAAACAAGGTTAGTAAGCTCAGGAACATTATTTACCTTTACCAGAATCAACATGTCCACGAATAAAAATTTACCTTAGGAGGCTAAAATGCTTATCATAGACATTTACAAGATAAAACACACTGAATCTTCTTGTAGCATCCATTTTAATGCAGTTAATTTTTGAGTTTGCATGGTATAGGGTAGGTGGCATAGCAGTGCAGGGGTTCCTATTGCAGTCTCATAACTATGGGTCCCTGAATTATGCATGTGGTAGATTTTAAGCTGGTACTTTCCCATATCCCAAAGAGATGATGATTAAGTTAACTGATGGCTCATCTCTGAACTAGTGTGTATGCATGTGGCCACGTATATGGACTGGAGGTAGCCTTGTGCCTAATGATTTCACAGTATGGTCTCCCTGGATCTAGCCTAGTGTCTAATGCTTCACAACTGTTTGCTTTCTCATAACCGTGAAATAGAAGAAGCAGACTCTGAAAATGGATATATAATGTTTAACTGGTATAAAAATAAACAAATACATGCCTTAAGGTTAAATGACTAGTACATTTGGTTAAAATCACCGTTCTATAAAGCACAACAAATAGCAGGGTCAATCTCTACTTTTCAATTTTCATAATAATGGGAGTCCAATCTCTTCCATTCGTCTACATCTTTATAAAATTTCTGATATGTTTTAAAAAATAAACTGTAAATAAGATTTCTGGAGGAGTGAACATATAAATAACCTCCTGAGAAGATGATGGATGAAAAATTTTAAAAACATTTCACATGAACATATCCAATGGGATGCAGAAAATTGTAATTTTATGAACACTAAAAGATTCACACTTAGTAATCTGAGCCTTGATGCTTATCATGCCAAAGTTAATTTCACTTATCGTAGCTGTAATGCAACAACCGACAGCAATAAAGCAGCATTATGATTAAGTCAGTCATTTACAAAGTAATTCTCTCACATCTTGAAATTAGTCAGCACATACCAATTAATGGCATGCCAAGTTATCAGATTTAAGGGCTGAGATTTGAAGAAAGTGCTCAAATGGAAGTGAAGCAGTGACTCAGTGCACAGCATGATCAAACCCACCACTTTTGTTGCTGCTCCTCCTTTCTTAGCATTAATATGTAATTTATACTTAGTTTTCATTAGGAATTAATTAAGGAAAGATCACACACAGAGACACAATCACAGCAGTGTCATGGGATATCATTTCCCAAAGACACTGCACAGATGATGACTAGCAACTCTGGTACGTTTAACCTAACCCAGAATTCCTGAAGCAGCCACAGTTAATCTTGATGTAAGTGTGACAATAGAAGAAAGCATCTCCTGTATGAGCCACATTTAGACAGCAGTGCATAACTGATTGTTTGAAAAGTCAGTGATCACAATAATGAAGACTGACGAATTTGACCAATTTTAACTACAGAAGGCTAACTGGGTTACGATATATATATAAATTCAGGTATACTAACACAAAACTTAGATTTTCTTATTATTTACTAAATTTAAAAACTGCAAAATTAAATACATCTATGGTGAAAATGTTAAAATGTCATTAAATAATGTTTATAAAAAAATTAATTGATACATTGTTCATTTTACCCTATTTATATTAGCAATAACGTTTGGAACAATGAAAAGTATTATACCATATAAAGTTTAAGTCAGTGTAACCCAATTCAGGACTGAGGTGTGTGAGAGCCTATCCATGAAGCACGGGACACAAGACGAAAATCACTTTTGGACAGGGTTTGAGTCCATCATGGGGCTCACTCGGGCAATCAACAGTTAACCTAACCTGTATGTCTTTGGGAATGTGGGAGGAAAACTGGAGTACTAACAGGAAATGCACTGTGGTACCGCAATAATAACAAACATACCCTCTTATACAAGAAATTGTTTCAGTTAAAAAAAAACAAACAAAAAAAAAATTCCTTATAACCTGCTCAATAACTGGCAATTGCAAAACTTTAATGATGCCAGCATAGTGTAAATAGAAACAAATAATGAAACTAAAATAAATTATGGATTTATTGTTTACTAATTACTTAGAAGAGTTACAAACAAATATATAAAATACATCTGACTTTTTATTTTGAATTTGGTGAATAATATTTCTGCGGTGGGTTGGCACCCTGCCCGGGATTGGTTCCTGCCTTGTGCCCTGTGTTGGCTGGGATGGGCTCCAGCAGACCCCCGTGACCCTGTGTTTGGATTCAGCGGGTTGGATAATGGATGGATGGATGAATAATATTTACAGCTTCATTTTCTCTCAGGAAGTGCACTGTTTCAGTAAATGCATCTTCAGTTCTGTAAAGTCAATGCATCGCTTTTCAGATTAGAGAACTATTATTTCATTTTGTACATTTACATTTATAGTGCATTTATTTGCTTAGCGGATGTTTTGTCTAAAGTGATTTATAAAAGAGGTCAAGTAAACATCAGTCTGGGGGACGAATGTTACAGGACAAGATTGCAAAATTAATTATCACAAGTGAAGAGCTCAGAACAAAATAACAAGCTAGTTATGATTCCTAGATTACAAGAAAACTGTCAAGGCCATTTTCAATTTGATAGAAATTCACCAACCAACAGAGTCTTTAAATGTTTTTTCAGCACTTGAGGGGGTCAGAAGTTTGAATCGAGGTGGGCAGCTCTTTCCATTAGTGAGAAGCTACACGTGAAAGGAGTCTGGACTGAGATTTGCTGCAAAGGTGGTATCACCAAACGCCATTCATCATCAGAGAGGGCAAGAAGGAGCGTAGGACCTAATAAGTGTCTCCATATATATGAGTGCTAACCCACTGACTACTCTGTAGGCAAACATCAAGGATTTGATCTAAATATGTGCTGCTACAGGGAGGCAAAGTATTTTCTTTTGAACATAGCCAAGTATGTTAGCTCCTGTTGTTCCATTAGCAACTGAAAGGTCAGTGGAATTAAACTCACTATTGAAAACTTATTGTTTATATATATTTGCTTATCTACCCCAGTGTTGCTCCCTTGTTTATATGATCTTTTTTGAGGGCAAAGTTGGTTGGAAATATCATTTAAACTGTGGTATCAATATCTTGACAGTGGCCTTGCACATGTGATTGCAGTGCAGTGGACACTGGTTTAGTTTTTAGCTGCAGCTATGCCAGTTGAAAATATATCTATGTCTTATAATATACAGTATCACCTCTACTTTGTGCCTAAATTGTCCCTAGTGTGTGCTTGGTGTGTGTGTGTGTGTGTGTGTGTGTGTGTGAGCCCTGCAGTGGGTTGGCACCCTGCCCAGGGTTCGATCCTGCCTTGCGCCCTGTGCCTAAAGTCTGCTTCTTTAAAAATAGCTTCTTATTAAGGTTAATTGACAAACGGTTAGATCACATAAACATCTCGTTAGGTTCACTTTCATTATTATCGATGGATTCTACTAACTAAATCCACTGCACATATTAAATGGGTTTTATGTCCATATTCCTTCTCAAATAAACATTTCTAAGCTCATTGAGGTTCAGATTCATTTTTGATATGCCATTTATTAAACTAAAGATGCAGAGTTAATGTCATAAATGGAAAAACAGATCTCTTCTGAGCTTCATTAATCAAACTTAACGGCTTTATCTTTATCACTTGGTGCAAAGCAGCACCTGCAGCTAAAGGAATTTGGCTGCAGGCCAGTCAAAGTATGAAGCAAAGAGTTTGAGCCAGGTTTTCATAACTATGGGTGACAACTCAGTGAAAACAGTAAGGTCTTCAACATGAATATTCCTGGAGGAAAGAAATTTCTTAACTGTTTGATCAGAGAGCCTATGTTTAAGGAGGCAGTCTTTGTGTGTGTTCCCTTATTTCATGAACACACTTCATTAATAGTAATGAGTGTACACACTACCACAGACACACACACACATACTCTCTCAGTGTGTCTGGAATGGGTGTGAAAGAACAGTTAAAATGACCACCATATGAAATAAAGTTACCACCTAGAATTCGGAAAGTAGCTATTTCCAGGTATTTATTCATGCATTTGATTCAGGTAACATAAATAATTATTATATTTTCAGTTATATGACTAATTGTGTCCGGTAGAAGGGGCCACACTGCTAGTCATCATAAAGGGTGGTGGTCAGTCCATCATTCTGCAACACCTCTTGTCTATATTGATGTGTCAGTGGAACAATGCTGCCAGTGATGGCTATAAGAAGTCCCTCACGCCTGACAGAGAGGCTCTGAAATCCCCCATGGAACAACCTCACAAGAAGCTCAACTAATCATGTGACAGAGTTAAATGAAGTACAACATAGTTCTATGGAACAGAAAGGGTTGAGTAGGTAGATGGGACACCGCAGTGGGGTCATCAGCATGGAGTGAAATGTGTTAACTGAACCCAACGTCTGTTCTCACCAAGGAGTAATGCATGATGGATGCTGAGCTGCTCAAAATTGAGGGACAGAAAATGAAACAAGCAGAAGAAAAAGTTCAAAAGTCAGAGTTCCCTGACAAAGGTTAGTGCAAAAGCTACAATAGACAAGTAAAACTGTCCAGAAACATTTTTTACTAAAACAAAAGATAAGTTAGGCATACAAGACGGAATGTGGAATAAAGTGACACTCTGTTATTTTTATTCTTCCAACCCTCGCTTATGAAAAACAAAAAAGACACTTGAAGTCCGAAGGAATTTAATTGACATATTGCAGAGGCCCCTACTTGCAGTAGACCAACGAGTTATACAGTAATACTATCATGGGAAGGTTTTATTAAACAGATTTTTTAATTTGCTAAAGGAAAGAAAAAGAGCAATAAAAAAATCCAGCTCCTGGATATTTACTCAACTTTGTGCTTTTGTGTTGGGTAGTTACTGAAGCTTCTTTCCTGTGTAATGCAATAAAAAAAAACATTTGATTTCTATTTTAAAAGGAGTTTTGCACATTGGGCATAAAACACTTTGCAAAGCAATTCACATTTTCATTTCAGAACCAGCTTATTCTAATACATTGTTGTAAAAATTCACAATGCAGTAAGAAACATTTTATGGTCACAGCTTGTGATTATCCATGAGCTAGTGATTTGCACAAAACAAATTTGGTATTATGTGACCAGTAATATTTGCACCGTTGAAACAGTAAGAGAGGTGTTTAGTTTCGTCTGGGATTCTTTCCAGGCTGCCCTGCAAGGCCAATGACCCCCCACAAAGCCCATCAAAGTAGTCAACAGCAAGGCTATAAAAGGGTTGTATAAATGGGAAGGTGACATGATGCCGCTTCCCTTGCTAGTGAGCTCCTCTAATTAGCTCCACGGAGAGATTTGTATTTTAGGAGGGGAGATTGTGCTGCATTGTGCTGTGGTGTGGTTTGTAGCATTGGGAGCAGTTTTAATTGTACCCACACTGTGTCCACAGTACTTTATTGACACAAACAGTCCTTATAAGGGTTAATCAATTGTGTTCCTTTGCATTTTGGTGACATCAGGAACTTATACATGGCAATGCCAGGCACTGATTATCACTTCTAAACTGGCCCCACATGAGAGAGTGTGGATGTGTATAAATGCGACTGACTGACTGTCACTATGTTGTGAGTTGTTTTTTGCTTTGAGTTACAATAATTTTGGAATAACCACTCATAATTATACAATGGATTAGATCAGGCCTAATGCTGAATGAGTGAAGGTAACTATTACAGACTTGGATTCAGTGCAGTATTCAGTATGTCATTTTGATGAAACTGTTAGCCTTTGGCATGGATTTAAATGATGACACTGAATATATTGATGAGTGCATGAGCTAAGAGTTTTGCATTTGTTAGGATTAAAAGAGAATTCAGTTGTTGAGCTGGTGTATAAAAACTTTGAAAAATAAAATTAAGAAAAGAAAAAACAAGTCCAGGGCCTTTTGATTTTAGAAGTTTGGGAACAGTCTTGAAGAAAAATGTAGAAATTTACTGGCAATAAACATAGTCAAGCTAACCTGGTGGCTGTGTGATTTTGATATTTGATGCATACTAGGATTACAATACTTTCATATTTTAAGTAATAAAATTGAGCATGACAGTCATTTAACCTAAGTAGATTTCATGCATCCATCCATTTTTCGTTTCAGGGTTATAAAGAGCCAGTCCTTATTCAAAAAGGGCTAGGAACATAGTACCAGTCTAATGCTGAGTGCATTCACTGAAACTAGGCTTATTTAAAGTCATCGATTAATGTAACATATACAGTATATGCCTTTAGGATGTGGTGACAAAGCCAAATTATCTGGAGAAAACTCCACAGAGACACAGACAGAGTTTGGAAGTGCCACACAAGTAGTCAGTGACCGCTGAAAAATAGGGCTCTTGAGTGTGATTTAGCAGCACTAACCATTGTGCTGTAAATGCCAGCCTCTTAAGATATGTATTAAGCAAATATTGTAAGGTGCAACAAGGTGCATAGGAGAAAATATAAAATGCTGTTAAGAGCAGAAGACTAATATGAAGTAATGCACTTAGGATGCCCAAAGCCAAGCATGTTATAATCATCAAGTAGCTGTTGAAAGATATTATTCACTCTCCAGATCACATTAAAATGTTAATTAGACACTTCCTCCTGGTACAGTATAACTACCAACAAGTTTCTACAAGTGATGGCTTTGCCCTTATCAGATCTTCACTACAAGGAGTGGTGTAGCTGCTGGCAAAACAGCTCACGCATGACGTGCAGATTCTTAATTGGCCTTCCATAATTGAGCTGACTCTGCTCTATCTACACCTGCATCTCAAGAAAGTACACGTAGAGGCTGCTTTTACACCGAATCAGACCTTATTGTATACCCATGTCCATCTCAGACAATAGTGCATTACCAAGATCTAGTTCTAATTTAATCAAATTTTTTAATCTCACTAACCTTGGAGTGTTTGTCTGGTAACAAATGATATTATGTAGCTAGGCAAGTCACGATTCTCAATTGCTAGATATGTAACATTGCATAAAATTCTCAAACCTGTTTAATCTATCTGGAGATCATAGTGGGGTGGGGTGGAGTGGAGTGAGGTCAGAGCCTATCCTGGTAATGTGAGGCAGGAAACAGTCCATTTTATTCACACATTAAAACAGGACAGCTTTTTGACTTCCAAATTAAACTAACATGCATGCCTTTAGGGAAGTGATAATAATAACAATACAAATGATAATGATAATAATTCTAGTATCTGTTGTACATAATTGCATCATAAGGTTCCACATACTGAGTCAGAACAATATTAATAGCAATATAACATTGAAAAGAATTCAATAATTAAATTAAACATTTTAAAAAATGTAGAAATAAATACATTCAAATCATGAAAAGGCCAAACAATAAAAGTTTTTTTATTAGATTTTAAACTACTAAGCATAGAAGAATTCCTTAACTGCTGTGGCAAAACATTTTATAATCTCAGAACTTAACGCATTCTCTTCTTCACATATACAATGAACTGAGGGAATGACTAAAATTGAAGCCCGACCCACAATAGGCTGATATGGAGCTAGACAGTCACTAATATATACAGTATTTAGGAACTAAACCATGCAGGCAGGAGCAGCTCCCAAGTCCTTGGGCCCCTGGCCTGACAAAACATCAGGGCGCCTTTCCTTAAACTCTGGTCTAGCAAGCACCAACCTGCCGACATGATCTATGAAAGTGTGTTATTCATCCAAATGCTGATGATTAATTGTATTTATAGAACATCAGACTCAATCTAATAACTTAATTGAACTAGTTGAGTAGATAGCACATATAGTACTACATAACTTGCACAATAATAATTTGCTTTGGCATTAGCATGCTTTAAATGAAAACATGGCAACTTGGGAAAAAATGCTTTGCATTCAATAAAAAAACACAAATACTGTATATCCATGTAATATGCTGTGAACAGCATGAATCTGGCAGTCAATTCTTCCCATAAGCCATCACAAATGTCACAGTCACTATTTCACTCAAACTGAGGCTGTCCTCACTAAACCCGAATGAATGATGCAGAGCTCTGATTTTGCTGGCACTCACAAACTGTCCTTGAAACATTAACTGTTGCACTGGCAGTGAGGGGTGCCTGAGCGATTCTGCAGACCTACAGACATAATGTTTAGGATGAGGTGGGAATTAATAATAAGAAATGCAATGAAACTTATGTAACAAAATGTTGCTAACCCCGTTTCACCCTCCTTGTTTTTGTTTTTGGAAAGCAACATTTCATAATAACAATAGCTGAGACAATTCCTGATTACAAATAAAAAAAAATAACATTTAGAATTGTTCCTCCAGTTAAATGTTTATTCAGTTAAATTAATACTTTCTGGGTTTAAACATGATCAAAGTGATTATTTATTCTTTTTGTGTTGCCAAAAAGGAGTCTCTGTGGTGCATCTCTTTGTTTTCAAAATTATTTTGGACTGGTCTTCGAATATTGTTGTTAGGGAATTAAAGGTGTACTTGAAGTTTAGGGATTGTGACATTTTATTGTATTGTGTAAGACAAAACAGGGGAGTGGTTATTTAATAGTATTAATATTTAATATATACTAATATTTATTTGAATTATTCAATATAAATGTATTAATTATTTTGAGGGGTGGCACAGTGGCTTAGTGGTAGTGCCTGCTGCCTGGCAGTAAGGAGACCAAGGTTCTCATCTCGGGGCCTTCCTGTGTGAAGTTGTCCCCATGTTCAAATGGGTATCCTCTGGGAACTTGGGCTTCCACCCAACAATCCAAAGACATGCAGTTTAGGTGAAATGGTGATCCTAAACTGGCCCTTGTGTGTGCTTGGCATGTGTGCCCTGTGATGGACTGACACCCTGTCCAGGTTTTGTTCCCTGCCTTGTGCCCTAATCTAGCTAGAACAGGCTCCAGCAGCTACAACAATAAAATGTATTTATATAGTATGTTTTCATACAAACAATGTAGCTCAAAGTGCTTTACAAGATGAAATATAAGGAAACAAACAAGATTATGTAATAGCATTATATCTATCCATCCATCCATCCATTTTCTAACCCGCTGAATCTGAATACAGGGTCACGGGGGGTCTGCTGGAGCATTATATCTATCTATTATATAAAAAAAATTTTAGGTTGAGATGTGATAATCTTGGGGTGACACTTTGAAGTCCCGCGAGACTACTTGCACGTCACGCCCTACTTACAAACAATTTCTCAGAGACACTTTAAGGTCCCTGTA
Source organism: Polypterus senegalus (assembly GCF_016835505.1). NCBI lineage: Eukaryota > Metazoa > Chordata > Cladistia > Polypteriformes > Polypteridae > Polypterus > Polypterus senegalus. The sequence continues at coordinate 222,566,571 of NC_053154.1, read as the reverse complement.
GACAAGGAAGTGAGACAAAAGGGCAGCTGCTGTACAGGCTTTTAAATGATTGTCGCGCAGCGCAACATGCAGATAACGCAGCTCGGTAGCAGCAACTGCAAGCCAGCTACTAATTTGTCCGCACCTCCTTAGCGTGCATTCAGCCCCCCCTTCACAACATGAGCGGCAGAGATGTGAAGTGGCGAGCGTGAAGCGCGCCCCTGGAGAGAGGGGTTGGGGGGTGGGCGAGCGAAGAGAGTATGGGGCAAAGCCCTCTAGTAGTATATAAAAAAGAAAAAGGTAAGGTCAAATGGCCAGGAGGACAGAAAAAACAAAAAAAAAAACAGACAAGTTGACCCCCACAACCCTGTTCAGAACAAAACAGGTTAGCAAAAGACTGACTGACTGTCTAATTATTTTGAAGAAAAGATCATTTTCATAATTCAAAATGTTCCAGGAATACTCCCTCTTTCTACACCTTTGAGGTGAATTTCAAATATTGCTTGAAGTCTATAAAAGGTCTGAAAATACTGAAGCAACATTTTGAGTTACATAAAAAAATATAATTTGGTTACATACATATTTTATTGTTTTACTTCTAGATGTACTTAATGTAGAGTTCTCTATTTTTGTGAAATTTTGATTTGTATTGGTTGGGTTCTCTTTTGTTTGTATGGTTTATTGTATAAAACGTTATAAACTTATTTGTAAATAGTGATAAATAACTATTATAACTCACAGGTGCCCCTTGTTTCAAAAACAATAAAACAATAATGTTATAGGCATCAACATTACCTCTGTAATATCCAAACTCAGCCAACTAATATTGGGCAGCACCTAACAGGTCTAAATACAGTAGAAAACACAGTTGAAGGAGATACATAAAATAATATATTAATTCATAAATAAGTTGCCCTACCTTACACATGTTTCTGTTTTACCCAAGAAAACTGGCCTTTCGGGGGCCCAAATTCCTTGCCTGGGTTAAGCTTATTTTCATGAAGGCCCCCTGTACCTTTGGGCCATGGACCTGATCCCAACAGGCCCATTCAGGAATCCATCTATGCATGCAGAGCTTTATTAAACTAATAAAAGAAATATAAAATTAATCCTAATATTCAAACAAAGCCACTGTAGATTCTTAAGACCCAGAGAGATATGCACTACTTTATTTGAGTCTGTCAACATGTCACAACATTTTAAATCATTTTGCAGATTCTCTTCAAATCTTTTGGGCAGGCCAGTATAAAGCACATTAAAATAATCAGTTCTACTAATAACAAAAGCAGCACCAGCTATTCTGCATTGGTATAAGCCAGTAAAGAGCTCACCTTAGTTGCATTATGTAAATGACAAAATGCAGTTTCTGGAACATTGTTTAAATTATTTTTAAAGATTATTTCTAAATTTTTTAGTTGAGAGACTGACGACAGGTCAAGTGAAGCTAAATTAATCTACTTCTGATCTCTGGAAGGAAAACCAAAGTGCCCATAGAAACATTCATCAGAAACAACTTTGAACTACAAAGCCGGCAACTGGGTGGAAGAACAGAACTCAGGATGCAATGTTAATCCACAGTGCGTCCTAGCTGGAAAAGTAAAACAAAAAGCTTATGTGTATGTGCATCTTAAGAGGTTAAAAGTTAAGATCATTTTTAAGTAAAATAACAGTGAGTGTGATCTTGTGGACAACAAAACTAGAAATGTACAGGTCCAAATCTCATCCCTGGCTCATTATGTAGCTCTTAGTCTGCATAAACTGTGCTGGGTTGCTGTCTACTGGGTAGTGCATTATATCAAGAATTCCTTTTATTTTTTTAAATTTGCTAAAAGGCTGTAGAGAGTCAGGTAGCACTGGGGAAAAATCGAAGCAAACAATAGATGGGCAGAAGATAAGCACACTGGACCAGTATACAGTCCACATTCAAATAAATCTGAACATGCTGAGAAGTTGAAAAGAAACTGAGGGGGAAAGTGAACCCAGGTTGGCAGCACTGGCCACTGTTCCACCCTTAGTAAACTTAAAAAACAAAAAAAGAAAAGAAAAATGGTTTTCTGGAAAAGAGCCGTGTTTTTCCCTTGACAAGAGTAATCAAAGTTTCAGAGAATGGCCAAATTGTTTTGTTTTTTTTTTGGTTAATAAACCATGACTAAGACGAGTATTCTAAGACAGAGAAACACGTTCAGAGACCTGGTTTTCCCATAAGCAAATTCAGCACACGTCCCACCCTTGCTTTTGTAAGAGTTTTCCTGGCTAAGCGATTTGCTGTTGAGTGACCAGGCAGTTACTGTTTTTACCAGAGGCACTTCTGATTGACACTTGAAGACAGCTGAACTCTAAAGATTCGAAGTGGACATGCAAAGTAGGGTGACCTGATGACAATATAAAAACAGGATTTTCATTTAAGGAACTATTTTCACAGAGCGACCTGTTGCATTTGGCTGGATTGCTAAAGCATGGTATATCACTTTTGTCATGGTATGTTTAACTATATACATTGAAATTAAAGTACATTTGATTATTATAGGAGTATTATATAGGATCATTTCACTTTGGAACTGAAGACTCGCCTCCCCCTCTCGTTCTCTGATCAAAAATTCTGCCTTCAATTCAAAGGCTCAATTCCATGTGAACAGGCATCCTGTTTGTGGAATTACTCTCATTTTCCAGAGGTTTGTATTCAACAATATCTCAGCATGCATGCGTTTGGCACATTGTGAGCTGAAATGTAGATTATGTGACAAAAGTAACGTGAGATTTTGTTCATAAACATTTTTCACAATGTCTGAGTCTAGGGGTCTGCACTAGTTCGAATCCCGTAAATGCCAGAAGTGACTTGAGCAAGGCCCTTAACCTGCAATTGCTTTGTTCTGCTTATGACGTTAATCTGCATCCAGCCCTGCAAGCAAGTCCTTCTTACTTGCAGGGAAAAACCTCCAGCCACTGTAAAATAAACACACACTGCTCCAGCGTGGTGCTGAGGTGTCACCTGCTGCACTCTGTTCCCAATCCAGGTGGATCATTGTGTGGTGGGTTCAGCAATGTGCTATCAGCGTAAGCTCCCAACCTCCTTGCTGATGTCCAGCTATGGTCAACAAAAGCTACTATTCTGTCATAAATGTTATTGTCTCCGTTCTCCATTGAAACATGAGATCAAAAATCTTCCTCAGCTATTACCTAAACCACATCATTTTTGGGTGGAGATCTACTTTACCGTATTTCACTGACAGGAGTGAAACTAATCTTAGTTTTCTATTGCTGAATTTCATCATTTACAGGATACAAATGGTGGTTTATTTAGAAATACTGAAAACAGACATTCAAGTTTATAATGTCGCTGGTAGTTGATTCCAACTGAATCACCTAAGTAAACAATCCAGCATTTGAGACAAAGAAGATCAATTGTTACTGCAATGTATGGAAGCATTCTAAATTAATAATGAATAGGACAGCTGAGAAAATGCAAAATGTTGTGCTCAATATAATTCTTTTAGCCATATTCATCCAACATATACAGTACATACTTATTTTGAATAATGTAATCAGTAAGTCTCAGTAGTAAATATGAAGTGCACTTTTTGAGATCATATAGGATACTTGATGCTACTACTCTGTGAATATAATAATTCCAAAAACTGTTTTACATATCAGATTACATGGACTCACCTTGAAGACTAAAGTTGACTGTCTCAGAAGCTAAATCCTAGTTTATTTTTGCAATAACAAAACATTAAATTCACAGTATTATTATTATTATTATTATTATTATTAAATTCACAGCATCAAGTGCTTAGCTGGAAGGTACCACATTAGCAACAGCGCCCAGTGTTACCTGGGTAAGTAATTTTAAGCTGTGGTCCTTTTGTCTGCTAGTCTGGTTTCAGTCCCATTCTGGTGTTTCATTTGCTCCGGACCTTAAAACTCATTGTAGCAAAAAGGACCCCCAACAAAGGTACCCCCAGGGTCAAAATGTTGGGCTCCAAAGTTATCTATAGTCTCTTCTTGACAAAGGAACATTGCACCTTAAACATTTGTCAAAATGGTACACCCCTTCAGGGCCTTATATTTCTCAGCAAAGGCTATAGATGAAATTCAACAGGCAAAAACTGACTTTCAGAAATTCAACATGGTTAAACACATCTCACAATGAGCCAAAATAATGTACTCTTAAAAAAAAAGCGGTAATCCAGTCAGAGAATTAAATTATTATCTAAATTGAGAAAAAAATGTTGTACCTGTTCTCTTAGATGAGATCCTGCTTTGGTTGATAGAAAATCTTTTGCGCGTATTCACCCATCAGCCACAGAGCTCTCCTGCTGTATTATTGAAATTAGAGTCGCTGAATTGTGATTAGTGGGCTCATTTCAAAAAAAATGTTAGGGGGCGCAATTAAAACTGTTATGAAAACTCGGGTCGCAAATACTTAAAGGTTGAGAAACGCTGGTTTAACCATTAAAATTGATTAGCATTAGTTATTTGTGAGTTTACAATGGATTGAAGCTTGTTATATTCCTATTTTCTTCCATGTATGTTTTTTTTTTGGTTTTGTATCAACATGATCTGTTACTATGCTTTATTATATTCTTTCTTTTCAATTTTAGATTATAATATGACATAAAACTTGCCTTCTCACCTATATTTCCAGGAAGCCGTCTGTTCCAAAAGGGTGTTTCTAAAGTACCATACTGATGCTCAATTATTCGTAAACTGATCAATTTTTTTCTATGATCTACCCCTCCATTTTTTAGCTAGCTTAACCATTTTAGGGTCACAGGCAGACTGGATAGTGATTTTCAGTCAAAGACGAGTCATATTTCCACTAAAAAACCACACTCGCTTCTATTAAGTCAATGTATTCTTCATTATTCCAGATCTCTCTCTGATATCAACATCTATTTTTCTAATATAACTTGTGGTAGAGTACATACTGGAAAGGAAAACAAGTAGAAGAAAACAAAGACTGCTTATGAAGAAGACTGGCAAATCACTCCTGCTTCCTAAAAATACAATTGATATATTGGAAAACCAGTAATAGATAGATAGATAGATAGATAGATAGATAGATAGATAGATAGATAGATAGATAGATAGATAGATAATGTGAGTTTGTTTAATAAAATGAGATAGCTATCAGGTATGGTATTTACCCCCACACTTCTGAAACACAGTGTATTTTTTCTAGAATTTCTTGGGCAAATTCATAAATTTCAACTCCTGTTATTCCACATAGCTGAGTTCCATTACAGCAGTCACTGCAGAAAGCACTCTTTTAATTAAAGATAAATAAATATCAGCTGTTCTTACCGGGGCATCTATTTTAATGAGTGCAATGTCTGCCTTTTCATCAACATCTTTGATTTTGGCATCGTACGTGGATCCATTCTTCAGCTCCACTTTTACCCGGTGTTTATTAGCCACTACATGTGCATTAGTAACAATGAGGCCATCTTCAGACACCACAAACCCTGAGCCACTCGCTACTGCAACTTCTCGCTTAGAGAATGTCAACCTAAAAAATAGGAAAAGGAAAGATTTATTGAGCCAAATAGGAATTACTGTAGATGCAATATGCTAAAGTGTGCTGTGTGTTAAGAGATGTGTAAGTGATCAGGATACAGATCATCAGGTTAATATGAGGGAAACCTTGACAACACAACTAATTGATTGTCAGGGACCAAAATAAAACATGCTAAGTAACAATGTCAGACAACTTTGTACAAACAAGGAAACATTCCTCGGGGCTGCCAGACAAAACATTCTTTTGAACTCTCAGATGAGAAAACAACAATTTACTATAAGAATGCTTTTTCTCAGTCATACCCTTATCATTGTGCAGTCACATTAACACAATGATATTTGTTAACTGGATACTTCTGGTTATGTGCAGAACACTAAGTACGATCTCAGAAATCAAAACTTTCAAGGACACCCATCTGCTTGCTCATCACTTAAAGCAGGGAGCTCCTGAGAGCACCAGGATTAAAATCCACATACAGAATGACCTTTGTTAAAAGCAGCCATATTAAGTGAGCTGAGATGGCAAATATTTTCTAAACATCTGATTTCACTTCTCAGTTCTCTGTTTTGTATATATTTAACTTTTCTCTTATTTTTACTCTCTAATAAAACACTGTATGGCAATATTGCTTTCACAGATAAATTAACATTTCTCTAATTCCTTATATGATTTGTCTTGTGATTAAGATGGAATACATATTCATATACTTTAAGAGTGGCAGTTGTGTTATGATTTCCAGACAACGACCATCCATACATTTTCTGAGTTGACTCATTCGATTACAGGATTGAAGGGAACTGAAGCCTGTCTAGGCAGCATTGGTCACAGTGGACCACTCAGAGCACTAATTAACACAACACACACATTTTTGGGATGTAGGTAAGTAAATAGAGAACTTGGAATGAACAACAATAATAACTCAAATAAACTGTATTTCACAGATTACTCAGGATTCGGGTAGAAGCCGGATTTGTGCCATTCTTTTTGGATTTGAAAAAACAAAATTATATTTTCTATTTTTTTAAGGAACTACCACGCCGTCCTGCTAAGTATACTGCAAAATATTATTTACAATACTTTAATTGTTTTAATTACTTTAGTAAGCTGCACCACCTGACACTACATTTTGGGAGCACAGATTTGACACCATTGACATGGCAGCCGGAACATATTTGGCTCCTCAATTGGTATGGCCACTTTATTGTCCTAAAAATACATTAAGGGTGTTTTCTTGTGAGAAATTGTTCTTGGCGTGCTTAACACAGTTGCTTTGTGGTCACGTTAATGATAACTGAAAATTAGAACTTGGATTGTTCAGAAGTTGCTTTTCTTGTCTGCTAATAAAAGTGGGTTAAGACGCCAGCTGTAAGATGAGTATGCAGGGCATAGTAATTTTGGCTCCATGATTTGGTGTGGTTTATAGTTAATAATAGTGTTGTACTTGCAAGATTTAATTGTAGGCAAATATTGCTTTCTTGAAAGAAATAATCAATTCTTGAGTAACAGTGATGCACTGGTGACAAGAAGGAATATGATTTTGAATTTGGGTTTAGAAATCTCCAGGGTTCTGATAAGTTGTGGTCAGTTACAAACTGTGTAATTGTCTTTGCAGTGTTAGATGCCATTGCCCCGTGGCAGGAGTCCTATCTAAGAGTGAATTTAAAGCACAATTAAAGTCCCCAGCCATTATAATTTTATGAGTATTCACATTGGGAATGGATGCAAATACGTTTTGGATGAAGTCCCTATCATCCACATTGGGTGCGTAGATATTTATCAAAATTACTTTACAGTTAAATAAATTGCCCATGACAATCACATATCTCCCTTCAGGATCAGATATCACATCTTATACTACAAATGAGATTGTTCTATGTATAAGAATTCCCATTCCTCTAATTTTCTTTGTAAAGCTGGGATGGAATATTTTGCCAGTCCAGCCTAAGTGCAGCTGAAACTGATCCTTGCTTAATAATTGTAAAAATATTATTTTAGCGTTTAGACCTGTTAGGTGAGAGAATACTTTCTCTTTAATTTGTGATTGAGACCTTTAACATTCCATCTCACCAAGTTAAATCAGCAGTAGCTTTTCTTTCATTTTTGAATGCCCCCGCCTAAGCATTAGATCCTCACTTTTTAAAATCTCATTTGTTATTATTGTACCAGTCCACATGAAGCACTGTGAAATAACAGTGAATTGGAGTAAACAATTGTACCGTGTTAATAAAAAGATTTTGTCCCTTTTTAATTTCTGGTATTATTGCAAACATTTAAAAATGAATTTTTCAAGTCTTCAACCAAAATTGAACGCTACATAAAGTGAACAAGAGTAAACAAATAATACATGTACTTCTTATAACGTATCTCATTAACTTATGTAGCACCAACTGATATTGTGTTAAAAAAGTATTTGCTCCCAGTACACTTAACATTAGTTTGCTTTCCCTTTAGCAGCAAAGGCTGCTAAAAATGTTTCCCATAATTCTGTATCAGTCATTCACATTGTTGCAGAGGAATTTTAGTCTAGAGGACATCCAAAGGTGCCAATATCTTTCAATTACACCATATTTACATATATTTACCCTGTCAATACATACAGTGCTGATGTCAAAATACAGTTCCAATAGGAGTGTGTTGTCTTTAAAAAAAAGATACAAAATGTAACAAACCTTGTTTCTCAGGTGTATAAAGCAAGTCATTTTCATTTTAAGATAGCACTTTTAATTACTCGTCCATTTAATATTGCAACGTTTCTGTATCTGTGAGATAACAATGCTAAACACTTAGCATTGCAACATTCTATACTAACACATACAAAACTATTTCATTTTCTTGCTGCTCTGTTTAACACATTCAGAATCTGTGAAACTGTAAGTATAAAAGCCCCTACCTGTGTTCTTCAGCACCTAACAGAGGAATAATTAACTAAAATGACCACAGAGGCTTTTTAGCATGTAATTTAAAACAGTTATAATTGACCATTAGTGACACAGAATCCATCCATCCATTTTCCAATCCAAACACAGGGTTTGCTGGAGCCAGTCCCAGGGCACAAGGCAGGAACCAATCCCGGGCAGGGCGCCAACCCACCACAGGACACACACACTAGGGACAATTTAGAATCACCAATCCATCTAACCTACATGTCTTTGGACTGTAGGAGGAAACCCACGCAGACACAGGGAGAACATGCAAACTCCACACAGGGAGGACCCGGGAAGCGAACCCGAAGCGCTACAACTGCGCCACCGTGCCGCCTGACACAGAATTTAAATGCATAAAAATCCAGAGAAAATCTGGGCTCTCAATTTTTGATTTCACATTCAAGTTCAGGTTTGTTGTCATGTGCACATAATAGCATTGGACTACAGTAGTGACAGTAGTTCAATACCATCCATGGTCAAAAAATATGAATCCATACAGTAAATGCAACTGTTTTTAAGTTTACTGTACTGATGGGGGTGTGAAAGGTCCTGCACTGTTTGTGATAACAGAGCAGTGAGAAAAACAACTGTGCCAGATGGCTAACATCATAAATAAAATGGTACGCCCTGAAGAGAAGCGGTATGTGTGCTAGCAAAATTCTTTCTCTCTATAATGACAGCACAAAATTTAAAATTATTAATATAATACATCAACATGACAATGAACTTAAATTGTTTTTCATATTTAATGAAACAATTTCATTCTGCAGCTTAAAGTAAAGAGACAACCACACTTACTTGCGGTACAGTTCAATATGAACCACAGCTGGAGCAATCTTCTCTACCACATCTGCAATGAAGTTGTATTTGTGCCGCAGGCTGTTAGGGTTTTCTTGACCTGACAAAAAAAAACAAAAAACAGGAATAATAATTTTTTTTTTTGCTTTAGCTGTGACTGAAATGCTAATCTAAACATGCATTTTGCAAAACAGAAAACAGCACGCTGCATGAGCTGTTGTCTCATCTGAACATGTGTTATTGGCAGAGGAATGATATCAAAAAGCAGGAACTCATGTAGTTCTTCTTTTCTACAGCACTGCTGCAATGCACGTCATAAAGCCATTCAGGCCGAACGACCAAATGAAAGTGTGCACTAACCTTAAAGCCGATGTGAGCTGACGTAGAATTTGAATGCATTGCACGTTGAGTTTCATTCTACTCTGTACAAGCGATGATACCAATCCTATAAACACATGAGATCTTAGAAGAATACAGCAACGCAGAACAATGTGACAAAAGTGTTAAGATTAACTGGGGAAACATGTCAACTACACAGTTTTTCAGAAATTAGGGCATTTCATTTTCAAACATTCGGACAGCCCCAGAGATACAGTGGTAACACTTGAGACATTTTTTGATGGCCACTGAAATTTTACAGGTTAAGAGGGATGCAAATTAAACCAAGAGCATCTTCAATTCACATCAAAAAGCACTGTTATTCACCAACCTCAAAGTCGATTATAGGTTGTATGGATCAGATGCACAGGATGCCACATGTAAGTGCATGGGCTCATGCATAGAGAAAGTCCTTAAAACAAAATTTAAAAAATAAAATGGAACAAAGGAACAAAATTTAAAGAATGTCTCTTCGATATCTTTAGCTGGTGGCACATTATATAACTACTATTGGAAGGGATGTCAAACTTGATGATTGTTGTTGCTAATCTTGTTACTTGATGATTTCAAATGGAAAGAGTAGTAGTCGCTGGGGATGACAAATCAGACATTTCCATGAAGGCTTTCCAACATAGTTTCATATTTACAAATTCAGTTTGATTTTGTTGAGGGAAATCACAGACTGGTTGGACTGAATTACTAGTTAAGTCAGACTACAATACAAGAACTACCTCCAGCTCTCTAAGAATATGTAAATGACATTTGCAATTAAAAATAACTGGAAATGTGACCGGGCCACCACTTCTTGCAGTCAACTGATATGAGTTCAAGTCTCTGGGATTATTGTGAGTGACTGAAAACCCCAGAATCATAGTCAGTGGCAGGCAAAAGGTCAAAACCAGGAGATCAAAATAAATTGAGAAAACAAAGCACTGGGACAAAACTAGATGTCAAAGTCAAAAAGAAAACACAAACCTCGTGTTTGGCCTACTAAAAGATCTGGTTTTTATCCAACTGAAGGATACTTCTACTTGCGCTGCAGCCATATTTATACCTGAGGCCTTCATCGACGTGACGAATCATGGTAATGTGATCAATCAAATGCAGTGCATTAATAATAAACAAAACTAAATTAGGTAAACAAAAATAATTTGCATTCTAACACCCCATGACCCATTTTATCTGCATTGCTGGCTTAACATTTGCTGCAGCTATCAAAACACTTCACAGCAGAAAAAGTAAAGCTGCACAAACGCTGACTTGTACTAAAACACACACACAAAGACAGAGCTTACTATCAGAAGAGTTGAACCCGACTAGTCTGGGAAATTAATCTCTGCAGCAGTCATATAATTAAAAATTACAGTCTATAGCTGTCCAGCAAAACTTTTATATTTTAAATGTTTTGTAAAACAGTGATTTTTTTATCATGTAAAACACATACATTACAAATGTAGATGCATATATGAAAATATGTTTTTTAAGAATTCATCTTAAGGGCAACATATCAGGATAGCATTGACATTGCACTGATGCGGTGTTGCAAAACAATGAAGATCAATTTGGGAAAACATAGTAGCTGTCATAATGGTTTATGCAGCATGAGCAGACAATTTCATAAAGACCACTACAAAATGGACATGCCTGAGCATTTGAATACACTCGATGAGAAATGCTGATGCCTAATTTTAGTCACACAGATGAATGTTTAGTTGAGAAGTGTGACCATTTCAGCTGATGTGCTTTATGATCTGATGCTAACTTAGTAGAACTTGTCACTCATATCATAAAGTGCAGCAAACCAGGGTCAAATAAATGGTGCTGGTGCCCCAAGAGTGGAAAAAGCCTAGATGCCTGCAGATTATTGCAGTTCTCACAAACAGCTTGAGTGCATTCTAAAATGTCTCTCCCACACCTCTACTGTCATCTGCAAAAGCAGTCACAGGCAACATCTGTAACAAGATGCTAAACCACAGAATAACACGTATCAAGCAGTTTTCTATAAACACTATCATGATAGATTTGTCACTTATTGTCAGTTGTGGCCATGAGTTTAAATTTGGAAAAAGTAAGTCCATCTATATTAGGCCCCTGAAACCTGGAATTAGGGTGAGGTGGTTTGAGAATGTCATTTAATGAGTTGTCCACCCATTCACCAGTCCTTTTTCAAAACTACACAATCCATTTCAGCATTGGACTCCAGAAGAAACCAATCCTGGAAATGATGGCAATTAGTTTTTCTCTTGGATGAACAATCAACAATGTCTGTGTTATTTCATAAAAATATTAGCAGTTAAAACTGTCCAAATGCAATTCTTTAAGTTAAGTGTTCTTATGTCAAAACCATATCCATCAGCATTGGGCACAAGGTTGGAGCTAACACTAGAAGTGATGCCAGTCTACTATAGGAAGCACTTGTGCATACACTACATCCATTTATGTGAGGTCAGTTTAGAGCCACCATTTATCTTGTTAGCACTGCAAAGATAAGTCAGGACTTTGAAGCTACGAGACAGCATCACTAACACCACTTTCACAGAAATAAGTGTAGCAGATGGTTTTGTATTACCAGCTAATAATCCTGTCTTTCACAGGAATAACTGGCCTCAATGTAAAAAAAGCCAAGAAAATCCCTACGCACTACTGTTAAAAGTGACCATTGTTTCTTTACCCGTAATATTTGCCATCTACAGTATGTGCATTCACAGCTGAACACCTAGAACAGTCAACTGCAAATCACTGGATGCGAGGTAAATAACAGCAGTCAGAAAGTGAAAAGAGTTTTGCAGACATACATAAAAGCTGGATAACATCTGTAATCATTGGCACACTTCATAAAATAAACCAACAAATAAGAATACTTAGTTTTATTGACTCCTTACTAGGAAACAGCTTTATAGTTTGAGCAGGAGACTTGAGTCAAGTGTGGTGTTTGGGGATGGCAAGTGGAGTGACCACCCCAGGCCCCACGTCCACGTGTCCCGTTCGAGCGGATTTGTCAAGTTATATTCTCCAGTTGTATTTTGATAAAGTCCACGTGTTATCTTGTAAAAATTTAGCTGAATACTGTAATGAGAAAATCCGGTGTATGTTAACATTATTTTATTAAATTTGCACGCAAGTTTATACAGTCCACACATACCGGTAACAGCGTTTCACGTAAGCGACCCCGCGTGAGGCCGCCTCTGACTTGGGTTTCATACATAGTAATCCCTCAATAGATGCAGATGTTGTGCAGCTTCACCATAAGTTTTGAAAATATATGAGCTTATATATAGTTAGCTTATAACTAAACAGCCAAAAACAACCATTTCATGGAGCCTTACTATATAGAATAACATTAAATTGCCTACATGTAGTTTTTCTAAACTAGGGCACAAGCAGGTTAAGTAACTTGCGCCGGGTTACAAATTGAGTCAGTGGCAGGGATTGAACCAGCATCCTTATGGCCTTCACTTCAAAGCATTCAAGTATTCCACACTATGCAGACCACAAATGTACGCAGTTTTAAAGTGGTCAGATAAAATACACCAGGAGCAGGTTTTAATTCATACACTCAATTACAATGTGAAAATGTCTTAATTCTTAAAAAGTGGAGAGGTTCAATCAAGTTCAGCAAAGCACAAAATTAACTGGCTTCCCTGATAATGTAGGTTGGGGGGCTTCCTTCTCTACCTTAATGTGCATGTTTACAGATTCCAGGCATTAGGCAGATAGAATTAGATAGGTCAATGATGAAAGTCTGTGTTTCTAAAAGATCCTTCTGAATTTTCATTTGAGAATGATAAGTAGATGTACATCGCTTGAACAGGAGTAGTATGGAGAACCAAAGCTTCTTTCTGCTTTCAATGGTAACTGACTCCACAGAGGGAAAAACAACTTCTGTAAGGTACATTTTCACAGGTAAATTTTATGTTATACCATCCATCCCCTGCAGCTTCGCCCGCATATTAGTGAAACAGGACAGTGAGGAGGGCCCGGCCCAGTTCTCTACCTCTGACGTCAATCTTCCCCCTCTCCTCAGCCTCCAGCTTATGTCTCGGATTAGCACAAATACATCACTCCTGCGAGCAAACTATGATTCTTAGCGCAATGAGAGAAGTCACAAAATCAACTGGAATGTTCAAGCAAATTATAGAAAAAAAAATCTAAATCTGTTAAGTAGTTTTCTCATTCACTAACTAAGAGGAGTTAAGGTTACACCTGAGGCAGACCTGTGAGTGAGGAGGGTTCCCCCCCCCCTTCTCGCAGCCCAATGAGTCTCTCTTAGATTTACGCTTATAAATCGGTAGCACAAATGAACTATGATACTTAGTGCGATGAGAAAGTTGCAAAATCAACAGAATGTTCAAGCAAATTATAGAAAAAACCCAATCTAAATCCGTTAAGTAGTTCTCTCGTGAAAAGCTGACAGCCATACAAACGGATCTAAAGAACTATAAGAAATTTCGTGCTTGGACCACGAAATTTTTAAAACCGTTTCTTAATGAGCACCTATGGGCCAAGGGTAACCTTCATTCCAAATTTCAAGTCCCAAGTCCTCATGATTCGGGAGATTTCGTGATGAGTGAGTCAATGGTATTTGGCTTTTATATATATAGATTACACTTTTTAAAGGGCACGTCATCCTAACTAAAATTAAAAGTACAGAGCAAAGGCAGAATTAACATAACATACCAAAATATTCTGAAACCCATGAGATGACTCTAATCAGGATAGTATATCAAGAATATACCAGATAAACGAAAGAAAAGTGCTGGGGATGGAATCAAATGAAGGTTACTCTGCTGATGGACCTGATAAAACACTGGCACCATATTACAAGTACATTTCTACTGAGACTGAGAACTGGTGGGAAGAACCTGAGAAAAACTTGGCTTCAGGTGTTATTCAATTACAAGCATCATTATCTAAAAACTGAATACAACAAATATGAGAAACAAATGCTTTTGTGCATAAGAATACAACAGCTATGGAAGAATTCATCACATAGTACTTTTTTTGTTTTGTAATACACTTGTTTTAGCTTAGTTTGGCTTAGCTTTTTGTTTCCTTAATATTGTTTTATATGACACTTTAATATTTGCGCATGAGAATATAGGAATTTATGTCCTTTCTTATTAAACAATATTCTGTGCAAGTTTGGCACAAGTTGTTTTTCTTTTAGATTAAAAAGACATTATGCAGACGTATTGCTGTTGGTATAAAGGAGCCCTAGTAACATTTCTTGACACACTTCTGCTGAATAATTTGTTGGTTGAAAGTCCTCAGTGTTAGTGTGTCAGAGAGAAGATGTGCAGCATTGTTCATAATAGCACTCTGTTTTTAATTTTCAATTTTAATTCTCCACTTTTCTACGACCTCCAGGGGGTCCATATCGTGTTCTGTAACTGAGTTTGTGCTTTAAAATTGCTTGTTGATTTGGTGGGTCTCGCTTGAAGTGATATTACCTGCCCAGCACAACACAGTGTAGACAACTGCACTGGTCATCACAAGTGTTATAGAAAATATGTCACTTCCACAATAAAGGAACGTAGCCAACTAAGGAAGAAGAGCCTGCTCTGCCCTTTCTTATATTACTGCTTTGGCAGTTGCCATGTGTTATGCACTTGTATCTGGTTGTGAGCAAAATTGTTTATAGATAGATAGATAGATAGATAGATAGATAGATAGATAGATAGATAGATAGATAGATAGATAGATAGATAGATAGATAGATAGATAGATAGATAGATAGATAGATAGATAGATAGATAGATAGATAGATAGATAGATAGATACTTTATTAATCCCAAGGGGAAATTCACAAATTTATTAGCAATTGCTTTTCATGGTGTCTGCATTGCTTCGTGAGATGCCAGTCTGGCATTGGTATTTAAGATGGCATCATAGTATACAGTACGTGGTGTCCTAATTGTGAGATATTTTCTGCAAATATAATACTTTTATTTCTTATTTACTCTTATAAGAGTTCTTAATCTTAGTTTCTTTTCTTGTTACTGAACTCCTGGGGTGTTTTTTTTTTACTAGGGATTTGTTAATGTTTTCATGGTTGTCTTTTCTGATTTCCTCCTAGTTTTTTGACCTCTGCAAATTTCCTTGCAACATTTTTTCAAATCCTCAATTAATTTTTCATAAATAAAGATATATCTATCTATCTATCTATCTTTTTAAATTCCCATAGCTCAAATTCAATTTAATGGAATCTTTACAGGTGATTAGAGAAACAAATTATAAAGGTGTGCTAATCTTACAACTTGTTTTCCAGTCCATTAAATTTGTTACACATTTTTCCATAAAATAATCTATCAAGACCTGGTGTAGACATGAACAGGTCAGCATGGGTTTCAGGCACAGAGCACAAAACAAATGGAAGCAAAACCTCACAGCTGACTGTATACAGTATAATGTAAAGAAAACAGGCTGCTTTGACCTCAGAACTGGTGCCGGAGAGAAAGCGGCATGTGAGATACCTTTCCTAATGGCGTAAATCCAAGACCTTCTTCCACCTTGCATAACTGTGGTTTCATAATAATGAGTATGAGTGGAAAAATACATGAATAAGAAAATCAAATCTGTTTCACATTATTTCCTTCCTGGTTTGTATCATATCTTTCCCTTTCTTCAAGATATTTCTCATCAGCTCAAGACATAACCTTATGAAAGAAGTGCGTGTCAGCTACACAACCATAATTCAAAATCCAAAACAAATGGACTGCTTAGATCAGGATCCAATGCCACTGAGAGATTAGCATTTAGAAGATGACAGTGGTCATGTCAAGCAATGAAAAGGTGCAGTAGGTTAAGATTAAATGTTTGCAGGCATCTTAATAAAGACTAATGGCATTTTCATAAAAATAACAAATGTAGCCTTCTTTGCAGAATACAATAATACCTTTCCCTATATCTGTAAATGTTATGTATCAAAGTAGAAAACACAACAGAGGGTATTTTCATTCAGAACTGACAACTTTTAATGTCCTGAATCTGCATTCTATGTTGCAATACACCTTATTTAGAATCTTTACTTTTTATCCACCTTAATAAAAGGTATCTACCTCTCTCATTCCAACAGATGGTGCAGATTACTACTTTTGTAGTAATAAAATGCACTGCTTTTGTCATTCCAAGTGGCAGATCACAAACATTAACACTGCTTATGTGAATCCCATACCAAATGACATATAATGGAGACATATGCATTGCATGGTGCTTTTCAAACGTAAATGCTGAGGTCTACGTTTATTACTTAGATTTCAAATCATCTTAGATGGGTAGCACAGCAAGTTAAAAATAAACATGTTCATTTTCAAACCTATGCGAATCTAACCAGTGCAACACTGAATCCATTTCTGGACAGCTGACACTCCTTTGCAAGACGACCATAGTCATCTGTACACAATCTAACATTCATTTGTCTGGAATTCAGAGTACCTGGAGAAACCTCACACTGACTCCATGATGCTAGTGTCCAAGCTGGGACTTAACAGAAAATTCCAGGACTTGTCACGCACTAGCACTAATTCACCAAGCACAGGAAAATGTCACACTTTTACGTTTGGCAGGCAGTATACAGCAAACTGCACGTATCTGACTGAATGCTGGGAGCAAACTGGAGTTCAATCTTGCAAACAATCAAACTCCAAACAGTAGGTGTGCTTCAAGATTTGTTTTTAGAATTTGGCAAACATAACTCAATGTTAAGATAAAAAAAGCTTGCCAGGCTTATGCTTGACGTTTGCTGCTTTAATTTATATGAACAATCACATCTGGAATATTTTGTCATACAGCTCTCTTATGTCAGTAGGTGAACCTGGATGGGTGTTTTCTGTTTATTTTGATCTTATCTTTTTTTGTGGAACACAAAGAATATATTTCTGTTTTGCTTACATGAGTGCTTCCTTCTTTGACTGCATTGTGTGTTTCTGTATATGTTATCTTAAATAAAGTAAAAAGAAGAAATGGAAGATTGAAGGATCAAATGGTATATTTTTATCTTACTTTATTGTGCCTACTGACTTCTTTTTTATTTAATCTTTCTGTTTGTGTTCACTTCATCGAGCTAAACACAGGGAAACAATCCTAAAAAAAATAATCTGTTATTGGTTTCTCTTCCTTTATACCTTTATGCAAAAATCACTTGATTCTCGAGTCAAATTCCATAATGCTACCAGCGGATGGCACTCAACAGAATTAAAGATGTCTACAAGAACTGCTACTGGGGCACCTTTATACCAACAGCAATATGTCTTTATAATGCCTCACTGTGACTGTGACTACTCTTTTTAACCTTAGCCAAGTCACATATTTTATTATATTCCAATATCTGAGTTAAACAGTCTATGAATCAGAGTTTATTGTTGTTTTTTTTCTTAACTGAGTAGGTGGTGGTAAGTGCAGACTGTTGAAAAAATATATAATTACTATCCTCACACAATCCAAAGTTTAAAAAAGTTACATATTGCATTCAGGCAGGTTTAAATATGTTATCTTTTGTGGGATTTTTAAATTGTTTGCAAACAGTTTTCCTTGAAACTGGAAGTTGTACTTTCTACAGAAAATACACACACTTTATATCAGCCACTCAGTTTTGTCCAGTTCCATGTTTTAATATGATTAATTTATTAAATATATATAGCAGAATATTGCTATATATAATCATTTATGCCAATTCAAATTAAAGGAAGTAGACATTTTCCTGACCAGCAACAGCACAAGCTAAGAACCAAAACAGTGCAAGTCCACTGAAGGGTAGGCACATTGATACAAGGCCAATTTAGTGTGGCCATGCAAAATTGACTATGAGAGGAAAGCTAAGATACCCAGAGAACACCAAAAGAGATACAAGGAGAACATGCAAACACCGCCTACACACTGACCAGGAAGGGGTTATCCACTTCAGTTGTCCACATATTTAAAGCTAATATTGTCCATTACAACACCACATCTTAGAGATATACAAATGGTGACTAAGCATCTACTGGTGCTTATAATGCTGCTTTATATTAAAGATTTCTGTCAAGAATTAATATTCATTTGTAGTCATGGACAATTCTGCTCTTTTTCGCAGATAAGCGTATTCACTTTAAATAAGTGGCAAACCAACCAAGAGAGGTTCCATTGATCAGAATTAAAAAATGGCTGGCACCAATGTTATTATAGTTTTGCCTTTTTCTATTAGTTTTAATTTTCCTTCATCATGTATTTTTAGTTTTAGTTTAGTTTTTACTTCACAAAGACATTTCCATTTTATTTTTATATCTATTAGTTTCAGTTTTAGTTTTAGTAACTATGGCATGGAGCTCCTATGGAATTTAGTTTTGTGTCACAATCAGACAGAACTGTACACTTAACAGATTTAGATACGAGTTTAATGTTAGTGGAAGCTTACTACACTACATGGTTTACTATCTGGTTTTGTTTTCGTCTGATAAAAACAAGCATAATCAAAACTATATTCTGAATATGAACAATTTTACACAATTTTATAATTTTTAAAATATTTTCTCATGAAAATCACGAGGGCTTAGGAAGAATAAGGCTCTTAGACTTGAATCAGTGTGCAGACCCCACCTAGCTGTATTGCATGTAGTGTCAAGTTTAGGGGCAGTATCAGGTATTCTGAGTTGTGAATATGAACTAAAAAAGACAAATTAATAAATATATAATACATACAAAAATCCATTAGTATGTTTAGTTTTTCATCACTTGGCAGACTCTCTTTGCCTACCTACCTTTGTTTGTATAGCTTCATTATTAAACAAGGTTTTTAAACCAAAGTGATTGGTCAGCAACAATATGCTGATCGTGTATGATGACCTAGTCAGTCTCTCGATCAGTGCCGTTTTATTTTCAAAAACCGGGAGTGGTATCCCCTCGACTTTCTTGTATACTCAGATATGGGGATGATATTTGAGGTGTAAACAGCAAGACAATGATATTTTTATATTATGTACATTAAGAAATCATCAACAACAAATCAAATTAATAATACATTGAGCAATTATTATAAAGTAAAGTTGAATAAATCGGACTGTGCAGCTGCATGAATAAAAAAAAAAATTGAGTATGCGTTCAGGTAAAGTACCACTTCCGGGTGATGGATTTGGCCCAAAAGTTAACACAGATCTACAATTGTGGTGTAACAACCACATGCCGAATTTCATCCATCTATCTAGTTGCGTTTTTGAGTTAATGTTTTAGACACACACACTCTCACGTAAACACAATTCCAAAAAACAGTATTTTTGGACTCTGGGAGGTCTATAATATCAAGATTCATCAAAATATTGAAGTCAAATTTTTTCATGATTACTACTCTTTCTCTATACTTCGTATATGAGAAAGTAAAAACGATTTCTCCTGTGCGAAGTGGCAGGTGAATTGCTGTCAACAAAAGCAGTCACCTGAGAAATAAACTGAAACGTTACTCACTCATGATTTTTCTGTCCATATGGTAAATGTTTTGTTGACCAGCAAATTCTGATTTCAGCCGTTTGAATTACATCTTGATATACACCAAGTGCAAAGAAAGGCGGCACGTAAATCGCTTTCTATTTCACACGCTTTATGCATCCGCATTCAGCTTGGCAGGCACTGCTATTTTCTTTTTCAATTGCTACAGTACCTGTCAAAGGTAAGAGAATAATTAAAAACTATGTGTTATCTCTTAACCTACATATACCTTCAACGCTTTTCCTCTGTATTTGTGTGTGTGAAGGCCTCTTAACCAGCACTCCGTCTCTCAAGTGTATTCCCATAAAGCCTGCTTTTGAGGCACCTTTCTCATGACCTGTCCATTTTTTTATCCTTGTCGTATTTGAGGGTGACTCTCTTATCGTGCCTTGTACGCCTTTACTCCTCCTCATGCGTCTCACACTTTTGCACTTCCTTCTTGTTGTTTCACTAATACCAAAGTGACGCAACGCAGTTTTCTCTTTTTCCATAAAGCAGTTTTTGACTGACAAAGACATTCCTGCCCGCGATCATCCTCTCTATTTGCCCGATTTAGCTCTCTGTGATTTTTACTTGTTCCCGAAAATCAAAAGTGACCTGAAGGGAACACATTTTTCTTCAATGGATGAAGTGAAGACAAAAATGGTAAGCCTGTTGAAGAGCCTCAAACAAGAAGACTTCCAGCACTGTTTTAATCAATGGAAGATACGTATAGTGAAGAGATCGGGAGGGGAAGTATATAGAAGGTTTAGAATGTTTAGCATGTTTAGAATGCTATAATTCAATACATTTTTTTTATCAATCCAGTTAATTTTGTGTCTCACCTCGTATGTATATATATATATATATATATATATATATATATATATATTACTCTTATTCTATGTTAATTAATGTTGACTTATTTTATTTTCTTACTGTGTCTCTTATTTTTCTATTCTTCATTATGTAAAGCACTTTGAGCTACTTTTTGTATGAAAATGTGCTATATAAATAAATGTTGTTGTTGTATTGTGGTGAACATATTCACAGATTACCACTTTATTAGTAAACACAACCAATATTAGCTAAATACTTAATGCAATGAAAGAAACGTGGCCTGGTCTAAGGAATCTTATTTTCTTTAAGATCATGAGAATGGCTGGGTGCGTGTGAGTCATTTACCTGGGGAAGAGATGGCAGCAGCATGCACCATGGGACGAAGGCAAGCCGGTGGAGGCAGTGTGATACTCTGGGCAATGTTGTGCTGGGAAACCTTGTGGATGCTACTTTGACATGTACCACATCCCTAAAGATGTGGTACATCACATTCACCCATTCATGGAAGTGGTATTCCCTGATGGCAGTGTTCATTTTCAGCTGGGTAATGCACCCTGCCACACTCCAAAAGTTGTTGAGGAACTGTTTGAAGAACATAACAAAGTATTCAGGGTGTTGAATTGCCCCCAAATTCCCCAGATCTCAATACAATCAGCATCTATGGGATGTGCTATAAAAACAAGTCTAATCTATGGATGCCCCACCACTCAACTTACAGGCCTTAAAGGATGTGCTGCTAATGTCTTGGTGCCTGATACACCAGGACACCCTCAGAGGTCTTGTGCAGTCCATGCCTCAACAGATCAGAGCTGTTCTGGCAGCAGTGTAGGAACATACACAATACTAGGCCGATGGTTTTAATGTTGTGGCTGACCGATGTATCTATCGATATACTATAAAGTCTTTTTGTTTTGTTTTTATTTCTGTTTCTTAACAAAGCTATTCATTGTAGAACCCTGGATTGTAGAACATCAATCAGGATAAGTGAATCAATATTGTTTCATAAGACATATTACAAAAGCAAATTTACATATTTTTTTTCAATAAGACAATTGCATCTGAGGTTGGCAGTGGGAGTATTCATTTCAGGGAAAATTCTGGAAGAAAGACAACACATCTGCTCAACACAAGTGTCAATTTTGTGTTTTGTATTCCAGCAGTAAATTAAAATGAGACACTGAAAAAGATCAAAGATGATATTCTTCCAGAGAAAAAGAAATCTGTTCTTGTTGAAGATTTACGTAAATGTGTTTCTTTACAGGTTCCCAAGGTGCTTGTCCAGGGTTTTATATTTACTTTATTACTTGCTGTAATTATCCATCCATCGATCCAGCCTCTTCCGCTTATCCGGGGTTGGGTCGCAGGGGCAGCAGCTTAAGCAGAGAGACACAGACCTCCCTCTCCCCGGCCACCGCTTCCAGCTCTTCCGGGACAATCCCAAGGCATTCCCAGGCCAGCCGGGAGACATAATCCCTCCAGCGTGTCCTGGGTCTTCCCCGGGGCCTCCTCCCGGTTGGACATGCCCGGAACACCTCACCAGGAAGGCGTCCAGGAGGCATCCTGATCAGATGCCCGAGCCACCTCATCTGACTCCTCTCAATGCGGAGGAGTAGCAGCTCTACTCTGAGCCCCTCCAGGATGACTGAGCTTCTCACCGTATCTTTAAGGGAAAGCCAAGACACCCTGTGGAAGAAACTCATTTCAGCCGCTTCCTCTCCTTGAACCGTCACCTTATCGTGGTGGAGGGGTTTGCATGTCCCAATGATCCTAGGAGCTATATTGTCCGGGGCTTTATGCCCCTGGTAGGGCCACCCAAGGCAAACTGGTCCTAGGTGAGGGATGAGACAAAGAGCGGTTCAATAAACCTTCAATGATTAGCAAAAACTCTGGACGACGTTTTCCCTTGCACGGACGCGGGTCACCGGGGCCCCCCTCTGTAGCCAGGCCTGGAGGTGGGGCTCGATGGCGAGCGCCTGGTGGCTGGGCCTGCACCCATGGGGCTCGGCCGGGCACAGCCCGAAGAGGTAACGTGGGTCCTCCTTCTCATGGGCTCACCACCTAGGGGAGGGGCCAAGGAGGTCAGATGCAGAGAGACCAGTGGGTGGTGGCCGAAGGCAGAGACCTTGGCGATCTAATCCTTGGCTACTTGCTGTAATTATTTATCAGGAAACCAAAGAAATGAAAGAAAGTGGAAAGATTTTCCACTTGCTACCTTATCAATAGATCAGGAGTTTCAGAAATCTAGTATTTCTAATGTTTTTGCATATGTTACTCCTGTATGTTATTCCTACAAACATATAATGTTGTAAATAAAGATCTGTTCTAATTAAATTCAGTTGTACCCATTTGTGTATGCTGACGAAGGTCAAATTCTGCTAAAATAAAGCTGAAGCAAATTCATTGTAACCAGCATTGACTAACACCTTGTTAATGAATCTTCTCATACATACATCAGGGACAGAACTAAAAAACAGCAAAGAAAAAAAAAAAACTTGTTAATAATTGTTTGAACCTTTCTAAAGTTGTCCCACCCCTGACTGTTTAGAATGGACTCGATGAATAAAACATCACACCTCACCGAGTCACGCCGGGCTCCAGCAATACGTAAGAGCACCAGCATGCCAGCCTGAGGTAAGTGGTGCCTTTTGGAGACAAAACACTGGCAGTAGTCAGACACAAAGGTCATTAGTGTTTAGCTTTGAATTTAGTGTTCTCCGAAAAACAATGCACAAATGATAAAGTACAATTTCCCCTTTCTTCTAACAGAGGCTCATTTTTTAAATTGTTTTCAGCATCAGTTGGAACTCACTGACATGCCCTGACTACATCCCTTGGTTTATTGTTTTTTTGCTTCATCACTAAAAAATTCTGTATTAATTTCCAATGTGTGGAAAAGGGAAAAACTACCCTAAAATATTATTAAGAAAAATGTGTCTTTTCTTTTGTAAAGAAATGATTTCCGACTTTTTATGTTTATATGCCTTTATCCCTGCACCATTTTTGACTGTTCTCTTCTACTTCTTAATAATTAAACCACTCGGCTTTGGCAATGAAAGCATGTCTAACAGGTTCAGTTTTACAGTTGGTACTGAGATGATTTCATTTTTGGGTGAATTTGTTCTTCCTTTTCCTAGACATATCATTTATTTCATGATATCAATATGCCAAAAGTAACACAAAAATAAGAATTGTAAATAAAGTTGTGTCAGATCAACAAAGCCCTAGTAGAGCTGTTACCCTTTTTATTGTTGTGTTGTTGATGACTTCACATTATTTAGCTATGCTGTGGGGGTCATGATGGTGTAAAAGTAAGACTCCTTCATGGATGAACCATCCTGGGTTCGAATCCTGCATCCAGAGGCTGTATGTGTGGAGCTGGCACATTTGTCCTGTTTCTGTGTGGGTTTTTGATTATTTACTTTACCTTGCTTATGATTTACAGTCGAGCAATCATAGTTTTGCATAAAGTACAATTGCTTTATCATATATTGAACATAAGAATGTTTACATGGGGCTGCAGCCACTTTACGAATCCAGTGTCCTGAGTTTCAATCCTGCACCCAGTCATTATCCATGTGGATGTGACACATTCATGAAGTGTCCTTGTTGATTTTTCTCCAGATTATTTAGTTTGATTCCATATCACCAAAAACCTGCAGGATAGGTTATTAATAAATAAAAATAAAATGTATGTGTGTGTTTTAGTGGGCCCTGCAGTGGGCTCCAGCCCATCCAGTGTTGGTTCCTGTCTTGTATCTAGTGCTGTTGGGATAGACTTCAGCTTCCATGATGCTGAATGGGATTTAGTGGGTTTCAACAGAGTGTAATTGCAGTACATATGAGGTCAGTCATGTAATGCCCCAACATCACAAAACGCCCTCAACTTGAGTCATGAAATACCCATCGCTTTAGACTATAGTTAACTATAGGTCCCCACTACACTTTGGTTAGGATTAGGGTTTATGAGGGTTATCTGACTCAAAGGGCATTTCGTGACTGACGTTGTGGGCATTACCTGACCTATGTCTTGGGTATTCCAGGCTGCAGTTAGACCCTTCTTGTGGGTTTGAGAATGCTATGCTATATAAATGCATTATGCAAAATAAAAGTTGCCCAGTGGATTGTGTATTTTTTACAAAGTGTATTTTTCACTTTGGGGAGTCTATTAAAATGGAAAGCTGAAACTAAGTTTTTGCCCTACAGTGCACAAGTTGAAGAAGTGAACATCTTCAGACTGCCAGCAAATGGACACACACAGAAGTATCTTTGAAGAACACACATCTTTATAATTAATATGTTTTATTGCTTCTGCATCATACTCAGAATCTGCAGACACCCACACACATTTTGGCTGAGAGGAAAGAACAAATCCCTCCAAGGCCCAAAACTTTTTCTGGGTGGGCAGCAAGCAGATGGCATTCTACATGTGCAGCTTTAATTGATCATATTGTTATAAATGTTTGTTCACATTTTAAGACTGCAATACAAATGAACATATGAAAAGGTTTGGGAACCCCTCTCAGCCTGCATAATAATTTACTCTGCTTTCAACAAAAAAGATAACAGTGGTATGTCTTTCATTTCATAGGAACATCTGAGTACTGGGGTGTTTTCTGAACAAAGATTTTTAGTGAAGCAGTATTTAGTTGTATGAAATGAAATCAAATGTGAAAAACTGGCTGTGCAAAAATGTGGGTACCCTTGTAATTTTGCTGATTTGAATGCATGTAACTGCTCAATACTGATTACTTGCAACACCAAATTGGTTGGATTAGCTCATTAAGCCTTGAACTTCATAGACAGGTGTGTCCAATCACGAGAAAAGGTATTTAAGGTGGTTAATTACAAGTTATGCTTCCTTTTTGACTCTCCTCTGAAGAGTGACAGCATGGGATCCTCAAAGCAACTCTCAAAAGATCTGAAAACAAAGATTGTTCAGTGTGATGGTTTAGGGGAAGGCTACAAAAAGCTATCTCAGAGGTTTAAACTGTCAGTTTCAACTGTAAGGAATGTAATCAGGAAATGGAAGGCCACAGGCACAGTTGCTGTTAAACCCAGGTCTGGCAGACCAAGAAAAATACAGGGGTGGCATGTGTGCAGGATTGTGAGAATGGTTACAGACAACCCACAGATCATCTCCAAACACCTGCAAGAACATCTTGCTACAGATGGTGTATCTGTACATCGTTCTACAATTCAGCGCAATTTGCACAAAGAACATCTGTATGGCAGGGTGATGAGAAAGAAGCCTTTTCTGCCCTCACGCCACAAACAGAGTCGCTTGTTGTACTCAAGTGCTCATTTAGACAAGCCAGATTCATTTTGGAACAAAGTGTTTTGGACTGATGAGACAAAAATTGAGTTATTTCGTCATAACAAAAAGAGCTTTGCATGGTGTAAGAAGAACACTAAATTCCAAGAAAAACATCTGCTACCTGCTGTCAAATTAAGAGGGGTTCCCAAACTTTTTCATATGACTGTATATATTTAAACATCTCCCCTTTGTGACTAAGCTCTCTTATAGTCTCACATTCTGCCTACATTTGGATTCTGCCATAGCAGGATGGGCTCTTCCACTCCTAGCACTGTAATGGAAAGAGCAGACACTGAAACTGGATTGATGGAGAGTCACAGTGGAATGTCTAAGAAATGTTCTGTTGCTTGTCTGGCCCATCACAAGTCATTCACATCATAAAGAGAAGAATGAACAAAAAGCTTTTCTGTAACTGAAAGCCAGCAGTTGTTGATTAGAATCTGATTAGAAACTACTGACTTACAGTATTGTGGTACTCATTCACAGTTTTATGAGTCTCCAATACTTTAGCAAAAACTGATGATTTTTAAAGAAATGCATTTAATAGTAATAATAATAATAAATTGTATATATATAGCACTTTCCCCATGCTCAAAGTGCTCCCAATTTTCAGTAATCTTATGTTTGCTAGGTTATGTAGTCATCCTACAGCATTTACTAAAGGACATATAGTAAGTGCTAAAGAAAAAGCTGATTGAAGGAAAGGAATCTTATGAAGCTAAAAGAGAAAACCAACCCTCTCAGAATAATATGAATGATGTCTAGAATGGACTAGGTATAATTACTGGATTCAAGCAATTCTGGGTGCATGTGCTAGAAGAGGATGGGGACAAAGGTAATGCCCTTAACCAACTTGTTAATAGATTTTCCCTCTCTCTGTCACCCTCTTCCAATAACCAGTCTCCCCTCACCATCCGTACTATTCAACAGCTCCTTATGTGTCAACTGAAATGGCCAGGGACAAGCCTACCTGTTACCATCAGTGTGGACTGTCTATAACTGAAGATCAAGGAGACAACTGAAGAAGCTACACACAGGAAAACCTTACGGGACCAGATGAAGTCTTTGACTTCTTAAGGCCTGTTTTTGAATAACTTTGTGGTGTCTTCTGTAACCTGTTTAGTCTGTCCCTAAGGCTTCAGAAAGTGCTGCTGTTGTGGAAAATATCCTGCATTGTTCCTATTCCAAGAAGGCAGACACTTTTTCACCTAATGAGCACAGACCAGTGGCACTTGTGTCTCACATCATGAAGACCTCTGAGACACTTGTCCTGGTCCCCTTGTGGTAGACCATCTGGACTCACTGCAGTTTGCCTATTGGAAAAAGATTGGAGTGGCAAATGAAGTTATCTATCTGATCCACAACTGTTATTTTTCCCTGACTACAAAGTCAGACCTACAGTTCCTGAGACGCACATACTGAGGTCTGTCTGTAACATAGTCCACGATCCATGCCACCAGGTATGAATCTACTCCCATCTCTGTCAGCCTGTCCCTAAGGAGCAGAGGTTGGATGGTGTTGAAGGTGCTAGAGAAGTCTAGAGACATAATTCTTACAGCACCACTGCCTCTGTTCAAGTGGGAGAGGGATCGGTGTAGCATATAGTTGATGGTAACCTCCGCTCCCATCATTCTCCTGGTATGTGAACTGCAGAGGATTGAGAGTGTGGCGGACCTGTGGCCTCAGGTGGTGAAGCAGCAGCCACTCCATGGTCTTCATCACATGTGATATCAGAGCGACAGGCTGGAAGTCATTCAGCTCACTAGGATGTGATACCTTTGGGACTGGGGTGATGCAAGATGTTTTCCAAAGCCTCGGGACTCTCCCCTGTTCTAGGCTCAGGTTGAAGATGCGCTGTAGAGGACTCCCCAGCTCCAGCGCACAGGCCTTCAGCAGATGAACTGTCTTTCTCTAAGACCAACAGGTTTGGGCAGGGAAGAGTGTAACAGTGTTTATTGTTGAAAGCCTCTTACTTTGTTGCTTCAGGTCACGGTGATGCCAGCTTCCTGGGCTGTACAGGTTCTTTGTTAGCTCAGCAGATTGGTTTGCTTGTGTGTGTAGTCTGTGGTGAGAAGGTGAATATGTGGCCAGTAAAGATCATACGCCACAACAAGCCATGTTGGGAATTAAGGGCAAACCTTAAGTCACTTATACAGACATCCGTAAAAGCTAAACCATAGAGAAGGAGTACACATTAAGTGCAGATTTTCTAATGTATCTGTAATTCAGAACAGAAATAAATGAATCAATATGAAAAATTCTGAAGGCAAGCAACCCACAAGCAGCCTTGATGTTAATGGACTGCCTAGGTGAAGCAGGGAGGTCATTGCTGATTTGGAGCAGGTTTTGTGTAAACCACAGTTTTAAAAAAGCAGCCACCACAAAGCAGAACTGAAAAAATACTATTCAAAATAACATGTTTTCATTTAACATCTTTTTTCTCTGTGATGATTTTAATTAACTGAAGATATTATGGAAATCATTATTTGAACATATTGCTTTTCCACCTAGGCTTCTTGCCAGGGTTTGAATTTTCTAAAAACTGCCACTGGATAGTTTTCAAACTCCACCAACTTCACTGCCCACCTCGGTCACGCCAATAGCTGCAACTGAATTACTCGCTCTACAGCAGTGGTCTCAAACTCTGGTCCTGGAGGACCGCAGTGGCTACAGGCTTTCATTTTAACCCTTTTCTTAATTAGTGATCTGTTTTTGCTGCTAACTAACTTCTTTTGAATTAATTTTTATTGACTTGTGATTTAAGATTCAGACCCCTTTAATTGTTTTTTTTTTCCTTAATTAACAGCCAAACAATGATGAGATACAAAAATGAACCAAAACATGACCAGTAAACTGTGTCCATCATACAATATCTGAAAATAAAGGAAGATGACGGACTCAGGAATGTCGATCTGCTCAGGTCCCCAAAACATTTTAACAGTGCTCTTAGAAAAGAGAAAATCAACAATTTTGGAAATGTATGCTATTGCACAATGAGAGCAGCAACAAGCCTTGGAATTAAAGAATGGCTTTAATTAATGACAAGACTCGGCACCTAATAAGCAACTGGTTGGCATGAAATTGTTTGGAATTTGAGGCCCTGACTTAGTTGTCCTTCTTTTGGCTCACGGACTTCTCATTTCATTTCTGTTTGCGTGCCGTTTAAGGAAAGAAATGAAGAAATTCAGATGAACAATGAAGATATTCATGGAAACAATTTTAAAAAAACAAGTCAATGTAACCTCTTTTGGATTAATTTTATTAGCAGCAAAAACGGGTTACACATTAAGAAAAGGGTTAGAATGAAAACCTACAGCCACTGTGGCCCTCCAGGACCAGAGTTTGAGAACCCTGCTCTACAGCATTAAACCCCGTTTCTGATTGTGTCCGCCTAAAATGCATGTTGTGTTTTTCTCTGAAAGAGGAGTGCCGCTCGCCACTGCCCAGTGTGCTTTTCTTAAACTCATTTCAAAAGCCAGTAATATGAGAAGAATAAAGTTCACCTCGAAATAAAACAGTTTAACAATTGTAGCTCATGGCAACTCTGGTTAGTCCCATTTGTGGGTTATGGAGAATATTAAAACTTGATACCTTCTAATTCAGCTCACTTAGAACGTTTGTTCAGTGGGATGTAATTGCAAGCCATAACTTTAATCTTTTTTTCTAAAAAAACATTTCCATATAAAAATAGTAAGCAGTATAAAGTATGTATACCTGTAATAATCAGATTTTTGATAATTGCACCACTGAATGACTACTGAAGAGTTGCATACAATACTGTACTCCATGCAGAGCCCACAAAATACACAAAGAAACTCCTACTGGCTGATTGTTTGTATCATTTTGGAAATTTGAATAATGGTTGATTACTAATTATATCCTAACTGTTCAAATTCCTCCATTCATCCACTCATTTCCAAAGGCTCAAACATCCAACTCAGGCTGGAGTCAGCCCTGGATTGAGTGTCAGATGCTTTTCAGGATCTTCTTGTACATTTATCCTACCCATTAGAAAGATCTACAAATGTCAACTCTTATGTGCTTGAGCATTCACTTGAAATATCTTTTTATTTTTTGGGAAACAGCAAATGATAAATTGTCTCAGAGGCTCACAATAAAATTCATTTCCACATCATAACTACCATTACACTTTTCAAAAAGACAGTAAAACTATTGAGGAGTTCCTTTTGTGTATGGGTACTATGACAGAAAAGTGTCAGGGTGTTCTAAACCAATATGTAAGCACTGTGGTGCACTGACTTGCGTAACTGCCTGTACGTCTCCGGGGACCTCAGTTCAAGTCTCTGTCTGATTTCAGTTTTCATGTGGGTTACTCTAATGGGTCAGAAAGATATGGAAGAAGATGATCTGGTGTGGCAACCCCTAACGGGAGTAGCCAAAAGAAGTAGAAGAAGACTCTAATGGGTGACGTTTAATTGGTCAAAGTGGGTGTCTGTGTGTAAGCGTGCAGTGTGACAGACTGGCATCCCATCCACAGCTAGTGCTGCATTGTGTCCAGTGCAGTTGTCACAGGCTCTAAGCTCACAACAACTCTGTAGGAGACTAAGCAAGTTCTGAAAATGGATGGATACATGCATCCAACTTACATGTTTGTTAACCTTTTGGCAATGTTCCACAACAAAAGAAATGCTGGCATGAGAAATTCTCCTCTATTTCATTTAAGAACTACTGTATTTTATTTTTAGAGTATCTTTACTGGCAATCACTTCAGCAAGTTTCATATACAAACCCAGATGCTCACTGTCCAAAACTCTGTGGCCCACAGTCACATTCTCTCTGACTTGCTTTCTGTCTTCTCCACTTTCCTTTGCAATGGCAGTTTGCCCATTGCAGCTCATTTCAACACTAATTAACCCTGACTGGCAATGTGCCTTTAGCACGAGCCAATTAACGAGCTAATGAGGGTCACTTAAACACAACTTAGCAGCAGGCTGCCAAAAGCATCTGTCACTGCTCGTCATTTTGATATGTGAGGTAATAACGAGCATTTCTGTGATGGACCCACTATATTAGCTGATTTTTAAAACAGTCACCTAAAGAAATAAATCCCTGTGACCTTCTGCTAATTGAACCCTATAGCATAGTACATTCTGAGAACACAGACAACAGGTGCGTCTATGAGTAATTAGGGGTCTAATACGATTAAGACGAAGCGCAGCCAAAATAGCCGTCCAAACACAAACACGGCAGAGACGTCTCGGGCACAATGCAGATAATCTCTAAAAACATTAGTCAATAAGTGGCTGAAATACTCAGTTCTCGGGCACAGGATTGAGTGTCTACTTTTAGAAACTGCGTATTACTAAAGTTTGCATACAAAGATTGAATTTCTTTTGTAATGAAAACTTGAGGGTATGATGCTTATGGTTTTGTGTATTTCTGGGATCTCGCCTTTTTTTTTTTTTTGATGATTATTTTAAAAGTGCTCAAATAAAGTAAAACAAGTATTCAAAATGTTTTTTTTTTTCTTATTTTTTGAAAGCTCCTTAATGAGGAACATGCGTGCCCTGGATTCTTTTGGAACCACTCTGAAACAGCTTGGACAAGCTCCCAGGTTTTATAGTTAACAGACTATTGATTTTAAGCACCGGTTAAGTCTTGGAAAAAAGCATATTCTGGCTGTATAAACAGCAAGACAAAAATCCATTTAAGAGAGTAAAATTAATTATTATGGAAACTGTTAACACTTATTTCTGTTTTATTAAGTTTGCTCATAAACATATCACTAGCATAAAAAATTCATTTAACTTTAATTGCAATGCATTACTTATTAATATTTGAATTAATAATTAAAGCCTTCATTACAGATTTTTCAGTACATGTTTTAAAAATCATATTTATGTAGTGAATATTAAGAAATGGGGCGGCACGATGGCACAGTGGTAGCACTGCTGCCTCGCAGTCAGGAGACCCGGGATTCGCATGTTCTCCCGTTGTCTGCGTGGGTTTCCTCCGGGCACTCCAGTTTCCTCCCACAGTCCAAAGACATGCCGGTTAGGTGGATTGGCGATTCTAAATTGGCCCTGGTGTGTGCTGGGTGTGTTTGTGTGTGTCCTGCGGTGGGTTGGCACCCTGCCCAGGATTGGTTCCTGCCTTGTGCCCTGTGTTGGCTGGGATTGGCTCCAACAGACCCCCGTGACCCTGTGTTCGGATTCAGCGGGTTGGAAAATGGATGGATGGATATTAAGAATTGGCCAGGCTAATACCGTAGAACAATTACAAAAACTGCTAAAAACCCACTATTTTAAACTGGCTTTTTTAGTTGTATCCCTATTAGATACTGAATTATCCTTTTCTTTTGGGTTCTGCAATTCCATACTTATCTGTAATACTCTCTGCTGTCTTTTCTGGTTCTTCTGTGGTGATGATCTGCGCCACTACCATCTGATCAAGGTATCATGCTGCCCCCTGCACTTTTGGATTGAATGGTGGTTGTCCCAGATGTCCACATGACCTTCATCATCAATTTCTGAAAACATTGAGGACTGATTTAAAACATTTATGTTAGGTAGAATGCCCAGTGGGGCTGAGTGGTCTTTTGGCCTTGGAACCCCTGCAGATTTTGTTTTTGTCTCCAGCTTAACTGATTAAAAACTAATTTTGTTTTTGTTTGTCCAGTCCTCCTGGCCATCTGACCATACCTTTTTCTTTGTTGCATACTGTACAATATTATTGTCTAATCTTGTTTGTTTATGTTTTATTTTAACTTCCTTTTATTTCATTTTGTAAAGCACTTTGAGCTATATTGCTTGTATGAAAATGTGCTATAAAAATAGATGATGTTGTTGTTGTTGGTCTTTCAAAGTGATTGACCCAAAGCATGCAACAGTCTAATGGAATCTCACCAAAATTATGGAAGTTCTTCACTACTGGTTGTGGGATTTGAATCTACAGAAAGTAAGAAATATTAGGGGAGTGTCAGGATTTTAAAAAAAAATTACAAATTTGTGTTATTTTTATTTTACTGTTTTATCTGTTGACACCAGCAGCCATACCACATGCACTTCAAAAGAGGTCATCCACCTGAAGCTAAGCATGTCCAGGCCTGGCCAGTACTTGGAGGAGAGATCATCTAGGAAAAGTTTGGGTTACTGTTGGAAGAGGAGTTGGTGAGACGAATAGGACCCTGTGGTCTGAATGTGGATCCCAATGCCCCGGTATAGTAACAGGGACACTGTGCCATAAAAATGGTGTTGTCCTTCGGATGAGATGTATAACTGAAGTCCTAATGCTCTGTGGTCATAAAAGATCACTGGATATCCATCATAAAGAGCAGAGCTGATGCCCAGGCTAAACTACCACCCATGGCCTAGTCAGTCTGTCTCCCTAATCATTCCTTATCTCTAATTGGCTATCTCTCTCTCACCACTTCACCACCTAACAGCTAATACAGTATGTGGAGTGTGTACTGGCACAAAAATGGCTGCCATCATATCATCTAGGTAGATGCTACACATTAGTGGTGGCTGAAGTGGCTCCCCACTCACTAAAGTACTTTGAGTAGTGACAAAAGCACTATAAAAATATAAAGAATTATTATTATTATCATCAAAATGTATTGTTCTGGTGGCTATAATGT
The DNA here is from genome assembly GCF_016835505.1 of Polypterus senegalus. NCBI lineage: Eukaryota > Metazoa > Chordata > Cladistia > Polypteriformes > Polypteridae > Polypterus > Polypterus senegalus. The sequence goes on along the minus strand of NC_053154.1, from coordinate 222,532,786 downwards.
CAAGTGTGCAGTAACATTTGATATCATGGCGGCCAACTGTTTAACCAAGCCATACCTCAAAGGCTACCTAAACTATTTTTAAACAAAGCCAGGATGTTTTTTAATTAATCAATTTATAAACTGCAAAATATCTCATAAATTATTTCAGGTTTGAACCTGACCATCATCTTTGACTTTGAGTTTCGTTTTGTCCAGTTTCAGTCTTAAAGTCGCTCAGATTCCACATCCATCTCAATCATGTCTTGATCAATAGGTTCACTCAGTACAGTTCAGATGTCTGCCCTTTGTGATTCTGGTCCATCTGTGCTGTCCACTCTTCATGCCTTTCAGGTAATGAACACTTTGTTCTGTATAATAACCCAGCAGTACCATCTTCCCTTTGTAAGACTGAGCTAAGAGTACTGTCTACCTTTTTCATTTTTCAGTTTTTTTTTTAATAGTAAATACAAATTTAATCTTAATAAATTAATAAACATTCAACCTGTTTTTTTAAAGAAAATGCAAATACTATTCCAAATGCTATTTTTGTTTCCTAACATGAACCTCCTAAAATACTAAATAGCATCTCTTAACCTACACAAATAGAACAAAACGTTTAATAAATCAAAAAGAAATTCTTTAACGCTCCTACTTTTTACAACACAAGAACACTTCTCTTACTCCACACATACTTCCAAACAACTGTCTGAAACATTACAAATAACTTTACTACTACTACTCCCACACTACTGTGCATGATTTCAAACTATTGCTACAATCAGTATTATCTTACTTGTGCAAATCCTTCTTCTCGGTACTGCCTGTCATCCGTGTTATCTGCCACTTCTGATTCTGAATTCTTATTGTTAAGATTTTATCCCATTAAAAGCATTGCAATACTGTCCTACCATTATTATAATATTGGTCTAGCACTGTTGTCCACTGGTTTGTGATTTTGACCAAATGTTATTTTCGGGTGTTTGCATTCTGAACTATGAATTACTGCTACTGTCTATGTTTTTGAGATTTTGGCCCATTGTTATCATCTGCCCTTTGTGAACGATCCCTTCTTTTTGATTCAGTCCCAACAGCAGGGCCAGTGCACACACTACATAATTGTACACTACTGGTCAAAATGTTTTAGAACATCCCCGTTTTTTTAGGTTTAATTGAAATTTAAGCAGTTCAGGTTCAGTGAATAACCTGAAATGGTACAAAGATGAAAGGTTGCTATTGCCTAAATAATGATTGATTTAGAATGTGCAGCAACATGGTTTGTTCCAACACGACTTTTATATTGGCAGCGGGCTTCTAAGTAATCAACAAAAGATGGGACACCTGCAGGAATTGTTTGCAACTTTCAAGGCATGCTGAAAGCTGTTAACTCCTTACTTGTTCCCTAAAAAAGGCCTTTTTGTATAACAGAAAAGTATATTATTTTTCAGTTTTTGGTGAGCTAACTTTTTTTTTTAATCTCTGGCAGTGTAGTGCTTACCTTTGTACCATTTCAGGCTACTCAATGGACTTGCACAGTGTTCATTTCAATAAAAGAAAATTAAAAAATGTCAATCTTCCATGTTTTAACTGCACTAGCATGTAGGATGATCAATTCATATTAGCGGCATCAATACTCTAACTGAAAAATTACTAAACAGGCATTTACTCAGTAAGCTAAGCGTTAACTGGATTGTTCATGACAACCAAGGTTCACCTGGCTGTGATTTGTATTTCACTTGATAAAACACACACTTGGTCATTTTGTGAATAGTTTATTTCTGGCTTTTTATAATGGAATTAAAATAATCATTTGAGATGTTTTTGCCACGAAATTTCTGGTGAGGCCATACCACAGTGCTCCTTTATGTGTGCAGGCTTTTTAATGTTAATATTAACTTAGCTAACTAATAATATCTGTCCCTTATTTAACCATTATTGTCACAAAAAAATCAATCAAACAATGGGAAACTGGTGCCTGCTTTTGTCTCGGCTGGCATTAGATTATTGTGATACTCTGGGACATCATCATCATCTCACAAAATATAGTCATATAGGCTTCTATGTTAGGTAAAGTGAGAGACTAGCAACCACGTGCTGCTTTGAAAAATATATTTGCAATGCACTGTATAAACTGAAATGGTGACACTGAAATTTGACAATCGAATGGCTTTAAAAGGACATGCCACAATAACATGGAAAGAATATGCATAGGTACCGGCAGGCCAAGCGGAACGCGGCTTCGGTTGTTGCTGAGGCAAAAACTCGGCCATGGGAGGAGTTTGGGGAGGCCAAGGAGAACGACTTTCAGACGGCTTCGAGGAGATTCTGGTCCACCGTCCGGCGTCTCAGGAGGGGGAAGCAGTGCAGTGTCAACACCGTATATGGTGGGGATGGTGCGCTGCTGACCTCGACTTCGGGCTGGGTCGGTGGGAGGAGTACCGAAGACCTCCTCAATCCCACTAACATGCCTTCAATGAGGAAGCAGAGCCTGGGGACTCTGAGGTGGGCTCTCCCATCTCTGGGACTGAAGTCACCGAGGTGGTCAAAAAACTCCTTGGTGGCAGGGCCCCGGGGGTGGATGAGATACGCCTGGAGTTCCTTAAGGCTCTGGATGTTGTAGGACTGTCTTGGTTGACATGTCTCTGCAGCATCGCATGGACATTGGGGACAGTGCCTCTGGATTGGCAGACCGGGGTGGTGGTCCCCCTCTTTAAAAAGGGGGACCGGAGGGTGTGTTCCAACTATAGAGGGATCACACTCCTCAGCCTCCCTGGAAAAGTCTATTCGGGGGTTCTGGAGAGGAGGGTCCGTCGGATAGTCGAACCTCGGATTCAGGAGGAACAGTGTGGTTTTCATCCTGGTCGCGGAACAGTGGACCAGCTCTTCACCCTTAGCAGAGTCCTGGAGGGTGCATGGGAGTTTGCCCGACCGGTCTACATGTGTTTTGTGGACTTGGAAAATGCATTTGACCGTGTCCCTCGGGGAATAATGTGGGGGGTGCTCCGGGAGTATGGGGTACCGGACCCCCTGATAAGAGCTGTTCGGTCTCTGTACAACCGTGTCAGTGCTTGGTCCGCATTGCCGGCAGTAAGTCGAGCCCGTTTCCAGTGAGAGTTGGACTCCGCCAGGGCTGCCCTTTGTCACTGATTCTGTTCATAACTTTTATGGACAGAATTTCAAGGCGCAGCCAGGGTGTTGAAGGGGTCCGGTTTGGTGGACTCAGGATTGGGTCACTGCTTTTTGCAGATGATGTTGTCCTGTTTGCTTCATCAGGCCGTGATCTTCAGCTCTCTCTGGATCGGTTCGCAGCTGAGTGTGAAGCGGCTGGGATGAGAATCAGCACCTCCAAATCCGAGAGCATGGTCCTCAGCCGGAAAAGGGTGGAGTGCCCTCTCAGGGTTGGGGGAGAGATCCTGCCCCAAGTGGAGGAATTCAAGTATCTCGGGGTCTTGTTCACGAGTGAGGGAAGAATGGAGCGTGAGATCGACAGGCGGATTGGTGCGGCATCCGCAGTGATGCGGGCTCTGCATCGGTCTGTCGTGGTGAAAAAGGAGCTGAACCGTAAGGCAAAGCTCTCAATTTACCAGTCGATCTACGCTCCTACCCTCACCTATGGTCATGAGCTATGGGTAGTGACCGAAAGAACGAGATCGCGAATACAAGCGGCTGAAATGAGTTTCCTCCGCAGGGTGTCTGGGCTTTCCCTTAAAGATAGGGTGAGAAGCTCAGTCATCTGGGAGGGGCTCAGAGTAGAGCCGCTGCTCCTCTGCATCGAGAGGAGTCAGATGAGGTGGCTCGGGCATCTGATCAGGATGCCTCCTGGACGCCTCCCTGGTGAGGTGTTCCGGGCACGTCCAACCGGGAGGAGGCCCCGGGGAAGACCCAGGACACGCTGGAGGGACTATGTCTCCCGGCTGGCCTGGGAACGCCTTGGGATTTTTCCGGAAGAGCTGGAAGAACTGGCCGGGGAGAGGGAAGTCTGGGCCTCTCTGCTTAAGCTGCTGCCCCCGCGACCCGACCTCGGATAAGCGGAAGAGGATGGATCGATGGATGGATGAATATGTAGGGCCAATAGCGCTAGCCCCATCACTTGGAAACGGGCCTGTAGTACCCGACAAAAAGTCAATTTCACATACTACAAACAGCAATATTTTTCTTGACAAGAAATGTCATCTAGCATATGATGGAAAAAAATAAAATAATTATAAAAGAAAACAAAGCTAAGAATTATTCTAAACATTTTAACAATTACTGAAGGAATCTTATTACTTACTTTGCACAATATCCCATTGGCCCCTAATGTAGAAATGCCACTGATATTGAAATAAAATTCTCTGATCTACTTATTCCAATTCAGAGTCACAGAGGCCTAGAGGTAAATCCTGAAGCTTTGAGTGCAGGGCAGGAATAATAGAACCATTGAAAAATGCATTTCAGACTTCAAGGATTGGTGCTTTATTTGTGTCGAGTGTAACAGGGATACAACTGAATTGATTCAAGAACTATGTCTACCTGGGTACTGGTTTGTCGATGAGAGGTGTCACCTCTTTGTATGTCAGGCTTGTTTTGAGTCCAAGCTGGAGTGATATTGATATTATATTGACAGGTGACTTTGAATTGGCATTGTATAGGTGGAATGTGTCGCTTACAAAGCCATTCAGTGCCAATTCCTGTGTTGCAGCCATCAGTGCAGAGATAGCTGTGACTCTCCACTGCCCTCTGTATCATCAAGTTGGCTCAGAAATATTGTGAGATTTTTAAAAAGCTGCAGTATGATTGAACTGGTCAGTGAGGGCTTACCTAGGCATTCATTATTTTTATTTTAGAAAATTAGCTGATGATTTTGTACCAAGATTCAGAGTACTGTTTAATGGTTCTACAGGCATGAAGGAACCTTTATGTACTGAATCAGCGTGACTGTCTAATCTATACTTTGTGATGAAACTCCGTGATTTAAAGGTTACCTTTGTTCAACATTCACAATTCTTATGCTTAATGGTCAATGTTAGCAAACCTAATATTATCTCCATTAACTGGCCTATTTAAGACATACTGCGTGCTATCCTAGAATTTCAAAACAGGATAGACTGGTTTTGGCATGGCCTATTGGTACTATATCACCTTATTGATTTAAATCCTTTGGCATGGCCTCTCTAATGAAATTATTACCCAACATTGCCTTTTTTAACCCATTGGTACCATTTTTGTGGGAAGTTGGACTTTTATGAGTGTGTTTGTTATTCTGCTCGTGTTTTGTCTGAGTGATATACTAATTATTATCTCCAAGCTCCTTACACAGACTGAATATTGTGATGATATAATAAGCACTTCAGACTAGACTGGAATAATTCCCGATTTAATATCTGTCCTCTCACAGCTTACTTGACATGTCTAAGGGTGCTGTCAGCCACAAATCAGACTTTCAATGACAGGGATGTCAAAATAAACTTCATCACCCTGACAAAGTGTATCGACCAGAGGTGCAAGCTCTGAATTTTTAATTTCTGCTCATAAACATCTGTGCAGCTGTGGTCTTGTATGGATTTCCTTATTTTTATTCTGAAAAGGTTTAGACAATTTAAGGCCCTCCAGTTTTTGGAAATCGATTACAAACAGAAAAAGGTACACAGGTAATGACTACACAACTCCAAAGATCGGAAAATTACATTAGTATAAGGAAAAACACATTTCTAAATCATAATATCAATATCATTTTTGGAACTCAGTAAATCCAGTTTAAGAAGGTAGGGAGTCAAGAGTCTCTTCCAGTGTGGTGGAAGAGGGTTGTGAGGTCCACACTGAAAATCAATGGCACTGAGCAACCATCCAGTTGTGAGATATGCCAAAAGAGAGCTCAAGCTATGGTTTACAGGCTACGAACTGTTCTCTCCTATTGTATTTGGTATGAGATGTTGGAATATTAGAAAAATGACTGCCAGATTCAAAAACAGTTTCTTCCAGCTCTGTATTATGAACAACTAAGCTGAACTACTCCTTCATTTAACAAGTGCAACTACAATATACTATTAACACAATGCCACATACTGCCTGTGTAATAACATCCAATTATGTTGTGATGTTTTATTGTCTTTGTGTCTATTTTTACTTGTGAGACATGCCCGAACACCACCAGACAGACACCGCATCTTTATCAAAAGCATGTTTATTTTGTCCTCCAGAACAACACGGTCCCGTAGAGCACACTGTGCTCCAAACACCAATCACCAGTCCTCCGGGCTTCTCTTTCTCCCTCTCTGTCCTTGGACCGCCTTTTCTCTCTCCACAGGAGCCTTGTCTTGCTCCAACTCCCGACTCTAGCTCCCAGACTGTAGGAAGGCAGGCTCTTTTATTCTCACCTGGATGTGCTCCAGGTGCTCCCTGTGACGACACTTCCTGGTGTGGTGGAAGAGCACTCGGAAGCACTCCGGGCGTCCCTGGAGGGATCCTCCTCCATTTTCCCGGTGGAAGTAAATCAGTCCCGGGCCTCTGAGAGTCAGGGCCCCCCCTGGCGGTGGCCATGGGTCCCAAAAGACATGTGCCTCCTTGTTCTTCTCCCGTGGTCCTCCTCTGATCCAGGGTGGTTTCCCCCTTGTGGCCCGAAGGACGCATAAGCTACCTCCCGGTCCTTCCAGGCATCCCGGCCGGGTCACAGCCCCGGCAACTCGACACGTACTTTTCTACTTTTTTTCTGCTACTGGGTACAGCTAAATGAGTACGAATTTCAATGACTGTATATGGCAAATAAAAAACCATGAACTTGCATTCCAGACAGGAAAACCAATCTTATATTCTCTTATCTCTTATCATAACTACCATAAAGTCACACCCCTTCGGTTGTGAATTTATAAAATTTTCCTGTCTTCAGAAAATTTTTCTTATTGGTATTCTGGATTTTTTATTGTATTTCTGAATATGAAGATTTCATACAATAAGTCATTTTTGTTTAGGATTACCATTTGCCCTGCTAAAAATTATTAATTATTTACTGTGATGCCATTGTGTGCATGAACGAGATTGCAGGTTGCTAAATAACAGATCCCAGAAGTCACATCTAGTGATGTCATGAGAGGGACCGCTTATAAACCAAAGATGCAGTACATTCATTGCCCAAATTAAATTCACTATAATTCAGGGTTCTCAAACTCTGGTCTTGGAGGGCCGCAGTTTTCTTTCTAACCCTTTTCTTAATCGGTGACCTGTTTTTGCTGCTAATTAACTTCTTTTGAATTAATTCTAATTGACTTGCTCTTGAAGACTCAGACCCCTTGATTGTTTCTTGTTCCTTATAATTAGCTGCCAAACAATAGTGAGATGCAAAATGAGCCGAAACATGACCAGCAAACTGTGTCCACCCTACAATATCTGAAAATAAAGAAAGATGAAGGTCTCAGGAATGCTGATCTGCTCAGGTCCACAAAACATTTTAACAGTGTTGTTAGAAAAGAGAAAATCAACAATTTCAGAAATGTCTGCTATTGCACAATGAGAGCAGCAACAAGCCATGGAATTAAAGAATGGATTTAATTAACAACAAGAATCAGCGCCTAATTAAGCAACTGGTTGTGAAGTGAAATTGGTTGGCGTCTGAGGCCCTGACTTAGCTGGTCTTCTGTTGGCTCACTCACTTCTCATTTCATTTCTGTTTCAGTGCTGTTTAAGGAAAGAAATGAAGCAATTCAGAGGAAGGCTGAAGAAATTCAGAGGAACAAATCTTAAAAAAACAAGTCAATTTAACTACTTTTGGATTGATTTTATGAGCAGCAAAAACAGGTCACTAATTAAGAAAAGGGTTAGAATGAAAGACTGTACCCACTGCGGCCCTCCAGGACCGGAGTTTAAGAACCCTGCTCTAATTGCTTTTTAAAGTATTTCAGGTTCTGGTTTAGAGGCATGAAATTAACATCTTGTTTCTGACTTTGTTTTTTTTTTTCGCTTTGAGATTAGTCGCTTCTTAGGCTTGATTTTCTGGTCCTGACCTTGCTCATTTCTCGATACATATGGTTCATCTTCTGGCCTATTATAATTTCTGCCCTTGTAGCCAGCCAACCTTCCAACTCTTGGCAGAACAGCTTCACACTTAAAATCCTTCAAAGATGGCAAACTAGTCCCTCAAACCCCAGATGAGTAAGTAGTGTTGAAGTGATATGTACAAGCTTCTAATTCCCTCCACAAGAAGAGCATACCCATGGTTTAGATCATTCCTCCTTAATGAATAGTCCAAATTACTTTAAAACCTTTTGTGTCCGAGAGGTGTCCTGTGATTGTTAAATGAAAAGCTCGAGCGGGCGCCCCACCAAGTCAATAGTATGTAATGGTATTGTAATTTAGAAACCCATAAATTGGTATTAATTGATAGATAATACTGGGGTGGCCAACTCCCATCCTACAGAGCCACAGTGGCTACAGGTTTTTATTCTAAACATTTATTCAGTGACTGTTTTTTTGATACTAATTAACATCCTTTACTTTATTTGCTATTTACGTCTTAGACCCTTTAAATTAGGGCTGAGCAATGTTGGTCCTGTTGGGCCACGGAGGTTTCAGATTTTTGTTCCAACCCAATTGCTTCAAGAGAAATCATTCATTGCCAATGAAGCACTTATTGCTCAAGTGACATTTTTCTGGTTCATTTCAGTTGTCTCGCTTGTTAAGATTTAAACCCCTTAATTCCTTATTTTAGCTTTAAACAGCTGTATTCATTGTTTTAACTGCTACGTATTAGCAATAAGATGCAAATGACATAGGAACCAGCAGCTCTATATTCAGCTTGTCTCCATTTCCACCCATGTTTATTTATCATGCACTATTTGGTTTAATTAAGTACTCATTAGTTTTAGGCTTCATACATGTATCATTAGAAAGAAAAAAAAATATGATTTAAGAATGAACTGACAATGTAGAGTTAAAACACGAACAAGCCATGAAATTAAGTAAGATCTGCTATTGGTGAGTATTGGCTTCTGATTAAGCAACTGGGTTGGAACAAAAACCTGTGGCCACTGTGGCACTCCAGGATCAGAGCTGGCCACCCCTGGATAAATACCTTCAATTAAGATAGTCCATGGAAACCATCCATCCTCAGTTCTCACAATTAAACTTAATTTTCTGAACCTGCTTAATCCAATTTTTGATTTCAGGATGACAACCCTATCCTAAAAGCATCTGGAATTGGCCCATGGCATAGAAACAGTCCATCACAGGGCTAGCCTGTAGTATGTTAACCTTAATCCACTTCTTGGAGAAAGAAAAAGATTGAACCATCTGCTGTCACCCCCAAAATAGTTGAAACCTTTTTCCATAAGAACAACGATCAATTACCCTTCTAGATAAGCATTTGCATGGATTCCTGACCTTAGAGCATTCCTCTTGTAAGCCTGTCTTCCTGTCTCAAGGGTCTCCCACCCTGCCAGTGCCTGTAGGCTTTCTAGAGTTATGTTACCTCTGCCACCAGCAAGCAATCAGATTACAGACTTGGCTGCCACAGATCTCCTCTGCTGGGCTCACATGACAGGCCTCAGATGCAGCTCCCTTTTCTTTTCTCAGTGCAATTCCCAGAATATCATTGCCACTGATGTTTTATGGGTTTTTCCATTCGGAAACTGTGCCCTTCCTTCCCTATGAGGGCAGCAAGGAGATTGGGTTGCTTTCTCACCAAAAGCAGTCTCAGCTGCTCAAGTCCCAGAGAGCTTTTGGCACCATCTGATGCACAGGAAATGCAACCACCACTAAATAAATGTTTAGGTTACCCCAGTCCCTGCAGTCTGACCCTGCATGCTCTTCTACTCCACAGCCATGCAAAAGACACAATGGCAGAATATGGCACTTACAGCAATACCACGTGATCCTGGATTCACTACAGCCAGTAGTATATTCAATTCCCAGTGTCTGATTATTGACATTATTATGAATAGTAGTCACAACTTTTTCTTATTTTGATGACATGCAGATAATTTCTCCACTCTCCAAACTGACTTAATCCAAGGGTCACAAATCAGGAATTAAACCCTAAATGGGTCACAGAGGTGTAATTAATTTTTCACTAAGAAAGTACATGAAGCATAACTCTGCCCTGTGATGAATCAGTTGCAACTGTCATAAACAGTGGCAGACTTACATTTTTTTGGGGCCCTGAACTATTATGGGGGCCCCTTCACAACCAGCAATGAGATCTGAATAACCACTGTTATCTTCTTCAATGGGGTTGTTCCACAAGAGATTACCACAATTTTTTAAAAATATAATTACTACATCTCAGACTTTGATTAAAAAAGCTGTACTGTATTATATCACATGGCAAAGTCACTGGTGTGAATAAGCATTTCCTTTTTCTTAATTTCAACACATTTCCATTTAAGGCTAGCCGGCATAATACTTTATTAACCTTTAAATTTTTATTTTAACTATTATTTTCTATTGAATTACACTGTTATTAATTGTAATCTTTTTTCAAAAACACTTTCTTCATAACAGACACCCAACAGTTTTAAGAAATTTGGACTAAGGTTTATTTTGGGGCCCCACCAGGATTAGGGGCCCTGAAGCTTAAACTTCATTAGTTTCATAGTAAAATCACGCGGGTCATAAAATATATTTAGGTGGCCAAACCCAAAAATTCCTGTCACCCCATCACCCTCGGACCCACCCTCTTGCTACCCCAATGATAGGTCATTAGTCAGATTAATAACAAGAGACGTTTTGAGAAGTTCATCATTCTAGTACTACCATCTCTAAGAGTAACCTGGCCAGCTTACAACTTAAAAGTTGGGCAATATGAGAGCTCGAAAATGAGGGTCTTGGGTTTATTTTGAACGTGGTCACTAAACTTTGCAAATTCTCATATTCACTTGTAATAATGAGGTCTAAGGTTTACAGATCTTGGGGTGAATGTCACTGATTTTTCAAATAGGATTACACTCTGCAAACCACAATCATGTATAGAAATTGGACTCTATTGATTTTACTTGATTCATCTCACCCCTGGAGTTTGTTTTTTTATTTTTTCTGCCCTCCTTGTTCATCTTACCATATAATCGAACTTATCATTTTAGACTTAAAAGCAAATCTATAAATAAAGAACCACTTTGTCTTTTACTTTTATATCTGTGTTATATAAGTGTGTGTTGATTGATTCTTATTTACTATTTTTGGGGTGTCATTTATTCATTTATATTCTCCATTTCTAATTTGGTTTTCTTTTCTTGCCACTGCGTATTCAAATGTGCTATAGAAATAAATGTTGATGTTATGATGAGGTCCAAAAATAGCTTAGACTGGGAGAATGCTGTGTAATTTCTTGAAGGATTTTAACATGTCTGATTCAGTGGCACAGCAGTGTCTAGGGACCCGGGTTCAACTCATGACCTGGCTACAGTGTGGAGTTTGCATTTTCTTCCCAGGTCCCTATGAGTTTTCTACTGCTACTTTACTTTTTCTATCCCATATCCAAGATGTGTATGGTGTTTCTTTTTGGGCCTAGTGTGGAAGTGGCATGCGTCCTTCCTGTACTTGATGGTGCAACCTGCTGATAGACTAGGTATGTTCAAAATCAGTATGTGATTTGTAAAAGTTGACACAGTGGTTATAACTGCTGCCTGACATCTCCAGACATCTGGGTCAAAATTCCACCTTGGATTGGCATTTTGAAATTGGCCTGGTGTGGATGTATCTGTGATTGTTTCCCTAATTACAGGGCTGGCTCCAGCATTGTTTCTAATAAGCTGGTAATTGCTTGAACTTTTTCAGAAATTGTATGGGTGGATATCTGTTTTGGAGTGGTAGCCCGGTGGTACAGTGGATGGAGCGAGTGAGTGACAGGTCCAAAGGTTGTGTGGAGGTTTCTCCAGGTATTACAGCTCCATATCAGGTACCAAAGATGTTGCTGTTTATTCACGACTCTGTATTGCCCCAGTGCTGGTTTGTGCATTAAGGTGCCACAAGAGATTACCACAATTTTTTAAAAATATAATTACTACATCTCAGACTTTGATTAAAAAAGCTGTACTGTATTATATCACATGGCAAAGTCACTGGTGTGAATAAGCATTTCCTTTTTCTTAATTTCAACACATTTCCATTTAAGGCTAGCCGCATAATACTTTATTAACCTTTAAATTTTTATTTTAACTATTATTTTCTATTGAATTACACTGTTATTAATTGTAATCTTTTTTCAAAAACACTTTCTTCATAACAGACACCCAACAGTTTTAAGAAATTTGGACTAAGGTTTATTTTGGGGCCCCACCAGGATTAGGGGCCCTGAAGCTTAAACTTCATTAGTTTCATAGTAAAATCACGCGGGTCATAAAATATATTTAGGTGGCCAAACCCAAAAATTCCTGTCACCCCATCACCCTCGGACCCACCCTCTTGCTACCCCAATGATAGGTCATTAGTCAGATTAATAACAAGAGACGTTTTGAGAAGTTCATCATTCTAGTACTACCATCTCTAAGAGTAACCTGGCCAGCTTACAACTTAAAAGTTGGGCAATATGAGAGCTCGAAAATGAGGGTCTTGGGTTTATTTTGAACGTGGTCACTAAACTTTGCAAATTCTCATATTCACTTGTAATAATGAGGTCTAAGGTTTACAGATCTTGGGGTGAATGTCACTGATTTTTCAAATAGGATTACACTCTGCAAACCACAATCATGTATAGAAATTGGACTCTATTGATTTTACTTGATTCATCTCACCCCTGGAGTTTGTTTTTTTATTTTTCTGCCCTCCTTGTTCATCTTACCATATAATCGAACTTATCATTTTAGACTTAAAAGCAAATCTATAAATAAAGAACCACTTTGTCTTTTACTTTTATATCTGTGTTATATAAGTGTGTGTTGATTGATTCTTATTTACTATTTTTGGGGTGTCATTTATTCATTTATATTCTCCATTTCTAATTTGGTTTTCTTTTCTTGCCACTGCGTATTCAAATGTGCTATAGAAATAAATGTTGATGTTATGATGAGGTCCAAAAATAGCTTAGACTGGGAGAATGCTGTGTAATTTCTTGAAGGATTTTAACATGTCTGATTCAGTGGCACAGCAGTGTCTAGGGACCCGGGTTCAACTCATGACCTGGCTACAGTGTGGAGTTTGCATTTTCTTCCCAGGTCCCTATGAGTTTTCTACTGCTACTTTACTTTTTCTATCCCATATCCAAGATGTGTATGGTGTTTCTTTTTGGGCCTAGTGTGGAAGTGGCATGCGTCCTTCCTGTACTTGATGGTGCAACCTGCTGATAGACTAGGTATGTTCAAAATCAGTATGTGATTTGTAAAAGTTGACACAGTGGTTATAACTGCTGCCTGACATCTCCAGACATCTGGGTCAAAATTCCACCTTGGATTGGCATTTTGAAATTGGCCTGGTGTGGATGTATCTGTGATTGTTTCCCTAATTACAGGGCTGGCTCCAGCATTGTTTCTAATAAGCTGGTAATTGCTTGAACTTTTTCAGAAATTGTATGGGTGGATATCTGTTTTGGAGTGGTAGCCCGGTGGTACAGTGGATGGAGCGAGTGAGTGACAGGTCCAAAGGTTGTGTGGAGGTTTCTCCAGGTATTACAGCTCCATATCAGGTACCAAAGATGTTGCTGTTTATTCACGACTCTGTATTGCCCCAGTGCTGGTTTGTGCATTAAGGTGCTCTGTAATGGACTTGTGTCCCTTCTAGGGTGTGATCCTACTTGTGTCCATGGCTATTGCAGCACAGTTCCTCTTGATTATGAGACAAAAAAGTGGGTTCAGAGAGTGAATGAGTATTTAATTCTGTTGCCCTCTCTGAGACACTACCAGTGTGGTATTAGTAACAGTTTATAAAACACACACCAAGTGGTCAGCTGCACAATGCAGCTCTGTAGCAGTGTATGGGGGTTCACAGACTGGAACTGTGCTGGTCAAAGGACTCTTTTACATCAGTGCCTGCCTCAGCAGCTTCACAGACCACCAGCCACTAGGTGCAACAAGACCTGTGAGACTGTAGAAGATCACCCAGGGCTAGCAATGAACATGGAAGCTTTAAAGTTACTTTTGCAGTAAAAGGGTTTGCTGTTTTTTCAAGTTTAGTTAAATTAGTTTGTCATAAGCATGAGCATACAATGAAACAAATCATCACATTCAACTTCAATAGCAAAAGCAATAAAAATACTGAGTAATAGCAGAGCTGAAATAAGAAGAAGTTACACGATCACGCATAGATTATCAAAAGGTTGTGGAGAGCAAAGCAGTTTCTAAGAGTTGAGGAAAAAATGAAAGGTTGTGTCTGTCAGGTATGGATTTTCATTCTCCTGTAATGCAGGCAAGAACAATATGAGCTGTGAAAATCTTTTCAGCTGATAAAACTTCTTTATATATATATATATATATATATATATATATATATATATATATATATATATGAAAGAGAAAGAAAATGTTTTTGAAAGAATGAAAAAACTAATATATATACGCATGGAGTTTATACATCAAAAGTCATGTTCTATAAAGAAGTGGTGAAGCACTCAGTGGAGCCGATCTGGCAAGGTGGTCTTGCCTCTGTGTGTAACATTCACGCCTGGAATTATCTAATTCAACTGAGCAAATCACTATTGTGTAGGCCAATTTAAAAATCAATCCAGAACTAATAAGCAGGAATGTGGACTACTGCTTCACCCTTCACGGGTTATTTAGTCTAACTGATGCTCCAAGTACAGTATGCATTTATTTTAAGATTCACTAAAGATATGAATAGGAAAGTGCTACATGCCACTTGAATCTACAGTGTATAGCTTAGTGAAACAGGCTTTACTTTAGTTTACTTTCATGTTTATATTCTGTTTTATTTTTAAATATTTGCTTTTTGTGTTAATTGTGCCTTATCTATTTGTATAGTTGTAACATAAGTAATTTCCTTCAGCATTAATAGAGGTTTTCTGATTGCGATTGTGATTCTGATTATTTTACTTTCTGGTCTACAAAATATTAATTTCCTTTGATGAATTTTGCCCCTGTTCTAAAATTTTGAAACACATAAACAGATGGCCTATTCCAGTCTCTGCTGTCATTTCTCCGATTGTCACACGTCAATTCTTGCTGTTGAGCTCAATGGCTTTTTTCCGTTGCTCTCGCCACCTTTCAGGGAGCGCTAGCCACTTGCGGTGACAAGATCTCAGTCATGCAGGACTGTAGGAGATCACCCTGCTGAGTAGCACAGGCCTGATGTTTGTGTTTCTGTCTTTAAAGTGCTTTACCCATCGCCTGAGAGTGCTAACACCCACGTGGGCATGTCCAAATACTCATTTTTAGCACCGCGTTATGTCAAATTATTGTGTCCTTGGCAGATATTCTTTGAATGAATTTGAATATGGGGCAGGTGACATCATTTTTCATTCAAGTGTCGCATGATAGATATACCATTCTCAGACGTTCATTGGTTATTAAAATATTCACTTTACTTTTGGTGCAACCCTTATACAAGAAGAAGCAAGCAAAAATCAAATACTATGCAGAAAAATTATTAATAGGAATGAATCTTTTTTTCATTACTTTATGTCTTTCTACATCACTTTGTCCCTGGCAGTTTCCATTAATAAATGCTGTTAAAGATGCAATTTGTAAAATAAAGTTTGAGCCAGAGTTTAAAGGAAAGAATAAGCATTGAAATACGATTATTACAAATATGCAACCTTTCTTTTAATATATCTGCAATACCTGGAGCATTTCCTCAATGCAAAGGCAGTAGTTGTCTCTTAGTAATTTGGGAAAGACAACATTAATCTTGTTTTTGACGAAAGCCCTCATTCTGCACACTTTAGGAAAAGCAAAAGATTCTAATTATCTGTTCTCAAAATGCAACTTGAGGAGCAGGAGTAAGAAAGTCTGGAGCAATGCACTGAGAGATCCTGCTTATACTGTGCATGAACTGACCATTTTAACAAGAGGGTTTTAAATGATTGTGTAATCTATATTAATTCCCAGAACATGTTTTATAAAGGTAAGTTTACTTTTGGAACAGGAACCAGTCCCAGCAGTACGAGACACAAGGCAGGAACCGATCTCTGCGGCAGTCTGTCATTGGTGTCAATTCCCAAGGACCACTATGAATGTGACACTCACCTGTTATCCCCTTCTATGTACAGCCAAGAAGAGCAGAGAATAGTAACCTCCCTGCAATCCCTGCCTTTCTGGACCTGATGCCATAAAACCAGGATAATCATGATACCAAGATGGCGTATGTCATATTGTGACCATCAAAGTACTCCAGGTAGTTTGATCAGACTTGCTGATCCCTCCATTTTTTTCTTTATTTACCAACTACAGTATGGCAGTCAATGAGGGTTCACCTTCTGGTACCCCAGCACTTTGACACTGTGCTTCTGTTCCATTTTACCTGCCAAGGTGTTACTTATGACACTGATCAACTGCACACTCCCATTACAGGGTGAAAAGCCAGAGAATCTGGACATGAGGAGAACATGAAAACTCTGTGCAGATAGCGAGCAACTCCAGGATTTTAAACCAGTTTCACAGAGCTGTGAAGCAGCAGAGTTACTGGTCAAAGCTGTCCATGACAGTTCTTTATGGGAGTCAGAATTCATTAATAGAAATAAACGAGGGGTCAAGTTCCCACCAATGCATGTTTCTGAGAAAGTAAAGATGATATATGCGTCACTTTCGGATTTGCATTAAAATAAAAATACTGTGAGACACAGGATGTGAAATAAACAAGAACCAGGACAACAGTGCAGCCATGACCTATTTTCCGAGCCAGATTTTAAATGCTATCTGATGTTTTGGTTTTGGAACAAGACACAAATGGCATACGGTGATTTAAAAACTCAGCATTTCCTTCATGTTGACAAGTGCCAGGAAAAGGGGCCGACAAGCAAACATATGGAAATGGTAAGAAAATCTGTGTTTTGCTTTCTGCAGCTTGCATAAGAAATCTGTGCTTTTTCTTTATTTTCTCATGTTTTTCTTACAGAGCGCAATAAATGAAAGGCCGGTGAGGTGAATAATTAAATGTAGTCTGCATCTGAGGCCAGAAGTAACCCATATTTGCTGAAACAGAAAAAGTAAAGTAGGACATCAAACATGCCGCATCCTTGAAAGCACTTTTGGATCCCAAACTTCTTTCCTTTGATAAACACATGGGCATACAGTTCATAAAGTGTGGTTACCTGTTGCGTTCGACAGCTGCACACAGTGACCAGCGAGAGCTCTTTGAGGGCACAGAGTGCCAACTCAGCAGACACCCACACAATCTCCTTCCATTGCCTAAGGAGGTTTGTTTTTCTTAATAAAGAATCAATTATAGGCTTGTATTAAAGCAGTGGGTGCCTTTCAGCTGCACTAAAATAAAAAGACTGTTTGCTTTGTATAAAGTAAACTGCTTTTAATTTCACCATTCACCATGCATTTATAGTCAGCATGCTGCTGTGAAACAAATTAAAGACATTTCAAGTAAAAAATAGGTAGCCCAGCTACTACTTGGGCTGCATCACAAAGGCACTTTTAGGATCATCCAGGTGGTTAGTGCTACGACCTCAAAGCTCCTAGGAAGTGGGCTCAAATCCAGGGTTCGATACTGTGTGGGGTCAGTGCTTGAAATGTACGCAGTACCAGCACCTCTTCTAATTTCAAAATAGACTACCGGAACCTTTTGATGTGTCACTTGTTTTAGAGTACAGGGGAACACCAGAGCATCTTCAAGAATCTTGAAGAGGAACCACTCCCTTGTCCCCTCTTCAATCGATTGTTGGTGTATCCCCATGTTCGAATGTCACTTTATCTTGATAAAAAGAGTGCTGAGAGCAATTTACTTCCACCTCAAACACCGTGATGGGTAGAGTGGCAAGTTTTGCCTGTCTTAATACTGGATCCCATCAACACTTGGGTCCTTTCCTTCATCAGAATGGGATGTGGTTCTCTGTGACCCTTTAATAGACCAGGTAAAGTCAGAAAATTGATTATTATCATGATCAATCTGTAATTGCACACCCAGCTGGTAATATATCTATCCTTACGGGCTGAAAGTGAATAGGAGATGAATTGGACAATCTGGTTAACTCCAAGGCTGGTGGCTGTGTAGGCATATAGGATTCTTTTCCACCATTTTGAATGAAAAAGTGTCTATATGGAAACTCCTCACTTGACTCTCCAGTGTTATATTGCTACTTTAACAATATCACATTGCACACAGAATTAAGTATGTTCCCCTTTTGGTGGGGTAGACTTCATTGGTACTGTGTCTCTTCGGAGAATCCTTGGGTACCGCTGGTTTGACTTTGTGTCGAATGAGTGGTTGCTCATGAAGTCCCTAATGAAGCACTTTACCTGCACTGTGAGGGAGCATCAATTATGGCACTACGGCCATGTGGCGCAATTCTCCGATGGTGATCCAGCTTGCAAGATCTTCATTGTTGGGGACGCGAGTGACTGGACCAGGCCAAGGGGTTGCCCACGTAACACCTGGCTGCGGCAGATAGAGGGTCATTTCTGAGGGTGGGACTGGACCGTGTGTCTGCCTGGGGGGTTGCCAACCAGGATCCCGAGCTTTTTCGTCATGTGGTGGGTGCGGCAATGCGCTGTACCGGTGCATGCTCCCCAACCTGACCTGACAACACCCTTTTTAGTGTCTGAACACTCTCACGGGTGGCCAAAGGGTGGATTATTAGTCACAAAGACTGAAATGAGCTAATGCTGTCAAATGAAAGCTGACATATTCAAGTTACATACAAGCAGAACAATGTGAATAGAGTCATTAGATAAGGTAGCTGAAAACAATAGGAAATAGCTGAGGCTAAAAGGGACTCTAATAGGTCTTTTTATAGGTCTCTATATTAAAACAGGCCTAGCACATGGGGTGAGGCAACAAAGTAGTTCCCTCAGACGGCACTTTACATTATGAAATACTAATACAAAAAATGAAAGTATGAGGGAGGACATAAAACTTCTCAAAATCAGTCAATAGCACAGGAGTGAGGTGTAGGTATGCCTACAGTCTTGTTAATCAGTCTGCCAAGTGGCATTGTGCTGAGCTGATTGAAATGTGCATTTCTGACATTTATTCTACAAAAGCATATCAGGTTATATCGAGACAACGATGACTGTGCTTTTCAACAATAATGGACTTGTTAATAAAGAGCTTGCCCGTGAACAGACCATTGATCAGTGACATTACACTTAACTGCATTAAAGCATCCGGAAAAAAAATCGGAGTAGTGAGTTTTTCACCAAAAACAAAGTGGTTGTTGCTTCACACCTCTTATATTCACCATATCATGCTTCCCGTTGCTTTTTTTTTCTAGTTCTCAAATTTAAAATTGAGACTAAAGGGAAGATGATTTGCTACCATGTTAGAAATCCAGGAAAAAGATCACAGAAGGTTCTAAACACACTAAGAAAAGATGAGACTAGGAAATGTTTCCAGGATCGGGAGAAGCGCAGGGACAAATGTATTGCATTTTGACGGTGGTTAAAAGGGAAATGCTGTAAGTTTTTATAATTTTCTTTACAATTCTGAGAATTTTGGGGTCCCATCGTATGAACCGTAACAGTTATATACACATCTGGTGTCATATTTATAAGCTATCTTTAAAATAAAACTGTGAGAAATATCGTCATTTTAAAAGTTTCTATTTCGCCGAATTCTCAGCGAGCTTCTGAGAATCTAAACAATGCATGAAGCATTTTGAAGCTACATGTGGATGCACAATTCAGGTGTTCATTTTGTCTGATTTTCATATTGTGTATATATCGATTATATTGTAAAATTGTATTAATTTCTGGAGTGTTATTACCGTGCTAGTCACATGTACCATGCTTATTAAATATTTGTTAAGTTTGCTTTGTGTGTATAATTAAAAAGGGCAGGAGAGACTGAAAAGTGTCGGATTGAGAGGTGTGCAGAGAAAGAGCCAAATTTTATTTTGCAGCTGCAAAACTGAATGAAAATATTTTTGGCCAGTCAAACAAAATCAGTGAAGAATTTAAATACTGTAATTTTCTTGCTTTTAATGCCTATGTTTTATTGTTGTTGTTTCAACCTAATCTTTTCAATTTTCTCGAATATAATATATTCTTTACTTATTTGTTTTATTATTTTCTCTGTTGTTCTGATAATGTACTGTATTGTGATTCAACATGTGTTGTATTTGGATTAACTGTATTGTCTCATGAATTTTCACTTGTATTTATTCACTTAGCAGGCATGCCTAGTTAAAGTACAGCAAGGCAAAAAATGTGTCTTTCCTCAGGCAGGATTATCTCACACATCAGCCCCATATTAAATAAATTATTAACTTCTTTCTGCTGTCTCATCATTAAGGACCACTGATAAAAATGGTCTGCTTGATCCACAGGCCTGGTGTACTATGCAATCATATTGAAATTTAAATCTTCGACAAGCTATGTAGTTTCTGACATACAGTAAGTCTCTATGAGTTCAGCTGGATAAGTCTTGGATTTACTCTCGTCGAAACAAAATGTCAGAAATAAATTCATATTTGGTCCCAGTCAGGTCAAATGTTGTGTTTCTCTTTATGGTAGACATCCAACCCAACCTTTTTGTGAAAGACACTCTTTGCAAACAAGTAAAACATATACTTGTACATGAGACAGTACAGCTACTGTTACTACTGTGCGGTTCACCTTACCAATATTAGTGTCCTGTTAGTAATAAATACTAGTAGGTTATTATTAGGATATAATGCATGCATTCCCAAAGTGCTCTGTTAAAAAGGAGCAGTTCAGAGGAACTGCTGCAATATCCCTAACACTTAAACCCATAATGATGGACAGAACTGTGGCAAACACAACACTGTTTCAGAGCTAGCAGTATGAGGTTTTCTTCGAAGGAAAACTACAAGACATGCAGTCAGAAATGGGTCAAAACCATAAGATCTCTTTCACAGCACCAAAGCCAAAATGAGAAGCAAAAATCAACATCAAAAAATTACTGGCAAAAGTTGAAGCTAAAAAAGAAATTCAGTAGAGAGAAAACCCATCCATCCATCCATTCATTATCCAACCCGCTATATCCTAACACAGGGTGCAAGGCAGGAACAAATCCCGGGCAGGGTGCCAACCCACTGTAGAGCGCACACACACACACACACACCAACCACACACTAGGGACAATTCAGAATCGCCAATGCACCTGACCTGCATGTCTTTTGACTGTGGGAGAAAACCGGAGCACCCAGAAGGAAACCCACGCAGACACGGGGAGACCAGAAGGCGAAACTCAGGACTCCTTACTGTGAGGTAGCAGCGCACCATTACACCACCATGAGAGAGAAAATCTAATCACAAAATTGAATGTCATAAAGAGTCTTTAGAATCTGTAAACTCAGATGGGGAAATGATCTCATGGGTAAAGTTTTAAACATGTCGTGCCATTAACATGGGTCACAACTATAAGTGTATACCCCTGACAACATGGAAGCTATCCTAATGATGAAAAGTAAAAATAGCAGCAACTGCTCAATAGCCAAAATGGTGGTGAAAATGGTACAAATCATTCATAATAACAAAAGTAAATCGTAAACTAATGGAAGTTTTGCAATCTAAGGCTTAAGAAACTCACAAAACCAGTGCTCAACTTCATAAATTAAAAAAAAAACAATTAATGAACCTGTTCCTCACACTTTGGTCAACATTAGCCACCCAGCCTCAAATGAACACAGACTAGACATTAACATATACTTTAAGTTCTGCTCTTAAATGATTACATATGGATTCATTCAACAAATGTATTACTTGAGTCTGAAAGTTACATGGACTTCATCTTTAAAGCATTTTTGATGGCATTACATCTAGTTGGGTGACATTCGGAGTGGGTCTCAAGTGAACTGCAAGAACTAAATACAAACGCATGCTCATGTGAAGGTTTTAAATCAACAGTTTATTTAATTTGCCACAACAGAAACAGTTTGTCTCGAAAGAGATCAATGGATCTCCACCATAATTACACAGCATTACATTATCAGTAACACTTGTAATTGAAACTAATTTAAGACAGCTTTTCAGTTCAAGATGGGATGACCCAGGTACTCCCCTGTTAAATTTATCTAAAGACTATGAACTAAGAAGCATACATTTTACTCATATTATTATTTAAGAATAACGGGGATGTGCAGAACTGTAGTAACTACAGGGGGATGAAATTGATGAGCCATAGCATGAGGTTATGGGAAAGAGTAGTGGAAGCTAGGTTAAGAAGTGAGGTGATGATTAGTGAGCAGCAGTATGGTTTCATGCCAAGAAAGAGCACCACAGATGTGATGTTTGCTCAGAGGATGTTGATGGAGAAGTATAGACAAGGCCAGAAGGAGTTGCATTGTATCTTTGTGGACCTGGAGAAAGTATATGACAGGGTGCCTCGAGAGGAGCTGTGGTATTGTATGAGGAAGTGGCAGAGAAGTATGTAAGAGTTGTACAGGATATGTACAATGGAAGTTTGACAATGGTGAGGTTCTGTGGAAGGAGTGACTGATGCATTCAAGGTGGAGGTAGGATTATATCAGGGATCGGTGATATTATTTGCAATGATGATGGACAGGTTGACAGACGAGATTAGACCCAGTGGACTATGATGTTTGCTGATGACATTGTGATCTGTAGCAAGAGTAGGGAAGAGATGGGGTAGACCCTGAAGAGGTGGAGATATGCTCTGGAGAGGAGAGGAATGAAGGACAGTAGGAACAAGACAGAATACATGTGTGTAAATGAGAGGGAGGTCGGTGGAATGGTGAGGATGCAAAGAGTAGAGTTGGCAAAGGTGGATGAGTTTAAATACTTGGGATCAACAATTCATAGTAACAGGGATTGTGGAAGAGAGGTGAAGAAGAGAGTGCAGGCAGGGTGGATAGGTTGGAGAAGAGTGTCAGGAGTAATGTGAGACAGACGGGTATCAGCAAGAGTTAAAGGGAGGGTCTACAGGACGGTAGTGTTACCAGCTATGTTATATGGGATAGAGACGGTGGCACTGACCAGAAAGCAGGAGACAGAGCTGGAGTTAGCAGAGTTAAAGATGCTAAGATTTGCATTGGGTGTGACGAGGATGAACAGGACTAGAAACGAGTACATTAGAGGGTCAGCTCAAGTTAGATGGTTGGGAGACAAAGTCAGAGAGACGAGATTGTGTTGGTTTGGACATGTGCAGAGAAGAGATGCTGAGTATATTGGGAGAAGGATGTTAAGGATAGAGTTGGCAGGAAAAAAGAAAAGAAGAAGGCCTAAGTGAAGGTTTATGGATGTGGTGAGAGAGGACATGGAGGTGATGGGTATATCAGAGCAAGATGCAGAGGACGGGAAAATATGGAAAAAATTGATCCAATGTGGCGACCCCTAACAGAAGCAGCCAAAAGATTAGGAAAGAAAGAAAGAAAGATTATCATATGCCTGATGAAAATGATCCATACTGTATGATGTAGCAAGAATTACATACTCTATACTGTACATTACTTCCTTGGATTTCAGGAATTATTAAAAGCTACTTAAAAGTTGGAAGAACAAACAAAGTACACAAACAAGTTGGCTCAGATTGATCTGGATTTCACGCCCCCATGGCACAACACCCTGTTAGGCTATTTTGCAGCCTCTATGAAACATTTCCAGTGTAGACCTAAAAAGCTTCTAAAATGGCAGTTGTAATGATCTGGGTCCTTTAAGAATTCTTTCTATAATATTTACCTTTTTTGCTGCTTTTCTTGTTTTACATTTTTCTATTCATATTTGAACCCAGTTCTATCATTTAAAGTAACCTTTTGTGTGTCTTTAAAGACGTTAAAAATATTTAATGCCTTAATGCAATGCTATTATGGGGTACTGGCATTTTGAGAGTCTTTTATTTACTATTTACTGTTGCCATAGTGTTGCTGTGCTCGAATGACCGGAGATGGACAACATGTGACATTGTTGATATGACAAGATAAAGGGTGGCGCTGTGTCCTTCATGGTCATCTGAGCTGGTGGATTCTCCTCAAAAAGAGTTACATTTACTAGACTTGGGGATGGGGTTTTTAATTGGTCCATGGCCCTCAGGAGTTACCACTACTAATGCTGCAGTCACCTGAGGGAAATACAAAAAGCCCTTGAAGCCTCAACGTCTTGCTATGGCATTGCTATTGGCACTCACCTCTCTGAATTGGTCTTTAAGTACTACTACAATTATTCTACTTAGTTTGGGTTGGATAGTCTCCGCTGTTTCTTGCTTTTTTGTTAATGTTTGATTGCTTCTTTGGAATTTTAGTTTCTGATGATAAGCATTTAAATTTAAAACTAATTAGAATATCTAGTTAATGACTACTTATAAGGATTATGCAGCATGGATTTTGTGTTGACTTTTTTATTAAGAATTTTACCTAAAGTAATTTTTGTTTTCTGCTAGGCCCCCTGCAAGCAGCCATACCACATGCACCACCTCAGAAGAGGTCTTCCACCTGAAGCTAAGCAGGTCTGGGCCCAGCCAGTACTTGGATGGGAGACAATCTAGAAAAAGCTTGGGTTTGCCGATGGATGAGGTGTTGGTGAGACCAGCAGGGGGCACTTCCCTGGTGGTCTGAATGTGGATCCCAATGCCCCTGTGCAGTGATTCGAACAATGTGCTGTACAAATGGTGCTGTCCTCCAGATGAGCCGTAAAACTGAGATCCTGACTCTCTGTGGTCACAAAACATCCCTGGGCATCCTACATAAAAAGCAGGATTGTATCTCAATGTGTCTCAATGTCCTGGCTAAACTGACCTTCATGGCCTAATCATTCTGGCCTTCTAATCATCCCCTGTGTCTAATTGGCTATCTCTCTCTCTCACCACTTCACCATCTAACAGCTATTGTGCAGTGTGCTCACTGGTGCACCATTAGTGGTGGTTGAAGTGGCTCCCCACTCATTGTGAAAAATGGTCTGAGTAGTGAGAAAAGTACTATGTAAATGTAAAAAATCATTATTATTATTTTTATTTTCTTATTTCTGTTTATTTAAAATTCCTTTCTCTAATGTTTAATTCATGTTAGTTCTGATGGTATAGTTTTTTGTACATTATTGAATGAATCTTTATTTATTGCATCATTTTATTTTAGTTTAATAGATATATCAAATTAAAAATATTTATTATTGTTCAGAGTATTAAGGAGGTAAACCTTCACATATGGATTCATCTCAACAGGAAGTAATGGAGAAAGAAAATACTGTACTGGATATTGGGTAGACCAACAATCCCATGTAGCATCAAGAAAGCAAAAGAGCAACACAGTAATGGCTCATCTTGGGTTGCCTTTTTTTAATTCCAATCTATTGAATCAGTAATCAAAAGTTACTTGATCGATTCATTCGATTGTCCACACATGTACAGTAGATGTATACATCTTTTTAAGCTTTTATTTTTAAAAGGACTGATATATGCTGTTGGCCTGTAATATACCATACTCAAAAACAGAACAGGGTACATCAACCAAATTTTAAAGAGAAATGTCTTGCTTCATTAGCATGGCGGTTTCAATGTGTCTGATTCAAAACTAGCAGCTGGTTATGATCTGTGAAGACTATGATGAAGGTCAGTGGTACAGGGAACACATAGTAAGTCATCTTCACTTGTTAACCAAATTTTGAAACAAGTTTCTTTTGATTTATTAGTGAGAGCTTAAAAAAGTGGGTTCATCTAGGAACAACAGCTGACAACTACGAAAAGTTATTCAAGTCAAAATCAAATGGAATCCAACGTGTTAACTTACATTGCAATTCAATGCATATGCAAGTGGTACATTTAATTTTTATCATAATTATAAACATACCGTACCAGCCAAGTGATCGATTGCTTTTCACTATAGCACATTATTTTTGTGCCAGTTCAAAATGTCAATACCAAAACCAAAAACTATTTAAAAACAAATATTGCATTTCACTTAGCAGCTGCTTAGAGTGTATTATTATTATTAACAATAATAATGTTTATTTATTGCACTTCAATTCAAGACCACATATTAATAATGACTAATATAAATGTAATCAAATAGCCAATCAGTGTCAAAAGAGGAGGGCAAATGGCGTCCATAGTCGATGTCACAGACTGTTAATAAGGCAGGGGATCTTGCCCCTCATTGAACAATGGAAACTGGTGATGTTAATGATGATTTTATTCTCTTCTGTGTTGAAAAATGAGGATAAATATATACAGTAATACATGGTTATGGGTATGAATAAAAGCCTACAAAAAATAACTCTGTAATGCTAACCAATTTTTCACTATATTCAGCACTTATATAACGCTGCTAATAACCATCCATCCATTATCCAACCCTCTCTATCCTAACTACAGGGTCACAGGGGGTCTACTGGAGCCAATCCCAGCCAACACAGGGCGCAAGGCAGGAAACAAACCCCGGGCAGTGGGCGCCAGCCCACACACACAGGACAATTTAGGATCGGCAATCCTGAATGTCTTTGGACTGTGGGAGGAAACCCACGCAGACATGGGGAGAACATGCAAACTCCACGCAGGGAGGACCCAAGAAGCGAACCTGGGTCTCCTAACTGCGAGGCAGCAGTGCTACCCACTGCGCCACCGTACCGCCGCTGCTAATAACCCATACCTGGGAAATTTAACTCCACTGCTTAACTTAACTGGCATAAAATGAAAGAAACTTTAGACAACTTAACATAAGAGTCTTTTTTTTTAGCAAGATTTAAAACATACTTTTGCCATTTAATGAATCACTCCACAATCCACATTGGCGAAACTTAATGCTTGCTGTCAGAACACAGGAGTATTTAGAAGCAGGCTGCATCTTACCATACTTGTTGACGCTTCTTGCCCCACCTTTTGACACTGATTGGTCATTTGATTACGTTCAGTTCTGGCCTAATTAATGAATGGTCTTGAATCGAAATGCAATTAAACTACAAGCAGCCACTGAGCGAATTGCCATAGTGCTTGTTTTGCTTTTAGTAAAGACACAGGATCTTTGGACATAAATTAAAATGCAATACAGCAGTGAACGAGATTGGAAAGAAACTGCGAAGCAAATTTGTCAAGTGAGGTTCTTTGGTTTATTAATAAGTAAAATTTAGTCTGCTCGATTCAGAATGATGCGGAGTGGAAGAAGGGTGAGCACCACAGATCACCTTCTTGACAAATTTTTTTAATAAGTGGTCTTTTATTTCATTAGTATTAAACCAATCAATCTACTTGATGCAGAAGCAAAACAGCTGAACAACTGGTGAAAACTGCAATAAGGAAGAATAATGAGTGGGAGTACAAGCTACAAAAACTACCAAGGAAAGTGTCGCAGAATAGAAGAACATCAATAGCACAGCATTCCTTGTCGGACAGATTATGAAGAATGGTTGTTTGTTTCATTAATAACAAACCATCACTCAGTTTGAGTCTACTCAGAAGAGGGAAATGCAGTGAAAGAGGGCAAGAAGTAGTAGAATTTTGACCACTACAGCCATCAATCACAATTTCAAGAAGGATTTGTTTTTTTTTATTTGTTTTAATGTCCATTGCCAGTCAAGTGATATAATATGTCACCACTGCCTGTCTATATAAGTGGAGCACTCGGCTCACTGTTCAAGTTTCTGGATAGTGTGGAAAGTTCTCACATGCAATTAGATCCTACAAGGCAGTCCGGACTTTTCATGTGCTTGACAATGTTGATTTTGGTGACAGTATTGGACTTTGGAACTCTTGGTAATCGTTAAACTTTTTAGTTTTAACCTCTGTCCTTTCCCCTTGACATTTCTTTGCAGTTTCCTTTTTATAAGCCTTCAGTTTCCAGTCCATGAAGCTGAAACCAGCTCTTCAAGACGAGTCATTGTCACTTGCACACAACAGCTGATCTTGACTCGAAAGAGAGCGTGACGCAGAGTGGGAAAAAAACCAAGCAGTAGAGTCCTCCCGTTTTTCCATCACTGCATATATGACTGTTTTAAATCACAAGTGTCATTGCATGTTTTTATTAGCATATGTCACACTTCTGCTCCCAAAAACTACTCATTGCAAAATTATAGTTCCAAACACCAATTATCACAAGGGAATGTACTGTATGTTAATCATTTAATTTAATTTTATAAGGAATTAACATTCAACTCTTCTGCCACTATTTGACTCCAGTTACAGTTGTAAGTTAGATGCAGATGATCCAAACAAAAGGGAAGAACAAGGCACCCTAAACAAGAAGCCCATCCTGCAGAGGCTACGCTGAGTCTGAATTAATACTCCACCAGTACAGTCTCATCTTACAAAGACGCCTTGGCAAGGTGAACAGACATTTGTGCATACATCATTGCAAGCAATACTTTGTAAAGGTAAAGCATATCGCCTTTTTGACAATAGTACCACAAATGGAAAAAGCTGCAGAGGAACGTAGAGTGGTGTGCCTATCGCTGGCACAATGAGGGCAGCTGCCATGATAAAGATTGGTTTTCAGGTTTTCAATAACTTAAGACTCATGCTTTGGGTTTTAATCTACCATTAAAACAAATCCGTAGAGCGTATTTTCTATTCCTTCCAAATGTGACATGTGGTGGATTGCTGGCATTTTACTCCGGCCCTCACCCCCAGGAGGAGCCCTCCCGACAGCATGATCATGCCCCGAGTTCCAGCAGGGCATCATAGACTTTGTAGTGTTTATACACAGCCCTGCTGGATACCTTGGAAGCCACCAGGCGTCGCTGTAGGGGGGCTCATAGGCTCGCATGTGCCCTATAACCTGGGAATACGTCACAGTCATGTGACGGGAAGAAACGACGTGCTCCCGGGGTGAAAAAAAGGACTGTTTGCCCTGACCCGAAAGGAATAAGGAGCTGTGGACTGATTGGACAGGAACACCTCCGGGTCAGGGTGTATAAAAGGATTGTGGGAAGGCCCAGACAGTGAGCTGAGCTGGGAGGTAGGAGAGCGAAGTGTCTGGGCGAGGAGAAAAGAGTATTGATTAGAGATTTATTTGTGGTTTATGAGTGTAGAGTGGAGGGTGCTTTGTGCACTGTATAAAAATAAAAAGAATAGTTATTATACTTTCACCTGGTGTTCAGAGTGGTACCTGAGGGTGTTAGAGGTGGACCATGCCTCTATCTGCTACAGACCTTATTTTAAGATTTGTATCTCTCTATGAAATTCGCCCAGATTATAAACATATTTATCAAAGTGTATGATTAAATGTGATCTATTTGTATCTCTCTATGAGAATTTCCCCAGACTATTAATAAAAACTTTAAAGTGAATGATTAAACGTGATCCATGCTTCCTGTGATCGTTAGCTGCAGCTATCGAGTGAAATCTTACAGATTAAAAAAGTGGAAAAACAACATCCCAATGATTGAAGCAGACTTCTGACATGGCCATGTAGAAAATGCTGAAGGGGTGTTCTGCATTAATTTGAATAGAAAGTCATCTTCTATGATTTATCATCAAAACTTCCTGATCCATCGTTCCATTATGTAGTCTCATAAAAAGGCGCCACATCAACCCCCATGAGGCCGATTAAACAGTTAAGATGCCCTGCCTGTCTTTAAACTGCAAGTTAAGAGGAACTCTTTCAGGTTTATTTCAACTCAAGCTTTTTCATACTAAGAGGGAAATTTGGTGTGCCAGCGGGATATTTAAACACGCAGCATAAAATCCAATAAAAATAACAGGAAAAGCTCATGAATCAAACAGATTTTCTCATACTTAATTTTTCAATTTAGAATAACAACAATGGGATCTGCAAAAACACATGGGGTTGAGTGATCTTAATAAAACAAATCATTGCCAGACTTTTCTGTTAGAAAGTAGGATTGTTGACAAATCTACAAACGATAACCTAACACAAGTTGTAACGATTCCATGTTGCCATTCAAAAAACCCTAACCCTAACCCTGTCCTCAAACTGCCTCTGATAGCCAAAGTGCAGCACACATAATAAAATCAGGGTCTTGCTGCAGCAGGTTTCCTTTTCCTGATGGTTTCTTTATTATCAATAAACGAACCAGTAGATTTAAGTCATTTAACTCTTTCAGATGTTTATACAGTATGTACCTATCCAAATTACTGTTCTTGGACATCCACTCATCCATTTCTTCAACCAGCTTAATCCAATTGAGGGTTGCAGAAGGCCAACCCATACAGGACTGGTTGAAAGGCAGGAACCAACCTGCGTAGACAATATTTGGGACAGAACTGGGACCCAGTCTCCTGGAGACACCAAAACCACCGTGCTGTCTACCAATTAACTACAAATGGAGCTCTGCTGATCAGCACAAGCACAAGTTTGGAATTGTCATCCATCTTAACCACTAATCCATTAATACTGCCTCTCTGTACAAAGAAGCTTGGACTGATGACTTGTCCAGGGTTGGCTCCTACCTTACAGCCATTGCTTATGGGCAAAATATGTGTCTCTTTGCAAACCCCATATTGGAAAAAATAACAGTTCAGAGAATAGATACAGTACATGAAGCATTGTATTTTGTTATGGCAGCAACATTTCCAAGACGTAAAACAGAAAAACAAAACTGAAAACAGCTCTGGAACTTAATGCTCATCATATTTAAACTACTGTATCTCATATACTGTATGTGGAGATTAAAGGGAACTTCATGAAGAACACGCTGCTAAACAGTGTGTGTGAGCTGTATGTCGGGAGCTATAGAAATGTAATCTTAATTTAATACCAGCTAATCCTCTTGACAAATACATGCTTATCTAATGGTAAATACAAAGTACTATGCCTGCTTCTTGATGCTTCTTTTAGGCTTATCTAGAATGATCTCATAATCTATCCTGTGTGCTTGTCAAGTTCCTCATAATAGAGCTCTCTCTGAAAGGAGATCCGAAAGAGTAGATTGCAAATTAGTAAGATACTCATCACTTCATTTTATTCAGATGTGATGGTATATCTCTAACTCAACCAACCCTAAATGGAATCTATTAACTTATAGGCAGCCTGTGGTGAGCACCAAGTACTGGGTTAAACCATCAGCTCAGTCACTACCCGTGTGGAGTCTGCGTATTCTCCATATCCCAAAGACTCCAATATGACTGGATACCCAGATCTGGATGGACTGATGTGTTTGTGCTGTGAGGGATTGGTGACCTATTCAGGGTTTGTGCCTGCCATTTGCCTGATGCTGCCAGGATAACATCCAGTCTAGAAGACCCTGGACTGGATTAAGCATGCTCAAAAAAATTGATGGATGATAAACTGGGCAAATATTAATTGTATTGAAATTAAACAATTGCTTCAGTCTATGGAATCAGGACCATTTGAGCTTGAAAAACCTTGGGAACCTTTGATTAGTTAGCATGTGTGTCATTTAGAACTAGACAGAAAGAAAGAAAGAAAGAAAGAAAGAAAGAAAGAAAGAGTTTTGAATTGAGCATTATTAATCAGTAATCAACAAATCATCTACATTATCGCAAGTAAAAAAAAGAAAAACCCAACTCACTCCAAAAAGAAAATAATGCCTAATTCATACTTCCAATAAGAAAAATCAACTCATTATCCTCAAGTTTACAATTTGCCTCATGAACACACCATCTTTCCACAAAAGAATTTACATTTGTGGTCATTTTGTTGAATTTATATTCTAAACACACTCTGGCTTTCAAAAGTCCATGAAATTGCCTTATCATGTCACATTGCCTATTTGATTTGACTTACAAATAGCCACTTGGCCAGACCAATAAGGAAATTCCCAATCTGATATTCCTCCTGATTATTCTTATTTCCAGTCACACGATAAATAAATACTCAATCATTAAAAGGCAAGTTAAGAACACTAAATACAGAGTTAAGAACATTTGAAAGAGGTGAAAGTCTATTACAGAAAACAGTGGAAGACAATCTCTCTCTCTCTCTCTTTCTCCATTGAAAGGACATTTGTCTGTGACTGAAGGATCAACAAGTGAGACACAGGAATTAACAGCAATGAATTCTGTGCAGTACATGCCATTGCAAATCGCTAGTTCTTTTGGTGAATGGTGGTCTATACAAGTTCTGGCAAGCT
Source organism: Polypterus senegalus (assembly GCF_016835505.1). Lineage (NCBI taxonomy): Eukaryota > Metazoa > Chordata > Cladistia > Polypteriformes > Polypteridae > Polypterus > Polypterus senegalus. The sequence continues at coordinate 222,500,834 of NC_053154.1, read as the reverse complement.
GGCGCCAGTTTCTCTGCCCCCCAAAGTCTGCTCCTCCAGGATGTTTCTGGTGTTGTGCTCATTGGTTACCGGTGATGTGCCAGCACGCATATTCTACAGAGATCTTTCCCCACAGCATCGTCTAAAGAAGTCGTTCTATGCTGTGGATGGTATGTATAATGCCCTCAGTATCCTCAGGTTCCAAAACAGCTGGTACCATGGTCACATGAGGAAAGCCTTCATTGCAGGCAGGTTCATCACTGTCAGAAAGAAAGCCTCCAATAAGAGATTTTATTTCAGCTGGAAGGTTGGCAATGATCTTTTGCAGCAGTTGATTATCCTACCTCAAGGAGCATAATCTCAATATTTTTGTAATCTTCTCAATGTTGTGCCAGCAGCACTTTTCCATATCAATTAGGTGGCACACCTGAATTATTCGAGAATTGATCAATAATGATAGGACTCTTACAGATTGTGTAAATTTGAGGTCCAAAATTGGGTATTCCAGAGCTCAAAAGACACTGGCACAGCTCCATTCAACACAAGGCTCAAGGAGACTCCACACTCCGAGTAAACTGCTGTAGAAAGGCAAAAGGCCAGAAACTGACAGGTGTCTATTGTCCATTAAAAGACTGCCTTATCAATATGTAGGTTTCTCACTTATCATAACAAGACACAAGCAAGTGGCTTCCAGGACCGGTCTGTTGGATAATACACAAATTGTTGCAAAGCTAGAAATTGGAAAGCATTTCTTCGGCTGAAAATGTCATCATCCAAAGTCAAGTCCTTACCCTCCTTCATTAACAGGTAAACAGAGCACACACTGCCTCAGCCAATGCCTTCCATTCCAAAAAGAATTCAGCAGCTGTCTCTGAATGCTAAATAAAAGTTCAAGAGGAGGTTCAACTTAGTCACATGGATGAGGCTACTAAGTTATTAATAATCAAAACCCTTCCTCTGCCAAACACTTCCAGCCACTTTTCACATTGTCCAGCTCACCTTCCCAGTTCTTTTCCACAAAAGCCTTATTCCCAAGGTAAAGGCCTAGATATTTCAGGCCACTTTTCATCCACTGGAGTCCTGAAGGCAATTTAGGTGGTATCTCACTCCACTTCTCCATCAATGCTCCAGTTTACCCTTGCCAATGACACCCTCTGAAAATATTCCAAAATAGAATCACAGCCACCAACATATGTTTGGCTTTCAATGAACACCGTGATGTCATCTGCATATGCCACTGTCCAGAATGGTGGGGGGCACCCCGGAACAGACAACCCTCTAACTACTCTTCTTAATTCATTTAATAAGGCTTCAACAGCCAGGGAAAACAACATCCCTGACAATGAACAAATCTGTCTAATCTCTCAACCTACTCAAAACGGAGCACTTAGATTACCATTGATCTTCAGAACAATTTGAATGTCACTGTAGAGCATCTTAATCATTGAAATAAACCCGGAGTTAAACCCAAAGGCCTAACACAAATAGTCATGATCCACCCCAGCAAAAGCTTTCTCCTGGTCAAGAGAAATGAGCCCAGCTTTCAGACTAAGCAGTTTAGATATATGCATAACATCTCTAATCAGAAATCAGATATTGTCATGGATTGATGTGTTAGGCACACAATAAGTCTGATCTGGATGAATCAGAGAAGCCATCACCTCTCTCAGACTAATTGCCAGAAGTTTAGATGTGATTTTATAATCTGTGTAGAGCAGCGCCACAGGCCTCCAGTTCTTCATATCACTTAAGTCTTCAGACTTGGGCAAAACAATAACCACTGCTCTGCAACAACTCGTGGGCATCAGTCTCTCATCCAAACTCTCCCGAAATACGTACAACTAACAGGTCAGGTCCCAAAATATTCTGAAATGCTTGATAAAATTCAATTGAAATTCCTTCAGTTACCAGAGCCTTCCCTTTATTTAAACTCTCCATGGCAAACATATGCTCCTGAAGAGATATTTCTTTAATTCAGATAGAGGTTCACCAAGAACTTTTGGTAAACCTTCTAAAAAGCGAAAGTTTCTGTAGACTTCCCTAAAACTATTTAGAGAAGAGCTCAGAATAAATGTTCATGGCCTTTGAATAAATCTGATGCATTTCCCTCAGCGCTTGACCTTCTGGTGATCATAAGCAGTGGACCATTCGGCTCTGACCCCATTTCATTTCCAATCCAAAAAAATATCTGGTGGGTGCATCTTACTCTGTTTCAGCCTGAAACCGTGAACGGACCAGCACTCCTTGGACTTTACAATCCAGCAGATCCGATGAAGCCACCTTCTTCTCCTTTAACTTTTCCAGTCCATCTTCAGAAGATCTAGAAGCCATGTTCTGCTGGAGCTCTGCAATCTCTTGCTCTTAAAGATTCATTGATGTGTTTATGGTCTGAGTAACATTCAAAGTGTACTGTTGACATAACTTGTGAATTTGCACTTTTCCTATGTCCCACGATTGCCTCAGAGATGAAAAATTCCCTACTTGCTTCCTTCATTGTACCCAGAAAAACATAAAAATGTTTTTAAAATGCAAGTCATATAAAAGCTGAGCATTAAAATGCCTGTGGGAGCTTTTATGCTGTAAATTGGGCAATATCAATTCACAAATAACTAAATGGTGATCTGAAAGGACTATGGGGATTAAAAGACACAAATTAAAAAGACTAAGATGATATTTAAAAGTATATAGTCTGTCCAGTCTGGATAGAGAGAGCCACCCCTCACCTGCACCCACTTTTACTGTCTGGTGCCCCCATTCATCGCCCTCTGCATGTTCTACATCTTGTACTGTTCACACATAAGGTGCAGTGCCTGAGCAGATGGTGGGAGAGGCTCCAAATGGTTCCCATCTAATTCATTGTGTAAAGTAGAATAAAAAAAAAAAACCTAGAATCACATGATCATCACCAGTTAACTGTGAAAATGTGGTATTCAACAAGGCAAAGAATTTCGGTCGAACTTTTCTGTCAGTTGGTGCAAATATGTTAATATAAACTAACCAACATTTTTCAGTTTCCGTTTTTACTACCAGTAGATGGTCATACACCAACTCAGTTGCTGACACAAATACAGGATTTACATGTTTAGCCAGAAGGATTGCCAATCACCAATTCGTGTCTTGACTAAAATGCACGCTGCCGCCCACACAGCACCTCCTACTTTGCCTCATCTCTGCACCCATTAACACTGAACATGAAAATCCTAACCCTGTCTATTTTAGCTGGAGAGAAAGAAACACTCAGATGACAACAGATAACAAACAGTCTGAAAGAAAGAGAAGTGACTGTCAAATCCAGCATGTGTACTTATTAACTAAGTTTTGTGATAATACTTTTAAAGCGATTATGGGATAACCCCTATCACATACTGTGGTGGATGGCAGGGACCCTTGCACGACCAGGACGCGTCCACACTGTAGGACCGTATCCAGAGCGTTACCTCCCACAGAGCATTAAATGGCAGTCCCTCTGGGTTGCAGTGGTGCCTTTGACTCCCGCAGGGTTTCATGGGAGTTGGAGTTGGGTGCAGCCCTGTTGGGATCCATGGGTGCCGCCAGGGGGTGCTACAACTGCGTACTACTCGGGGAGTAAGTGAGTAAGTGATTCAAAATCTTCCCTGCGGGAACTGGCACCTACCAAGGAGGCCATCCTGACCACCCTCAGGGTGCCAAAGTGGTGACAAAAACAACACAGCAAAGTCAAATCAGTAAAAAAAAAAAAAAAAAAGGATAGGAAAAGAAAGGAAAAATTCAAACCTGCAGTCGCTCCTACACCAGTGCGCATGCAAAGCTCCACTCACTCACTCACTCACTCACTCACTCTACGACAGAAAGAAAGAAAGAAAGAAAGAAAGAAAGAAAGAAAGAAAGAAAGAAAGAAAGAAAGAAAGAAAGAAAGAAAGAAAGAACAATAAATAAACTGCATATAGCAAAACAGTAAAATAAAAACCAATATACAAGTGTAAAACCCAGAAACACATGCCCAATATACCCAGTATGCATTTAATGTATGTTGTTCCTAAACAAACAATGTCCACAAGCTAAATATACTATACACTCTTGAATACGAAGGTGCCAAAGTGAAAGTACTGAGTGATGCCATAGGGGAATCACTTTTGGTTCCCAAAGGAACTATCCACATGGAGGTTTCAGAGTTTCAGAAAGTACCTTTATTTAATGGATTCCATAAATATTCATGAATAGACAGAATACGATTTGTAATATAGCAAGGTTGTCGTGATTTATAAAGACTTTTGCAGCATGCAGTAACTCAAGCTAAGTTCAGGTTTTCTTGATCTGTTAATAGCTCAACTCACCTACTAGGTAGCCTGCTATATATTATGATTTCTATTTTGTCCAATGTTTATGCTAGGGGGTGTCACAGGCTCAAACTCAAGGCTACAATTATACAGGTTAAAGTCATGGGTTTAGTTAGTTTAGTTAGTCAAATTGAGCAAAATAATCTTTTGTAGGCTTTTGGCACACTTATCACCATGCATAATACTTCTCTCCTCCTCCACCCCCACTCCAGGTGAATGTCACCCTACTCTGCTCTCGACTCTGACTCCCCTGGCTGAGGCGGGGGGACTTCTTTTAAAGTTAGGCCCAAGAGGACTTCCAACACGTCAGGGCCATAGTTCAGAGGCACCTGTGACTCAGACTGAGCTTTAGAACAGGGGGAATCCCCTCCCACAAATCCCTCCAGCACCACAGAAGGACCCCACTGGTGCTGCCTGTCAAGACTACATCCACCATGCAGACCTCCGGCTGTCCAAGTGGTAAAACCGCCACAGGTTTGCTACCATGAAGTGCTTTTGGGAACATATTGCAGTCTCCCATCATCCATTCATTTCCCTGGCCTTCCAACCAGAAACAGGAACATCGATCCTTCCAGCAGCAATGCCCATCCACTTAGGCTATCATTCCATTATGATGCCTTCTTCCCAGGTAAGGAAACATTAATCCAAGCCAGGAAGCAAGTACATACCTTTTCATAGCCTAAATAACCCATTTCATCTGCAAAGAACCCTTCACAGAACGGAATGACTCTTCATCAAGGAATTGTTCTAGGAGGAACCACACAACCCAGTAAAGTTCCATAAAAGAACCATTTGTCACTTATAAGAGTGTATAGATGACAAAATGGTTCGTATTCATACACTCACCTAAAGGATTATTAGGAACACCTGTTCAATTTCTCATTAATGCAATTATCTAATCAACCAATCACATGGCAGTTGCTTCAATGCATTTAGGGGTGTGGTCCTGGTCAAGACAATCTCCTGAACTCCAAACTGAATGTCAGAGTGGGAAAGAAAGGTGATTTAAGCAATTTTGAGCGTGGCATAGTTGTTGGTGCCAGACGGGCCGGTCTGAGTATTTCACAATCTGCTCAGTTACTGGGATTTTCACGCACAACCATTTCTAGGGTTTACAAAGAATGGTGTGAAAAGGGAAAAACATCCAGTATGCAGCAGTCCTGTGGGCGAAAATGCCTTGTTGATGCTAGAGGTCAGAGGAGAATGGGCCGACTGATTCAAGCTGATAGAAGAGTAACTTTGACTGAAATAACCACTCGTTACAACCGCGGTATGCAGCAAAGCATTTGTGAAGCCACAACACGCACAACCTTGAGGCGGATGGGCTACAACAGCAGAAGACCCCACCGGGTACCACTCATCTCCACTACAAATAGGAAAAAGAGGCTACAATTTGCACAAGCTCACCAAAATTGGACAGTTGAAGACTGGAAAAATGTTGCCTGGTCTGATGATTCTCAATTTCTGTTGAGACATTCAAATGGTAGAGTCAGAGTTTGGCGTAAACAGAATGAGAACATGGATCCATCATGCCTTGTTACCACTGTGCAGGCTGGTGGTGGTGGTGGTGTAATGGTGTGGGGGATGTTTTCTTGGCACACTTTGGGCCCCTTAGTACCAATTGGGCATTGTTTAAATGCCACAGGCTACCTGAGCATTGTTTCTGACCGTGTCCATCCCTTCATGACCACCATGTACCCATCTTCTGATGGCTAATTCCAGCAGGATAATGCACCATATGTCACAAAGCTCGAATCATTTCAAATTGGTTTCTTGAACATGACAATGAGTTCACTGTACTAAAATGGCCCCCACAGTCACCAGATCTCAACCCAATAGAGCATCTTTGGGATGTGGTGGAATGGGAGCTTCGTGCCCTGGATGTGCATCCCACAAATCTCCATCAACTGCAAGATGCTATCCTATCAATATGGGCCAACATTTCTAAAGAATGCTTTCAGCACCTTGTTGAATCAATGCCACGTAGAATTAAGGCAGTTCTGAAGGCGAAAGGGGGTCAAACACCGTATTAGTATGGTGTTCCTAATAATCCTTTAGGTGAGTGTATATCACATATATATGCATCAATAAACTGTCTATAGGATTAGAATTGCATTCAGGATTGGCTCTTGCAGTGGAGCTGATGCTGTTGGGATGAGTTGTACCCCTAGCAATCCAGGTTTGGGGTGCCACAGCTCATTCAAGCCCTCTCTCTCTGTGTATATATATAAAAAAAATTAATATACTATTTAATGCTATATTCACGGAAATGGAAGAACGGATGCGTGTATTCATATATAGTACATACACATGTTATATCCATTTTTACATCAAATTATACAAATTAAGGTCTGAGGTTAATTCAACTCAAGAACTATCACTATAGACAATAGAAGTCTAATAAATTACTATTATATATAAATCAATAAACAACATAAACGTATCAGGAAAACACTGCGGAATTTGGCAGCGTCATTCTTGTACAAATGACTGTACTCTGATATGTGGAACCCTTGACAATTTCTTTTACATGACCATATGCTCCATCTAAACACCTGTTTACCACGGAAGCATCTTTTTCTTTTATTGTTTTCCTTTGTAATCAGCTGGCAAATAACGTTACTGCCAACAGCGTATTTAATTCCAAATGGAAAAAGGCGGCCGCGTCCCTCCCGTTCCGTCACACATGAGCGGCACCGATTTCATGCCAAGCGAATGACAACTTTAAGGAGTTTCCAAAAGAAAAACAAAATGCTGTCAGAGGAATGGAAGCACACACCTTAAAACCGTTTACTTTATGTGTGAATGATGTATTGGATTATTCAATTAAGATTAAAAGCTTTATTCAAACGAATAACTGTCTATTTATCTTAAGTGTTTTCTCCATGGCTATAACATCGTATCTTTTTCTTTTCTTGATGGGATACTAAGAAATCCCTTTTTTTTTGTGTAGGGGATCACTTTAATTGAGGAATTCAAAAGAACATGATAATGCTACTTTTCCGATTGTTGACCTGTGTGGTTTAACAAGCGTTTTCGGCATGTGAAATGCGCCATATAAATACATTGAATTATTATTGTTATTATTTTAACACCTGGCAGATGAATTTCTACGTATTGTACCGCTTGTCTTTTCGTGCCAGCTTATGAATTATTCAGAATTCAGTAAAATGCATTTTAGCCGTATGGCTCAAATATTTCAGCCAGGCTTCCCTGTCACCTAACGTTACTTTAGCTAACCCCTCCAGACTGGCCGAGCTTTTACAGTTGTAGAAATAAATGACAGCGCTGATTTATTCTGTCATGATATGCTATCCCTTCCAGTGTTGGCTCCGAGGTTTCGGGATATTCCTGCTCCCTGCTGCTCTGTAATGGAAATAGTTTGGAAGATGGATGGACAAACAGAGTGAGGGAGAAAAACTTCCGAATCACTCATACCTGTAAAACGGCAACATTAAGTGCATTTTAGCGATCACTGAAGCGTTTTGCTAAACGTTTCCATGGTTGGAGTTTTGTTAAAAGTTTAAACAGAAACATCTGTGACTGCAGTACCGAAATGTGATTTGTGCGGCTATGTTACATTACACAAAGCTGAAATCAAGTTGCCCACATACCCTGTCCGCAGGCTCCCCTCTGAATGAAGATGACCGGCGGCTTCCTCAGCTTCTCTGCCCGGTTGCTGACTCTCTTCAGCTCGCAGATGTTCCTGTAGGACACTCCGTCGCTGCCGCACACCGGATCGCTGCTGCTACATACACATACTCCGGGTTTGCTCCTTCGTCTCACGGTGGCCGAATGCGCCACTCCGTCAGTGACGGAACACAGCAGTCCCTCTGCGCATTCGGGCTCGCCGAGCCGCCCTTGGCCGCCACAGGGCTCTCCTTCCCCGGCTGCGCATACTGGACAGCAGTCGCAGTGGTCTAGCGTGTCGCCTGCGAGGCAGTCAGCGGAGATGGGGGGGCACTGAGACTTGTCACATCGCTCGGGACAGCCGGGGACGTAACGCTTGGAGATCCGCGCATCCGCTGCAAGCAGCTGCGCAAAGAGCAGACACAGAAGCGGTCGCAACATCATGAACACTTAAAAACTTCTTAAAGATTTAAAATAATAATAAAAAGCTATTATCTATATAGTCGGCAAATTTTCATAAAAGCAAACAATGCATACAACAAGCTAAATAAGTTAGTCGCAGAGTTAAAAAATAAAAAAGTTCAGATTATAAAGCGCACTGGAAAATACAAGCAATCAATGGAAGAAATGCGGCGCCCGCGTCACACATCGGCGGCGTGTCGCTGTTTACAGCAGCTGCTCTCAGGGTTAACATCTTTATAGGGCAGGGCGCACGTCGGGGATTAGAGGGCTGACGTCGGGGATTGGTGCTGCGACTGTGACGCGAGCTTTGGAGCGTCTTCGGGAAACGGGACATCCCACCGGTGAGCGACTCATCGGATTTATGAAGAAAAGAAAGTTTAATTAATGGCCACCAAGCTGAGGGACACCACCCAAAGTACCGCACTGTCCTAAGACTTACAGCAGTCAAAGAAACTTAACGCGGTGCATTCAAAGGTAGGGAGGGCCCTGGAACGTACAGGTGTTGTAGCCTGTAATAATATTGTAATGTTTTGAGGGTATAAAAAGTTGCATTTGCACTTCGCTTCTTTTAGCATGTCCAGAGAAAATGAAAAGTTTGCTAGAACATCTTTATAATCGGTATTACATGATGAGTTGAGCTGGTCATTCTCATTGATCTAATGGCAGCCTGTCTGATGAAGTACAAGAGCCTCAACATCTTGACTGCGAAGCCACAGGGGAGCTGACTTGGCACCCCTTCCGTCAAGCTATGATTCTGTGTGCCAGCCCTTCAAAAGAGAAATAGCCTAATCAGAGGCAAAGGTGACAACCTGGCAAAGTAAAACATCTGCAGCTTTTGGAACACGAAAGTTAGATGTTTGAGTTCAAAGGAGCAGGAACTAATTAAAGAAACAAAGGAAACAGCATTTCAGTCTCTAAGAATTATATTGACATAAAATTCTAATGAGGCCATATTAGAATGATCCTTTCTGTGTGCAGACGTCTCAAACATAAATGTTAATGTATCTACTGTAATTATCTACTATAACTAGTCTGTCCCTCTTTTGCTAATGGCTAATGAAACACAAAGTTTAAACACATTTCACATCACAAAAAATCAAAAAATGGGATCCTAGTGCCTGGTTTGTCTTGACTGGCATCAGATCATTGTAATACAACATCATCATCCTCTGACAAGAAACAGCCATAGAGATTTCAATGCTGAGTAAAATAAGAGACTCACAACTAACTGGCTATGAAATGCCTAAATTTAAACTTTGTAGCAAATAGCGCTATATGGGCACCGACCCGACACAGACCGACACCAAGGGCACATATAAAAGCAAGTGAACTTTTATTTATCTTCACCTGTGGGGCACGTCTTCCCTGAGTCCCACAGGCACGACACAGTCTCAAGTACACAAAATAAAGCACACCACACTCTTCTTCCTCCACCCAACTCAGGCTCCTCGAGTGGTGGCTGCTGGCCCCTTTTGTAGTCCACCCAGAAGTGCTCCAGGTGGTTGACTGCCGAGTTCCGGCTGCACTTCCGGGCGTGGCGAATACATTGCCCATAAGGGCTCAGGAGTCCCAGCTGCAGCACCCCCTGGCAGCGCCTGCAGGACCCAACAGGGTTGCACCCAACTCCAATTCCCATGGAGTCCTACGGGAAACTGAGGCACCGCTCCAACCCAGGGGGCTGCCATCTAGTGTCCAGGGGGAGGCATTGCACAGTCCATTGCTGCTCCCCCTGAACATATAGTGAAGGAGTTGTCTCGGCCAGGATCCGCCATAACATCAACACCTCAAGTTGAGATCTGAACACCCGCGACAGACTGAACAGCGAGGGTAGGGGTTCCCCTTGGGGTTTCATGCGAGTTGTACATGTATGACAGATTGAAAAGGGTGGATCGGGAAGATCATCACTCATGATGTCACTGGCATGTACAACCATAGGTAAAGAGAACACTGCAGGCCAACAGATTCAGGCCATTAGCCGGAAATAGGCCTGAAGTTCTGGTAGGAAGTCAACTGCTAGAAGAAGTAATATTTTTCTAGATAAGAAATATACAGTAATAGAAAAATGCTTAAGAAGACAAAATTGAGGGTTCTTACATTTTAATTGTTAAATTACGGAGAGAAGCTTATTGCCCATTTTGCACATCTTCTTTTGAAGCAGAAATGCTACGATCATTACTTAGACAACAATGAAAGGGAAGCGCTGTCAGAAACAGGGAGGAAATTGACTTGACTATCTGTTTGGCCATGTCTCACTTTTGGAGACCTAATGGACCAGCTCCCGCCAAGCTTTCCGACTTTTAGCAGCTTCTGTTAGATCATTCGTATTCATTCCAGCATCAGTGATGATGGTATCAGTCCAGTATATTCTTTGCTGGCCTCTATTTCCTTGTTCTGCTGTCCTTATATAACATTATTACACTTTCCATTATTGGAATTGGAAAAACAGAGCATGGCTAAAATAGGTCAATGTCAGTCTGGTGGTCTTAGCTTCCAGCGATATTCATGGCTTAATATAGTTCAGAACCTTTTTATTCGTAATTCTCTCCATTCATGACACGCCGATCAGCATTGTCCAGCACTATAAATTGAATGAATCAGTTTTTCTTTGTTCATCGTCCAACATTCGCACTCTTTGGGGAACACAATAGCAAGGACTGATTTGTTCTTGGTTTTGAGGCTGCACTTCAGCCTAATGTTAATATTCCTTTAATTTTGGGGGGCAGATTCTCTACTGTGGTTAATTTTGGATCCTAGAAAAATGAAAATGTGGACAAGTTTGATTTCTTTGCTGTTGATTTTTATCACAGCTTCTCCATTTTCAGATGTTGCCATAATTCTCATATTCTTGGTAATGAGTTTCAATATCACCTCTTTGAGTTCAAGTTTAACTTTCGAGGTCAGTTGTTTTATATCCTCCCCATTTAATGCATGCAGAGTTGGGTCGTCTGCATATCTTAGATTGTTAACGTTCCTTCCACCAAATTTCACTCCAGATTTGAACCTATCCAAGTTCAATTTACTCATAGCGGTTTCCACATACATCCCTATATATATATATAATCCAACGTCTGTCTGTCTGTATGTCTGTCAGCTTTTCACGAGAGAACTACTTAACGGATTTAGATTGGGTTTTTTTTGTATAATTTGCTTGAACATTCTGGTTAATTTTGCGACTTTTCTCATTGCGCTATGTACCAATGTACCGGTACCGATTTATTTGCGCGAATCCGAGAGAGACGGAGTGGGTTTAAGGGGTTGGGGTTTTCCCTCCTCACTCATGCACCAGTCTCGGGGCGTATCTTACCTCCGCTTAGCTAGCTGGGTTTTTTTCTAGAATTTGCTTTAACATTCCAGTTGATTTTGCGACTTCTCTCATCACACTAAGAATCATAGTTCGCTTGCAGGAGCGATATATTTGTGCTAATCCGAGACAGAGGCTGCGGGCCGAGGGGAGGGGGAAGCGTGACATCAGTAGTAGGGAGCCGGGCAGGGCCCTCCTTACTGTCCTGTTTCACTTCTGCTTGGGCGAAGCTGCAGGGGACAACTAGTATTATATAGAAATGGGGACAGAATGCAGCCTTGTGACAAATAATTATCTTTTGGTTATACAATGGTTTCTAGGGATGTGATAGAGCTCAAGATGGTGCTGCTTGTCTTATGCACTGAAATCAAGGAAAAAAAATGAAAATACATAAACAAAAGAATTGAGATTTAACTAGTAAGCACAGAAATAAAATCTCAGCTAAGTAGTGACATATGGGACAAATAATGCTGCTGTTGTGGACGTGAAGGAGTCATTCTGTGCGGTCTTTAAAAAAAGATGAATGTGCATAGTGAAAATGTAGTAATAGTGGGTGATTTCAATAGTTGAGTTGGCAGTAAACTATAAGAATGGCAAAAAGTGAATGGAGAGTATAGTGAAGAGCAGATTAATATCATAGGAATTATGCTATTGCAAATCTATATTGTAAATTAGCTAGTTATCACCAACACAAAATCAATCATAAAAATATCCATCATACCGCCTGGAAAGAACCTACGGTGTTCAGATTCATCATTAGAAAGTCCTTGGCAAAATTTGTACAGGATGTAAGGACTTAGTAGAAGGTCTACAGGAGGTATTCAGATGTATAACTTGGCAGAAATTTACAGAAGCCATAGAACGGGAAGCGAGCTGAAAGAAACATAATACAAAAAATCTGAAAGAAAGTTGGAAGTTTTGTAAACAGGCTATATTGATGGCAATATTGAAGAAGGCTGTGGAGTAAGTATCAAGGGAGAAAAAACAAAGAGAAAGACACAAAGGTGGGATGAGGGTATCAAGACTGAAGTGAAAGAAAATAAGAAGGTGTGGAGAAATTGCTTGAAGATAAAGGAATCTAAAGGGGAAGACAGACACTGTGAAGAACATACTGCACAGCAAAATAAGGAGAAATAAAGGACAAGAGCAGTCAAGAAGTAAAGTTGGTGAAAATTTGGTGCTGTAAGTTTATGCAGGAAAGAAATAAAGGAAATTAGAAGTTATTTATATGGTGTTGGAAAACACAAGAAAAGGAAAAGAGTCATCACTAAAATTTGTGAATAAGGGTGGAAATCTCTTCACATATGAAGATGATATTTTATGGACCTCTTGGAAGGAGCTCCACCTTAGTCAGTCAGTCCAAATAGAAACACTGGAGAAACAGAAGAAGACGTCTTAACAATAGCAAGAGAGGAAATGAGATGAGCAATAAAAACATTGAAACTGGGTAGGCTGCAGGGCATGCAGACATTGCTCCAGAAGCTATAAAATGCAAGAAAGAAACAGGAGAGAAATTCATGCTACATGTATGGCTGGATAACAATGGGTGTACGATTAACAAATGTAACACTTCAGCTCTGACAGTGGGTCACACAGGTCCATAGTTCCAATCTTTTTAGTGTTTTTGAGGTTCATTAGTTGGCATAGTGTTTTAGCCTCACAAATGTACTGAGGAGTGCAGGCAATCTAGTCTTTCTCAGTATAATATCTTTATGTTTCAGAGGACCTGCAGGAACACCTACACCTACTGCTACAGGGAGTTCTGCCCATAAAACACTAGGAACTGATATAATCTGGGCCCCCAAAAGTACTCACTGTGAGGCACCCAGCAGTAGTATGGGACGTTCTTACATTGGTCCAGTGAGCTTGGAGTTGGGAAGTCACAGTTGGAGAAGGGCTCAAGTAATGAAAGAAAGCTAAAGAGTGAGAAACAGGAAAGACTACAGTAGTAGATAAGTAGACCAGCCACACCACAAGGCAGTTAGGGATCTTGTTTGATTGGGCCCTGGAGTCTTATTCTTTTTGTTGGTTTACAATCTTGTTTGAAAACCTTCAGCCCTGTCTGTAATTGTTCCTTTTTTATAATAAAGACTCTTTTTGTTGTTTTGTTTTTTTTGGGGATCTCTGGGAAGCTTGCTTGGGTGCCTCCACCTCCCAAGTCCAAAATAATCTTGATAGTATAACTCTAAGAGCTGTTATTTCAATGTTGCCTACAATGCATGCATTCAGAGTTCAAGTTACTATGTTATTTGAAAACCTTACATTTGAATCTGTGAAGAAGAATATCATAATTTGAAATACAGTAATATTATTAAGATAAATAATACAATCAAAACACAGGAGTCTTTTGATATCAGCACTCAAATCTACCAATGGCTATGAAAATTGAAATACGTCTAACAATATGTTTTAATAAGAGAGTGCATTGGACTGTGGTTCCAGCTGGAATGGTGAGGTTGTTGTTCCAGAGTTGGACAATAAAGGGAGTAGATAGGGGAAGACAGCTATCCATGACAGCATAGCCCGCCAATAAGCTAAATGGCAGTGCTTCTGGGCTCCAATATGACCATGCATGTACCTGCAGGGTATGTTGAGAACAATAGTTCCTTTGAATCCTTCTGGATACCATAGGTGCCATCAGGGGCAGCTGTAGGGAAAAATTATTCCTATTTTGGAATATTTTCTATCATGCAGTATTGTGGCACTGGCACTTCGGGTCCATCATAAAAAGCGTTACTTCACCTCAGTCTGTGTGTGGAAGGAGAACCCACCCCCTTACCCCAAACCCCCCCAAGATGGAGAGAGAAGATGTAAATTACACAAAGAATTTCCTAGAGCTGTTAGGTGGTCTTCTTTGACATACTTGACCACCATTCATTTCAAATTTTCTTACCCTGGACAAATATGGTTGTCTCCTACACTTTTGTTCTCCCGTCACAGAGACACAGTTAACTCTTTGAGGGCTCAATATTTTTTCCAAAAAACTAAAATGCACTTGTTTCGCACATAAATCAACATAAAACGTCTGTTGCTGTGTGCTGTGGCTGCTGTTGGCGCCTGTTCAGCATCTCTGGCAGCACAGCGTGACGTAATATGGTTTGTACTTCTTGTCATCATAATTTGTGGTCCTCCTAGACAAACGCTGCTATAAACATGTCAGCTACACAAACATGTTCAGCACCACGATCAGCTGGGGACCAATAGGCTGATGCTGGTACCTCACTTTCGTTTTCAATATCCATTGTGAAAGCTGGCCCGGACACACACAGACGGACATCTTATGTTCACCCAACACACCATTTATTTACAATATTTACAAGTTTGTAGTGCATCAACCCCAGTGCCTCTTCCACCGATTCTCCCAAAGTCCAGGGCTCACAGTCCCTGTGCCTTCTCTTCCTGGCCGCCTCCAGTCCTCTCCCCAGCTCTGTCTTGCTACCTCCCGACATCCACCAACCGGCCCCTCTTATGGGAACCTGGATGGGTTCCAGCTGCTTCCCGGCAATTAGAGTTGGCCACACCCCTGTGTGGCAGAAGTGCCGGCTGCGCACCCGGAAGCCGTCCGAGTGTCCCCCGTCATCTTCCCCCCGGCACTTCCTGGTGTGGTGGAAGTGCCGGGCTCCCGGGATAAATAGGCACTGGGGCGCCGCCTGCCGGTGGCCACGGGTCCCTACAGGGCTGGGCTTCCAAGCCCTCTACCCGTGGCCCCCAACATAACCAGGACGGACGCCCCCTCGTGGTCTGGAGGAGGCAGAAGCCCTCCTCTGGTCCTCCAAGACGTCCTGGCCGGGCTCCAGCCCTGGCCGGGGACCACACCATCTACAGATTACTTGCGTCAAACTCAGAGTCCGATTCAGCAATAATACGTAAAACGTCCATGGAGTATTTTGCTCTGCACATTAGTCCTGCCAGATGTTGACACCGTTTCAGAGGCTGTTTCCTCTTCACTACTCACGCACACGCAGGGAATCGAGGTTACATCAACAAAGCTTTGTAACTATCCTTTAAGCAAAGAGAGTCAAACTAAAAAGTAAGGCAGAGTTTTGTCGCAGTTTACAGCCGATTACCATCCTCTAACCCTGAATTTCGACAAAAGTCATCATCAGCCCTGAAAGAGTTAAAGATATAAAGATAATGGGAGAAAAGTGAACAGAGAATTAGAGGGTGCATTCAAAACGTATAAGGAGCGTAGTTAAGTAAAAAGGGTATTTGTGCTAATACTGGTAACAGGATCGGCACTCATGTAGAACGTCTGAGCTTAGAGTTAGGAAAGTAACGGTGGTGAGCGCAATTCAGCAAACTAAAACCTACGGCAGAGGAGGAGTCAGAAAATGACTGCACCTCCTCAGCTGTCCTGCTAAGATCCCGATCTCAGAGAGATGTACTGTACACAGCATATTATTTGGAGGCAGAAGCAGATGCAGCCAGTTTTTCAATGACATGCTTCTTTAAAATTTTACAAAAGACAAACTATTGGCACAGAATTGCACAATTTCTCCAAATACCCAGTCCCTCCCAACTAAGACTTCATTCTTACTAATGATGCGCGCATGCTGAAAACAGTGTGCTCAATAACAACATCAATTTCAGTGTCTCTTGAGGACTCTCCCCTGAGCAGACCAGACACTTTTAGCATTTTAAGAGATTTGTCTCTTCTTTTAATTTGCTTAAGGAGTAAGGAAAGATAATTTCATATTCTCTTTTATATTCTCTGTTATATTGGTTAAAGCAAGTACTGTGTTCTCCTTTACTGCAAATGGAGCACAAATCAAGCATTTTCATCCATAAATGACATGTGGCCAAATGACTAAATTGCAATACAACACACAGTAAAGTTCATACTCTCTGTAATCATTTTAAAAACATATGACATGTTTAAAAGTGTTTAGGCAAATAATACATCATTTCTTGATGCTCCTGATCCCACCAACAGTGATGTTACATGGGGTCATCAAATGTTTTAGGTCTTTCAACATCAGACATCCTCACCCAGGCAACCCAGCCACAGTTTGTGCTCAGTTGGATTTTGTTTCTCCTCATGGACATCTTCCTCTAATCCAGAGTCATCTTGGGGCTCTTCGCCTCCTCTCTGTGGTGATGACAAGGGAACTGAATGCTCTATAGAGTGATTGCCCTACAAAGCCCATGTAGACAACTTCGATTGGCATGTATTTTGCCTTCTAGCCCTGTTAATGGCAGTCCAACAGAAGATCCTCATACTTGGTCCTCTGTAGGGCCTCCTCCAGTTTGTATTCCCATGGGACTATCAGTTCCAAAAGACTGATTCTCTTTGTTGCGTCTGTACCACGGGAACTCAAGCTGCTTCTCTAAATCCACAGAGAGCTGCCAATCCCCAGCAATTGCCAGGATTCCCACTGGCTTCTGGATTCTTGCTCATGGCTGCTCTCCAGCCTTCACAAAGTTGCACACGATTGTATTAATTTTTAAATGCAATTTTCAGTTAAATATTTATCCATCCATCCATCCATTATCCAACCCGCTATATCCTAACAACAGGGTCACAGGGGTCTGCTGGAGCCAATCCCAGCCAACACAGGGCGCAAGGCAGGAAACAAACCTCGGGCAGGGCGCCAGCCCACTGCAGTACTATTATTATTGTTATTATTGATTTGACCACTTAAAACAACAATTTGTATCATATTTTTCATTTTAGCTACAGATCAGAGATTTCACTTCAAATCACAAGCTAGCCAGTCTCTTGTATGTATACAATTGCATTGTATTGAAACCCAATAGGAAGAACAAGATTAAAAAAGAAAAAATTGTTTTTGAGCACAAATGAGTGGAAGCTTTGGGCAAAACAGCTCTAAACAGCAGCCTTTTGGGGCCTGAAGCAACATATCATAGCTGTATGGTGTCAATAAGCTGGATCCATGTAAACCCTACCCATACCAAAAAGGTCTCCAGACAGCTGGGGAGTGGAAAGTCTTCATTATGACTTTCAAGCATTCAGTGCAGTCAACCTTATTAATTTGCAAGGACTTTTGAAGTGACTTTGGTAGAGCCTAGCTTCTCCCATCAGCCATATTGATAGTTCTCCTTACTGAAAATTACTGGAAAATATATATGAGTTGAAGGACTGCAATGGAGCCCTCAATGACACCCTAGCAAATGATAGTTGGAATGTCTGAGCCTGTTTAGATCCAGTTTGGTTTACATAAGCTAATGAGTGGCCAGTTCAACCAGAGATCTGTGTTTAATGATGTGGTGTTTGGAAGCTGGCCTTGTGAGAGTTCAGAACAGCTCAGATATGTTGATGAATCTTCTTCGTCCAGGTGGGAGTCTGTAGGCTGAGGTGCCTAGGTGTTTTTATACTCTGGTGAACCACAGAGTCGGGATGATGGGCAGTTCTTAGCCCAGACTTATTTTCTGGGTTCAAAGAAGAAACGGATATCTTCCACCTCAATCATTGTCCCCTGTGTCCCAGTTAAAAGCAGTCCCTATAAAATCAGATGAATAGTCGCGTGTTGGACACGTGCTACAAGCAGATTGCAGTTTGAGAAGCCAAAAGTGATACCCCTGTGAATAAGGTTATTAGTTCACACCCACAACAGTTTCTGGTAACTCAGGAGTACTTGTTCATGCCAAAAAAAAAAAAAATATTTCCAATTCCAGTGTTCGGAATGTCAGAGTTCCCAGCTACGAAAATAAAGGCTTGTACGTGCTATAACTTACTGGAGTCTGAGTGCTGCATCATACACTGATTTCTGGCAATGGATCCTTGTTTTAGCTCAGATGTTTTTGATTTTTAGTATTCTGCAAAAAGACGAATTACAAAGAAGATTCATATGTCAGAAAAAGTTCAAAACGTTCAATATAAATTGTATTTGGTACCTTATCAAGGTTAGAAGGAGGAGATCTAGGCTACAGAACTCTTTTGTGAATCGTGGGTTTTAACCTCTGTCATGCATGAAGGTGTGGTGAGCCTCTTACTCAGATATCTGTCAGGTGGAACAATGGGGGTGAAATGTTTCTTCATTCCTTCTCCATTGCTCTTTTTATAGTAGAAGAAACAGCTGCCAGAAGATGGGTATCATCACATCCTACTCAAGCTCCTCTCATCTGTTCAGCCGGGGAAAGAAAACACTGGCAACCCAGCAGGAGCTTAATTTTTGACCTTGTTTCTGCAAGTCCTACCTTAAGCCCACCAGAGGGAACCAAAACCTCACCTTGCCTTATTTTTGCTGTTTTGTTTCCTGTCTTTAACAAATCATTGCATTAAACATGGATCTCCAGGCTGGAGCCCAAAAACCTTTTCTGTCTCTCTTGTTTTGCATTTTAAATCTTAAATTCAGTTCAGTTGATTTTCAGACCTTTAAGTTTATTTTTTCTGTTGCATATAACTTTTATTCTGACAGTGGCATCAGTCTCAATGTCAATGGCATATGGTTGCCACCATTTTATGATGATCTTTGCATGGTTACTATCATTATTTCATCCATTGCTGGTCATGTGATATGGTGGTCACATGATTTTGTGTCCTGTCCATTTAAGATGGCTATGTGCTGGTTCTGGCATACCAGGTCTAAATAAAAACAAAATTCACTTGAATATCTCATGAATTATTGTAGTTAGGGGCAAGGATTTCTGTTATATTAAAGCCAGGGTAAGCTCTGCTCCTGACTGAGGTTCAGATTACATTTTTATGATTTTTTTATGTATTTTTGATTCTTTGCTTTATATTTCTTAATTAGCTTTGTGTACTATTTAATTTCTATGCTTGTTCTGAAATGTTTTGTGTGTGGTCCCCAAAGTGACAGGACCATCTGCCATTCACAATCAAGAGGCTGCACTCAGCCCTATAAAGGTTGATAAAAACACACAGTCCCTTGCGGTTCATTGAATGCACTGGAGATGGTGAGTTTCTCTTGGGATTTTTAAGCATTTTGTGAATTTTCTGATTTTTGACCATTTTTGGATTTTATGTTTTGAGACTTCTTTGCCTCCGGACTACCTTTGTCTTTTCAGGCCACTCCTCTGTCTTTGTGCTCATTGGAGCATAGTTTGTGCCACAGAGTGTTTCTGTGAAAATAAATCTGTTTATTTGTAAAGATTCTACATTTGCCCTTTTTGTTACTAGCCAGGGTTTGATGGTCCTCAACTTTTGGTGGGTATTTTGAGTCATTTTTTTGGGACTAAGTGTGCAAAGGAACCCCGATTTTTGCTACAGTTAAAACCAGATTTTGCTGCTTATTTCTAACCATATGTTTGTAACGGCCAACCCCTTACCCAGACCGGCCACTACACTACCAAGACTATTCCTTGGATAACCTGAGGCTTCTTGATCTAGTAACAAGCCGTACTCCTTACA
Organism: Polypterus senegalus; assembly: GCF_016835505.1. Lineage (NCBI taxonomy): Eukaryota > Metazoa > Chordata > Cladistia > Polypteriformes > Polypteridae > Polypterus > Polypterus senegalus. The sequence goes on along the minus strand of NC_053154.1, from coordinate 222,480,814 downwards.
TGTTGTGCTTTTTTCCCCACACGATGAATTAACCAGCAAACAGTAGACAGGAATGTAAAATCAAACATGGATATATTGTAAATGAAAAAGACAAACAAATATTCAATAATGTAAATATGTGCACACAAAACAACACTATCCCAATGACACCAGTGACTAGTTAGTATATAAAACACGAATATACAAATATTTACAAAGAACCCTCCTTTGCCCCTAAACACTAAATAGAAACATGGAACACAAACACAGATTAGTTATACATGGCAGTTGAAATGTGGTGATAAATGAGTCCAAAGTTAATAAAGTCCGGCAGTATTGATACTGGCTGTAGTGTTATTGTGCTCCTTCCTGAAAACAAAACAACTTCAACATGTTTGTCCTGGCAATGTTAGGTATGAATCCGAACCCCGGGGTTTCTCGGCACTGGGTGTCATGATGATGAATCGGATGTTGAAAAAGCAAGCAGTGGAACGATACAATAAACAGCAGTGATGAGTTGGTAATTGAACGGGTGCATTGTCTCCTTTCTCCTCTCGATTTCTCTCCTCTGTTCTCCTCTTCGCTCCTCTTTTTTAAATACAGAATCTCCTGGATGTATCTGTTCAGTGTAACAGGCAATTTCTGTCTCGGGGTTGTGGTCTCTCTCCATCATCCTTCCCCTTTTCACTTACAGGGACAACATTTACTGATGCACATATAACGGACAGTAAACGGGATGATGAAATCAAAACGCACCTCAACACGGACATGAAACAAATACTTATTATGTAGCCCCACTACATGTTTAGTTTTGTGTTTTAGGCTTTTTTCTGTCTCTCACCAGCCTGCTCAAAGACTAAGATTTTGCCCACTTCTGTCTGCACTTTCATCATCTGTGGACACCATTCCTTTGCTAGGTGTCCATAACACAAGTACCTGATGTATATCTAAAAGTACAGATTCTGTAATATTTGGGACATTTTTTGGGAAAGGCCTGAATTTAGACAGTCCAATGTGGCAGGACTTATATTTGAGAAAATATGACATTTACATGGCTCCGACATATTAGGCTGTTATCTCCTTGCACTGTTTTAAAACTTAAACACACCTGCACAACCTCCTCACAAACTCCTCACTTACTAATGTTATCCCATAACATTGAATCGTCGTATGTGTTATGCATTCAAAGGCATGCCTTCATTCATTATTATTTCATATACAGTATGTCATTGTAATAAGCCCTAAAATGTAAAACAGAGACAGCTCATATAATTAGCACTTGGGCGTATTTATTGCTTTATTAAAATCAGGCTGCTCCTTAGTCTCCAGAATTCTATGTGAGCTTCCCTGTTGTTATGGGAACAGGGGACACCTCCAAAAACCAAATATGAGCTCTTTGTCCAGTTTTGCAGTGTAAGTTACAGTAACTGTTTCTTCTTATTCGCCACTCCCCTCTCATTCACTTAAAACAATCTCACTCCCTTCCTCCCTTGCTTTTTTCATACAGCACATTGTCCATTCCTCTCTTCTCTTTAAAGTACAACAGCCCTCTTTACAAATGACTATGGTTTGAATTAGGTTAAAGGTTTGAATGTTGATCACTATTTTTGGCAGAAAAAAAATCAGACATGTCAGGCAGAAATGTTACTTCATAGCTGATTTGCCTATATTGTCATTATTGTAGTATAATTAGGCCTTTAATGACCTCTTAGGCACAGCCATCAGCAGTGTGTCTATCTGCAGAGAGAGTGTCAACTGCATCGAGAGGTTTATTTACATCAGAAGTGACATTCATGTCTCTGATGACTCTTCTAATGAAGTCAGTAGACAGATTGGGAGAGCATGGGTAGTCATGAGGTTGCTGGAAAGGTTGTGTGGTGCTCCCAAAATCTGTGCTAAAGGATGAAGGTCCGAGTCTTTAAAGTCCTGGTGCTTCCTGTCTTGCTATATGGTTGCGAGACATGGACACAATCCAGTGACCTGAGACAAAGACTGGACAGAACTCCTTTAGTTCTGTGTCTCTTTGAAGGATCCTTGGGTACCGCCGGTTTGACTTTGTGTCAAATGAACGGTTGGTCATGGAGTCCCGAATGAAGCACATTACCTTCATAGTGAGAGAGCGTCAGTTACGGCACTACGGCCATGTGGCATGATTTCTCAAGGGTGATCCAGCTCGTGGGATCCTCACTGTTGACGACTCACCCACATAACACCTGGTTGTGGCAGATAGATGGTCATTTCAGGAGGGTGGTAATGGACCGCCCTGGGAAATGCTAACTAGGATCTCGAGCTGTTTCGTCATGTGGTGGGTGTGGCAATGCGCTGTACCAGTGCATTCTCCCCACCTTGACCTGAGCCGTAGTATAATGTAACTTTCAACTGGAAACACTCCAGTCTGGTCTTATAGTGACAAAAGATGTTGCTTTTTGTTTATGAAGAGAGGAGATAAAAAGTTTCTGTTAATTGCCTGATCATTTACCACTTTTCCATCTTTCCAATCCTAACTAGAAAACTTAGAAATTTTAAACCCTTTGAAATAATTCTCAACATTGACGCACATCCACAAATGATTTCCACATTAGATATATACCTCACCCCTCCATCCACCATCTAGTCATTCTGTTGGAAAGTTTACCTCATATTTTAATTGGTCAGCTCTTTGAGTGTGATGTCAAAGAATACTGCTCTTCTTCTTATACATTTTCAGTTTAGAAAACACTACATTTTTATTTTCTAACTAGCTGTGCTACCTGTCTAAGACAGGTTGAAATCTAAATAAAAGACCTCAGCGTTAACATGTACAGTGCACCATGCAATGCATATATCTCTGTTGCATGCCACTTAGTATGGCAGTGTTGATGTTTGTAATGTGATAAATATTGCAATGACAAATGCAATGCACTTTATAACTAAAACATTTGAGATGCACTATCTTTTGGAATAACAGAGACATAGCATCTGAAAGGACACACAGACACGTATCCTTTTATTATGGTGGATTGATGGACTCCTTTGCTTATAACTTATGCTGTCCACTGCACGTCTAATGAATCTCTTTTCCAAAATGGCAAATTTTGCCAAAAAATGATATCCATACTAGCTCTGTTTTTAGACAAGCTATAAAAACTGTCATTGTAAATTTCACAACTATGCTGAGCAGTATATTTGTTTGAAAACGTCAGAGACTTCCTAATCTGAGCCTAAATGATCATTTTTAGAGTGCATGCAACCTTTGTATGGTGGGCCCCTGCTATAAATGATTTCGTTAAAATTTAATTTCCAGCTTCTCTAAGACATTGAATTTGAGCTCTACTGTCCTGGGTGCACTGGGTGATTGGATGAAAACCCAGATAATCCCTAGCATTTTATCACAGAAGATATGAATCACTTGCCTCCTGTCCAGCCATTAAGATTAAGTTGGAGCTTAAATCAATAAACTGACCAAGAGTAACTAATGTTTCTGTGAAACGCCTTGAGCAAAGGAAAGGTGCTATATAAATAAAATGCATTATTATTATTATTAATTGTATTTAGAATTTTCTTCATAAAATCGCACTCTAATGGTAAATCTTTTTACAAGGTCTAGCCCTACAGAGATGCCTTAGACTCAAAAACTGAAATAAGAGAGGCTTTGGATTCTAGGAGTAAAGGCAGACCTGCGGGACCTGATAGTCTACCTCCCTGAGCATTCCTTAGTCTTTCAGAATTAGGTGTCTAAATGAATTTTCCATATGTTATAAACTGCTATCACCTGCACACAAATTAATTAAAGTAGTAGTGATCACACTTATTTTACAATAAGGAAAGGAGTTTTCTGAATGTTCAAGATATTGTCCTATTTCCTGTTTTCACCTGACTCACTTCCTAGCTCATGTAGTAGTCGTTTTGTTGAGCCGTCAGACATGTCCTGGTTGGTAGATCACAATTTTGTCAATGATAATGACAATCTTGCTGATTGTAATCCTAAAGATGCTCCCAGAAGTTAAAAAGAAACTTGAGGCTCCACGGTGCTTGGAGATTGCATGTCCTGAACCCCTTCTGCAAGAATCAACAAACAAGAAAAGACTGAGGTAACAGGAATGGTACCAGCTTTTGGACGGGTGAGAGGAATGGGGTTGTTTTTTTTTCCTGTTGACTGAGATTTTCTTGTGAAAAAAACACACAGTAATGTGACGAAATGGTGCATTTTAGTGTGGGGAAAGTTAATTCAATATGTAATGTTCTTAAAAATTTAATTGTGTTTCTGTGCAGTTAGGTGAATGAGTGGCATACATTGAATTGATTTTATGGGTGTGCAATCGGTTATGTATATTATGTAGCTGCAGAAAAGAAAAACAGATAAATGAGAAATGTGAAAAAGACTTAGGGAGCTGTATTGCTTATTTTCCACTCCAAGAAAATCATTAAAAACTGCAGAAATACACTTTTTGTGAAATCATCTGAATAAGAATTTTAGTGTCAGTTCCATGAAACTGTATGCACACCAGAACTAGTCACTAATCTTCACTCCTTCTGTTCCTTGAACATTATGTAGAAGGTGAATGACGGCTCACTGCTGGAGAGCAGATTATCATACAAGGAAGATGGGCTGATATTGAGAAGCAAGGGTGTAGAGTGGTAAAATGCCACCTCAAACCAATAAATAGCAGGGAAGCTAATGGCTAGTCCAACCTTATGAAGTAGGGCTTTTTGTTTTTGGTTTTCTTTTTTTGCATTTTCTCTCTTTGTTCATATTGTGTGCTTACCAAACATGAGCCCTTTTCTTTTGTTTTCCTCCCCTCTTATGTCTCTTGAAATGTGTTCTAATACTGTCATAGCAATCTTTATTATAAAGATGGCTCCTTAGCTGCCTTGACACTCCTCAGTAACTCGGGCTGACAGCCCAGCTCATAACGCATTATTTTCCATGTGCTGCTCACTGTATGCTTGTATTAACCATGTAGGCTTTAAGCAGGACTTATTAAAGGCAAACAAAATCATCATTTGTACTCCACAAACTACATACTATACCTTACTTGTGTAGTAGTACGAGTCCATTGTTATTCTGTCAAACTCTTCTCACCACTCCTCAAGTGATCTGGCTGCACTACTGACCTGCCAGAGAGCATTTGTTTCATTGACTAACTCAATGGTTACAATCCACCATATTGTGTTATGCTGCCTGCTGGTGGACCTGATATAATTTCTTTCCTAAATGACTAACTCAAGTAACCAATCTAATGGATCTGCCTCTTGTAACGCTGACCCTTTCCTGAATATTCTACCTTCTGAATATTAAAGTAACAAAAATCAATATGGGCCCAAAAGGTAAAACTCAGAGGACTTCATAATCATAATGCTATTCAAAAATTAGAAAAAAGTTAAAGCCTAATTTTTCATTTATTATTGACCAGTTGTAGTTCAACGGCACTTTTGTGACACCATTGTGCTGCTCTTTGGTTTATCCTTTCAGTAATGGTCACATGGTATGTACGTCACATGATATTTTGCTCTACTGCATTCTATCTATTTAAGATGGAGGTGTTCAGCTTCTGACACCCAAGATTTGAGGTGTTTCTAAGAAGATCTTTTGTGGTAGCTTTGTGTTTCAAAGTATTTAGTGATGGCTATTATTCCTCTTAGCTTGGTTTAGACCTTGTCACAAACTCGACCAAGAGCCATAGCAAGGTTTGGGGCAGCCACCCATATATTATTTCCTGGCTGCAAAATTTGCAAAATGATAGCACTGATATGCACAATTCAGAGTCCAAAATAGAACTGAGGGAATAGGGGAAAGGTGGTGGCTTTTAAAGGCCAATATAGAAAATGACATCAGAGGGGTCGGAACCAGAAGGGTCTTCATCCATAGGCTCAGTTCCAGAAGTCACATCAGAGGGGCCGGACCCGGAAGGGTCTTCGTCCCCAGGCTTGGACCCGGAAGTGACATCAAAGAGGTCGAAAGCAGACTTGACATTATCAGGGCTAGGTGGAATTTCCCATGAAATGTCTGTAGAAAAGCGAGAAAAGGAATCAGTGCACTCTGCTACATCCTATTCTGGCTCGGAAATACCCTTTTTCAAGCCCTTTAGCTGCCTCCCATGCGCACGTGTATGACAACATTTTCTAACTTTTTTTTGACCTTTGATTTGACTTTTGCCCCCCTTTTTTTACCTCTTGGTTTTACAACAACTGCCTGTGCTATCACAAGACTTGTCTGTCCATTTGGCCTTTATCATCTTCTGGCTATAAAAGTCTCATCTCTGTTTTCTGAACGCCTTGCTTTGTGATGCATTTCATAGCATTTACATTTTTTTTACTGGACCCAACATTTTAATTAATTCTTTGCACATAGTGCTTTCATGACAAGTCTCCCTTACATTGCCCCTGCTGATATGGCAGAGAAGACCACATGCACCAGGTGATTATGTCAGCATTTGGCAAAAGACCTACTAACAAGTAAGAATGCAAAATGAAGACCTACAGAGAGTGATCCATGACAACAGTGAATGCTCTGCACAAGAAACTGTAAGTCAGCTGCCACATGACTCTTTTAAAAGGCATAAAGGTGCTTCAGTTTCTAGTTACTGATATGTCTCTCTATTATAAAAAAACACCCTAGTACTAAAAAAAAAAATCTTGGAAGGGAGACTAGGGAGACGAGACGTGATCTTCTCGGAAGACAATTTGACGTCCCGCGAGAGACACTTTAACGTCACGTGAGACAAGGCAGTGACGCAACATTTAAAACAAGTTCACGGACATCTAACCTAGCAGTTGTTGGAATGCTTTTGGCAGACACACTTCATGTGCTCCCAGCTTTTAAACCAATGACAAGCGACAAGCAGAACACACAGCTCACCAGCAGCAGCAAGCCAGCAGATGATCCGACCGCTTTTCCTTAGCATGCATTCAGCCAAATACTTCGTTCACAATGCGAGCGGCAGAGACGCAAAGTGGCAACAGGACAGAGCTGCTGTGCAGGCTTTTAAATGATCGACGCACAGCGCAACAAGCAGATTACACAACTCGCCAGCAGCAGCAAGCCAGCAGATGACCCGACCGCTTCTCCTTAGCTTGCATTAAAACCCCAACGCAAGCAGTGTTATACATCCTGCGAGAAAGAGATTTAACCACACCTGGGGCCGGAAATAAAGGGCAAGTACAGTATTGTTTTTACAAAAGAAAATAATGCATATGTAACAATTCCCATGAAAATAACAATCTCTATAAATTGTATATCTGATAAACCAAACCCGGGGGGTCTCCAGTAAAATGGGGAGTGAGACATAAGCTGTTTAGATGTCTAAAAGAAACCCATTAGAGTCATGTAATATTAAAAACAAAACGCACAGCACTAAACACTCACATACTCTCACAAAATCTGCCTGCCACAAGAGGGGTGCAACCCTAACCAATTCCACAGCCAATTAGATGGACCATTGTGTGCAACAAGTTCAGTGAATAGACCAGGGAAATGCACTGTGAAAAGGTAGTTCTGCTTACATATAAACCCATCATGACAGAAAACCAAATGTGATGGTGAGCTTGTACTAAAGAACCATTCAATGCAGATCCAAGTCAGGCTCTGACAAGAGAACCTGTCCGAATATCATCAGGGTGAATGTTGCTGTATTGGTCAGGACATCTGATCTCCCTCTCTTCCTCCTTCTCTCCCTCTATCTTAGAGGTTCTCTTGGTGCTCAGGCTGTATGGCTGATCGGTTTGTATGTCTATAAACCTTGCTGAATACAAAAATGTATTGAATGTTGATTGAACTTCATTGCTGCCAACACCTTTCATTTAGATAATGTTATGATTAGTGTTTTTCTAGTGTCTCCTATAATCACAAGACAAAAAAACCATCTATTCTAAAAAAAAAAAAATTGCTTTAGAAGTTGACTATGTAATTCTGTGAGGCCATTTTGTTTTTTTTTTCCATGGGTGCCGCCATTATCTAGTGTTAGTATAATCTGTTATTTTGGTAATTGTACCCAGAATGCTCTGATATAGCACATGAGTGACCACATAAAAGTGAATACATTCCCAAATCATCAGAGTTTTGAATACAACTACATAATGTGTGCATGTTTTGTTCTTTGTTATTTTTGACTTGATGCCTGGCTTCTCCACATTAATTCTAGACTGATCATTTCCGATTTTGGCTTTGGTAAAGAGATAGGATGGAGATTTTTTTTTAATGAACTTTACTTGGTTGCTGACTTACATATTATCTCCCAATCCCAAATCTTAAAAATCTTTGCCTCTTCTACTGAAGCATAACATTTAAGACTTTGCCTTGACACTTCAGACTGTACCAGTCAAGCCGTATCTGTCCAAGAGTCACTCTGTTCCAGTCTCATTTTTAAGTCGGTGACCCTGCCACTCTACCTCAGTAATAAGTCTTGTAAAAGGACACTTCAGTAGCGGGCTTGTTTTTCCCCCATTTCATTTTTTAGTGGGGCCTGTTTTAGTTTACAGAGTAAGAGTACCGCTTAAACTCGGGTCAGTTTGGGTTCATTCCAGAGGAATAACAAGGTTCTTTTATTTCAGCCTTAGCTGCCATGTATAGCTGTTTGGCTGGTAATGGGTATAGTTGGCAAAATGTGCTAGAAAATGATATAAGAGGATGTGGATAAACAACAAAACTGTTATTCTCCACCAAAAAAGGAAAATAAACAGCCTTCACCATTGCCACTGAATCCAATAGCTGTAAATACATCTTCTTGATCTAACAAATATAGTTTCGAAATCACACATTAAAGAAACAGAAGACTCTTAAACATGATTCTCAAGTCCATCACCCTGCAATAAATGCAATATGTTTACTGGCATGCTAGACCCCATAGAATCAGACCATAAGTATGAAAATGGCAAATGTTTAAATACTTGAGTAACACACCAGAGAGTCTGAGGTCTTCAAAAGAATGAAGACCCAGCAATCCAAACAATTTTTTAAGTACATCAAACAAGCATGGGCTCAGGCAATCAAAAGGAAAAAGGAAACCTCACATCCCACCATCAAAAGTACTGAAATAACAAACAGATGTCTATGAATCAAAAGATGTGGAAATCAAAGTGAGGTGGAAACAGGACATCTTGGTCCTGCTGTACATGTGTCACAGACTGTGATTCAATAGCAGTGTGGTGCCTTCCAGCAGTCAGAGGGTAGACTGACCAGCTACTGGCTGTAGTTCACATTAGGGCAAATAATGTCAATAATGTAAGTGAAAAACAAATTATGGGAAACTGAAAACAAACTTGAAACTAAATTAATACAGAAATGAACACAAAATCATTAACTATGGTGTAACTCTACAAGGAATGAGCGAACCCTGATGAATTCGCATCGCCTCAAGTTTAACGAAAACACAGAAGTTTTGGGTAATTTTGGGGAACATAGCAAAATGTATTGAAGACAATGGCGATGGAGAAACTGAAGTAATTTTGAGTGGATTGTACTGGTGCAATGGTCTTTTAGGTGTCCCCAAAGGTTAGGGAGGTGTCAGCCAACTGTGCTGGACCAAAAATGTGTCCTGACCAGTGAGGCTGCAGTGCCAAAAATTGTGCCATTGTGACGCCCTTAGAAATATTCTGAGTCCACAATACTATGAGTCCTTTATCTCTCTGGATGTCTCCCGAGCTTCTATCACTACAATGAACTAACACCCAAAGAGCATGTGATACAAAGTGTCAGCATTATATACTGTGTCCCTGTCACAACCCGATCTGCACTACATAGTGAAGAGCATAACATGCTTAATTCAGCAGAGAAGACGCAACTGTGACACCCTGTGTAGTTGGAAATATGGCACCAGACTACACACTGAGTATCCTATATTTCAGTACAGATCAGGATCAGAATTGAGAGGTTTTAGACAGGGAGGCAAAGACACAAAAATATGGTATTGTAAAAACAAAAAGTGGCTTTTTATTTACAGGTGCACAAAAAAAATAATATTGGGTGAACATTTTTTACACATTTTTTACCACAACTGACATACAGAGCTCAAAGAAGCAACATCCCCCCCAAAAAAAACGAAAACTACAATATTTACAATGTGAATTGCAAGTTCTAAAATGGAAAAGAAAAAAAAAACAATAAATGTTCATACACAAACATTGGGTAGTCTTCCAAAACCACCATCCTTCCATTTCCGTAATCCACAAAAGATATTTAAAAAGAGATAAATCAATGTATATACAAAAAGACAAAAAATGTACCACAAACCCAAATCACAGAAATACTTCCACCAAAACTATACATGTACAAGAAGAAAATATATACAAAATAAGGCACAAGCTGCCATGTTTGATGTTCTATTAATATGAAGGTACATCAAACTCTCACACACCACCACAACTGAGTTAAAAGACAACCCCTCCAGGCAGGAAATGTCTTTTATAGTTGGTGCTGCTTTGCTGAGCAATCATCAAGCACTGCTAACCATTCTGCTAACCAAGTCACGGTTGACGCAAGCAAGTTCATACGTCATGCCACATCTGCCCCAACAAGGCCTCTACTAAAATACTGGCAGCCTCACGGGTGCACATGTACACACACATGCACAGAAATGAAGCTCAAGCACATTTGAATCATCATCTATGGTAAGTTAATACCTTTCCTTCTAACCCATGATTATAATTAACCTCCAAGATCCCTTTTCCTTTCTGTGGTACACTAAATGCTTCACTTCTCTTTTCTTTTACTTATAGCACTGGCAAAGAACCGGGCTACACATGGAACCCCATAGGCCTCCGCGTCTTCCTGCCTCCGGAACAGCCAGCAATGTGTAGTGTTGGTAGAGAAAGCATCACCTTATCTTCTTTTCTGCTATACATGAGACGTAGATGCCATTCTCCTTTCTGTTCTCCTTCCTTTTAAATGAGCAGATACTTTGGTAATGACTGGATAGACTCATTACCAGAACAATATACTGAAACGATGCAGAACAACAAAATATTTTCATAGTAATCTCATTGTGATCAGCTAATGTACCTGGTCAAAATAAAAATACTGCTTTTATTTAAATGCATGCTGGGATCTAGCTACAGTTGCAATCAGGAAGTGACATCACACAAATGCAAATATGCCATGAATTACTTACACATGTGTGAAGCAGATTGGGCAGTGCTGTAAAGTGTGAGGTGGAGTACACTTACAATATGCATGCATGAAAGTTCTGCACATGCATGGTTCAAATCATGCTGGTTTTACAAAGCATCATGGGGAGCTGGGAAAAAAATATTTGCCTAAGCTGGAATATTTCACCGATCAACTTTACACACTGTGATGCATGAGTTGCTGCCTTGTAACCAAAAGACGAAGCCGAACATCAGCTTTATTCAAATCGAAACAGGAACAGCAAGGTTATTTATTGCAGTGGGAGCTACCACTCTACTACACACAGACACAGCAAACGGGCAGGACTGGGGCCAGTTCATTAGCAGTGGAACCCATTTAGATGAAAATAAAGCCAAAAGCAAAATCTAAACTCAAAAGGTTGAATGGCCACAGCCACTTGACACAAGGCATGAGGCTTGTGTATTGCACAAGACAGGAGCTCTGCCTCTTGTCCTATCTAGTCAAAGAATAGACAACCTAAAATGGTTGGTTGGTTTATATATTGTAGGCCCCAGAAGAGGCAGGACTTTCTAGGTCGTGACCCCAGTCTGCTTCTGAACATTCTTCACAAATCCAGAAGAGAAGACACTAGCCCTCTTGATGTGGAGTATTCCCTAAGCACTAGGATGACGGCCTAATATGAACAAGGAGATTTTGGTTATGTGAGCCAATGGAAACCAAAAACACTTCCTTTATCACCAAGACAACTTGCATTTGTAAGAAAAAGGGATATTCTTACTAGTAATGTACATTTAGCCTAAACTGTTGTAAATAGAAAGGAAAAAATAAAGACATATATGACTGTTTAATCCAAATCAACTAAAATTAGCCAAAGTTACAAGACATTCAATTTCTCAGTTAAAATGTTTACTTTTTGATGAAAGGAGCATTAGAAATCTAGGAGGCAGAGTAAATAGTATGGCTTGAGATCATGACATTGTTGGGAAATGTGAAATCATGGCTACACAACCTTTAGGAAAAATCAGGAAAGTGAAACAGGTAGTGTTGTATTTCAAAAATAATAGTATGGCTGAAAATGTTACCTTCGAAGAAGAGGAGGACTTGTCAGAATCACTTTGAATATGCTGAGATTTCAAACAATAGTGTATTATTTCAACGAACACGACATATGTGGAACAAAAATGATGCAACAGTCATGGCCCCAAGTTTTTCAAACACTGAAAGGAAGAGGAAAGTGCAGTGAAGTTCATTGTAGGACTGTTTCATGCAGTTTGTTTCAACATGGAATAAGACCTCACATGATCTTATTTCACCTTTTTTAATAATAAAGGCAGCAAAAGAAACAGAAATGTTTAAAGCTTTGAGCAACAGTCGTCACTGTATGGCTCTGCTTGAAATTTTTTTTGAAAACACACAAATATTTGCAAGCAAAGACTGACAATGCCAAACCCAGATGTTTTGGAAACAAAGTAACACTTTAAATCACAGAATGGGAAAATTTCTATAATAAGTACATTGTCACTAAGGAGACATTTTACACAAAATCTATACAGGTATATAAAATTCTTTTCGCGTTTGAAACGGAAATTACATATGACCGTGCAAAACGGACATTACGTATGACCACAGAACATATTATAATACAGGAACTAATCACTTCATTTGTGGACGCCATTTTTATATCGTCTTTACATTTTGTTATTATTTCTGTAAGAGTTATTTTACTGATATTGAAAAGAAATAAATACAAACACGCCGATCCATCCCATAGAAGTGTGCCCCGTGTCACCCTCTCCCAGCCCTCCTATCTGGACTCCAGCACTGAGCCATCCGCCGCCAGTCATGTTTTGACCGAGAAGTTTTATTTATTCGCCCACGTCACTGTCACGGAAACTGCCACATTGTAACTTTTTTTTTAATTGCCAGTACTTGATAGTAGAAGAGATGAGGAAAACAGCTTTGCGTCTTTCTACTTTTTAACTGCGCCGAGCTGTAAACAATGTGAAGACAAGACCGCCTTCAGTGGCGACGGGTCGTGAGAATAAAGTGGACGCTGAAAGGCATGGAATGTCAAGCTCCTCCACCGGGTCAAGAGCTTTGCAGTTTCGGGCAGCGTTCTCTCTACTGTTTGTGACACTTCGAGTGCCCCGTTGACTCCTGGGAGAGTGGAAATCTTTGTGAATGAGTGTAATCGGCGCAATCGTAACAAGACTCTCTTTCTAAATTGCACTGCATGACTACTTACTGTCCCTTAAGGTGAGTTCAGGCCACTAAAACCCCACAACATTCAAGGTTGCATTTGTGATGAATTCTTTTAACAACATGTAGGGTTTACATCTAAGACGATGTACTGACCTCTTCATGTAACATATTGGACTTGGGAATTGTTTGGACCTTCTGCCCGTTAAGCACAGAACGGCAGCGTCCACATTTCTCAGAATACTTTTTCTCTTAAATCACAGGCACATAGTGCAACATTGTCAGGCAGAAATTTGGAGGATCACATACAAAATTTAATTTCTACACTACACCGGTCGTATAGCGCCTTTCACAAGGGATCTCCTACCGAGAGATGATCTAAATACATTCAAGATGCTGTTAGTACTACTTACCTGTTGTGTTATAGCGCCTTTAAAATGTACTTTACCCTAAAACACTCCAGTAGTGCTCAATGTATCTTTACTTCTTAAATGTTAATGTTTTACTGTTTAATAATTTATATACTACATTTTATTTTTTTCCCTTGCACTCAGTGAGCAAAGCCACTGGGTAATCAGCTAGTAAGTTTATAAGAAAATGAAATAGAAATGGAACACAACACATGTTGTAAACAAAGACAACATTTGTAGCTGCTGGTAAGTAAGGAAGGATTAAGCAACAGTCAAAAAGAAATCTCTTAGTCCAAAAGTTCATTTTAAAATGATTTAGTTAAAATTCAAGGCAAACTGTCCACACAAGAATAAAGAAAAGGTTGTTACACATGTAGAATAAAAAGAAAAAAAATGGGAGGAAATATTTCTTCTCTAAACTTTGCTTTTCTTATCAAACTTCAGTCATTTCTATACTTAAAGATACTTACTTCACCTTCAGTGCACTCTAAATGTACGGCACTGCAGCTGCATTGTGTCACATACTATTAGGCACGTTAAGGCACAATTTAAAACCGTGTGCCCTCCATGCCTTACTCACGGCAAGGCAGGTCACTAACTGAGACTAATCTATAGTCAGAGAGACAAGAAATAGTTAGAATATATCAATTCAATTCATTCAGTTATAAGAACCTCCCATAGACTATACGTTAATAAATTAGCTTTGAGCAACAAATAAAAATAACTAGCAAATGGTTTTTGCAACATTAAAAATGTAAGTCTAAAAAAGATCACTTGTCACACAAGTGTGCATGGAGGCAGCTAAACTGCTCAAAAGATGGTAATCCTATGCCAGACCAGGGGGTGGCAGTGTGCACTAACCCTTTCTCTCTTCCTCCTGCAGACCACCTGAGTGAAATCCAACCTGGGCCTGTGAATATCACCTCTGGTCCCGGGACAGATGACATCACGTCCGGTTCTGGGACTGACAATGCCACTTCCGGTTTTGCTTTCTCTTTTTTCCGAATCTCCTAGTATACAGGGTAACTACCTCAAACCTTTTTCTGTGTTGAGCTCTTTCATTCACACACTCTACATAGCTGTTAAAAGTTTACAGCTAGAGCAAAACTGGAAATGGCAACTAGGACCACAACATCATCATTTGTTTTAAAGCCATCAGTCTCTACGTTGAAGTCTTAAACTATTCAAATAAACCATGCTGAGCTTAACTAATTGTTACAATATGGGCAAAAAAAGCTATGGTGTTAAAATAACAATAATTAAATTGAGATTTCAGCATTCTTATTGGCTTATTTTAGTTCAGATTCTGCAAATCATTATTTTTACCTTGGTATCAGTTTGACAATAGGCTCAAGGTCAGTGAGAGAAACATGCTCTGGTAATCAGGGAAGTTCTGTAAGCTGAACTCTGAAATCTTACTCTGGTATTACAGAATACACATTAAGTTAGATATGGAAAAAGTTAAGATACGCAAATCTTAGGCATACATATTGCATTATATGCAGATTTACAGTCTGCAATGAAAAATCACATCAGCATTACCTGTAAAAGTTGCTTTTTGTGACATATATAACTGAAACACTATGTGCTAAAACTGCTGCAGCCTCACCTGAAATTTTTCATTTTCCACTGAAGTTTGAAGTTGAACACCAATTTCTTTAAAATTATGCCAACCTCTTGTCAGCACCTGCACACTACTGCTGAATGCTGGGAATTAAAGCCCTCTCAATAGCACTGCCACAGAATACCCCAATAACAGGTTCGTTTACTCAACAGCTGAATACGGCCACACCGCAGTGCCTGCATGGGGACCCAATTTACTCATTTCCTAAGAAAGTCTCCGCCCTCTTTCTGAAATCCTCTTCATTTAAAGGATGCAGGCTGCTGCCACTCAAACATTTGACCCTGCCCACTGAGTGAAGACTTTCAGTCCTGCCTGTAAAGAGCTCTCTGCACTCACATGCAACAATCTCATAATGGGCACTGAGTAATTTATAATGTCATATGACTCAAAAATAAAATTCTCATTGTTTAATTTTGCCTAAAAATCACACAATATTTATTTCTGTTTTCAAAAATGTATAGCAGACCCCCGTGACCCTGTATTCGGATTCAGCGGGTTAGAAAATAGATGGATGGATGGATATACAGTATGTATTTTTTTCTCTGATTTTGACTATATCATATAAGGGGACCCTTACAGTCTGGAGGACTCTGGTCTTGCTCCATCCTATACGCTAGTGACTAGGGCTCAAAAAGGCATTCAAAATGTAAAATGAGAGACTGAGAAAGAACTGATGTAGATATGAAGACAAACAACATCTTTTTTCCATTAAAAAAAAATTGGCAAACAAAAATGTAAGAAATTTCAGAGATGCACATGGACAAAAATCACTGCAAATGAGCCGCATATAGCCAATGAAATTTATGAAGACTTCACTGAAATGATTATAAAAGAAGAAGATATGAACCAAGTGCTTCAGGGAGGTGTTGAAACAGACTCCATGTTTAATAATTATTAAACTGGAGAGCTAGATTGTGCTTTAGGCCCTCAGTGCATTAAAAGGCTGAAACATCCCACAGGCCTGATGGGATTTTCCGGAAAGAAATGAAAGATTTTATTAATACTTTACAAAGTATACGTCGGCAATCATTTTAGATCACGCAAAAATATGAACACTAAAATGTTGCCAGGTTTCCTTCAGTCTACAAGTAGGGCAACAAGTAGAATCATGTTATCCAAATAGAGATTACCATTTATTCAAATCATAATGAGAAACAAATTATAAAACTACAAGTATAAATAAAGCATAATAAATAGCACCGGTTTATGAAAGAAACCACCTGCCAAACCAATATATTTATTTCTTGTCTCATGTATACTTTCTGTTTTATTGATGTTTTTGAGTAATTGTTTTTCATGTAATTCACATTGGGTTTGTTTATTATTTGTTTTTTGTGTGCTATGTCTTTAAATGTCCTGCAGTTTTTTTGTGCTTTGTGGGTGAAACCGCCTTCTGAGTTTATATTAAGCATAGAGAAAGGGACTGGCAGGAGATCGTCGAGTGTTATTAGGAGTTTCTGGAAGTATCATTTTTCCTTTGATTTCTGGCCTATTGGATTTCCCTGTCTTGGATTGCTCTTTTTTCCTTTTCTTTCCTTTTGTCTTGATTTTGCTCTTCCATTATTTTTTTGCAAATAAACTTCCTAGTTATAAAGGATTACTGTTTATGTTGTCTCTACAAGCCAGAGTTTTACTGTTTTACTTTCCCTTGTAAGATGTTTTACACTCTTATTGCATTTTGAATTTTAAAAGCCAGTTCCCCATTTCTGAGACCGTTTAGGCCTAAACCTATAGGTAGTAGCTGTGGCCTGGCTGAAGGTCTAGGGGTGCAGCTACATCTACACAGGTCAATAATGTCCTGGCCTGCTTCATGGGACTATTAGTAGGCCTCACAGCCCTTTTGCTATATTTGTGTCTGTAGTGGCAGTAGTGAGTGAAAGAGAGAGATAGAGAGCTCAGCTGATGTCACGATGAAGCTTACAGTGTTCAGAAGGAGTCTCCGCAAGGCCAGGACTAGGAGTTCTCTAAATAGTTCACACTTCTGGGCTTGACAAGTATTTCACTGCAGTGCAGACTTGAGAACTGAGATGCATCACAGAGCAAGTCCACAGCATTTCACTTGGTGACAAGGGTGAGATTTGCAGTGTGGATGGGTGGAGTGTAGTCATGGTGTTGCCCAGAGAAGGTGGGGACCAAGTAAACTCACCTGATGTCACCAAGAAGCACTCTGCACACAGTATTTTGAAGTGGACTCTGTACAACTGACTATTAGCTCACACATAAGGAGACGATGCAGGTTTATAGCTGACCTCCAACAGTGCACCACAGTCCAAATCTAAGTATACAACATTATTTACTTTCAAAAACCTTTTGACAGAATTTTATACCAGTCATTAATTCTGAAGCTAAAAGCCATTGGTATCAGAGGTGACTTATAAAAATAACTTTCAATCTGGACAATAGATCAAAATCAAAGAACATAAAAATAAGAAAATGATCCACATGGGCTGAGGGCATCTGTACTTTCCTTCTGATATCTGAAGCGGAGGTTATATTTCTAATATTGGTAGTATCGTCAAGTGTACTGAGTACAGGTGTACAGTGGAACCTTGGTTTACAACCGTAATTCGTTCCAAAACTCTGGTCATAACCCGTAGTAATTTCCCCCATAGGATTGTATGTAAATTCAATTAATCCGTTACAGACTGTACGAACTGTATGTAAATATATTTTCTTTAAAGATTTTTAAGCACAAAAATAGTTAATTTTACCATTGAATGCACAGTGTAATAGTAAACTAATGTAAAAACATTGAGTAACACTGAGACACTCACCCAGCCTCCCTGCTCAGCTAGCTGCATGTGAGCCTGCGCTCATTCGTTCACTCTCACTCTCTCTCGCGGTCTCTCTCCTTCTGCTTCCTGCCTTTTCCTACAACCTCCCGTTCTTTCCTGTTCTCTTCTTTTTCCCTTTAGCTGAGAACAATATACAGTACAGGGAGAGGCTGAGCACATGTGGAAATCATAGGTGCATACAAACCAGGAGGGAAACTGGCTTGTTCGTCACCCGAATGTGTGGTCGTGAAACAGATGCAAAAGTTTGGTGAACTTTTTTGGTCGTAACCCGATTTGTACGTGGTCAGAGACATTCGTGACCCAAAGTTCCACTGTGAAAACAATGAAATTCTTGATTGCAAGTCCTACCAACATGCCACCTGCCACCACTGTAAAGTTCCATGATAATCAAGAAGGTGTTAAAAGGACGATCACATTCAGCAATTATACATCTGCTAGGATATAATAGTCAGTTTCATTTTTAATTATTATTGTTACATCACTTATTATTGCATATACAGACAGTCAGTTATTTTCCTACCCGCTATACAGTACAATGTATAAATTGTTAATCTGGCCCTAAATCAAAAAAGAGGCAAGTTTCAAAAAAAGCATCATAAAGCTAAGATCATCGTAAGCTCCAACATAAGGCCATGACAAATTATATAACATTTCCAACAATTTTCAGTTGTAGTCTTCATTTACATAATCTTAGCAAGTTGGAGGCAGTCATCAGCGTGAATCCCGTTGTGTAACGTTACACTCCCAGAGACTCACTTCAATGACTTGCTGCAATAAAATCAAAAAGGATAGATTTTGTCTTTCGTCATATTGGGTAGACTTGTGTATGAGAGCTGATAATCAATGAGCAGTCATCCGGAAATACACTGCATGGCATGAGGAATGCGGGTGTTTTGTCTCTCACAAAGAGAAGAGACTCTTGTGTTGTACATACTTTGACAGAATGGAAAAAAAAAAAGATTTGTCAAGATTGCAGCTCAACGTGCCATACCTGTTAGCCCTTCGTGTAACAATGGCTCCTTAAGGCAGCAGTTATTGGCTGTCACAGGAAGGAGAGAGCACGACTGTGTTGGAAAGTTGCCATCTTTGCTATCAGATGCTGGTCGGAGTGTTGGTACGAACTGCAGTTTAGCCTTTCACTCAGGAATCTCGGTGGGTTGGGTGTGCAGCTGGAGTTCTGCACCCCTGTTAAATCTTAATAGGCCTTGTGTGCCACAAAAAGCCTAGCAGAATGGGCAAGGCCCACCATATAATTAAAGTAGTGCCAATCAACTCTTTTTTTGACTGGTCAGGGTTTAACAAAGTAGTTCTTTATACTCACTCATAAAGTGACCAGTTAAGAGGAATTTTGGGAACCCCCTGAAAAAGTAGCTCATCTATTATGTATGTGTATTGTAAAGTTGCTCATTTGTCTGTAAAATTCATTGCATTCAGGAAGCGTGGTCTAGTTTGGTTCCACGTATATCTACCTGAGACCTAGATGATATTCTAAGCGACAGCTTCCTCTAATGTATAGAATGAGGATCCTGTCTATCACACTGTTCTCCACTGCACTTCAGGAGTGCATGATGAAAATGCTGCCCACACATCCCTCTTGTTGGCATGACAAAGCATTGCCACCTTTTTGAGAGATTTCAGACACTTCACCTGCTTGGTATTGTTTTTGCTTTCTGGATTCTGTATGTACAACCACCACTTGTATTAATGGCACTCTATATCTTTAAACCACCACTTGTCTGGCTGGCACATCTACAGTTCAATCTCTCACGTGATTGTAATTGTTTGGCAGAGTTTGGTCTAGATTTTAACGTTTTCTTTATAACCATGTTTTACTTGAAAGTCTTTTGCATTAACTGTTGTGCACTCTGCTAAGTCAATTGAAGTACTGCTTAAACACCAACTGTAGTGTTAGGCCTTTTGTGTTAGCTACTTTTAGCAAGTAACATCTTAAGTGATTTTTATACATTTTCCAACATTGCTGCAAGATGGCATAAATAATTCTCATCACTGAAAAATAAAGGTAATGTAATATAGGTGTGCTGCACTGTTGGCATGATGGAGCTAGAGCAGTCTATCAGTCTGATTCTGAAAAGTCATTGGGGTCCTGTGGAACCTAAAGGGAGAGCACAATACTGCCATTACCAAGATGGGCTGATAAATGTATGTTATTTTTTTGGCTAATTGAGTCAAAGGTATTTCTAGCTAAACATGCTCATATCAGTAGAGGAAATGAATGTACATCAGTAAAGGATGTTTCAATTGGACTAAGAACGCTGATTCTGCTTGAAAATACCCATCCAGAATAACTTTTTGGCTGCTTCACCTCAGGTGTATGACAAGGGCTCTGATCAATCGTTACTACACAACTGACATGGTTATGGAGTCAATCAAGGTGCCTGACATCTCTTTTACTATTGATAATATCTCCCAAATCATTCCAGATTGACAGAAGTGGTTAGACTTTGTAGAGCCATACAATTTGTGACAATTACAATCATTTATCTTGTAGCCTTTGCTTATTTTTGAAGTCTTCCAAAGACCACACAAAAAGCTCAAAATAGCCAGCAATGGTGAAAGTACTTGAATATTAGTGAAAAACAAATTTGATTTGCCTTTTAATTTTCAGTTCCTGCACATCTTGATGGCCAATATATCTGTCATTCCTAAAAGAGGTAATATTTCGTTCTTTTGGAAGCATGTAAGAAAATCGTTTTAATGTATGTAAAGTCATTTCAGTTTTATTAACCTTTAGTGAGTCTTAATCCATCTGCCCAAACTAATGATAATTAATCATTAAACAATAATCAAGAATAGGACGACGTCCTGGAGCGGAGAAACAAACTGCACCTGTGCATTGAGTATCTGCGTGACTGGCAAAAAACTGTCTCAGCAATTCTTGTAACTGCCATCTGCATTAACTCTCAGGATTCTTTGCCTGCTTTGCAACATGGATCTGCCGTAATGGTGTGCAAATAAAGCCCACTTCAATGGCTGTGACAGAGCAATGTGCCAGAATTATGATGCCAATATGAACAAAACAACTTATGTTTGAGACAGCAGTTCTAATTATGCCGCTTTTATGCTGAATAAATGATTAACGCTCTTCGTTAGGCAATCATTAAAATCACCTGTCTTGTCTGCACCACTCTTTCATTACTGGCACCGGATTATGTGTCCATTTATTCAAATTAAGCCTCCCAAAGTACGTTTTACACTATTATTTAAGTGTTCCACCTGTGGCTCACAATTCATTCTTATAATGTAAATGAATAATAAATTAAAACGTCAGCAACTCAATGAATTGGGCAGTCCCTAAAAAACCAATTCAAGGTCTTCAGTGCGTGGATTCCCCTCTTTATAAGACTACAGTACACTCCCTGCTAGCAGGCGTTGGGGACACCTCTGAAAACAAAGTTATTTGACACTTTTGTCCTGCACTTGAACCATTTCTCTCATTTACATAATAGAACAGTTCTGACTAAAATTATGCTTCAGAAAACTGTTATTTTAAAATTTACTAGATAAGAGAATTGCTTGGCCAAGTGAAGTGTTTGGTGGTAGAACAGCATTAGCACAGCTGCCTTACAGCAGAGTTTAATTTGTATTAATAGTTGCCGTTTGGGTGGAGTTTTCCCTTTCTCTTCCTTTGTACTGACTGCACTAAATGGCAGAAGCGTGGAAGAAGAACAGAATCAAAGAGAAGGACTCATTGAACTAACCAGTATCAAAACAGAGAAATCAAGAATCAAGTAAAACAGGCTCATGATTTTGACATCGCAAAATCCCAGTTGGAGGGTGTAGCAAGAAAACTGAAAACCAGTTCATGTAGCATTTGTAGGATATTATCACGTGTCGATTGTTCAACCAACCAGGTGATGTGGTGGCAGTGGTTTTCTGAGCAAAAGAGTCACATTTACTATCAAGAGCGCGCTTTAACTGAGGTGAAGCATTTTGTACTTTTGACTTTGTGCAATCCCGTTCTTGCAATTGCATCTCTTCTAATTGATTAACTAGCTGTTCGTCAGATGTGTGTGTTAACGGGCTATTTGTATCTTTCAGCCATACTGCTGTAGCGTCAATAAATTCGTACCATCTCTTAGAATTTTCAACGAATGTCGTTTTCTGTTTCTTAATTGCGCCTTCTTTACTTAGCACTGATATTAGTCTTTTATTCAGCTCCTCAATCTGACTGTGCGTCTCACGAAAGATTTCAAGCTTTTGCGCTACTTCTAAAAGATTTTCTTTAGTATCTTTAGGGCTTTCAATTTCAGTCATAAGCACAGAAAGTTGATCTTTCCTCTAACTTAAGTGACCTTTAAGATCTCCAATTACTTTCTCTGGCTTTGAGTCTGTACTCAAATCACTCCCGACTTCACTTGAGCGATGCTTAGACGTTGCCATGATAGCAGCTCGAATAACTGACAGCGAGTTTCCTGACAACAACAAACGTCACAGACGACTTCCTTACAGTGAGACTTCCATGACTCAGGCAAAAGCACAACCGATCATCCACAATGCCTTTTATAATATCACAGTCTCTTAAGTCTTCACAAGTTCAGATACAGCGACCTTGCTTTCGTTTACGATCATGCAGAGATAGAAGATAAGAGCACAGTACCTCGGAATGACTCAGTTCTTTTTCTTTCGTTCACGAGTTCTGGAGCAGAAGCGTCCCCTGTGCTCAGAAGGTAGATTCCAATTCGATTTCAAGGCCTTCAGATGGCAAGTTTTCTGACAAAACACACAGGAACCGAGATAAAAATGCATTCCAAAGATCAAGATGAAAAACAACAGAAGTAGTTTGCAACCAGTAATCAATTGTAATGCAAAGAAACAAACACATTTTACTCTCTTTCTTATTCTACCCACATAAATTACATCCACCTCAATAACATATCCCGTGTTCTCTCACTCCTCTACTTTTCTAATAGTAAACTCAACTCTTCTTTTATCGCATCCCACATTGACAACTGTAGCCCCTTCTTATGATTTATCACAACTCCATACGGTTCAAAACTCTGGTGTAAGAGTCCTGACAGAGACCCACAACGGTGAGAATATAACTCCCATCCTGCTCTAGCTTGACTGGTTCACTGTGTGTTACAGAACTCAATATAAAATTCTGTTATTAATCAGCAAATCTTTCATTAGCCTTGCAGCAGCCTACATTACTAACTTCATCCATCACTCTGCTTTTGTCTGCTCACTAAGGTTAGCAGCCCAAATTAACCTGCACTCTACGGGTGACAGAGCTGGTTCTATTGTATCCAGACTTTGCAATGACTTCCCAAAATTAGTTAAATTAGCTTGATCAACTTCAGGAAGATATTTAACTTACCCTGATATTTTGATCCTTTCTTTCAAATTACCCTCTTTGTCTAGATGCTGAGGCAGATACTCATTTGTATCGCAAATTGTGCTTGTAAGGAATAAGTATGAACACTTTGAAATCACTTCTGTTTGTTTTAACCATCCGTACAATAAAATCCTCTACAAGTAATATCCCATATGACTCGTTTGGATGTCCTGCTTATGCAAGACATTGAGCTGTTTTGTGGTTTCTCCAATTTGTGGTCCTCAGCCCCAGTCCTGGAGGGCTGAAGTGGCTGCAGGTTTTCATTCTAACCTTTTTCTTAATTAGTGACCCATTTTTACTGCTAAAGAACTTCTTTTGAATTAATTGTAATTGACTTGTTTTTTAAGATTTATTCCCCCTTAATCACTTTTCTGAATCGCTTAATTTCTTTCCTCAAATGGCACCCAAACAGAAATGAAATGTGAACTGAGTGAGCCAACAGAAGGCCAACTAAGTCAGGGCCTCAGACTCCAACTAATTTCACTCCAACCGGTTGCTTAATTAGGCCTCGATTCTTGTTGTTAATTAAAGCCTTTCTTTAATTCAATGGCTTGTTGCTGCTCTCATTGTGCAATAGCATACATTTCTGAAATTGTTGATTTTCTCTATTCTAAGAACACTGTTAAAATGCTTTGGGGACCTCAGCAGATCAACATTCCTGCAACCTTCATCTTTCTTTATTTTCAGATATTGTATGGTGGACACAGTTTGCTGGTCATGTTTTGGCTCATTTTGTATCTCAATATTGTTTGGCTGCTAATTAAGGAAAAAGAAACAATTAGTTATCGAAAGCAAGTCAATTGAAATGAAATTAAAAGAAGTTAATTGCCAGGAAAAACAGGTCACAAATTAAGAAAAGGGTTAAAATGAAAACCGGCAGCCACTGAGGCCCTCCAGGACTGGAGTTGAGGACCCCTGCTCTAGACCCAAGAAACCCTCATTGAGGCCATTTTTGGACCATATTTTTCACAGGAAATGACATGAAGAGTAAACCAATAGGTGTCTTCATCAAAAATGACCAAAAGGACTTGAAGTTGTATATGACATAACAACCAGCTCCCCAATGGGATGTGAGGGGTCAAAAGGTACTCCTTTTCACACACTTAGACAAAATAGGGATTAGTAATATAAGCATGTGGGATGTTTTTTATGCTATTTCGAGGTTGCTGATCAAAAATATATTTGTTTCTTTACTGGGGAACCTAGCCCGCTAAAAGCCTCTCTCAGAAGGTTAATAAAGACAAATTTCAAGCATAAGCACGTAATGAACTGTTTTAAGGCCAGTAATTACAAATATGACAATATTTTTGATCCTTTACTAGAGTTCTAGCCCTCTATGAACCCCTATCAGAGGATGAAAAATGACAAATGTTTATTACAATCAAGAATATTTAGACTTTAAGTCTGAAGTGTATATTTTAATATTTCAAACATTTTGATGCAACTATTCTTGTTTATTGTTTATTATGTACTTCTACCTCTGAAGTAAATCATTAAATTTCTTATGAACACTCCGAATCAGGACAGCTTATGCTAATTCAGACTTTTTCTGTTATTTGATTAGGATTTTCTTGTTGTATTTTGTATCCATCCATCCATCCATTATCCAATCCGCTATATCCCAACCACGGTCACGGGGGTCTGCTGGAGTCAATCCCAACCAACACAGGGCACAAGGCAGGAAACAAACCCCGGGCAGGGTGCCAGCCCACTACAGGGCACGTGCACACACACACACACACGACAATGCACCTAACCTGCATGCCTTTGGACTGTGGGAGGAAACCCACACAGGCACGGGGAGAACATGCAAACTTCCCGGGAAGCGAACCCAGGTCTCCTAACTGAGAGGCAGCAGCACTACCCACTGCCTAGAAAGCCTCCTTCTGCAGTTGATAGGCAGTGGCTCGCCGCTCACAAGGTCATCCTGGGAGCATTCTTGGAGATTGAACATGATCTGTCCAGTATGGATGGGGCAGTCCCTCACCTGAACTTCCAGGATACCTAGAGGGCTCTTCACAACAGGCACATCTTTACCCATATTCAGCAAATAAAAGCATTTTCAAATTCAATCTTGTGTTGTTTCCATGCCGAGAAGACACCCTAGTAGATGAGTGTTGGTAATTCTCAAAATCGATGCAGCCCAATTGTTCTGGTCCCAAAACCAGTTGGTTCTGTGTGGTTTTGTATAGATTTTAGATGCTTGAATAAGAATTCTAAATTTGATGTGTACCTAATATAATGCATTGATTGCTTAATGGGGAAACTTGGGAAGGCCTCATATACTGTATTTCCACCCTGGATCTCACAAAGGGGTACTGGCAGGTGCCTCTGGAGTAGTCTAGTTGTGAGAACACTACATTTGCCACCCTGAAAGACTTGTTCACCAGACTCCCATTTGGTCTCCATGGTGTGCAGTTAACTTTTCAGTGGATGATGTATCAGATTATGCGACCCCATTCTTCATATGCTGGAGTGTACCTTGATGATGTTGTAATTTTCAGTAATGATTGGTGGTTGAACACTGCTTGACAGTTTGAGCCTGGCTGGGTTGACAGCTAACCCAAAAGATTGTAAAATGGGTATGTCGAAAAAGCATTATTTAGGGTATTCTATGGGGATTAAACCTAAGTTGGACAAGGTGGGTGAGGTTGCTTGTATAGCCACGTCTGGAAATGTAGAAGCAGGTTTTTGTTTTCCTTCACTGTTTATTACAGGAGGTTCATTCTTAATTTTGCTAATAGGGCCGCTCCTCTCACTGATCTGATGAAGGGCAGGAAAAACCACGGCATTCGCTAGACCAAATATTGTGAAATGTCCTTCTCTCACATAAAGACTGCTTTGTCTTTGGTTCTGTGGAATCCTGACTTTTCGAAGGAGTTTACTCTACAGACGGATGCAAGTCCGTTTAGTTTGGGCGTGGTGCTATAGCGTTGATTCGATGGGGAAGAGCAACCTATCATGTTTCTGAACAGGAAATTGCTTCACCGGGGGTGGAATTACTCGATCATCAGGCAAGAAGGTTTGGCAATTAAGTGAGTGGTAGAGGTACTTCGCTACTGCTTGTGGCGTAGACAGTTCACCCCTGTGACTGACTATGCTCCTCTCCAGTGACTGTACAGGAAGAAAGATAGGAACTCCCAACTCATTGGAGGTTTATTAGTTTGCAGCCATTTTGCTTTTAATGTTCGTCATTATCCCAGTTCAGCTCATGTCAACGCTGACATCCTCTCACGTCTGGCCGAACCTGGCTTGCGCTCTGTTTTTCTGTCTCCTCTTGTTTAAAATGATTTGGCTCCAGCCGCTGATCACCAGGTGCTGAACATACTTGACGAGGTTGACTTTTCTTTTGATTTAAACTGAAGAGGGGAGCTAAAGCAGGACTATTGAAACAGTCACTGCCGAATTGCTGTGTTTGAGTGTGCTGGTGACAGTTCTCGTGTGAATAAAAACCCTTTCTCCCTTTTTTTGCCTGCGATTAGGCTGATTTTCTTGGAAACCTGGACTCATCTTATCCCCTCTGGTGCAAGTCGGTGACCTGCACATTACAATTTTTATTTTTCTATTTATGTATTTATTTAAAGAGCCTCTGTAAAAATCTCAATTTTACCTGGGGACAAATAAAGTTCTGTCTATCTTGTTTAAAAATATTTAAGCTATAATCATTGATGAGGTGCATTTTTCTTTATGTTCAGCCTCTGGACTCTGAACTGTTACTTAAATAAGCCACTAAAGCTATGAGATTCAATATACCGTATTACTTTTCTTTGTTTTAAGCCTACTGGCACTTTAACAAATTCAACAAAGTTGAGCAATTCAAAAGGCGTTTGAGTTTACCGTGAGCCAGTAAAGTACATCAAACAAATGTAAGTGTAATTTGAGGATGGAACTGTGTGTTCTGCAAAGCTTTTTTTAAACTTTAGATATAAACAGTTAAAAGCAGCTTGAAGGCTAGCGTCCCATTTGCATCCTCCTTAAAATGTTTGCTATAGCAAAAGCAGGAAATCTTTATCAATCAAACAGTAGGCCCAGCTCTAGTTAATCTTTCTAAAACTGTGAGCATTTCTGCTTAGACTCTGCAGTGGCTTATATGGCCTTTCACTTTAGGACATTTTGTCCATCCCATCAACGCCCCCATGCACTCACAAACTACTAAAACACATCATTTTCCAGAAAATGCTTTGTGCTGCTTTTTCTAGTGATTCATCCTTTTGGAAGCCTGATGACACCATGAGTCAGTCTGTGAGTGTAATTACAGCCTAACACCAGTTCTGCCAAGCATCTACAGTTCCTCTCGGGCAGGGTGGTAGCATGCATGAGAGTCATGAAGCTGACTAGACTACAAGAGGAGCTGGAATTTCACTGTCGTTTCTTGGGATATTTCAGTTGCTCTGACTTTGCTTCAAAAATGAAGAATCATGGGGCAGGGGGTGAGGTAAAACTACTTCTGTTTTTTTTTCTCTCCAGTTCTCAACTTCTACCTCATTTTGTCTTGTCTTTTGTCTGTGCCAGGGGCTCCCAAACTTTTGGACGTCAAGTACCACCTGAGGTTAAGTGAGTTGCGTTGCGTACCACCCGCACCTTGTTGAAAGGGAGGGAGAGCTGTAAGGGGGAGGATTTCGGGTCTAAACCGCCCCAAAATCTGAGTAAAAGTTAAAGAATTGGAAGAAATTATGCATAAAATTAATGAAAAAATTTGTGCATGTACATAAATTGATAAATTCCGCCCCTAAACTAAATCCTGCCTTCGGCCTGTATGTGACGCAGTTACCGAAGACGAAATGGTATCGGCTTTGTGCTTAGATCTAGTGACTATGATGCGATACAGCGGCAGTGCACGTATAACAACAAACGCGAGTGGTTTCTGTGAGGCCGAGTTACCGAAGACTAAATAGTGTCGCGTTATGCTTTCATTTAGTGTCCAAAAGCTCAAACAGTGAAGAAGTGGAGAAGTAGAAGTTGACTTCCGCGAAACAGAATTATGGTAGTGTTAAATGAACTAAATACTGATTCGAATAATAGGTTTTATTTATTCAGATGACAAAATTTCACTCCACACTAAATTTGGGAATTCATGTATTATTGTATTTAAACAGTTTAATTGTTTTTTGCTCACAACAGGCTTGTCATAAAGGGTTTTGCACAGACAAATTACATTTCAGGGACTGCGATGCACACCACCTAAAAAGGCTCCGCATACCACCAGTCGTACGCGTATCACAGTTTGGGAACCGCTGGTCTATGCAGTGTTGATATTTCTCATAAGGCACACTGTAGCAAAAGTTAATTTAACCTTTCACTGGAAGTCATGTGATTTCCTTTTCCTGATCTATGGAAAGCCTCATTTGATAATTTAGTTAAACTTCTTTTTTCTAGATTAGCAGTTCTTTAAGTGCCACTATCGATGAGTGGTCAGCTGCTCCTCAGTAGGTGGGGGACTCATTGGTCCAGTCACCTTTCTTTTTTTGTTCATACATTATATGAGGTGAGACATAAAACTAACCGGACTGGGCTTGGGGCTTTTCTGGAAAACCATCTGGAGGTCGGCCGAACATGAATCATAGAGCTATATCCCCCTCAAACCGCCGAATGGCTAGATATATCCTGTGAATAGCCCAGTCAGTAGTTGCACAACAATCGCTACACGAGTTGCCACTATAATGTTGGGTGAAAAAAATCAAAAAGCAAATTAACATCAAATTTCTCGTGAAATTGAACAAAACAGTCACAGAAACTTATGAAAAGATAAAAACAGTGTACGGTGATAACAGTTTGTTTTGCACACAAGTTTTTGAATGGCATAAACATTTCAAGGAAGGGCAAGAAAATGTGGAAGACGTTCAACGTCCAGGTCGCCCACGCTCGTCTTGGACGGATGAAAACATCAAAACGGTGAATCAGATTGTTCAAAATGATCATACTGCTTTTTTCGTAAAGCAGTTTTTGACTGACAAAAACATTCCTGTCCTCGATCATCCTCCCTATTCGCCCAATTTTGCTCCCTGCGATTTTTACTTGTTCCCAAAGGTCAAAAGTGAACTGAAGGGAACACATTTTTCTTCAATAGGTGAAGTGAAGACAGAAACGTCAAGCCTGTTGAAGCGACTCAAAAAAGAAGTCTTCCAGCACTGGTTCAGTCAATACAAGATACGTATGGAGTGGTGTAGAGATTGGGAGGGGGAGTATACAGAAGGTGACAATATTTAGAATGTCGTAATTCATCAATAAATATATATATTTTTTTTACCAATCTGGTTATTTTTGTGTCTCAAATTGTACAATCACAAAGTATTAAAAAATAAGGAAAAACAATACATTTTGATATAAACAGCAAAGACAAGAACCAACCAGCCAACCCTTAACTATTCACTTACTGGCATGAGGAGTATTCTACTTCCTCAGAGTATTGGATGGCATGGATTTTGTTAATAATAATTTGCCAAGAACTGGTATTTGAAGAAGAAGCTTGTCTGATTTTCAGTTAAGCTTTCTGAAAAGCACCATAAAAATTGACATACATCAGTCCACCCACTTCCTGGTTTCGCTTTTCCTATTTGGGGTGACCCAGTAACACGTTAATAGCTGGAATTGGGACTTGTTTATCACAGGCACCTCTACTTAAATATTGCCAGTTTAGGGTCACCAATAAACTTATTGATGCACAAGGAAACCTATGTGAACCAGAGAAGAAACTGCTAACTCGACACATAAAACAACCAGAGAAGAAACTGAAACTCGACACAGAAAACAGCGAAATGATAGTAGACAGCTTTTCCTGTGTTTTTCAGTCATACACTTCATTTACATAATCATAGCAAGCTGGGGGCAGTTGATGATGTCCTCCGATGAAGTCCCATTCATGTAGTCTGACATGTCAGCACCTTACTCTAATAAAATCAAATAGGTTTGATTTTTCCTTTAGTCATAGTGGTGGGCTCTTTGTGCAGGACTGCTGACAACTCATCTCATCTGCAAGTACGATGCAGTGAAGAATAAGGAGCACGCCTGTTTTGAACCTCTCAAAGAGAAGAGAGGTCCAGGCTCATCTGTCTAATGTTTTGTATGTTATAAACCATGACATAACAGAAAAAAAGAAAATGACACTGCAGCTGGACTCGCCATACCTGTTAAGTCATTTGTACAGCACAGGCTCCTTCAGGCAGCACATTATTGGCTATCACAAACAGGCCTGCGCTCGATTGTGCTGGAAGGCTGGCATGCAGTTGTTAAATTTGACATTTCCAGTGATTTCAGTTTTGTAAGTTGATGTGGTTCAGCAACTCTGACATAATGTATCCACCAACTAAAAATAAAGATGCCAAAGTTGTTCTTCAGAATGATGCCACTGGGGAACCATTTTTGAATTCCAAAAGACCCATCAACATGTAGGTTCCAGAAAGAAACTTCATTTAGTTTTGATCCACAACAGGCTTCTTACAGTAAATAACCATAAATAGATGGTAACAGATTTGAAATATCAACGGGTCCTGATTTTAAAAGGACTCTTGCTACACACTATAACTCATTTTAAGTCCAGGTTTTCTTATTCTGTCAGTGTCCTGCTAGGTAGCCTGCCATACATTAGAGATTAACAAAGATTTTCAAAGCAGAAAGAACCAACATCATATACAGTACTAGCAGACCTGGCGCGCTTCGCTGCATGTTTAACCGGCTAGTTTTGGCAGTGGATTGTGGTTTTTCCAATCTAGACGTTCTGTCTTTTTCAGATTCTTTTAACCACCTGGTTTCGACAGCCAATTGTCTTTTTCCCAGTCTAGAAATCCTGTCTTCGTTAGATTCATTTAACTGCCTGATTTTGGCAGCGAATCATTTTTTTTCTAACGTAGAAGTCATTTCTTCTTGAGATTCATTTAATCGCCTGGTTTTGGCAGCCAATCGCTTTTTTTTCAACCTAGAAGACCTCTCTTGAGATCAGTTTAATGGCCTCATTGATTGCATGTCTTCCAAGGTAGTTTCAATACCCATTTCTTGCACGGAGTCTTCTCCCCTTTTATGAGTGACTGTGTAAGTACCGCGTGTACTAAACAGTAAATTAGTAAAGGAGAAAGGACTAAACACTAAGGAAAAAAGAACGGTAAGACAGCGTCAGCTACGGAGCGAAATAAAGTGAATGAAATGAGGTGATTGGGAGGGGAGATGATCCCGTGACTCCCCCAATCGCCTTAACTCTCCATCCCTCCACAAACACAGTCTCTCGGATCCCAACTCTCCTTTATATATATATAGATAAGGAACCTTTCCCAGAATGAAAAGATGGTTGGTCAAGCAAAGAGAAACCTTTTTCAAGGAACCACACAACTTAGTAAAGGACCACAAAGAGCCATTAGAGAACCAGTATTTTTAAGAGACTTCAGGACTGTGTTAACAGCATCATAGGCCCCCCTCAGGCAAAGTAGTGCACTAGGGCTCCTGTTTTGATAGCAAAACAGAAACATACATAGGAATCAGAAATATCGTGGGTCCCCAGCGAGTGCCCATTGTGCCCATTCATTAAGATGGCCCACTTAATAATGCCTCTAAAACTGACTTTGTCTCACACCAGCTGTAGTGACAGACAGAGCACATTAAATTCACGCCATGACAGTTCTCGAAACATTTAGAATACTAACATTTATAATTTAGATGATCTACTTTTCATAATGAAATTCATGAAAGGATTTGTAGGATATATATTATAGATACATTAAGGTAATTAACATAATTTATAAAGTTAATAACTACAAATCTGTAAGCTGATAACATTGCAATGTTCTTTAAAAGTTTTGATGTATCTGTGAGCCACTTTGCTTCTTAAACTGGCTACATCTTGCGACAGCTGTCATAACATGAGCATATTAAATTCACGTCATGTCACATGGACCGATGATGAGATCAGCAACTGCAGTGAGCAGTCTGTCATACCCTACGACTAGAAATCACATAATGACTGGATGTCGATATTGAAGAAAAAATATTCTAAACATCTTATGCTTGAATGTGAACAGTTTCAACATAAAAAGTGCTTGTGTTGGATCTAAAACAGGATGAGGAGAGAACCAAGAAAGCCTGAGATCTCCCATGAGTTCACTGTTCATTAGCAGAGTCCTTACGAATGCAAGTGGAGATACTTGGTTGGGGGGCTTGGGGTGGGCCGCGGTGGGCGCTTTATTACTATCACTTCTGGGCCTAGCTTTGTCACAGCTTGCAAACTCAAAGCAATGATGCAGCATTTCTCCATAAATAGAGGCTTTTGTGCAGGCCTACTAGATGCTCGACTTTCACATCTATGTTCCATACATATTGACTTGGCAGAAGCCAACTTCCTTGAAGAACGTGGCCATTTCATGCAAGGTTCTTGGCTGCCTCCATAATAATGTACTTAATGCTTTTGTAAATCAAGTAGACTTAATACTCAGTTTTGACTTTAATTTAAACTACTTCTGATTTAATCTGCTCACTAAAATGTGCTAAAATTGACAGGACCTTTTTGGTGACGTTCAGTGGTACAAGCATTATAATATATTTTATACAAGGTTATTTTTTGGGCATATGACTATTGAACGCACTACATATTAGGGAGACCCATTGCCACATATCCGTTTGCCCTCAGGTTGTATTTGTTGACGCTGAGATGCTGGTCCATGTCAACTTCAGTGCGTCTCATGCTGGTTGAGAAGTGGTGATGCATCTTCACTCCAGATAACTTAACTCAATTTGATCCAAATATAGAGACAAACTCATCCTTGTCATTTCCAGCTTTGAAACTAATTTCAATGAAAGCAAAGTATCATTCCCACCATGCTGTGCTTATGAGTCTGATAAAAAGCTTCTGCACATTGTGTCCTTTGCAGCATGTAGCTTTTTAAGCCCGTTGGCATATTTAGAAAAGAATTGAATAAGGTTTTCTTCCTCCACGACAGACCTTTTTAACACAGAATGTTGAAAAGGAACTGATCTCCCATACTGATTCATTTGTTTAAATACTGTCGCCAATCTCTGGGGTTTGTCAACAGGTAGCTAGTGTGTTTCTGCTCTCAGGTCCTACAAATGGTAATTCAAAGATTTACAGGAGAAAATAGCATTTGATGAAAGGGTTTAGCGCCTTAGCATCAACATGTTGATTACTCAAAAGGAGTAATATCTACATACTTAAAATCCATTTATAGAGTATTTAAATCCCTGTTGATGAATGGTTTCAGCACTGCCCTTGGCACACACAAAGAAATCATGGCTTCCTCATAGTTCATGGACCTCAGAACTCAATGGTGGCACGAGTCTTTCCTTATGACTTAAAGCAGTGACTGCAGGCTTTTGATTCACAATCACTGATAATAAATTATCTCATTTAATTAACTGGTCTTTTTTCTCTTTTCTTATTCTACATGCAGAAAAGTACAATAGTATCATTCATTAAATATTTAGAAGTATTTCTATTATTTCAATATCTTCAAATGCTTAACTCATTTTTTCTGTCGGTTGCTTCTTTCGTTGTTGACATGATATTAGAACATTCTAGACGAGAACAGACCATTCAGCCCAACAAAGCTCGCCAGTCCACTTATTTCTTCCAAAAAAAACCAAAGTCGAGTTTTGAAAGTCCCTAAAGTTTTACTGTCTACCACATTAATTGGTAGCTTATTCCAAGTGTCTATTGTTCTTTGTGTGAAGAAAAACTTCCTAATGTTTGTGCGAAATTTACCCTTAACAAGTTTCCAACTGTGTCCCCGTGTTCTTGATGAACTCATTTTAAAATACAAGTCTCGATCCACTGTACTAATTCCCTTCATAATTTTAAACACTTCAATCATGTCACCTCTTAATCTTCTTTTGCTTAAACTGTAAAGGCTCGGCTCTTTTAATCTTTCCTCATAATTCAACCCCTGTAGCCCTGGAATCAGCCTAGTCGCTCTTCTCTGGACCTTTTCTAGTGCTGCTATGTCCTTTTTGTAGCCTGGAGACCAAAACTGCACACAGTACTCAAGATGAGGCCTCACCAGTGCATTATAAAGGTTGAGCATAACCTCCTTGGACTTGTACTCCACAGATCCTGCTATATAACCTAACATTCTGTTAGCCTTCTTAATGGCTTCTGAACACTGTCAGGAAGTTGATAGCTTGGAGTCCACTATGACTCCTATATCCTTCTCATAAGGTGTACTCTCGGTTTTCCGACCGCCCATTGTGTATTCAAACCTAACATTTTTACTTCGTATGTGTAATACTTTGTATTATTTGATAGGTTGTATCTTAATAATGATGATTAAAAAGAAATAAAGCAGACGCCTGAGAAAACAACACTGAATGACAAAAGGCTGCAACTACTACTAGCATCAGATCCATTAATTAGTAAATAATGGATCAAATGACCAGAAAACCTTGAAAAGAACAATGAAAATCAGGATGAAAATGTTGTTAAAAAGTAGAAAATATGTTTCAAATATATAACTGCTTAGAATATTTTCATAAAAATTTACCAAACTTTGTTTCAGAATTTTTATATTGACTTTGATATTGATTTTTATATTAACTGATCAGTCCAATTAAAATCAGAACTGAACAAAAATCTGTAGCCACAGTGGGTCCCCAGGACCAAGATTGAGAACCAGTGACTTAAAGTTTGGTATTTTTCAAGTTGAAGTTATTTCTTCACAATTATTGTATAGATTCATTTAACCACAAAAAACTGCATGAAGTGTTTTTTATTAATTTTAAAAATACTTCATCTATTCTTGCAGCTTACAATAGGGCTGAAGGATACATGAGTCCATAAGTGAAAGAAAAAGCCATAAAACTTGCCAAATATGTCCACTTTGAAGCAGGAAAGGTTTTGATTTTCTTTAATAAAGATACGTTTTTCATGTTTATTAGGTATCCATGTGATAACTAAAAGAAACTAGAAATAGTTATTTTATCACAGATTCCTAGAGCTACTTTTCTTGAGGTAAGAATACATTTCCTTTTCGCTTGTGTGCTCTCAGCCATCATCGTAGGTGGACTTGCTGTATGATCCGACTGTTTATAATCCTACTTTTGCCTCTGCAATTCTATTTTTTGAATGGTTATGTCCTGCCATTGCTTGTAATAACTGACAGATATGCTCTCACATCATATGGTTATTTTTTCCTCAACAACACTTACTTTTCGCCCAATAAATTCTGTGAGTTTCATTGTAATTTGTATAAATAACAATCAATCTGTAATCACATGCATGCAAAGCTTATGAAGACCCTGGTGCTGAGAGGCATAAAAGCAGCTACACAAGCAATGGCAGCAACAGTAGCACAGGGGCTGGAGGGATAAGGGGACAGACTGCAGACACAGAATTTGCTGCGCCTGTAAACTATCTCCTTGTTTGGAGACTCTATTAGCCATACCTCGCATGATAGCCCCCTAATATTCTTTTCATAAGCAGTACAAAAAAATGCAGAATGAGATTGTGCTTCTTGTGTGTGGCCAGGGGAAAGTGAGACATATGAGTTACCTCTGATCCTGAGTGAGTGGAGTGAGACAAGATAAGTGTGACTTTTTCAGGTATTAATTCCTTCTTTCTATCTATCTATCTAGTCATCTACAGAACACAGACAGAAATTCACATCTGGGCATCAACATTCAGTGTCAAGAACAAGAATTGGTAATGACTTTCCAAGGTAAATCCACACCCCTGGCTGTGAAAGATGCCACAAAAAAGGCAAGCAGCAAAGTAAAGTGCTTGCTCTCCTTTTAAAATGGCTGAATGTCACATTACTTTGTGCTTTTTGTCCTTCTTAACATGACAGGTATGCTCTTTTTTGCCATATGTGTGTAATCTCAAGACAGGGATTAACACTCAAAAACATTTGTGACTTGAAAAAGTAAGGTATTTAGCAAGCTTTAAGGCTTTTTCATTCATCTGTGGACCTGTGTATTCATTAGCACCATTGTAAGTTGTAAGAACAGAAAAGGAACTTTTTAAATTTATAAAACTTGCTGCACTTTAGAACTAAATTGCATCAGGCATATTAATATATACCATAATTGTAAAGAAATAACTTTGACGTGAAAAATACCAAACTTATCCTTTAACTGGACATTTTCTGTTCCGCACCATCTTGAGGGCACTGTCTCTTTCTTCATTAGGAGTTCATGCTGTTCAAGTAACATTTAACTACAATCTGCTTCTTATTGCTTCTTATCTAATGTTCTTCCAGCCTATATGACAAAAAACTCTGGAATGAACTTGATCTCTGTCTCATTCATTTCTCATTCTCTGATTCTGTTATTCTTTAAGGGGACTTCAACATTCAGGGTTGCTCACCTAGCGCTTCTGGGAATTGTTTCTGCTTTCTCCTGTTCCCCCTTGCATCATCTCATCTCTCCTTATCAAAATATTTTCTTGTAAACACAATTGAATCTTCAGAAAGGAAAGAAGTCCTCACAAACTTTTCTGGACCTTTACATCTCTCTTGAACCCTCCAGTTCAGTTGAACAAATCTTCCATCTCATCAGATGATTTTGCCTTGTTCTTCACTTCCAAGGTTGTCTAGATCAAAAAACAGCTCTATACCTCACAGTCATCCTTTATGAAAAGAGTCTTTCCTCTCTTTCACATCATTGCTGAGATATCTGCCTGGCTTTGCCGCCACAGGCCCAAACCACTTGCGCACTAGACCCTACTCCCTCATATCCTTACTACACACAGTTACCTTTCCTTAGGTCTTCAAGAAGGCTTCTGTGATCCCCATTCTCAAGAAGTTTTTCACAAACCATCTGATATTGAGAATCACTTCACTCTTGTCACTTTTTCCATTTCTGTCAAAGATTTTTGAATGTAAAATTCAAAACAAAAAAACTCATTGTTTTTCTTAGGCAACCACCAGTAAAATAATTTTAATCTAGTTTGCAAAATGGTCGAATTGCACCTCCTATGAGTCAGAAATGCTCTTGGCTCTGCACAAGCCACCTCCATCGCCATTGTTCGTACCTTTCTTGACCCTTCATAACCTTTTGATGAAGTTAACCACTCCCCAATCATCTCTTTCATCAACAAACTTGAAATGATAAAATTCAACCTTTTTGACCACCCTCCTGTATGTCACTAACTTTCGAACTTTTTCTTTGTGACCCTCCATTGCTGGGCCACAAAGATCAGTGCTGGTTTTGCTTCACTATATCACTAAAGGATGGGTTTGAGCCGCTCCATGCCAACACTTCTGTGCTTTAGCTTTGAAGTACCTGCAGATAATGTATGTGTACCAGAACACCCAGACAGCATGTGATGCAAGGGATCAGGGTTTTATAGTCAAGGGGACTCTTCCTGTCATTACCTGATCTGCACTATATACTGAGGAGCATAACATGCTTAATACAGCAGGGAAGATAAAACATACAATGAATCAATGTAGAATAACAAATAACAAATAACAGCTAATGTGTCCCTAAAATGAAAAAAAAACTACACTTTTTTTTTTTTATACATTCGGGTTCAAACCCATCTGGATTAGTGACATCATACACGTGCACAAAGCAGATCGGGCAGCGGCTTACAGTAAATATGAAGTGGAGTTAACTTATAGTACACATGCATGGAAGTTCTGTGCACGGGTACTACAGCTACTGTATGTAATGTCATGCATCATGTGGTGCTGGGGGGGGACCTTCTATCTAAGTCAGCTGCATTGCAAATTTCCAGGAAATTATTCGCAAACAAGGTCACTGGTGAACACAACATATTCATTATGAAAAGCACTTTGGCAAATTTCAAGAATCAACACTGTTTATCAGCAAAATTTTACTTGGCTTTTACTTGAATGGCTCTAGCCCAGGGGTCTTCAACACGTTGCTCGTGAGCTACCAGTAGCTTGCAACCCCTTTCCAAGCAGCTCGCCAAAGGGTTAATGAATACTACATTAGTCAAATTAGGGGTGGTGATCTTTCCAAAAAATCATATCACGATCCTTTTAACACAAAGTCACGATCCACAATCTGAATTGCAATCTGTCTTTTCAATGTGGCATACACTTAAGAGAATATCCGGACTCAAACTCATTAAGACCTAAGTAACACTTTATTTTAAATATCAAACAAAGTTGAATTCAATTATTCTCTCGTTCGCTAGCTAAGCGGAGTTAAGGAACACACCCCGATGCTGGCAAGTGAGTGAGGAAGGCCCCTCCCCTCGGCCCACTGCGTGTTTCTCCTTATTCGTGAAAATAAATCGGTACTGCAAGAAAACTATGATACATAGCAAAATGAGAGAAGTCACAAAATCAACCGGAATGTTCAAGCAAATTATAGAAAAAAATCTAATCTAAATCCGTTAAGTAGTTCTCTCGTGAAAAGCAGACAGACATACAGACAGAGAGACATTGGATTTTATACATTATATATTAGTGAATCCTCAAAATAATGTGCAGTTAAAGTTTCAACAGCATTCTAAGCATTTCTGGTGCTTAGTAGAGCCAGATATCTATAAGAATCTACACCAAGCAGCTCTGAAAATGCCTGCTTTGTTTGGGTCTACATACCTCTGTGAGTCTGCCTTTTCTGACATGAATGTCATGAAATCAAAGTTCGGAACAAGACTGACAGATGAACATTTAAATGACTCCATAAGAGTGAACCTAAGTGGCTACACTCCACCATACACCTCTCTTGTTGAGTCATCTGACTAACTAAAAAAACACATCACACATGCAACTGGACATGTGAATACTCTTGTGAAGTGAAACAGTGACTTGGAACAAAATGACAAATGAATAAGGAATATCTGTGTATTTGGAATTGCACTGCTTTGTTTTGACAGCATTCATGTTTTAATTCAATAGTGTGGGAAATGCATACAGACATACAAAATGCACTTGCAGGTGAACTAAATATTTTTTGTGATGTTTTAATGCAAAATGTGAGTTGTGGACACCAACATTTTGTAAATGTTCAGGCAAAACAAGCTTATTCAGTTTGTTTGGGTTGAAATAAGCTATGAGAATAAATGTTAGAAAACATAAGTAGCTCTCAGCCATTTTCATTTTGTAAGAGTAGCTCTCAGGGGAAAAAAGGTTGGAGACTCCTGCTGTAGCCCATCTGCCACTATGTGCAAATTGTGTCATCTTTTCATCAGTGATCTGTTTACAGTCAAAGGACTGTTTTTTGCGGGGTCTTGGATAATTCTCAATATAACCTGGACATTGTCACATGTAAAAAGCAATGTAAACAGAAGACTCCTTTGACTCCATGCTAGCATGTCCAGGGACTGCTAAAGCCCCTTAAAATGTTATTCTCATCAGTTCTCATTCCTAAATATACGCACAACTGATTCTTTACTGTTTGTCGGCCTCTTTTACAGATCACTGTCTGCATATATCGCAGTTTGCAATGTGTGTGACATTGTGGTAGACTGGTTAGTACTAAGGCATTTTAGGTTCAAATCATGGCACACTGGTTCCCTTCTGGTTTATAGGAATAGTCCTTTCAAAATGTGCCCAGAATGCAAAGGATACCCCATGATATGACAGTTTGTTACATGAATAAAAGAATGAATGGCTCTGAAGCACTTCTATAAGAGGTAGTAATTACATTAATAACTACATGTTTATAAAGCACTTCACAGTGAGCAGCCTTGCTTTGACAGGACCCTGTTATGTGCTGTTTATCTCAGGAAAACAGAACATCTGCAGTGCTCCGTGTTGTGTAAATCCAACTCTTTATAGACTGAGAAGCACATACTACCAGGGCAGCAGATTAGTCCTTAGCGATCAAGAAGAAATGAATGACTAAAAGGACACTTTAGCCAGGGAATTATATATTAAGTGAAGTAACATTCAGCTGTAATTAATTATCAAATGACTACTCTGTTCACATTTTTAGAATACCCAAAATAACTTAAGACTCAGTTGGGGAAAAACAACTGCAGTGTTTTTTTTTAGTGTTATCATACAGCTTTGGCAGTGCAGAGTTCTTGGATATTCAAAGGATTGTCATTTACAATAAAATGATAAGAAACTAGTAAAGAACATCCAAAAAAAGGGGCATGCTTAGCTGATGCTGGCAGTCCCAAATGAGACGCCATTCTTTCAAAATTGATGCAATGGTTGGCTGCTTCCTTGGTGCAGCAGTAGTTAACCCAATCCTAAGCAAAGACTGGTATGATTATTATAGAGTAAAATATTCTATCAAAATTTGAATATATATTATCAACCTGTGTGGATTATTGATAAACCATGACAATTTTTATCTTTGGTTGAATTTTTGGTAATGACTTCTAATACTGAAAAATGGTCATCAGTCAATAACAATAATATTGTCATGAAATCAGCATTTTGTTTTATGTCACATTTACTGACTGAGTACTGATATTCCTCACGTCTTTTTGTGACAGTAAATGACATGCTGTCTAATGGAGCCGAGTCTAAATATGAAGGGTTAACAGGTAAGGTGAGTTCAATCACAGTCTCTGCCCTTTTATTCTTTTTATGTTCTGTCTTGGTACATTCATTGGTTGTCAACTTTCATGCAAACAGAGCATGTCCATACAATTTAAGACAGAATCAAACTTTTTTGAGTAAGTTGTGTACTACTTGGAGCGAGTCACTGGGCATCTCGCACTACGCGACCGGCTTCACGGGAGTGTGCCTCTGACTCACTAAGATATTGTAAACGAGGACAATGAATGAAAATCAATGGAAAGGTTGCATAATTTGTCAAAGCCTTAAATTTGCCTAGCAATAGGCCTCATCCCAGGCTGTTTGGCTCCAACCTGAAAAGCCAGGCCTTTTGGCCTGCAAAGGCTTTTAAAAGTTAAAAAATACTCTAAATACTCAAAATGCTCTTAAAAGAGAGGATAACTGTAAACCTCCTCTTTGACTTAAAAAAACAAAACAGATGCAATGTTCATTTAGATGTTAAAGAATTCATTAAATAAACAAAAGTGAATAGATAAAAAGGCTAAGGGGGAAAAAGGATGTGCCTAAAATGGCAACCCCATACTAGGAACAACAGTCTTCAATCCAGAAACTAAATACGAAGCAGAAACAACAATAAAACAGAAATTTGGAAAAATACTTGGAATACTTTGGAAAAAATGCTCTTGAATCTACAACTCACAATGACCCACTTATAAAGGTTGAGGGTGGTCTGTCAGCACTGATGTTATGTTGACCCTGCCTCTTGGAGTTTCACTGATAAAGCACAAGATGTGCAACATATATATACACCTCACATAAATGCTTAAAAAATACAATGTTAATAAAAATGACAAAAAAATAATTCAAAACCAGAAATGACAAATAAAAAGCAAAATATCCCTAAGCCAAGGAACAAACCCTGGCCGACCACCATCACTTCAGTGAATAAACAAATTACCTTTAATTGCATCAAATTCTAACAAATGTGTAGTTGACCCAATTAGACTAATAGGTGTTAAGCATTTGAAAGCTTTACCTTCCATGAATATTCATGAGTTCTTCAATATTTTACTCAAATGTAAAAGACAACAGAGGAGCAAATGACAACCTATAACTGTTTAGTTTTACATATTATGACCAATCGACCAGATAGCACTTCAGCTTTGTTATGTGGTCAACAGCCTCAATGCAAACAAACCAAACACAAAGGC
Source organism: Polypterus senegalus (assembly GCF_016835505.1). Classification (NCBI taxonomy): domain Eukaryota; kingdom Metazoa; phylum Chordata; class Cladistia; order Polypteriformes; family Polypteridae; genus Polypterus; species Polypterus senegalus. The sequence goes on along the minus strand of NC_053154.1, from coordinate 222,438,800 downwards.
TCAACATTTTCTGGACAGACTGTCATCCTCCAGAGACAACTACACAGGCTGCAGATTATCATCCAGACAGGCAAAGTGTAAACTTTTAAAACACAGAATTTTAAAAAAAATCCAGCATTTCAGTCTAGTCCTGGTCCGCAACTTACAGAAAATTGCTAATTGTGGCCTAGAGCAGAAACCAATTATGTTTATGTCTGAAGGAGAAAAAACTATTTTCTGATTTTCCTTATTTCTTTACATCATTGTTAGCTACATTTAAATTCACTTATGAACTTTCATGGGAGTGAATACTTCAACAACAACAACAACATTTATTTATATAGCACATTTTCATACAAACAGTAGCTCAAAGTGCTTTACATATTAAAGAATAGAAAAATGAAAGACACATTTATAAAACAAAATAAATCAACATTAATTAACATCGAATAAGAGTAAGGTTCAATGGCCAGGGGGGACAGAAAAACAAAAACTCCAGACGGCTGGAGAAAAAATAAAATCTGTAGGGATTCCAGACCATGAGACCGCCCAGTCCCCTCTGGGCATTCTACCTAACATAAATGAAACAGGCCTCTTTGGATTTAGGATTCTCACGGAAGGGCTTGATGATGATGATGGTCACGTAGACTTCTGCCTTTTAATCCGTTCATCATTGTTGGAGCATCATGAAGCTTTGAGTAGGTGGTGGCCTGCCACCACCACAAAAAAAAAACGGAAAAAGAAACAGAAAAGAGAGTAGGGGTCAGTACTGATTTTAGAACCACCATGAATAGTTATTTTGAGGAAATTGAACATATAGAGTATCAGGATTAAGTTATATTAAGATTAAAATGAAGTTATAAAAAGGCCATGTTAAAGTAATGTGTTTTCAGCAGTGTTTTAAAGTGCTCTACTGTATCAGCCTGGCGAATTCCTATTGGCAGGCTATTCCAGATTTTAGGTGCATAGCAGCAGAAGGCGGCCTCACCACTTCTTTTAAGTTTTGTTCTTGGAATTCTAAGGAGACACTCATTTGAGGATCTGAGGTTACGATTTGGAATATGAGGTGTCAGACATTCCGATATATAAGATGGGGCGAGATTATTTAAGGCTTTATAAACCATAAGCAGAATTTTAAAGTCAATTTTGAATGACACAGGTAACCAGTGTAGTGACATTAAAACTGGAGAAATGTGTTCGGATTTTCTTTTCCTAGTTAGGATTCTAGCAGCTGCATTCTGCACTAGTTGCAAACGATTTATGTCTTTTTTGGGTAGTCCTGAGAGGAGTGCGTTACAGTAATCTAGTCGACTGAAAACAAACACGTGAACTAATTTCTCAGCATCTTTCAGTGATATAAGCGGTCTAACTTTACTTATGTTTCTTAAGTGAAAAAATGCTGTCCTAATGATCTGATTAATATGTGATTTAAAATTCAGATTACAGTCAACAATCACCCCTAAGCTTTTTACCTCCGTCTTGACTTTTAATCCTAATGTATCCAGTTTATTTCTAATAGTCTCATTGTATCCATTATTGGTGAGATTTCAGTTTTCTCTTTATTTAACTTGAGAAAATTACTATTCATCCATTCAGAGATACAAGTCAGACATTGTGTTAGTGAATCAATAGAATCAGGGTCATCAGGAGCTATTGATAAGTACAGCTGTGTGTCATCAGCATAGCTGTGGTAGCTCACGTTTTGCCCTGAGATAATCTGACCTAACGGAAGCATGTAGATTGAGAATAACAGCAGATCCAGGATAGAGCCTTGTGGAACACCATATCGGATATCATGTGTCTTCGAGTTGTAATTCCCACAACTAACAAAAAATTTTCTCCCTGTCAGGTAGGATTCAAACCAATTTAAGACTGTGCCAGAGAGGCCCACCCATTGACTAAGGCGATTTCTAAGAATGTTGTGATCAATGGTGTCAAATGCAGCACTCAGATCTAAGAGGATGAGAACAGATAAATGGCCTCTGTCTGCATTTACCCGCAAGTCATTTACTACTTTAATGAGTGCAGTTTCTGTGCTGTGATTTGTTCTAACTATGTTCTGATTATGTACTTGGCACATAAATTAGCTTCAGGTCCTACTGGCTGCTTCCACTGTATCTCCTATCCTCTTTGCCTGCTGAGGTCTGTGGCAGTAACAGACTGAGGCGGTCAAAACAGGTTCCACTAATGTCAGCAAGACTGCAACTGTATTTGGGAACTGTAAAGGACTGACCAGCATGTTCTGAGCTTATTGTGTGCCATAGGTTAGAGTTCCTGACATGATGCTTGTGATCAGGTGAAACAGAGCAAGGGTGCCAACCAGGCAACCCCGTTTAAACAGAAAGAAAAATAGGAAAAAAAAAAAACTAGTGCCCTTGGCTCCCGGTTTTAAAGTCTTCAATAGTCCAAGGGTTCAGGATCTTCAGCAGGAGTTCAGTCTCCATTGAGATCCAGGTCCAAAATGAACAAACGGCTCCTTCCAGGGACAGGTTGCTTTTATGGTGTTCAGAGTGAAAGGCGTGGAGCCTTTTCTGGGCATTGTGGGAGGGGCCACAACAACAATTTATTTCCTTTATATCCCAGAAGGCCTCAATGGGCTTTAACAGGCATCATTTTTTGACAGACTTCCCAGCCTTGACTCCCTAAGATGGCAAGTGTCATCCTTTGACGTCTTCCTGTAACTGTGGTCTGAAACTGTGGTGGAGAGAGGAGAAATCTTTACCATCAATGCTCCCTTTGTTCTAAGGTGGTGCTGCTTACCTTTTCAGAGCCCGGATGGTGGTTGTCTGATGCACGTGTGACAAGCCCATACCGCTTCTTGAAGTTTTTCCTAAAATGTAGTTATTCTGCAACTAGAATGGATGGTGCAGCTTTTAAAGGAAAGGCAACCAGGAGATGATACATAGACAAAAATGGGAGATGGTTCACCTGTTAAATCAATACATAGAAGCCAAAATTCAGAAGGTAAAGATAAAAAACTAGGAACACTACATTAAAACAAAGTATGCTGCTTACTCTATAATGGTCACAGCATTTAGAAACCAAAAAAGAAATATGAAATCATTTGAGGACATGGGCTCCTCTGTTTCTCACATGCAATAACAAAAAATGAGATTTACTGCTATTTGAAGGTAAAATAGAAGTAAAAAAGCAGAAAAATGTGATTGCTATGGTGACCCACTGGGGGCTATCATAGGGTGCTGGAAGATTAATTTAAATAAAAGAAACCGATGTGTGGAATTACATCCCTGCAAGAAAGCAAGCAAGGCTGGATATTCCTACACAAATCACAACAGTTTTAGCAACATAAAAGTAATTTAAAAAGACAAGGGAAAAATGAAACTGTTTTACTAGACCAGGAGCCACGCAGCTTATGCAGACTTAAAGGCATGGAGTATGAAGTAGTGCATAAGACGCTCCACCTTAAACCCCAAGATTTCTGCTTAAGCTTCTTCTTCTTTTTTTTTTTATTTTATTTTATTGTAATCATTCCATACAAATAGATAAATTTTTACAAAAAATAGGATCGAAAACAAATCAACCCCCACCTCTGAGAAAGAGAGCATGGCCAACGGAGTAAAACATAAATTGATGAGTTTAATAGGTGGATAAAGATAAATGGAGAAGAAAAAGAAATGGGAAGAGAATCTACTTCCTCAGTGCTTTAAGAACTTATTCTAAAATATTATTAATTGGATCCTGCCAGGTTTTGAAAAAGTTCTGCACAGATGCTCTAAGTGTGAATTTGATTTTTTCCAATTTCAAATAATATAAAACATCACTTACCCACTGACATAAAAGAGAAGAGTTAAGATTCTTCCAGTTTAGCAAAATAAGTCTGCGTGCCAATAGTGTAGTGAATGCAATCACAGTTTGTTTGTCCTTCTCCACTTTAAACCCATCTGGAAGAACCCCAAACACAGCTGTTAATGGGTTAGGAGGGATTGTGAGACCAAGGCTGTCTGAAAGGCACTTTAACATTTTTATCCAGAATGATGTTAATTAGGTGCAGGCCCAAAACATGTGACCCAGTGAGGCTGGGACTTGACTGCAGTATTCGCAGGTTGAATCTCGATACTCGATATATAATATTGAGTTGAATAATTGTATGCTTTGCGTATATGGAGCTCGAGTGAATTCTCTGCATTGCTACCTTCCACTCCTTTTCTGATATGTTGAGTGAGATATCTTTATCCCATTGTTCTCTTGGATCATTGAAAGGGAGGGACTGTAAAATAATTTTATATATTGCAGAAATGCCGCCTGAGTCCTTAAAACTGAGCAATATTTTTTCCAGCATAGAGGGAGGTGGGAGGTGAGGAAAATCTGGCAGGTTCTGTTTAACAAAGTTTCTAATTTGAAGATAGTGAAAGAAATGCGTTGCTGGAAAGTTAAATTTGGAATTTAACTGTTCATAGGATGCAAAGATGTTGTCTATATAAAGATCTCTAAGTAATTTAATCCGAAATGTTTTCCAGATATTAAAAACTGCATATGTTTGAGAGGGATGAAAAAGGTGGTTCTCATGTAGAGGAGCCACAGATAAAAGATTCTATATCTTAAAATGCTTTCTACATTGGTTCCATATTCTGAGTGAGTGAAGCACAATTGGGTTATTAATATACTGCCAATAACTTGCATTTATTGGGGCACAAAGAAGGGAATATAAAGTACTACTGCCCGATTTTATTTCTATTGTGGATCAAGCCTGTGTATATTCATCAATTTGTGTCCAGGTTTGTATTGCTTGTATGTCTGCTGCCCAGTAATAAAACTGAAAGTTAGGTAGAGCCATGCCACCTTCTGCCTTTGGTCTTTGTAGGGTTGCTCTTTGGATATGTGGATGTTTTGAGTCCCAAATACAGTGGAACCTCGGTTCACGAACGTCCCGGTTCACGACCAAAAAGCTCGCCAAACTTTTGCCTCGGTTCACAACCACACACTCGGTATACGAACAAGCCAGTTTCCCTTGCCTGCCTGAGAGAGAGAGAGAGAGAGAGAGAGAGAGAGCAAGAGCGAGTGAGCATGTGCCTGTTGGGGAGGGGGAGGAGGAGATTGCTGCACGTGTTTGCCTGCCTATCTGCAGGCTGTACGTGCTAGCGCACCATCCCCCCCACCACAGGCAGCCTGAGAGAGAAAGAAAGAGAGAGAGAAGCGAGCGAGCCACTGCAAGAGCTCTGTTCATTGTTCTCCTTCCATTGGCTTCTAAGCAAGTGAAGAGTGGTTTGAAGAAAATTAAAATCGAAGTAAAGAAAGAAATTACAAGAGGTGGAAAAACTGTTTACCAGTTTACTCATTTACCAATCTGAGAACCATCCTGCTTTCAAGCAGCACAATGTAAACAAAGCCAGACTGCCAGCAAACATGAAGGGTTGGGTCACAAGAACTTTGTTTTTGGAATGGCTGCATGAGGCTTTCACTCTCACCAGCTAAACAGCTAAAAGCACCAGAAACCCAAGAAATCACAAGAGAGAAAACACCTGAAGGAAAACACTTCATGCCAGAAATCGACTCATGCAAGGTTAGTTTTCTTGGTGGTTTTTGTATTATGGGTTTTTCAAAAGTTAATTTTTCAGTTCATAACGTGATTTGTTGCAAATGTTCACTTTTTTTTCTTGTGCTTAAAACACATGAAAGTGTTTGCAGATGGAGTTTTTCATAGCGCGATTAGGTGCAATGTTACCTTTCTCTTTTTTCAAATGTTCCTTTTTTCCACTGTGCTACAGAGAGAGAGAGAGAGCGCGCGCACGCGTGAGCCAGGCTGCTCCTGCAGCCGAGGGAGGGAGGGAGGGAGGGGCTTTGTTGGTGTGTGTGCTACAGAGAGATAGCGCGAGCGAGCCAGCTCGTGTAGCTGAGCAGGGAGCCTGGGTGTTTTGTGTCAGTGTTATTCAATGTTTTTACATTAGTTTACTATTACACTGTGCATTCTATGGTGTAATTAACTATATTTGTGCTTAATCTTTACATATTTACATACAGTTTGTACGGTCTGAAACGGATTAATTGTATTTACATACAATCCTATGGGGGAAACTGCTTCGGTTCACGACCAACTCGGTTTACGACCAAAGTTCTGGAACGAATTATGGTCGTGAACCGAGGTTCCACTGTAAATGGTATTATGGTTGAATCTAATTGCTTAAAAAAATATTTATTGATGTATATTGGAATGTTTTCAAATATTCATCTTAACAACGTTAACTCTTCCAGTTAGAGTGAGATGAAGGGTTGACCATCTATGCAAATCTTGCTTACTTTTTTCCATAGAGACAGTGAAATTTTGTTGATAAAGAGCTTTGTTTACTTGTGATATTTACCTCTAGGTATTTAAACTGCAATGATAAAAGGGAAGGTGTCCAATCTAATATTCTATGCTTGAGAATTAACTTGAAAGAGCACACTTTTATTCAAATTAATTCTGAGACCAGAGATCTTTTGAAATTCTGTAAGTGCTGTTAAGACTGCAGGCACAGTATTTTGTGGGTCTGATATATATAGTACCATATCATCTGCATATAGAGAAATTTTCTGTTCAAGTCCTTCTCTGATAATCCCCTTTATCTCATAAGCATTTCCACAGTGAACTGCCAGAGGTTTAACAGCGATCACAAATAGCAGTGGTGACAAGGGGCATCCTTGTCTGATACCACATTCTAGTTTAAAGTAGTCTGAGCAAATGTTGTTAATACAAACTGAAGCTTCTGGATTGGTATACAGTAGTTTGATCCATGCACAAATGTTCGAGCCAAACCCAAATGTCTCTTATGTATGAAAAGGTAGTTCCATTCAATCATGTCAGATGCTTTTTCTGCATACAACAATATCATCATCTCTGGGGTGTTTAATGTAATATACTCACACGCAAAGTCAAACAGGCATTGAAGATTGGAAGCTAAGTGTCTGCCTTTAATAAATCCAGTTTGATCTTGTGATATTACTGAAGGCAGCACTTTCTCCATCCTTCTAGATAGGATTTTGAGAGTATCTTATCATCATTATTCAGAAGGGAAATTGGTCTGTATGATACACACTATAATAAGTCCTTATTTTGTTTAGGAAAGATGGTGATTAATGGTTGGTGAAAAGTTTGAGGTAGAATTTGATTGTCTCTAGCTTCTGTAAATGTTGCTAATAAGAGGGGATCCGAGTGGAGAATTGATTAGAAAATTCTACAGGGTAGCAATCAGAGCCTGCTGCTTTCCCGCTTTGAAGTGACTTTATAGCATCTAGTAATTCTGATAGCGCCAGAGGTTTATCCAGTTCCTCTGCACTAAAAGTATCTATTTGTGTTATCTGTAATGTACCCAAGAAGTGCATTAGATTGTGTGTTGTCTTCTTTAAACTCAGTAGAATATAAGGATTTATAATAGTCTCTAAATATGTGCATTATATTTTTATGGTCAATGATTTTATCTCTGTTCGTGTTGGTGATTGCATTGCAAACTTCTTGCTTGTGGATTTGTTGAACTAAGAGCTTATTAGCTTTCTCTTCAGGTTCATAGTAATGATGTCTTGATTTTAAAATGAGTTGTTCAGTTTCTTTGGTTATTAAGAGGTTGAATGCAGAGCCTGCCTTTTCCTATGAAGAGCCTCACTTGGACACCTGGCATGTTCTTCATCTATTCTAGTAATTTCACTGGTTAGCTCTGATACCTTCTTGGTTTCTAATTTATTTCTGTGGGAAAGATATGAAATAATCTGTCCTCTTAAGAAGGCCTTTACAGTTTCCCAGAGTATTCCTGCAGAGACCTCTGAGGATGTATTTGTTTCTAGGATGAAACTGATTTGTTTGGATATAAATTATGTACAGTTCTTGTCTGCTAATAAAAGTGGGTTAAGATGCCATCTGCGAGATGAGTTTGTGGGGCGTAATGATTTTAGGTCCAACATCAGAGGGGCATGGTCGTAAATAACAATAGCATCATACTTGCAAGATTTAATCGTAGGCAAAAAATTATTATCTATAAAGAAATAGTCAATTCTTAAGTAGCAATGATGCACTGGTGAGTAGAAGGAATATGTTCTTGAGTTTGGGTTTAGAGACCTCCAGGGGTCTAAAAGGTTGTGGTCAGTTAAAAACTGTGTAATTGTCTTTGCAGTGTTAGATGTTATCCCCCCTGTGACAGGAGACCTATGTAAGAGTGGATTTAAAACACAACTGAAGCCTCCAGCCATTCTAATTTTATGAGTGTTCACATTGGGAATGGATACAAATATATTTGGCATGAATTCTCTATCATCGACATTGGGTGCATAAACATTTATCAAAATCACTTTACAGTTAAATAAATTACCCATGATATCACATATCTCCCTTCAGGATCAGATACTATATCTGACACCTCAAATGAGACTGCTCTATGTATGAGAATTCCTACACCTCTAGTTTTCTTTGTAAAGCTGGAATGGAAGATTTGGCCATTCCAGTCTTTTTGCAGCCCGAACTGATCCTTACTTAGTAACTGGGTCTCCTGTAAATATACTATTTTAGCGTTTAGACCTGTTAGGTGAGAGAATACTTTCTCTTTAACTTGTGATTCAGGCCTTTAACATTCCAGCTCACAAAGTTAACTGTCCCATCATGCAGACATTGATTCTGAATTTCTGATTTCATTATGTAGTCTTAACTGGAAGTGAGACAGCTTTAACCTTAATTTCCAGTTTTCCCACGAGTTATTACCATGCAGCCTATTGTTACGTTGGTAGTTCTAATTATAAGGATTAAAAGGATAGATTAGATATAGCTTGCTCTCTTTTTCTCTGCCCCTTATACTCCCCACGTGAGGTTGGACCCCACTACACAAAGTCCTAGTCCTCTGACATACCTAGAGACAGAGCATGTCCAAAACAAAACAAACCCTCCCAGCAGTGCCATTTGAAGATTAAAAAGTAGAGACATCTATTGCAGATAAAGTCTAAATCACTATAAGCATAGAATATAATCTTCAACAGTCTTGAAATATTAAGACAGTAAACCCAGGGAATGGTGTTAAAATGTGGTCCTGGATAAACACAGTAAACTCTAATGCAGTAATAACAATAACAATAAATCAAGGGTATATTTGTTTAACAGTCTCCTTTAGAATAGTTATTAAAAAAAAAAAAAACCTACTTTAATTTCTTCCACACATACACCTATAATTGTAATTAAGACATAAACAAAAAGTGTCTGAGAAAAGAAAAGGGTGTATAATTATAGTACCCTTATCGTTGCAAGCGGATCAGACAGCAGGTAATATCTTCTTGCCATGCCATGACAGGATGCGACTCACTATCGTATTTCAAAAAAGTGTCGGGATCAGCTTTCTTAATTCCTTTTCTGCTTCCTCCTTGCTGGAGAAAATGTAATATTTGTCTCGAATATCCACTTTCAGTTTGGCAGGATACAAGAGTCTGTATCTGATATTGGCTTTCCGTAACCGCTGTTTAATGTTGTAAAAAGCGGCACATTTAGCAGCTGTTGAGGGTGAGAAATCATGGAAAATACGAATGTGGTTATTTTCAAATATAATCTCGTTTCTGTCTGAAAAGTACCATTACATTAAACTTAAACTGTAATCTCTGCAAAGCGGACAATTAGGGTCCTAGGTTTAGAGGTATTTGATCCACGTATGCGATAAGCTGCCGCTATCTCGGTATCTGATCTGATTTGAAGTCCTCTCCAATTATATCTGAGAATAGTTCAGGTACAATTGCACTGGGTTTGGACTTTCATGATTCTCAGGCAGACCTTCGATTCTAATATTATTCATTCTGCATCCATCTTCCAGAGCCGCAATTCTGTCTCCGAGTTTTTTGCATTTGGAATTTGAAGCTGTAGCTTCAAAAATGCATCAAAACGATTATACAGTAATCCCTCCTCGATCGCGGGGGTTGCGTTCCAGACCCCCCCGCGATAGGTGAATACCCGCGAAGTAGAAGCCATATGTTTGTATGGTTATTTTTATATATTTTAAGCCCTTATAAACTCTCCCACCCTGTTAACATTATTAGAGACATGAAATAATACCCTTTAGTCAAACGTTTAAACTGTGCTCCATGACAAGACAGAGATGACAGTTCTTTCTCACAATTAAAAGAAAGTAAACATATCTTATCTTCAAAGGAGCACCATCAGGAGCAGAGAATGTCAGAGAGAGCGCTCGCTAAGAAAAGCAAACAATCAAAAATCAATACGTGCTTTTAAGTATACAGAAGCACCGCGATAAAGCAGCATTTTGTAGAGAAGCGTCCGTGTCCTCTGTGCAAACAGCCCCTCTGCTCACACCCCCTCCGTCAGGCAGAGAGAGTGAGAAAGATAGAGAGAAGCAAACAATCTCAAGCACCGCGCGGGAAGCACATCGTATATCATTGAGGAGTTTTAGTTAATATGTAATACATGCTCTGATTGGCTCACTTATTGTCATGGCCAATGTTGCGATCAATTCCTTCAGTTCAGACGAATCGTTTTCGGCTTTCGTGCTCCGCGGGTGAAGTGGCAACTCCGGTTATAGCAGATGCTTGGCTCGCGAGGAGTAGATGAAAGCACGGACAGCAGGCCATTTCTAGTTTCAACTGATCTTCTGGAATCGACGAGCTATCGTGACCTGCATCACTTGCACCTTCGCTCCCATTTTCGCTCTCGACTGGAGATGATGCAGTCCTGAGAAGTCTGTGCTTTCGCCTGCCTGTTCCAAGTCAGTCTCTGAAAGGCTGTACATTGCACTTGGGTTTGATGTCTGTCTAGACTTGGGTGTAGCTTTAAGTTTCCTTTCCGTTTCTTTCTGACCCCATTCTTGTTACTCATGTTCATATACTGTAGTAGAAACTCCTTGCGTTGGGTAAATACAGGATACCTTGGGATTATAAGAAATAAGAGAGAAAATAAGGCTGCTGCTAACGGATCTCCGCTTCAGACGTCCATCTCCTGTAACGGACGAGACCAACTCCTGATTTCTGCTTAAGCTTCTGTATCTGTGTGACCCTGAGCAGGTCACTTAACCTGCCTGCAATTGTAAAAATGTATGTGTACAATTGTACTAAACAGTGGCATTAAAAGTTGAAGTAATCAGTCAAATATACAATAATAATTATAATAAAGTATGTTACTTCAGTACTCCAGAATACACAATTCAAGTTTTTTTATTACCAGACATATTGAAAAGCTATCTGTTATTTCAAATCAAAATTAATTTTGTCATGTATAAATCAAACAAACAGTACAATATGAATTGAAATATTTAGCAGCTAAACCACATCAATTTTCCAAGTCTGATTTAATTTAATTGCAGTATTTGTTTTTGCTCCTCAAGATGAACTGATGCACCTTACAGTATGTTAGTAATAACAAGAAAGCGCAGGGCAGTCTGGCTTCTAACAGCCAAAGTGAAGTAGTGCTTTTATTTAAAAATCCAAATATAGTGTTTATATAATTAGTGCATTGCATAAAATTGAATAAAAAATAATACCTTAAAATGGTGCAAAAGTGGAGGTTAAAAAAAAAGTCAAATAAATATCCGTAAAAAGCAAGGTTAAAATCCAAAGACAGGAAACTGCCCCTTAAAATCGCTTCTCCTCTCCTTAACCCTTCCGGAAGGAGGAGACGCCCAACCAACAGTCATAGCCATCCTTGTTAAACTGACCAAGGTCCCTACTGCCCATGGTTTTCCAGCAGGGCTCACAATCCAAGCCTCTCCTCTCCAATTCCTGCTGCCTTTCCGGCGAGATGCTTGCACAGTGCCTTGCCACTCCAGCTCCATGAACTACTCAGCTGGAGTGGCCTTCTTCAGCCCCTGAGTGTTGGTCGCATGCTCAGCTCAAGGGGCATCCACTCAGCTGTCTGCCTTCTCACTCTTGCACCAGCTCTCTACTATCTTCCTACAGTACCTTCCTTTCAGTACTGTCTTTGAAACTCAGACTCCTCCTTTTCTCTTTTACAATCATTCACTCTTCCCTTTCTGTCTTGTACAGGGTTCTCTTATGTAGGCACTCCTAATGGGGCAAAGGTGTCAATGCGCTGCTCCCCCTAAGGACTGACACAGGCACTCACATGTCCTATCACAATCAGTCAGGCAGCCTCTTTACAGCTAATCGACCAGATAGCACTTCAGCTTTGTATGTGGTTAACAGCCTAAATGCAAACAAATAAAGCACTCACATGCCCTCCCAACCACGCAACTGAAGCGTACACTTCTGAGGGGCACAATTATTTATTTAAAATCCGCACAGCGCCACAGACCACTTATCCTACTGGCCAAAAATACAGAATATTCTTATATTTGGGCACTTCTGTATATATAGTTTTTTGCGGTAACCTATGTTTTAAGATTTTTCAGGAAGGGAGTTTCAAGTTGCTTGCTAATGATGGCAATGTGTGGCCTGTTTATCAGCTCATGCTAGCAAGAATATCATTGTATTTTGAAATGACCTATTAAACACAAATACACTGACCGTGAGATGCCTCCTGTAAGATTACATGGCGGATGATTTAGAATGACAGAAAGGAGAGAAACGATAAGTGAGAGGAAACATGCAGGTCACAACAATCTGGTATGAAGCTCCTTTTTAATCTTCCAAAATTAACAATCTACATTTACATCATGTGCCCTAAAGAGGAGTAAACAATACAGATATCCTCTTCACCAAACTGCAGATTTATAAGGTCATGGGGAGAGGAAGTTTAGATTTGTTGGTCAGCATCTTTAAAATTGATTGTACTTTTAAAATGCCACTGAAAAGATGACTTTCACGTTTATTCATTTGCAGCAAAGATGGCAATAAATCATGTCTGAGTGTGTGTACTTACTGACTTTCTGTTAATGTCTGTGATGCTTGTTGACTGAACGACTGCTCACACATACATAGATTCAATGTCACATTACATGACTTCAAGTTGGACCTGATAACTGCAGTAGCTGATCTCGTTGACTGAGCATGTCATATTGCAATACTAGTAATCAGAGAGTATGTGAAATTAAATGACTGCATGACAACTTTTCAGCACAATTTCACATTTCCGAAGTATCGCACGATTGAAACTTTTTCTGATTGCCAATTACTGTATGTGCTACCTGATAGTGCCAGTGCTGTCATACCTGTAAAATCTTTGGATGAGCTCAGCTGTAATCTGGTATGTAACAGACATCAGACAGACGAGCTTCTCTGCTGTTTGTCAGGTCTTAAACACTAGAGTTCCATATTCCTTGTGGGTGCGTTATATTAATTGTACTGAGTGCACATTGGTCGTCTGCTCTCATGCACACAGATCCTGTCCAAATCAAACCTGTTTAACTTTGTCGGGGCGAGTCACAGACTGGTTGAACTAAATTGGTGGTTATGTCAGGCTATATAACTCCAACTAAAACTGACATAAATAGGAGAAACCTTTTGGCATACTGTATATTATATGTGAAACTCTGAATAGGTAAATATAAATGGCGTATGCAATGAGTTCATAAAGAATGAAAACCGATGAGCTGGGCAAGGAAACAGCAAGGTGCACATTAGAAAACCATGGCAGAGGGTGTCCTGTTTTGAACCAACTTCTTAGCACTACAGCACAGCTGATATGTCACTGAGAATAGCATACGATATTTGAAAATGTGCTTACAGTTCTAAGATTAACTTATTTTTTTTGTTTACCATCACTTCAATGCACACTTAAGGCCTTTAGCACCACAGCATGACTAAATAAATAACATCTCAAACCTGCTTATTCCCCTTCAGGGCTGCCTACCATAACCCCTGAGAAGACAGGAAACAGCCCTGGATGGAGAGTCAGTTTATGCTTTCAGTAAATGGATGTTTCTTTGCAGTTAACAATTATACAACAAACAAAATACTTGTCAATTTATTGTAGTTCTGGTTTTTACATCCTCCCAAGCATATTTTTGTCAACAGCACAGTTTATACTAAATTTTTTATTGGCATAGATGTTCTAAAAATATCAAGTTTAAAGATTGGCTTTGACCTTAGAGAGATAAAGGCCTCATCCACCATGTTTTCACTTTTCTTCCTTGTTTGTTCTCACAGAATGTCCACGACCATCAGCACTCACATCTCTAGATATGGGAATTGTTTTATCCACAGGTTTGTGACAGTGCGGTTTGGGCTGAAGCTGCCATACTCTTTCTTTGAACCTGGGACTGTCAATAGCCATGTACCAAGAAGATCCAGGTATTGTGGACACATAAAAAAGCAAGTGGTAGGTGCAAAAGTGCATTGTACTTTTATTATTCCATCAAAACAAGGGTTCAAACCCCTGATGTGTACAAAAGTGTAGTTTGCTTCATCAGTAAATAAATAAATACATAAGTAATGAAATAAAATTCAGCAATGAAGGTGGAGGTTAGAAGGAGCAATAAATAAATGCGAAGCAGGATAAAACACAGTCAGGACCTTCTCTTTAAAATCCATTACAAGCCCTGGTGCCTCTTTCTAGAAATCATATCCCTGTTGCTCACAATTTTGGGTCTTCTAAGCCCGAAGATACAACCGCCGACAAGTGTGGTCAACTCTCGCATGGGCTTGCACCCCCTCCACCTCAGCCAGTCACCACTAGGGTACCCCAAGCCCAATATATGTTCCTTGCCCCCATCCTTCAGTTACTTCAGTGATCCCAAGAGCCCTGCTCCGATTCCCATTGCCACCAACCATTACATGGCCTCCAGTAGTAGCCCACTTGGAGTGTTTGGTCATTCCTTTTCCATGATCACTCAAGCAGGAGCGCCACCTGTCCTTTTTGGATCACTTCTCAACCACTTGCCTCCCTCCAAGTTCTTGCACTCACTCTTCCTGATCCTGACTCTGCATGTTTATATCTCTTGTCTTTTTCCCATCTCTCACTTTCAGCCTCGCATTTATAACTTCATGGGTGGGCTGTCCTAATTACAAACCACAGAAAGTCAATGAAGAAAAATGAAACCAACTGTGCCCTCACATGCAAATGTAATCAGTCCCATTCTCCCTATTAAACATCACAGGGCCCGAGCTTTTACTGTTTTTATTTAAAAACCTGTCTGCAGTCGAGGACTCTAACATGCGTCACCACGAGATCGTAAGAATACCCAACAACCACTCATACAAGAGTGTACCTGAAGTATTTTTCTTACACTCTGTGTGTATCACTTGTTGTGGGATCCATTGCATTTCATCTGTTGTTGGTGTTATATCATTGTCACTAGTCTGTGGAAGACATGCAAGTAGAAATCTCATTGTACTTTCTAAATATGAGAATAAAGGTCAACCAAAACATCTGTTTCATTGTTGTTTAATTGGACAGAATCCTGGATTGTACTGCAGAAAATGTGCTATACAGTATAATATGAAGCTTGGTGTTGTTATCTAAGCATTTAGGAATTATTGTAGGCACTAAGCATATAACAGTTTGTTAAAAATATTAAGTCAAAAAGATAACATTTATAACATTGTCAAACACACAAAATCCAACTGAAGATCATGGGAGCCAAACCCTTTTCTGACAAATTTGGGCACAAGGCAGGAACCAACCCTGGTGCGAATGGTGACGCATCACAGGAACCAGACACACAATCAATCAGACTGGGCCAGCATACAGACGTTACTGGGGTGAGGGTGGAAAGCCCATTCAGACCTAGGACAACATGCAAAATCTACAGACACAGTGGCATAGAACTAGGATTTAAAGTCCCCTGAAATGCATTTACTTCACTGCTGAGGGCTAGCAATGGGTGTACTTCAGAAACTAAGCATGGAGAGGTTGCCAGGCCCTCAAGACTTATTGAGTAGATACAGAGGCAGCAATTGATCAAACAGGTAAGGGGGCAAAGTTGAGTAGCTGTAAACAACCCACGTGAACAGGAACTGCAAAAGACAATAATAAATATACCTGCAGCCATACTGGAAAATGGTGCATTTGAGAGCAGACTTCACTTTATTATGAAACCTGACTTAAAGTAATAGTATTGACATGAGTACATTACAGTGAAATTCTTACGGTGCCAAGATAAACAATATCCAGCTTCATTTTATTTAATAGAGAACAGAAATCAGCTCACCTGTTGCACTCTTTTCGCTTGTTTCCACTTGTTTGGTTATGCTTCCGGTACCTGAAAACTTTTTAAAATTCTGTTTTTTTCAGTTATCATTGAGTATCTTATGACTGGGGGCATCTGCAATTCTGAAAAATGGCACAAGCAAAGGAAAAATTACATTTTTATGTTTAAAAGCACTGAACACCTCATATAGACCACCCTAGAATTTGATATCTCCCAAAGTGCTTGGGATGTGCTTCATTTATTACCTTCATGACTACATTTTTCAAAAGCAAAATAAATTATAAATGTTTCTTAGCAAACAGGTTCATATTTTTCCAAAAAAAAAAGGAGAAAACAAATCTGCCACACCAGCATACAATGTGTCATTAAGTCATGTTAGGCTATTTGTTAAGCACATATTATACCAAAAGATGGTGCTGTTGCTTCAGCCTCTTAGGCTCGGGCTTATGGGATTCTTCCATACAGCACAGGAGATCTAAAAGACCTGAACTGTGTCATTCGTAGGAGAACATCACATTATCATAACCACTTGGGGACATTATGAGGTTAGCCAAAAGATCAAGAGATTTTCTTGGTGAAAATACCAGAAAACAGGTCTTCTGTAAATTACTTTACTTTAATAAAATGCACACTATAGTCAGAAATTAATGAAGCTGCAACAGAAAAGTAGACTTTTATAGCTTTAAGACTTACCATTAGTTCACTAGCTAAACGGAAATGGTTGAAGTTGTTTCCCCATGGTACAAATTGTGCACTGAAAATGTATTTATTATTTTTACTTTTACACAAATAAACCCCTAAGGATTCATAAAACAATTTCCTCATGTCATAGCGGTGATCTGTGATTTACAGTGCAAGAAGCAGCACAACACTTTCAGAATTTGTGCTCTTAAGATTTGTTTCCCTGTTCATATTGGCGTATAGATCATTATAGTTTGTGTTTCAGACTGCAGATTTCAGATCTTCTTCAGTGCTAAAGCTTTCAAGGCACTAAACCACAACATCTGTTATTGCTTCTTAAAATTGAAAGAGCTCCAAAAGCCCCAGTCTTATTTACACCCATTAAGACAACAACTTATTCACCCTAGTGACACCTGCTCAGCACAGATCCCTCTTTAGGCTTGTATCCGGGAATTCATAGTATTTAAAACAATTTTCCACATTAAATTTGCAGACTTGATTTCTCTACTATATTTGATTCTTCTACAGTTCTTGTTTGTACCTAACAGTTCTGAACGATCACAATCAGAAATGATTAGCAGTATTAACTAAAATGGAAGCACTAAGTATCTACTTTTTTCCACACATGGCCTCCTGCATGATGGAATATATATATACACATTAATAATGAGAAAATCAAATCTGCATTGTGTTGTTTGTCACCCGAGATTAGATTTACCTAATATTAGGCCCTGCTCAGGACTATGTGGACAGTTGGGTCCACATAAGCAAAATCACAGAATTTAAAGGATCCGATTACTTTTCATACGATTGTTCCTATAAATATGTTAAATTGTGTTGCTGGGTTTCCCACCACATGCCTAAAGAAGTGTAAGGTTAGTTGGTGATTTTTAAGGGGCTCTGTGTCACTGTAGGATGTCACTGTCCATGTGTATGACTGGTCCTGCCTTTGTCCAAAACTGCCGGGCTTGTCACTACTTCTTATACCATGACTTGGTTTAAGCAGGTTTAAGAATGTTAATGTTACACAAAATTGATTGCACTTTTAATATGTAACCCAATACTTTTAATCAGAATGCTTTATGGCGGCATGCTTTTTAATCATAATTAATCGTGATGGGGTGAACCACTTCCATTTTGGCTTTTAAGGACTTAATAATAGTTTGGCTACTCTTAACAGAGGCTCTTTGATTAAAAACTTAATAAATTAAACTTTTCTGATAAGTGAACCTGGCACCTGAGTACCTTTCAACCAAAAAAGGTTAAACAACATTACAATTAAAATATTGGTGCTTAACTCATTATTATTTGTTGGTGAATTAAAGTGAGCACATGGACCCATAGCCTTTTAAACTCATCATTTCATTTTTTGAAAAAAATACAGCCTCCATCTATTGATTAAACTTGACCTCCTACCTTCATGATGTCATCATGTGCATTGGAACTGACAATATGAGGCACATAACAAATATACTTAGAATGTCATAAGGACTGTGTTAGAACAAAATAATGGATTGAGCAGGTCTGATTTAGGAGGGCAGGACATCTATGATGTATGACACAAAAGTGTTAGCAGCCTTACATATTCTACATGACTTCATGAGGGTTCCATCAATTCAAATGTGTCATTGGTAAGTAAGCATATTTTCATTCAGACCTCTGCATGCAAGAGGGGGTTTGGGGTGTCAAATATAGAAATAAACTTCAACTCAAACAAAAGGTTACAGTTAAATATTACTTGTGGCCAAGCTTTTAGAAATGGGAAGTCCATGTCAGTAATTCTGCATTCTATTGTAGTGAGACAGACAGTATAATGAGTATTATGCAAATGAATAGTCAAACAAATTACAGTCAGATATTAAAATGACAATTGCTAAAAGCCAAAAAAAAGGGGTCAAAAAACAAAGGTCAAGTTCTAAAACCCTAAATTCAATTACCATGTTATAAATTCTTATTTGTGAGAGTCTTTCCTTAATTGGAGTGGTGCAACAATATCACAGGATACAAACCATGTGATGCTCAGTGGGCTAGAAACGCTAATACTAATTAGTGCTAACAAATCACAAAACGACAGCACCCATAAAAACACAGCAAACAAAATGATAATGTGATGATGCCATAAAATTAATAGTAAAAATATGCAATCAATTAATAATAATTAAAAAAGCCCATTAACTGATTACTGATAAATATGTTTTTGATGTAGGAAACTTTGAAGAAAATAATGATACCCAAATTAGCCAAGTTATGATGTGATGTTGACCTCTCCCCTCATTCAGTAATATAAAATAAGTAATAATAAACAGATCAGCCAGAAATGGCATTACTATGTGGCATCACTATGTACACATAGCTATAAACTTGTGCTGTAGTCCCCTAGTATTAGAGACGTGCAATTCACACTTAAAGCCCTTAGTTTTTTAAAAAAAAATTGAATTACTTCTTAGTTGGTTTTTGTGCAGACCAAATAGCAAAGCATTGTTTTTCCCTGAACAACAACTGGAAATTCACTTGTAGTTCACTAGCTGTACCACCAAAAATGGCTATAGCACATAAACACAGCTAATGATATTTACATTTTGTGTAGTCAGAAGTGTAAGTCTTTGGAATACATGAGAGAATGATCTTTTCTGTCATTTTCACCAGAGCCTTACTAATATGAAAATTATGAGAAATTCCTTAAAATGATATACTGTATATACAGGAATGCCCACAATAGGAAATGGAAGGGTCTTAACAGGGAATCCAGACCATACAAAGCAACTGGTACCACAAAGAACTGGGACTGAATTAAAACTGACCATGATAGCCGCCAATCCTTTATAAAAACAAAAAATCAACCCTCAAAAAAATAGAGAGCAGAGGATAAATTTAAATACTAATATTAAAGTAAAATGCAACAATTAGTATGCATTGTCACAACTATTTTCTCAAGTATAGAAAACACTAAATAAACTAGTAAATAAACTGTTCAATGAACTTAATTTCCAAACAGTTCCATGTCTTTTTTTTAATTTCCAGAAAAAATGAGGTGAATAGGAAAAGTTAGATTTGTATCCAAAGATGATCATTCTTGACCAGGAAGGAGGTCACTCTTAGGACAAAACAATGTCTCTGGAATACCAAACTCTTTGAGACAGTGAAGAAACCAACCACAATGAAAAAGCCTACATGTTTCACAAATCTATTAAAAAACAAATTAACAGAAAAAAGGAAAATTTACAGCATTAATAAATACTAAAATCTACACCATTGAACTTTAGTAACAACAAATTTCTTTCACCATTGTTATTGTTAACTATTAAAACCTCTTTTTTGTAGAGTATTAAAAAGAATATGAATCAATAGAAACCAAATCCAAATTAACTTTGTAAACTTCTATAAATATTTAAGACAGTTCAGGACCAATAATACTTAAGAGCCCAAAAACAGGAAAAACAAAAAAATGGGTTACCTCAAGTAATATACCAAAAAAATGTGAATTACAACTAGCTATTGAAAGCACATCACAAAATCTTTGAATTATTATGACTCTTTCATGGTAAGCGGAAGGCAGCTGTAGACTTTTAAACTGTGAAATTTAACAGGTTAGTAGAAATATCAAGTAATCCATCCATCCATAATCTGTGCCAGGCTTAATCAGAGAATGTAGCAGGTAGCAACACACATGACAACATGGGGGTACGATGATACACCATTTAATCAGTCTGATTGTACACACTGAATTTGTTATGAATTTGGCTGAATTTGATGCTGCAGTTGACCAACTGAAGGAGCACAAATCTCCTGGTATTGACTATGCATTCTCACCTGAAGTTCTTAAAGAAGGCGGTGATTTCATTCGTACAAAGCTACTCATGATTTGCCGATATGTTTACGGAAACAGCACAGCGCCGAAGCAATGGACTACTAACATCATAGTTCCTATACCTAAAAAAGGCAACCTACAACTTATGACAAACTACCGAGGCATATCATTAATGTCAATTGCAGCCAAAGTGTACAACATTATGCTATTTAATCGAATTCAATCTGTAGTCGACACTCTATTACATCCCAATCAAGCGGATTTTCGCAAAGGGCGCAGTTGCCTCAACAAATCCACATCCTCCGCTGCCTATTCGAAGGTGCAGCTAGCAAGAATCTTCCACTCTTTGTGACTTTCGTCGACTTTAGAAAAGCTTTTGATTCGATTAAACGAACATTTATGTTTGCAATTCTTCGTCACTATGGCATCCCAGAGAAAGTAGTCAATGCAATTCAAACTCTCTATGTTAATTCAACCAGCAAAGTGCTTGTAGACAATCACCTCTCAAGTGAGTTTACTACTAGAACTGGAGTACTCCAAGGTGACATTTTGGCCCCTTTCATTTTCATTATCGTCATCGATTTCGTCATGCGTAAGTCAGCAGGAGACTATGGTTTTGTTACTCATCCTCGCCTAAGTTCGAGGAACCCCGAACAGAAAATCAACGATTTGGATTTTGCCGATGACATCGGACTACTTGAAGGCAGTCGCGAAAAAGCCCAACAACAACTTGAACGAGTCAGCAATGAAGGGCAAGTAGTTGACTTAGAAATCAATGCCAAGAAGACCAAACAGATGATAGTAAATGTTGATTTCGGCCCTCAACTTCCACTTGTTCTTAATAACGAGTACATCGAATTAGTGAGCGATTTCAAATATCTCAGTTCAATGGTAGCCACTACTTCGAATGACGTCAAGATATGTAAAGGACAAGCATGGGGCACCTTTTGGAAATTAAAAAGCATCTGGCAAGCCAACATCATCTCCATACGCCTCAAAGTGCGCCTGTTTAAAGCCTCCTGTCTAAGCATACTCCTATACGGCAGCGAAACTTGGATCATAACAAACCAGCTCAAAAACACTCTCGATAGTTTTGCAATCAACTGCTATCGAGTAATCCTCAACATCAAGCGAATCGATCACATACCTGTTTCGGAAATCTATGCCCGTGTCGAACAACAACCACTATCAACTACAGTCCTACAGCGTCAACTGACATGGGTGGGCCACATGCTTCGTCGTCCACCAGATGAACTAATCAGGAAATATGCATTGTACGTCCCGCCGGTACAACTAGGCAAGGCCAGACTTGGAAGGCCCAGTACATCTCCGATTCTATCTGCAACAAGAGAATGACTGTGACAGAGATCGAAAAGGCGGCCCAGGACCGGGTTGCGTGGTGGAAGATCGTTCTCGCCTGCACAAGCGCCATCACGTAGTGATACTCGCATGAGCAGCCGACCGATGATGATGATTGCACACACAGGAATGCATCTTTAGCTATATAGTGCTCTGAAAAGAAACTGAGATTTTTATAAGTGCTATGACTCACTAAAATTTAAAATTTTGTCTTTAGAGCTGTGCAAAATTTATTCTTAAAAGTCCTTACATCATTAATTTCCAGCACATTTAAACTTTTTGCATAGATATTGGGAGCGCCACAAACCCCTGTGCGGCGACCTCATGAGACCCCATGCTCTCCCAATCTGTCTTCAGATTTCATATGAAGAGTTACCAGAATCAATGCACAATACACATTTCCCATTGCATGTGTGAATTTTACCCAGGGTACATGTATACAGTATTAGAATGAGTGAGAACTTTAAATTGGCTTGGTATTTGGAAATGGGATTGCAATGGACTGCTATGGCTTTCAGCATTTGCATTATGCTCCTGCCTTGCATCTGATGCTACTGGAAAAAGTACCTGTAAAACTAAAATTGTACTGGAATACTTGAGTAATGATGGCTTGTTTGAACACTAAACTATACAGTGCATCCAGAAAGTATTCACAGCTCATCACTTTTTCCAACATTTTGTTATGTTACAGCCTTATTCCAAAATGGATTAAATTCATTAAACCGCGTTTCCCTCAGTGGTTGCTTTCTATTCTCTCTACAGCACAGTATTGCCATGAAAAAAGTCATAAAAATCTGCTGAGTATATTTGCACTTTCTGCTAACAATTAATAGTTAGGTTCTAAGGAAAAATTTGCGAATGACTGAGTCCGCAAACCCTGAACCGCGACTTTGCGGGGGTCAACTGTATATATAAATTATAAAATGGTCAACTAACTTGTCTTGTTTTTAAAAATACTTTAATATATCTCGTGCACTGCTGAAGACAAAGTAATAAGATGAACATTTTCATTTTTAACACATATTTGTGAAGGACATACTCTGTGATTGCCCTTTAAAGAAACTCATATGTAAGGCTATGGAAACCACTGTATTAAACCATGATAATTTTTATTGGATTTGGTTTTGAAAATACAAGGAAGCATAGTGCACTCTTTTGACATCGGCATTCAATTATTAAAAAAAAATACAAAGTAAAACTGAACTGCTGATAAACTGAGTAACCAAGGCAGCTTTAAACTAATCTGTAATGAATGTTCTTTGTTTTATGCAACAAACTGAAATCATCATTTAGGACAGTAAATTAAACAACGCACAAGCAAATTAAAAGCAGAAATACAGTGTGTGTTATAATACACACATATACACACACAGACACATACTGGCAACTCCAATATTGACAGAGTAAGTAAATTTTTTCAATTTCCTCTACTGTGTAGCAAAATACATTGCATTGTATTTGCACAATAATTAATTCAATATGAAATATATGAAATACTACAAATTTTAAAATGGCAGGTGGACATTTATTATTACAATATTTTTAAGTAATAAAAGCTTGTTTTTCTAGGCAGGCACTTTTAACCCATACAATGCATTTGTGCAATACAACAATAGACCAAAATTCCAGATTTACAAAATGGAATTTATATAGAAACCATTAAAACAGGCACAAAACTGCATTCTTGAAACATGTTTTTTCAGATGTATTTAATAAAACTGCACAACTTATTTATTTAACAATGCAGTGAGAAATGAGACTTCTACATTTAACACAGCAGGTTTAAATTGAAACACAACTCTTGACTTGCTAAAATTGGGAAAGTGTAAAGATAGTAAATATTTATTAGAGTGTAATTTTCTAAGCAAAGGATATTGTGACATAAACCCACAGACCAGGTTAATGTCTTGTAAATGTGTAACAGAGGGATGACAAAGAAAAGTTATTTCTTTTCAAATTTGAAAATGTCCTTTTGTGAGATGGAAAAAAAAAGAATTAAAAATAAGGAATTAAGCCTCAACCACATTTAACTAGTTAGATGTCTTCTAAACAAACATGGTAAAATATGAATCTACCCTGAATGCAGCATAAACCATAATAATGCTGATTATGAAAATATTAGTAATTATAAAAATGAAGCAAATGTCTAAAATTATTTTTGAAAGTCCCAAATAAGGGAATTTCAGGTCTGAAAAAAATGAGTCTGCCTTTACTTTAGTATTATAAGCATTTTATGGCATCTAAAAATAAGCAGTCACTATTAACAACTGCTTCAAAAGCAAATCTAATTCTAAATTTATAATTAGTTACTGCTCGTTTCTTTCTGCAGAAACAATTTTAAATTGTGTGAGTATTTTTACAAACAATATTCCATAATTTTTTCAAACCAACTTTCTTTGCTTTTGCAACATATACACTTAGATTCCACTTTTCAATTAATACAAGTAAAATAGCAAATAAAAAGGTGATACTGATGCACTTCACAGAAATCTAGAGAAATGTAGTGTGAGGAAATCATATCTGCTTCTTAATAACAAAAATTTAGAACAACACAAGCACTCTAAATCATTATGGAAAGTAAAAAAAATAGAGGGCTAAAGGTTGTTAAGATTTCCCTCAGGGGTATCAGCAAATTTACTAAAATTACTATACAATATTGTTTAATCAAGAAAGACTGTGCTTTGTACAGTATGTAATTAGTGGTCAGAGGCACATTTCCTTAAACATACATTGACACCCTTTCACATATTTTCCTCTCTAATCCAAAAATCGTCTGAACCCACACCTTTTTTTTTAGGGTGATGGTGTGCTTACCATTTAAACCTCTACTCTAGAAATATATGCATATAAATTTGAATTGTGCAGAAATGTCAGACTTTAGCCTGTACTTTAAAGGCCCTTGCTTTTTTGTGAAAACCAGGCAATTTGAATTTCTTTGATTTTGTACCAAAGTTAAAAACAACAAAATAATTTCAAGAATACTAAAATTAGAAAGGTTCAGTAGATGTTAAAGCTGGTCATATGCAAATTAAAAGAACAATTAACAGCTTCACTATTGAACACTCAACAAAAAATGGTAACCATGTACTCCGTAACTGCTAATGTCAAGTGTTGAACAAATTTAATTAAATTTAAGATGATGCGCTTTATACAGGCCAAAGCCATACGTTTTAACGCTTTTATCCTGAGTGCTCAACATTTGGAGTCCATTTTCAGATGAGTTTTAAAATCCTGAGATTTGTGGAAAATCAAAGAAACTAGCAATTTCCTATTAAATTAAAAGATAAAAAAATGACCAAATAATAAAATTTAATGTCTCCACAAGGGACTGCTTTTTCTGAAAAAAGGAACACTTCAATACTGCCAGGAAGTTACAGTTAGTGAAGAAGAGGGTTGGGGGGAAATCTACAAGGATTCTGAGACACTACCTTTGATGGGCACTCTGTGAGCTAACACAGTGTAAACTTGATACAACATTACAAAATATATTTAAGAACTACATAACTACTTCACATAAAAAAATCTAATAAATAAAACCACAGGATATAAATTTTAAAACATATATTTCTTTTAAAGAAACAAATCCTGTAATATTTCACCATTGAACCAGACCTTACAGATGTACAAGGGAAAAGAAACATACAAAAAAAAAAAAAAAATAGAAATTACTTTAATTCTAAGATGACCCTTTTACTTTTGATTTTTACATGTAGAATATAAGTACAGCACTATGCTGAAGACGACAAACTCTGGCATAATGCTTGCCACTGAGCTCTTAAAGTTAAATGCTACCGAGAGGCAGAGAAGCATCATGCAAGAAGATGCCATCAGACTGCCCTTCTAGAGTAATTCCATTGCTCCTTCTCCCAAATAACTTTACTGAAGGACCATCATTCACTTTGGAAACTGTGTCTCTTGTAGAGAGAGTCGAGATCTGCAAGATGCCCAGGTGTTGGGTCTCGGAAGAAGGTTTGTGAAGTCTTCATTTTTCCAAGCCACGTTGTTTGAAGTAAATGTTTGTGGATTAAGGGCTGAGGTACTTCGGAACAGATGATGGGGCATGGACTGCTGCACCGGAGTGAGGGAATTGAGGGATGGTGATGCCATGATCGCAGATGATGGAGGAGGAAGAGGAGGAATGTTCATCATGCTCCTGTAAAGAGTAGGGTGTGTCAGTCAAAGACACAGAAATACAGTCAGTCAGTGGATCATTTAATTAATTCACAGAACTGCAACAGCAGCAGCAGTGGTCATTTTTGGCATGTTAGTATTTCAGTGTCAGTTTTTACTTTCTGAAAAACAAAAAGGACAAAAAGATAAGCAAAAGCATTGCCATAAAGGGTTAAAATATAAGCAGGCATTGCACCAGTGAAGCAATACATTTCTTTATTTTTATTTCGTGCAAGCTATAGACAGCAAAAGCAGCAAACTAGTAATGACTAAAACTTGTATAATACTAAATATAATTCACTCTTTGAGACTAAGTAACAATGGACAAAAGAAGTTCAAGCTTTGGTGAATTTATAGCAGGGCCACTGTGTTTAAGTCACTTAAGTGTTACAAATGGCCACTTCTACATTTTATCCCATAAATAAGTAAATTAAAAACAAGTTTAAAAATCAATAATAAATGTTATATTTTAATCCATGCTGATATAAAAGATAGTATCCAAAGTACAGAGCTACTTAATAGGAAATTGTATTCTTTAAAAAAGACATTACTATAAATCATCATTTTATATAAAACACCAACAAAATGTCAAGTAGTTCACTCCTTCCTACAGAGTTACTGTATAAGTGGAAGTTAAACTTTACTAGAACAGTAGTACTACTTTTCAATAAATTATACATATCCAAAGAAAATAATTTGACAAACATAGCTATTTGGGGTTCCGTGTATAATGCGCTTGGTCCCATTTGCTTTTATAATGGCTTTTTGTTTGTTTTTATCATTTGGTACAATGCAGTGTTTAAAATGTGTGAACAGTTGTCTTATGAATGTCACAAAATCACTGCAACCTTCAACTGCACTTAAATGCCAGTTTCTGAAAACAGACCACCTGCTGTCTATAAGATAGAAGGGACAGAATAGTTTCATTTGTTTCCTTTTGGACAAATCTGCCCTGAAACAGTAAGTTGCATCCTCCGACATTTCTTTGAAGATCTCACCCTTGTTTTATTTAGAGGACAACACATTCCTGACACCTGGCATTCTGGGGACTATTACATAATTTCCCCTATGTCTCTGTCACAATCATTTCGACAGTGCTACCAAATGACTCTTCAGGACACACAGCATGAATACGTGGCATAACACCCCATGTGTTCGGATACTGGTATATGTTGTACTTTCCTACTACTCGAACGATGTGTACCTTTGTGCTCTCTCTTTCCTGGACATTGTCTGCCAAAAACAATGTCAGTCTTGCACTCCTCCCTGGTAAAAGCTTTGCCTTGGCATTCTATTGTCATCTGGACTCTCTTTAATAAAAAATAAAAAAAGGCTCAAAGCATATGCTAGTTAAATTAATTTATATAATACAGTGTGCAGTATACAAATGGTCTGTTATAATGTATGTTAATTTTAATCAATGTGTTTTACACTAATATACAATGCATGAAACATGAATATTCTAGTGTTGATAGTTTTCCTAGTCCCCAGAATCTTTAATTTGAAAGTTTCATCAAAATGACTTGTGGAAAATGCTTATATTTAAAGAACTCTCCTCTCACTTGTTTAAGCTGCTTTCATTTCCAAACAATGATTTCTAAAGGTGAAACTGGCTGTATTTGAATTTCATGAGTTACAGAGAGTGTTTTACCCCTAATGTAAAAATAAATGTAATGCTTCTAATGGTATGCTGATTTTAGTATAGGGTTTACAAGGAATGATATACACTCACCTAAAGGATTATTAGGAACACCATACTAATACGGCGTTTGACCCCCCTTTCGCCTTCATAACTGCCTTAATTCTACGTGGCATTGATTCAACAAGGTGCGGAAAGCATTCTTTAGAAATGTTGGCCCATATTGATAGGATAGCATCTTGCAGTTGATGGAGATTTGTGGGATGCACATCCAGGGCACGAAGCTCCCGTTCCACCACATCACAAAGATGCTCTATTGGGTTGAGATCTGGTGACTGTGGGGGCCATTTTAGTACAGTGAACTCATTTTCATGTTCAAGAAACCAATTTGAAATGATTCGAGCTTTGTGACATGGTGCATTATCCTGCTGGAAGTAGCCATCAGAGGATGGGTACATGGTGGTCATGAAGGGATGGACATGGTCAGAAACAATGCTCAGGTAGCCCGTGGCATTTAAACCATGCCCAATTGGCACTAAGGGGCCTAAAGTGTGCCAAGAAAACATCCCCCACACAGTGGTAACAAGGCATGATGGATCCATGTTCTCATTCTGTTTACACCAAATTCTGACTCTACCATTTGAATGTCTCAACAGAAATCGAGACTCATCAGACCAGGCAACATTTTTCCAGTCTTCAACTGTCCAATTTTGGTGAGCTCGTGCAAATTGTAGCCTCTTTTTCCTATTTGTAGTGTAGATGAGTGGTACCCGGTGGGGTCTTCTGCTGTTGTAGCCCATCCGCCTCAAGGTTGTGCATGTTGTGGCTTCACAAATGCTTTGCTGCATACTTACGGTTGTAACAAGTGGTTATTTCAGTCAAAGTTGCTCTTCTATCAGGTTGAATCAGTCGGCCCATTCTCCTCTGACCTCTAGCATCAACAAGGCATTTTCGCCCACAGGACTGCCGCATACTGGATGTTTTTCCCTTTTCACACCATTCTTTGTAAACCCTAGAAATGGTTGTGCGTGAAAATCCTAGTAAATGAGCAGATTGTGAAATACTCAGACCGGCCTGTCTGGCACCAACAACCATGCCACGCTCAAAATTGCTTAAATCACCTTTCTTTCCCATTCTGACATTCAGTTTGGAGTTCAGGAGATTGTCTTGACCAGGACCACACCCCTAAATGCATTGAAGCAACTGCCATGTGATTGGTTGATTAGATAATTGTATTAATGAGAAATTGAACAGGTGTTCCTAATAATCCTTTAGGCGAGTGTAATTAGGTGTTTTCCCACAAAAAGGAACTTTGCTTTTAGGAAATAATTAATTTCTCTGCAATGTAGTCCCTGGGAATGTGTGGTCCATAGCTACCTTCATTTCTTGCATTCCCAATGCACAACATTTAGTGCAACCTTTATGCAAGCAAAAGTGATGCGGTGCAAAGTGAGATGCGTTTGGAAGTTCAAAGGCGACACATCCGGTCTGGATAGAGTGGGGAAATGTGGATCAAAAAAAGATTTTTTTTTTTTTTTTTTGGAACAGGTTTAAAACACAAGGAGACTCATTTATAATGTTGTGTGTAGAAGTCACACTAAAAAATGACATACGGACAAAACTGGAAATGTGCATATGCACAAAAAAATCTAAATGCATAAAACTGTGTGTACAGCAAATTTCATGCACTACCCCTTTATAAATCCCAATGAATGTGAAATTTAACACACGTGCATGTGCCTACATCCCCACCCAAACTCCTCCCAGATTTTCAAATATTTGAATATGTAAATCAATAAAAATAACTGTTTTCACTCTGTGTTTTGTTAAAAGACAACGGTAAAAGCAGACATAGAAAAAGAAGAATTTCACCAAATGCAAAGTGGAGGTCCAACTCAGTGAAGTAGAGGCAAAGAAATACATAAATACATGACTTAGGCAGTGAAATGAGCAACAAAAGGAAATCGAGGGAATGCATTTTCATGATGAAATGCATTAAAGCATGTATTAAACATGTGGGGGCACAGTGGCACTGCAGTAGTGATGAGCTGGTGCCCCATCTAGGGATTGCTCTAGCCTCCCCCATCCAGGAATTGTTCCTGCCTCACGCAAATTGCTTGCTGGGACATGCGTGACCCAAAACTGAATAATTTATTACATCAGTACTGTTTCTGTCAAACGTACCAACCCCCAATTCCTGTCCTTCCATTTTTTTTTCTCCATGCAACCAATTGCCACACAATGAGCCCTGTAATAAATGTAAAAACAGCTGTAAGCTTAGAACGTTGATTCTTCAAAACTTTTATGGAACCTTGACAAACCTTCATTTTGCATGTTTAATTATTCCATCCATTCCAGGGTCATACCACTACCAGCAAGAATCAAGCACGAGACAGGAACAATCCCTGGACAGGGTGCCAGCTCATTGCTCACTGCTGCACCAATGCGCAGCACTTCATTTTTTAATTGAAGTTAACGGTTTATTTAGATTTAATCATAAAAACTATATCAAGCATATAGCCTTGTATTCTAACAACACACAGTTCCAAGAAGACAGCCCTCGGTAATCTAAATCAACTTAAAAGCCAGTCATCATCATCTGTAAATATGTGCTCACTTCTATTGAACTGAATTCCTTTATTGTCATTGTACAGTATAGTACAATGAGATTCAATATACAAATCCTCCATAAACTTATTTTCCTATAAATGGTAAAACAACAATAATAATACAATAAAAAATAATGAAAAATATACAATAGGAAAGCATTAAGTACAATAACCATGTACATATAGTACAGACAGTGGCTCAGGCTATGGAATGTTACAGATGTAGTTCAAATTAACAATGAGGTAATTGTAAGTACAAGCAGTTCTACCAGGAGCACTTGATGGACTAATTAAGAGCGTTCATAGCTCTTGGGATGAAACTGTTTTTGATCCTCAAGGTCTGTGCAGGAAAGGCTCTGAAGCATTTGCTGGATGGAAGAAGTTTAAATAGACTGTGGCATGGCTAAGTGGAATCCATGGAAATGCTGGAGGCTTTCCAGAGGCAGCATGTGCTATACATGTCCTCCAGGGCTAGTAGCTGTATACCGATAATTCTCTGCGCTCTGAACACAACCTGCCGTACAGCTTTCTGATCAGCTGCTGATCAAGCTGTGATTTCACAATCAGATACGCTGGGTTAAAATACTCTGAGTAGTGCACTGATAGTAACAACGCTAAAGCAGCTATGGTATTTGCCATAGTTTGGTCATTCTGTGTATTATATTATTACAGAATGATTACAATCAAGTGAATTAAATTTGTAAATGATATGCAATTAATTTTTGGTGTATTTGATAAAGCCTGTGGTATGGATGTGAATATGAAAAAGATGGGAAAAAGTAGCAGTGATTTGACGCTGGGTACCGCCAGCTTGCAAAAAGGAGCAGAAAAGTGCATACGCTTTAAGCAAAGTTTAGTTTTTATACATCTCAGAGTGAGTGTGGGAACAGGCACATGAAACATTTTTGTGCATACTGAATTATGCATGTTTCATAATGAATGGATAGATGTTGAATCAAATTAAACTGGACTTCCCTTTTTAGTTTATATAACCCTTACACTTGTGAATGTACGGTTCTTACTAAATCACTTAGAAAAACAAACAAGAAAGCAAATTTTGTATTTTTCAAACCCACTGGTAATTTTAGCTGTGAAGAGTGAATGAGACAAATATACATGCATTTTGAGTCACTTTACTGACATATTTCTCTATCAACAAGATCAGATTTATTGGGTAAATTCCATGGGTTATCAGATTTCCACAATTTACAATAAAGTGAAGTAACAGGTTTTGTCTGTGTATTTAAGGGATTCTGCAATTTTGGCATGCTTACTGATTTTTTGACCAAAAAAAAATTAAACAATAATATCCTTAATTAAAATTATTATATTTTTCTATAAATGAGAAACGTTTTGTATAATTTTAAAACTCTTTATACAGCTGACCCATCCACCCAATTCACTTAAAAAAATATGGGGGTTACACAGCAAAGAGCCTCAACCTAATACACATGAGCTTCATATACAAAGTAGCAGCAAATCTCTGGCTAAGCATCAAGCTAGCACAGAAAACACTCCCTTAGATTACTGCAATTTAGTGATACCAGTCACCAAATACTAATCTTAAGAAAAATCTACATGCACACTGGGAGAACATGCACTCACACAGGCAGTGTACAGGCCAGTCTTCAAAGTGGCTTCCTAGGGATGTAACACAAAAGCACAAGCCACTGAGCTGCCAGCAAAAATAAAAGTGTGACATACATATGTATAATGACCCATAATGCTCTTAGACCTGCTAATGCATACTGCTTACATAAAAAATAGCTGCACACTGCATTAAGTACTTTAAAAATATTTTTTTTCTCTGTAAAGGTCTTTAGAAAATGTAAATTGGTTCAAGGGCACTAATATTTCTGTAAATATATAGCTATTGCAGATCAAACTAAACAATCAGGAAGCTTAAAAAACAAAAAGAGTGTTAAACCAATTCTCTTAAAAAAGGATTAATAAGCCAACTCCTCTTGGTTGACTGCTACGTTTAAACAATTCCATGCTTGTGGTTCTATACGATAATATACTGTTCTCTTTGGAAAATCATAAAATCAGTAAATTTGATATTCTCAGGGATGTGCCAAGCAAATATAAGAAGAGAATGATACACATGGAGTAAGGTCGTCAGTGGAGTTCCTCAGGGATCCGTTACGTTTTCAGATTTATATTAATGGCACAGACTTCAATATTGTTAGTAAACTAGTGAAATTTGCAGATGATGCTAAAATTATAGACACTATGGAAGCAGCAAAAACAATTTTAAAAGACTTCAACACGCTTCAGAACTGGAAGAATGCTGAGAAAATGCAGATCATCTAAACAATGTGCAGAAACTATTAAAAAGGGGAAATATAATGTTAGATTATGTCATAAATACTGTTGAATATAAATTGAGGGATGTTATGCTCATGCTATATAATGCACTATTGACACCTCACCTGGAGTACTGTGTGCAGTTGTGGCCACCACTCTACATGAAAGACACAACAGCACCTGAATCTGTGTAGAGGAGAACAGACAGATGCATCTTAGGACTTAAAGACATGTTGTACTCTGAATGACTCAGAGACTTAAACCTGTTTAGTGCTGAGCAGAGGAGACTGCATGGAGACCTAATCCAGGTTTTAAAATCTCAAAGGCACTGATAAAGCAGATCAAAAAGAGTTGTGGCAATTTGAAATAAACTACTGAGACATGTATTTGAAGCAGAAATGCTGACAACCTTTCAGAAATATTTGGAAGAGATATTAGGATAGTTAAGCTAATAACTAAGCAAACAAACTTGATGGAATAAACAGTCTCCTTTCATTTGTCAAATTATATTCCTAATAAAATACTTTCCTGATTTTATTTCTTCATGTAGAACTGATTTTCTGGAAAAGAAAATCCAAATGGCCTTTTTTGTTAAGCATGTACAAGACACTGATTAGCTACATTAAACAGAAGATAGGATTTGTTAGGTCTAAGTTACAAATGGTTTTCAAGTTACTTTTGTGCTATATGGTGAACGACTGGAAATCTACCTCTTTTAGAGGTTACCACCTGATGAAATGTATTTCTGTCCCTCGATCTATAACATTCTAGCTGAGTATTTAAAAAAACCATGGAGGAAGAATGAAAGAAAGACACATTAATTATAAACTGTTATGGCCCCTAACAAAAATATGGTTTATATACTGTACAAACAAAGAGTACATTAACAGAAATATTTAGTTTATGGATTGAACAGAAACTTCTTAATGCAGGGTGTAGTACCTTTCATTTTGTAACAATAAAAAATACTAAAAAACAGAAATAATTATGAAAGTGTCACATCACTGGTATTTGCAAGAAATCTGGAAAATCTTAAATATTTGCTATTGCAAGTTATTCAACTAATAACAGGGGAATCTGCAAAATTCTGACACTCATTTAAATGCTCAAAACATATTTAGCTTGAGAATACAATAAAATAAATTGCACAATACAAAATAGATTTGTTTTCAGTAGTGCAACAGCACCCAAATATGCATAATTTGTGCTTAACTCTTTCAATTTGTTAAGTCATACATTATATCCAGTAAGTTGGTTGAATTAAGTGAAGAAAATAATTTTTAAAAGCACTTAAACACACAATATTTCTGGATTTCTCTGTGTTTTTTTTTTTTAAACATATAGAACACGAGTGAGAATGATACACTATAAGTGTATGTTTGAACTGGTTTTCGTGAAAAACCTGAAAGATGGTCAACCTTTAAATGCATAAATATTGAAGCTATTAGCAGAGAAGATGATCACGCTCATAGCTTGCTCAAGTCAATTTGACTGGGCTATTACTCCAGAATTTGCTATTAAGTTATTTGAAATTAAAGCAAAAATCGGTACAAATATTAAACTTACTCTTAGGACAAATAAATGGTAATCAGAAACACAAGTTCGCCATTTTACATCAAATTCATGGATTCATGCTAAATTCAAACTGAATTATTTGGCTAGTAATATCAGAATTTTATTTATGATTTTAATGTCCTTCTATTCTAACCCATGCAAGTCTGAATAATAAAATTAGCACGGAAAATGTAGTTATAAATTAGATCAAACTCAAAGTAACAAATTAACCATGTCATAAAAAGGTTTTGAAATAAAAAAAAAAAAAATAAAAATCATGTATTACACCTGGAATGTATAGCAGTTAAAGCTTTCTGCTTAACACCGACTACGAGTCAAGAAATGGACTTTTATGTAACAGGAGAAAGTACACACCCCAACATTCCAAATCTGGATATTGTAAAAAATAAAAAAAACGTAAAAACAAGATTATAAAAAGATATCTTGGCAAGCATGGCTACTGAAGGATTATAGTGGCATGGACACTCAGGACTGCAAAGGGAGAAGTGCAGACAGAAGTACAGATATGAAAACAGGGAGGGCTTTTGGAGGTTGGTACTAATTACTGATGGTGTAGCACACCATTTGATAAACAGAGTTCAAGATCTGCTATGGTCAAGCCCAATATGGTAACTAGTTGTTTTAATACATCCTGCTTTTTTGAGTTCTTTATTATGTGCTTAATATTTAATAAACACACTGTATGCGATACCCATGGCTCCATAATGGGTATCCTCTCAAATTACAATATACATTTAAAGAGAATTGTAACAACAGATTTTTTGGTATTTTTCAAAAACTTAAAATCGAAGCATGAAAATATATATTTTTAAATAAATATAAATGAAAATAACCAAATAAATAATGGTTCCAGCAAAAAACCTGCATATTGCTCAGGCAAAAACAATGTGATAATAAGACTATTCCAAATGATAATAACATCTAGATAATAATGGCTCAAGGAGATCAAGATTACATTTTTTAAGTCTGGAAAATAGCAAAATGAATCAATAGAGGAGAAAAAATAATGCAAAGGGTTCAAAATATTTTGCCACAAAGACAAATACTGTACTACTATTGAAAATATGGTGAAAACAAGGTTAATAAGTGATGTTTTGGTGAAGGTAAAAATGGATCATTTATTGGTGATGAGTTAGTCTCGATTTCAATAGCCAGCATTAATATAGTTAGGTCAGGGTGCCTTGGCATGTGAGAAACTAAAATGAAAGATTAGCTTTTACTGTTTGTTTTTAAGAAGCAGGAAATTTGTGTACTTTTATTTTAGTTATTGGTTTTATTTTACAGCTTATGGTAAGAGGAGCCAGCTTTATATGAGAGCTCACATACGTGCTGCATTCACCATTTCGGGGTGTATACCTCTGTATACATGGATTCGACAGCCGCCTGGCCTGCCGCATCTGTAATAACACATGGCAAAGCTTTTGATTAGAGGAATTGAAGGAGCCTGTTCAAAGGTGTTAAATAATAACATAAATTAAATCAACAATGAATGTAGCAGTACGAAAGCAGCAGGCTAGCTATAATAAAGATAATGCATTGTTTCAAAAGGTAATAACTGAATTATTGCTTTAAATTAAGCATTCATTTAAACAAGATTTGGAGACACAATGCACATCGATAATTCACTTTAGAAAGAAAAACAAACAAAAGTTCAAAACTGAAAACTAGACCTTTAAAACAAATAAAATGGATACTTTACAAGAGAAAACTAAGAAAGATATCTATACATATTTTAAATACTTCTATATTCTGAACAAGCCTTTAAAGTGTAGAAGGAATGCTAGGTCATCTGAGCAACCATTTGTATAGGCTTTTACACTGAATCAATTTAGATTTGCTGATTAACCTAACAGTGCGTTCAAAGGCTGTGGGAGGAAAAACTGGAGTCCCTGGACGAAATCCATAATCAGGAGATCATAAAAAGTCATGCAAATGGTATGTTAGCAAGTAACAGAGCCTTCCTAAAGCCACCTGTGAGACAACAGCACTGTACTACTCAAAGTACATTCTGTAATCAAAAAATTAATGAATATCAATAAGATGGATAAAAAGAAACTGGTTATAAAAAAGGCTGTTTTATAATTTAAACTCAAAGGTGAGCAATTAAACTATAAGACTGAGATGATGTATATATCTTATATTTTAAACATACAGTGTATATATATATAAAGTAATCCCTGCTTAATCGCGGGGGTTGCGTTCCAGGTGAAATAGGTGAAAATCCGTGAAGTGGAAACCATATGTTTGTATGGTTATTTTTATATATTTTAAGCCCTTAGAAACTCTCCCACACTGTTTATAAATATTCTCTGCACAGTTATACAGTAAACCCTCATTTATAGCGGTTAATCCGCTCTAGACAGATAAATGAATTTCCACGAAGTAGTATTCTTTATTTATAAATCTAATATTTTCACAGTTAGAGCATAGAAAACCTGTTTACGACCTTCTAAATACGTTTTTTAACATTATTAGAGCCCTCTAGACATGAAATAACACCCTTTAGTCAAAAGTTTAAACTGTGCTCCATGACAAGACAGAGATGACAGTTCTTTCTCACAATTAAAAGAATGCAAACATATCTTCCTCTTCAAAGGAGTGCCATCAGGAGCAGAGAATGTCAGAGAGAGAGAAATGTAAACAATCAAAAATCAATAGGGCTGTTGCACTTTTAAGTATACGAATCACCCGGCAATAAAGCGGCTGCAATGAAGGGATCAATGTGAAGGTAGTCCTTCAGCATTTTTTACAGGAGGGTCCGTATCTTCTAAGCAAACAGCCTCTGTGCAAACAGACCCTCTGCTCACACCCCCTCGTCAGGAGCAGAGAATGTCAGAGAGAGGGAGAGAGACAGAGAAAAGCAAACAATCAAAAATCAATACGGGCTGTTAGAGCTTTGAAGTGTGCGAAGCACTACGCGGGAAGCATATCGTACATCATTGAAGAGTTTTATTTAATACGTACAGTAATCCCTCGCTACTTCGCGGTTCACTTTTCACGGATTCACGACTTTGTGGGTTTTTAAATATAGTAGTAGTATTTCCTAGTCTAAGAAAAACAAAACAAGTTTGGTGACTAAGTGCGTTGTAACACGGGCTGTGATTGGGAGGGAGGGAGGGAGGGACATGGGAGGGAGACGACAAATCACAGCTTCCCGCTTTCTAATCAGGCCCGTCATTGGTGCTTTTTGGTGCTGATGCCCAGATCCCACAGCATCTCCCCTTGTCTCTCTGTCGCGGCCATTTCGCTCCAAGCTTTCTCGCCGAGCGGTTTACTTTACACTGTACTGTGTGTGATTTTTTTGTGGTTTCTTTGTGTTGAACTTCGCTTCAAATTCACCCCCTGCAATGGCTCCCAAACGTGCTCCTTCTTCCAAGGCTGGTGCAGAGCCTAAACGCCAACGAAGAATGATGACGATCGTTGAGAAGGTGAAACTTCTGGATATGTTGACGGAAGGGAGAACGTTCGCGGCTGTGGCGATCGGTCCAATTTTGCAACAAGGTCGACGATGTCATGACCACCTACAAGCTGCTCTTCGACCGGAAAAAGAAGCAGCGGCAGCAACTGCCGATCACAATGTTTTTGCAGCCTCGCAAAAAAGAGTTAGTTCCTACTACTATGGATATACCTTCGGAAACCGTGGAAGAGGTGCCCCAGGAAATGTTAGGTAGGTCCCTGTTATTAACAGAGTAAAGGGTGGGTTGTAAACAGTACACGGAGGGTTTAAAAACGTCCAAACACATGTTAAATAATTAAATAAATATGGTGTCCGTACTTCGCGGAAATTCAGTTATTGCGGCCGGCCTTGGAACCTATCTCCCATTATAAACGAGGGATTACTGTAATACGAGCTCTGAGTGGGTAGCTTCTCAGCCATTTGCCAACAGCGTCCCTTGTATGAAATCAACTAGGCAAACAAACTGAGGAAGCATGTACCATAAATTAAAAGACCCACAGTCCACAGAAATCCACGAACCAGCGAAAAATCTGTGATATATATTTAGATATGCTTACATTTAAAATCCGCGAAAGTTGAAGTGCGATATAGCGAGGGATCACTGTATATATACTGTGTGTATATATATATATATATATATATATATATATACACACACACACACACACACATATATACATACATAAACATCATACATAGTTATGTAGAATTCATATAAAGCAGTTCTGAAATATACCTTTTATCATTATACAGTATATCTGTATCAGATTTCACTATTACAAATATTAAAGAAAATGCAAAAACAAAAATATGACAGGATATGAGAGTCACGAAACAAACAAAATGTAATCTATAATAAGTTTAAGGTGACAGCCCAATGAAAATGCATGTACAATATACGTACAGAAGCTGCTGATCTGCCTGGACCCCGCTGGGCTACAATAGCCCCTGAAATTGCTTTAATCCAGCTGTGCATGTCCTCAGGGCTGTCAGCCTACGAAACAGAGCACAGTAAAACTTTCAATTTATAGCTATGCTACTGCTTGTTAATATTACAGGGACATGGTAATACTTGAAAATAATAAATCCAAAAAAAGAATATAATGTAATTCACATTGATGTTGAAAAAACAAAAAAAAAAAAGGTGTCAAGTTATTTTTTCATAATCATGGTACATAATAGTTTGCCACATGAAATTACATTCTGAAGTAAAGCATACTGTATTTTAAATTTCTTTTTATTTACAGATTATAAAGAAAAGCCTAAGTTTTTCAAGCCAAAAATGTTATCAAGTATTGATCTGTGTCTTGAGATGACACACATATTGCAAAATATTGTATCCATATTGTTTTAAGAAAGTAAACAAGCAAAAAGAAAACCACTGTCATGAGATTATTTTAAATAAAGACCAAATGTGCACTGCATGTTACAAACTACCCCATTTGTCTAACCTCATGACAACGTTTTAGCCCATTCATCTTGCTAATATGCTTATTCAGGGTAAGATCATGGGACATCTGGACCCTGTTCCAGCAAGCATTGGAACTCCTCATACCCTTGAGGATGTGCTCACTTGGAGCACTTTTAGCCATGGGCTCATTCCACAATAGGGTCCTCTGGGGGTCTTTTCTGCCCGCTGTTAACAGGCAATTTAATGCTTCCTCCCAATGTCCCAAACTAAATGCTGGTACTCTAATTGACCTATTGTTAGTCTGTATCTTTGTTTTTATGTTTCTGCTCCTGTATGCATCTAAATTTCACCCTGGGACTAATAAAGTTTATCTAATCTAATCTAAGAAAGGAATAATATCTATATGATGAGCCAGTAAATAACAGGTTGAAAACACACACAGGCCACTTTAGTAATGCTAAACCATCTTCCTAACTCAATTATCCAGGGCTTGGTTGTAGGGCAGCTGGACCCCATACCAGAAAGCATTGGGTGAAAGGCAGGAACACCACCTGGACAAGGCACAAGTCCATCGCAAGATGAAAATACACACACACAGGGCCACTAGGACTAGGGCCACTTTAGCAATGTCAATTTACCAAAGTTTAATAAGGTTTTAGTTTAGTATGTTCAGTACAAATGTTTTAACACAGACAGAGAGTGGTATTGCACAGTTGTCATTCTTGTCTTGCAACACCAGGTTCTAAATTGTGTTTGCATGCTCTTCCTGGTTATTTAAGGACTGATTGCTATAAATGTGTCAATTTGCTCACTCAAAATCAATGTCCTTAGCTCTGTTACTACCACAAAATATATAATCAATTCCCACTATCACACACTCTGCCTTTTTCAATTTCTGAAGTTTTTTTTTTTTTGGGTGTGCTCACACTATCAATTTGTTCCATGTCTGAGCACGTTTGTCCGCATGTAATCCCTCAAATTCTAGTTCATTTGACTAGAGTGATGGCTCTGTGCTGAGCCAACAGTACCGTGCCCTGGCCCGGGCAAAGTTGAGTAGGATTCAGAAACAGTGTGATCAGTAAACATACCTCAGCACAGAACAAAAAAATGACATTGACGATGCAATGTAATTTCTTTTGATACCATCCGAGTTAAAAATGGGCTTTTATTCTCACCTTACAGATGAACGTGAACTGTAGCTGGAAAGAAAATCTGTAAATTCCTCCCTTAACATTGTTTTTCTCCATAAAAATCTTCTCATACGCACAATAAACAGCAAAATGCTGCACTGCGCACTCAATAAATCTGTAAGAGGATAGAGTGTTATCCTGCCCTACACGACTCAAAAAAGAAAAACATAAAATTAAGGAAAATCATTTGGACATACAGTACATGCTGCCACTCTGTGTTCAGATCTTGTTTTGGCTTTATACAAAGTCACATGGTGATGACGACAGCGTGCCCTTGCCCAGAATGTTAAAGCGCAGTGTGAGTGCAGGCCAGCGGAGGAGTAGGGAGGGGGTACAATCATGCTCAACCATGGTATAGAACAAGCGTGCCTAGTGCAAGTAAACCCTTAGTGTGTGTTGTGGTCTTTGGCCGGCTTATCATCCCGGCCAATACCCCCAGGCCGCCAGATGGAGACCTCCCTGCAGTATGGAGGTGCCCTGAAGATCAGCAGGGAGTCATGGACTATGTAGTTTTTATACACGACCCTGCTGGATACCACAGGGGCCGCAAGAGGGAGCTGCAGGGAGGACCGAAGAATCATTTGTGCCCTATAACCCGGAAGTACGTCATAGGAAGAGCGACGTGCTTCCGGGGTGAGAAGAAGGACTTGTACCTGACCCGGAAGTGATAGAGAATCACATGGACTGGGGATTGGGAACACTTCCAGGTCAGGGTATATAAAAGGACTGTGGGAGCTCCCAGACGGCGAGCTGAGCTGGGTGGAAGGGTGGCAACGCGTCTGGAAGTGGAGGATTGTTTATTGTTATTGATTATTGGTGTGTTTGAGTATAGTGGAGGAGAGGATGCTTTGTGCACTGTGGTGAATTAATAAAGTCAACATTTGGACTTTTATCTGGTGTCTGGAGTCGTGGACAAGGGTTCAAGGGAGCGATAGCACCCCCCTATCTGTCACAGTGTACACAAGAAAAGCTATGGAAAAGGTGGCTTGGCTCTTTCAAAAATCTAAGGCATTTATTAAAAATACAATTGCAGTATAATCAGTTCAGATATATTGTTATGTCCACTCTTCACCATAATGCCATTCGGTGGCATTTGCACCATAGACTTAACACTAGAATCCCTGAAGCCTACAAAAAAAACTTGTAATCTTGGCCCACCTTAAATCCCTTTGCACCTCTCCATTAGTGCCTTTTTTTTTTATAAATGTGTCGATCAGCACAAGCAGCCTTTCTGTCCCATCCCACACCTTGATGGAGCTGAACACGGGCAAAAAGTTCTCCCATGCATTGCATGTGTGTTCCATGTCTACAAAAAGCTGGGTAAGTGCAGGATGAAAGGAAATAAATGCGAGGCAAGAAATGCTGAACACATTTAAAGCAGATTCCTTTTCCATGTTATATTAATAATGACTTGAAGTATTGCTATAATACATGTTTCTTTAATATTTATGTCACTATATCTGGACAATACTGTTATGAGTTTCATTCAAATGTGCATGTTAAATTTGGCACACAGAGGCTCGGCATTGAGAATTGCTAGCCAAGCATAGACTAGATAGCCAAAGACAACTGGAGGATTGTATAGTCAGCCTAAACACAGAATAGTGTATTTCTGTCCTCTGTCAGCACAAATCTTCTTTCCTTGTTGAGAGAATAAGAACTGCAGTGTGAGCATTGTCCTATTCTTGTTGGAGATGGGGTTACGTCTTTTATGCCCTTGTGTGGAAACCAGAGAAAACCAGCAAGTGAAGCAGACATCATTTAAAGGCTTGGACAACAGCCAGACCCTTTGAAGCACGTGTCAGCAAAGTTCCGAAAAACCTCCCAGCGTGGGGACGAAAAATGGCAGACTGTGTTGATCCAGATTCCCACCAGGATAAAGTCTGTCATATGCTTCCCGTCTGTAACCGCGTTAACCGTCAGTAAATGTACGCTAAAGTATATTTTTCTCATGTGACTCTTGTACCACCGTAATCACGGTGGGAAGGATATTGCCTTTTCTGTTATATTACTATATTGTTTAGTTACTTAATATGCCGCAATTTCAAAAGAACACATTTCCAAGACAGGAAACAAAATTGGCGTAGCCGGCAGGATTCTGGCTACATTAATAACTATATATTATTTATAATATTATATATATATAAATAAAAATATGCTTATAATGACGATATGGGAGGCTCGGTCTGAAATTTGGATGGTCACGCGCACTGTCATGGACTCCCGACCGAGAATAAACTGCCTTAACATGCCTGGCCCGAATTGGAATAGG
Source organism: Polypterus senegalus (assembly GCF_016835505.1). Lineage (NCBI taxonomy): Eukaryota > Metazoa > Chordata > Cladistia > Polypteriformes > Polypteridae > Polypterus > Polypterus senegalus. The sequence continues at coordinate 222,396,330 of NC_053154.1, read as the reverse complement.
GATATTAATTAATCCCATCAAAAGACAAGAGGCGGTCTTGTCAAAATAGGCACAGTGCATGAGGCTGGAAAGAAAACCCGACACCCGTCGGCGACTCGTGGTAGCGTCTGCTACCTACGGTATCCGAGTGGACTTTTAAGTTCAAAGCATAAGAATAATGTGGGACTAAACTGGACAAAATAAATTGAAAAGAACAAGATTGAAACTTATAGCACGAGACTGGCTGTCCTGTAAAATGAAACAGCACCCACAGGGGCAACAAAGATTAATCAATTGCCGTACAAAGTCCAAAATCTACCTAGAAAAACTAAATGCCGTGTTGGGGAACACGTATTTAAAATGAAAAATGTCCCTAGCCATTAGAAAACAGTATGTGTATAAAACTATAAAGAACTGTGCGTTATTTTTTAGCATTGAGACAGGCAGACAGACATGCAGGCAATGCACTTACCAAACGGTAACGTTTGCGTAACAATCCAGCGGAGCTGAAAAACTTAAAGATGAAAATAAAGCCAACAGCGATAGAATCCATAACGGCTCGATCACGATCGCTAAAATAACTTGTAGAAATCTTTAATGGCATTATAGCAGCAACATAAAAATACACGGTTCGCCCATGTGTTAAAAAGCAGTATGAAAGCCACCCAGCTGTTCCTATCATTTTACCTACAAGGGTAAAGGTTAAAGGTTTTGGCAAAACCCCACCTATTTTGGTACTTTTAAGTATTCGCCGTGTGTTTAAACACACAGAAATTATGAAATCGCCTTTTAAATACAGCTTAAATTACGAACCTACGTTATAAGCTAATGTTTAAAAAGAAACTGTAAAACGGTGTACACATATAGCACTAACATGCAGAAGAGCTCTAACTAAAAATTGGAAAAAGAATAAATACATTTGGGGTTAAAACTTGCAATGAGAAACATGCCTTTGTACCTTCTGGTAAATACTGGCCAAACTGTTTTAAGAAGGGATTAATTGGATAAATGTGAAGTTAAAAAATGAGGCAGATTCCCACATGACAAAGAAAGATAATTATCAATATGTTTAATTGGTTTAAAGCAAATAAAAATAGAATGTCTCCACTTTTGTTTAAGACTTGTAAACGTGCAAAACATTTTTCCTTTTAAACCCTGATCAAGTTTAAGGGAAAAATGCTCTTTAATAATACTAAATGAAAAGGGAGACAAGTTCTTGCGATATGCAGCATGTGTCCGATTGTGCTTGAATGGAGGTTGTGTATTTTGGGAACTCTTAAGGGAATGTATGGTGGCGCAGTGGTTAGCAGACTTGCCTGGTGATACGAGATAAAGGTTCAAGCATGTATGTTTTCCTTGTTAAGTCAGGATATTCTTTGTGACCGCGTAATTTTTTCTGGGAATACTTTCTTTTTGTGGAATTGTGCTGCGTGATTTTCCCCACGAGTGTATTCTTCTTACTGTCGCTGAATGCAAGGATCGCCACGGACAATATTTTGTCCTTGTTGCCGCTGAACTGAGAGTTCGCCACGAAATTTTCATGATCTTGAAAATAGCGTGTATGAAACTGAGGTAAGAAGTACTCCTAATATGTTCAGTAGTATCAGCTTGCGGCCTGAGATGTTGTTTGATTAATAATAAGCATGAAGGAAAAGACGCGTTTAAGTGTGCTGTACGGTGAAACCTTATAGATAAACAAAAAAGCACAACCTCGAGTTAGTTTATAGCACGTGTGCTAGAGATCTTTGTGACTTTATTCTGTGAATGAAGTGTTATTGTAAAAGAGAACGTGAGTATGTGAATATATGTGAAAGAATGAAGCAATTGCCAAATACTGTGTGTAGAAATGACTGAAACGAGTGAAGGTTTATTGCCTTTTCTCCAGTGAACGAATTTCTGCTTTAGCCAAGTAATTTTGCTTGGGCATGAAGCAGGATTTAGAATCTAGAAAAGAAAAATAAAAGACTAATAAATTATCTTTATTCAGAGTCTGGGGTGACAGATGCACGTTTATGTCATTTGTAAGTCTGTCTTTCTATGTTCGTCAGCTGACTAAGAATGTTAAATAAAACTCAGAATAGCTTGTAACATGGTCAATTAAAGAGTTAAGTATCTTAAAATCTGAATTTCAAGAAAAGTATTATAAGCATAAAAGTTTAATTTAAATCTATAGATGCTCTTTTTCTCCAGATTCAGCAAATCCAGTGACCAACGGATGAAAAACACAAACTATGTTTTTATACAAGCTGCAAAAAATAGCTTAATAGCAAGTTTGGGCAGAGCAATTAGAAATAATCTAATCGAAGAATAATGAATATTTATCAATCATAAATTAATGAACAGCAGCTATTGGAATAATTTTCTTGCATGCTGATTTAGTGCAAGTGTTAAATGTTTAAATGAAAAAATGCAAACAAATGAACACTAGACTGATTTCTTTCTCTTAGTCTTCATATAAAACAGTACAGAGGGTTTACATATTTTGATGTATGACAAATGATTATTATTATCACTTCAGTAATTACAAAATGTATTAAAATTAAAATACATATATTGATTTGTCTCTGTAAGTGATTAATTTTAGGAAGAATTGTTATTACATCAATGTATTAAGTTAATGCTCAGTGATAATGCACGTAGCTAAATGGATTATTTCAGTTATACATTAGAACCATTAGTCTATATAAACTGTTGTAATATCTTACAGACATTTAATATTTGTTTCTTAATAAGATGAGCTATATAGTATAAATGTTATAAGATATTTTTGTTTTAGAAAAACAAAACAAAAAATGAAAACACTTAAATTCAAATATGTAACATCCTGCTATAATTTAAGATACTTGGATAACAGGCAATGTGTGAATTTTGTGTAATGTATGATCCTACTGAAGAAACATTGTCACTATCCTGGTTTAAATGTATTAATCTATTTCTTACAGTTATTTTATGAGACTGAACTGCGGGTCTAGAATTGTCATTCATAATGCTGCATTTGTATGATACATATGATTGGGAAATAATTGCTTTATGTTATGTATTTGCTCTACCTTGAACCCTTCTTTAGTTAGCTTATGTTTCCTTAAGAGGCATTAGCTCTCTTGGAGATGTGTTCTTTTGAAATTGCGGCATATTAAGTAACTAAACAATATAGTAATATAACAGAAAAGGCGATATCCCTCCCATCATGATTACGGCGGAACAAGAATCACATGAGAAAAATATACTTTAGCTTACATTTACTGACTAGCTTGACGCGGTTACAGACGGGAAGCATACGACAGACTTTATCCAGGTGGGAATCTGGATCAGCACAGTCTGCCATTTTTCGTCCCCACGCTGGGAGGTTTTTCGGAACTTTGCCGACATGTGCTTCAATGGGTCTGGCTGTTGTCCAAGCCTTTAAATAATGTCTGCTTCACTTGCTGGTTTTCTCTGGTTTCCACACAAGGGCAGGAAAGACATAACCCCATCTCCAACAAGAATAGGACAATGCTCCCACTGCAGTTCTTATTCTCTCAACAAGGAAAGAAGATTTGTGCTGACAGAGGACAGAAATACACTATTCTGTGTTTAGGCTGACTATACAATCCTCCAGTTTTCTTTGGGTATCTAGTCTATGCTTGGCTAGCAATTCTAAATGCTGAGCCCCTGTGTGCCAAACTTAGCATGCACATGTGAATGAAACTCATAACAGTATTGTCCAGATATAGTGACATAAATATTAAAGAAACATGTATTATAACAAGTATATAATGTGTGAAGATCCAGGTCTTTGTAGACACAGAACAAACATGAAATTCATGTATTCCAAACAACAATATATATATTATTTACCCTATACAACTCCAAGAACCTCACATGCAGATAAGGAGTCTTGGCTTGACCTGGAAGAACTTTTTGCCCTTTCTATGGCAGTGGGGGAGTTGGGACAGCAGGCTGCTTTGTGCTTGTGTTGATCGACACATTTACAAAACAAAAGATGCTGATGGAGAGGTGCGAAGGGATTTAAGGTAGGCCGGGATTACGAGTTTTTTTCTTAGGCTTCAGGGATTCTAGTGTTTAAGAGCAATAAAGAAAGTATTGTGCAGGGGGACTGGTGAAAAGGGAGTTAGATTGAGTTCTACCCACGATGGCGTCTGTAAGCATACAAACCAATAAGGAACTTCTCCTTTCCTCGAAAAAATAGTCCCAAGAATATGTCCTAAATAATTTTATAATAATAAAATTTCCTTTAGTTAAATTGAAACGTTTGCAACTTCAAAGCAGACGTATTTGAAAAGTTTTAAAAGACATTTTTTCTTCCACCGTGGTCCCCCTACAGCTCCATTGTAAACTGTAGTAACACATATTTTCAAAATGTATAAAATACTTCATTTTAGAACATAGTTTCAAGTGGAGAATTAATAAGCAGTCATCAACTTATTCATATCATATTCAGTTCTGACTGGTCGCAGGTCGATCTGGAGGTAAGATGGAAAAGTACTTATATTCAAACCTGACCATATCTATAGTACTGTAAAATAAGTCACATAAGTCATATTGTTTGTTTGATATCCTTTTTTCATCATTCTTAGCACACTGAATAGATTTTCTTTCTTCTTTTGAAAATTATTTTTATTATTATTACTGCTGCTTGCATGTTGCCAAACCTTTAATAGCTTCACAAATCCTTTCTCTGTTTTATGTTATATGTTATGTTACGTCACCAGTGTGAGTGTCTTCCATTGTTCATTGTGTTAACTGTGAGAGGAGGAAATGTACTGGCGGAATTTGAGCATTCATATATTTTCTGTTTTAACATGTTCAGAAACATTAACAGATAAAGGAGTTCAATGTGATTTCATTACCTGTTGTGGAGGTTTGCATAAAGCAGCACATCATGAGTCACAACACAGAAGCTTCAGAGGTTAAGCGGATTCAAAGCCACGGTATAGCCGTAAAGCAAATGCGGTAAACACCAGTTACAATGGGATAACAAAGTCACGTATGATCGCATTCACTTTTTTCCTCCCTAATGCTGCTTGATCACTTTCATTTTTGTGTCAAGATTAATTGTCTTTTTCCCCCCCTGTAAGTGTAAGACAAATGTAACTGAATGTAGTCGAAACCACTGCGTGTAATAAACTGACACTGAGATGAATGAGTCGCAGCATACGGAGCTGGCGTGGCAAAAACTATAATTTGCCCATGATACAACCATTCTACTTATGACCACTACAGTGTAAGACGCAGAGGTTGCAAGTCAGCAACTACCCACACCATGATTGTGAAGAAATAAATTTGACTATAAAAACACCAAATTTATCCTTTAACATTGGGGTTTAATAAGTTACATTTAAAATGAAAACCTTCACATTTATCTTATTTTTTTGTAAAGCAAATAACATTATAGTATAGTTTCTTTTAAATTATGAATTAATGCAAATAAGTAACATAGCATGTTAAGCATTCAAGAAGTGTGTTAACAAAACACTTACTTGTACAAAAAATGTTCTAGTCGTGGTAACTACTTCAAACAGATTGTCTCTTAGCATGATATCACTGTAAAAAAAAAATGGTTGTCTAAATATCATGCTAGTAAATTTCAGAAGATGCATAGTTCATTATTTTGAGCTGTTACAACATTCAATGCTCAATTGTATTTAGAAATCCTAAACAAATGGTATAATTTACACATTTATAAATGAATGAAGTATACAGAGAGCAATGGCAGTGATGCCATTACTTGTAAAATAGCATGGTATAAACCAAGTTTGTGGGTAATGACTAAAATGAATGTTAATAAATAATTATGAAAATGCATATTCTGCACTTGCTGCATACAATATGGAAGGTATAATGTAAATACTTTTATATTACTCTAAAATTTCACAATATAAAACTATTCACTTGAACTTAAATAGGGATCCATCACTAACCTTTGTTTGCATTCCTGAACCTTATGTACCTCCTTGAGGGGAATTATTCGTAGAGGTTCTTTGTCCTAAAAAATAAATAATTCTTAAAAATCACAGGCACAGGTACATATGAATAATATCATACCTAACATTGCTCAAAATTTTGTTGGGAAAATATATTTACAAGATATTTATACTGTTATAAGATGCCTATATGGAAACTCAACATTTCCTATGAAAGAACTCACTACAGTAAAACATTAAGATTTCTATTTTTATTTCATGCAGCTAGTGAATACACATAGCAGAGACAGCAATGTAAATGGCAGAAAACTGATGGTGCTTAAGATTTTTGTATAGTAATTCAACTACCTGTCATTTGCATTTTCAGGATAGGTGTGTTTTACAGAGTTACATTTTTTGAATTTATGTCTGGTATCAAACAATTTAATTTGCTTTAAGCATATTTCCTGTTTTTCTATCCTTAACATCTGTTGTATTGTCACATTAGAATTTCATACAAAAAAAATAAAAAAAATTATATATATATATATATATATATATATATATATATATATATATATACACACACATATATATACATATATATACATAAAGTAATCCTAAGCTATATGCTTTTCGACTTTCGGCTTCACTCTATCATGGATTTTAAATGTAAGCACATCTAAATATATATCACGGATTTTTAGCTGGTTCGCGCTTTCTGGACAATGGGTCTTTTAATTTAGGTTACATGCTTCCTCAGTTTGATTGCCCAGTTGATTTCATACAAGGGACGCTATTGGCGGATGGCTTAGAAGCTACCCAATCAGAGCATGTATTACATATTAACTAAAACTCCTCAATGCTAAAAGATATGCTTCAGCGGCGCTTGTTTTGTTTGCTTCTCTCTGTCTCTCTCACTCTCTGCCTGATGGAGGGTGTGAGCAGAGGGGCTGTTTACACAGTGGCTGTTTGCCTAGAAGATAGGGCGCTCCTCTACAAAATGCCGCTTTATCGCGGTGCTTCTGTATACTTAAAAGTACGTATTGATTTTTGATTGTTTGCTTTTCTTAGCGCTCTCTGACATTATCTGCTCTTCACGGTGCTCCTTTGAAGATAAGATATGTTTGCATTCTTTTAATTGTGAGAAAGAACTGCCATCTCTGTCTTGTAATGAAGCACAGTTTAAACGTTTGACTAAAGGGTGTTATTTCATGTCTAGAGGGCTCTAATAATGTTAACAGTGTGGGAGAGTTTATAAAGGCTTAAAATATATAAAAATAACCATACAAACATATGGTTTCTACTTCGCGGAAATTCATTTATCGCGGCAGAGTCTGGAACAGATTAACCGCGATAAACGAGGGTTGACTGTATATATAATAATAATAAAGCTTAACACAATAAACGTAATAGTGAAGGCTGAGGGCACAAAAAAAAGACTTTACATTTGCATTTATCACTCACATATTAATCAGACTTGGCGAGAGTTGCATGCAACTTTGATCTTGTAAAAATTACTAAACAAACATTTCTGAAGGAATTTCTAGTCGAGGTAATCCCTTGTAAATAGCAGCATTTGTGCAAGAAGAGTTGCAAGTACTGTTGCAATGATTATCATCCTAACTGCGACTTTTCCATTTTTTTCCAACTAATTCCACACAACTTTTAAGGTGAGGAGAAAATGATTTTTGGCATCAACCACAGCATTATTAAACGTAAAACAGAATATGTTGAGAAGAGTGACGTTGTGCTGCAAATCTGTAAGACACTACAAAAATCTATAAAACAAACAATGCCTTATCTTGCAGTTTTGTACAGCAAGCTTCTTTCTCTTCTCTTACAAGAAGTATGAAGGTCATGTACTAGACTATTTACTGTAACAACAATCATTTCAGGGCTGGGAATTTGCAGGGAAACATTCCCCATGATACAGTAATAATGTGCACCACTTTTTGATATTTTCCAATATCTTATGTACTGCAAATGGGTTCTGCAATATACTACAATTTATTATTCCATTCTTATTTCAACCTGTAACATCCATCCCTCAACCAGTTTTTATATCTATGTTAGTGCACTAGAGCCTCATTGATATCAGGAGTACTGGCACAAGGTAGGAAAAAACCCCAACTGGAATTATGTAAGTAGTAGCTTGGAATACTTATTTTTATTTATTGTCTCAGTAGCACACAAAAAGTAAAATAAATACTGTTCAATTATGAAATGGCATTGGATCCTCAGTAATTTACAAAAGAGTTGTACTTAATGGCAGATTAAAGAGGGTGTAAGAGCCATTTTCCTAGTTCTATAAAATGCATGAATATTTACTAGATGATAATGCATAAAATATGGGATGTTCCTATAACCCCCGTGAATAGAATTGAGTTGGTATTTTCCTGTCATTTTCTAACAGTTTTGAGTAAACAATGTTCTCCAGTTAGTGTTTAGCCTCACCTTGTATAAGGTACAGAGGCATACGGTTTTTAACCGTGTTCTTGTTTGTGCTCGTGTTCGTGCTTGCGCACGTGACTGTACCTGGGCACATATCTATGTGCCAACGGGCCTTTTGAATGTGAAGTAACTCGTAAAATAAAGGATTTAAGTGTTGAACAGTATGTTTAAGGCATACAGAAGAAGAAATTAAGAACCTTTAAGTATAGAAAGAAATAAAGAACATTTAAGTACAGAAATAACCAAAGCTTGTCAAGAAAAGCTAAGTTTATGGAAGATACATTTTTTCCTTTTTTTTGTCTTTATTCTATGTGTGTAACTATTTTTCTTTTTATTCTTGTGTGGACTATTTGCTTTTAACTTTAACTAAATATTTTAAAACAAACTTTTGGACTGTGAGATTTCTTTGACACGCGTCTTACCCGTGCCTGATTTCGCCTTATACATCGGCGCCTACAGAGGGAAATGGCAAAAACCTTCAAAAAACTTTCACAAAATAAAAAACAGAAACCAGATTATACAAGAATTAATCATGTTCTGAATCAATTGATCAATTGTTTGAAACAACTTATTCTAAGTGAAGGTAAACAGTCTCACTTTATTTGAGGGTTCATATACTGACTTTTAAAAGAAAACTTCAGAAAGAAGCATGCAAGTTGTATATCTACAAGTTATTGCAATGAAATGAAAAAAATGTGAAACTACCACTAACAACAATGCTCTTCTAAACTTAGGTAAAAGAAAGAAAGAATGCTACTTACATCGCAAAGGATATATACTGTAGAAAATGTGTAATGAAACAAATTAACTTTCGAGACTAAGCTGTAACATTTATGCCTCATTGTATGTAAAGCAGTATGTAGGGCACAATAGACTTATTGCGTACTAGATAGTTCACTTCACCAATGGATGTGATGTTCAGAATATGCAAATGGAAATCAAGTAGGTACAGTTATAAAAATTTGTATAAAAAAGGAAAAAAAAAAAACACTGGACAAAAAAATGCCTTATTTGCTACAAAACTGCAACTGAAGTGGTAGTTTGAGTTTTAAGAAGACAATAATCTAAAATTAAAATTCTAAGAGAGAAATTCAACATGTAACAGCTTGTAAACATTATGTAAAAATTATGAAATCCAGAAAATTTAAAAATGAACTAAGAAAAATCCCTTGTGCATTCAAGGTTTGTCTGTCTCATTTGTCCTGTGCCATCTATTATGTGAATAAAAAATACCATACTTCAACAGTCCTTGTGTATATCAATAAATTGCACTGTTTGTTTCTTAACACTAGAATTACCAGAGCCTACGAAAAAACTTGTAGGTCCGTCCCACCTTAAATCACTTCTTAAAACCGTTCTCACCTATCCGCCAGTGTCTTTTGTTAATCTAAATGTGCTGATAAAAGAAAAGCTGCAAGTAGCCGGCTATTCCATCCCCCCAACGACTTAGAACGTGCACAAACTTCTCCCAGCTCATGCCTTGATTGATTATCTGGGAGTGAAGTGGAGTTTTAGAGTGGAAATAATAGATCATTATTTGGAATACATGCATTTCACGTGTGTTCCGTTTCTACAGTAATCCGTGTAAACACATTTTTAAAACAGAAACGTTTTTCATATTGTAGTAGTAAATGACAAAATGTAAGCATAAACTATATAATGTATGAAGCCTGAAGTCCAAATATCAAACACTTTCACAAAAGATACAAATATAACAGAACAAGTATGCTTTTATTCAAAAATATAACTGCAGAAAAAGCCGCCTTAGCATGCCACATCCTTACTACAGCTGCCACTGTAGCGTAATGGTATCAGCCGCTGACTAGTATTCAAAAGGTCATGAGTTCGATCCCTCACGATTCAGTTTTGAGAAGTAAACTGCTCTTATTCTTACTATTTTAGAATAAAAACATGCATTTGATTTCAGTGTGTAACAGTCGGTGTAATTTATGATACTTGTAAAGGTTAGTTTTTTTTTTTTTATTCACTTTTCATTCTCTCAGTCGTGTTCAAGATCCTTCCCAACGCCCCCCCACCCCCGCCAATCTGAGAATGCTGTTTTCACATAAAGATGAGCTGTAGCTCTGCAGCATACTTGTGACTGCATTCTCGTACCAATGCTTGCGAATTGAAGTGCCTGCGTGCACTTTTCGTAGCATTACACATCTATTTTTTTGAGCATGCCCGTGTCGCTCAAACACAGGAACATATTTTGGTGTACAAGTATAACAAAACAAGTGCACTTTTATTCTAGACTATAAGTGAAGAAAAAATAAAGCAAGTTACAGTAGGCGGTTGATACGACAGCTTGCGTGGTGCAATGCTAAGAACTGCTGATTTCCAATCTGTGCTATAACAAATATTAACAATTCCCACACACCCTTCCTACATTCACGACATGTGTACTTGTTGCAGTGTACACATCTCTCTGTGCTATGGTTCCTATTACACTGAATGAGCACCTGACATTGTACTTTCTTCCCTATATAAATAACATTCGAGTATAGCGTATCTCCAAATAACTCACATTCGAGCTATAGCAAGCCTCCAAATAAATCACATTCGAGCTATAGCGCGTCTCCAAATAAATCACATTTAAGTTATAGCGCGTCTTTATGTGAAAACAGCATTGTCAGATTTTGGGGGAATCATGAACGCGACTGAGAGAATGGAACCGAATAAAAAAAAAAAGCTAACCTTTACAATTATCATGCATTTACACTGGCTCTTACAGACGGACTGAAATCAAATGTATGTTTTTATTCTAAAATAGTTCAGTACATGCAATATTATTTGAAAACGAACAGCGTCAGATCGGGTTTGAATACGCTGACGCTGTTACAGAAGGAGTCAGCTTATTCAGTGCAGCAGTTTCAACGCACAGTACATGCAATATTATTTGAAAACGAACAGCATCAGATCGGGCGCATATTCAAACCCAATCTGATGCTGTTCGTTTTCAAATAATATTGCATTAGTACGATGATGTTTTTACATATATTGTCTCTTTCATTCATCTTGCGGTTTGTAATCAGTGACCGCATGTTGTTTCCCGATCTTGCCAGTTCGCACATGTTGCTGTATGGTGCTGTTTCTTTTGTACTCCAGGACATGCAGAGGACAGAATAGTACAGAGCAGTAAGTTCAGCGCTATATGCAATCAGACAGACAAACAGACAGGCAGAGAAGGCACTAGATATATAAATAAACAGGGAAGGCACTGTATAATAGATATATAAAAAACAGCTAAGGGGATAGATATATAGATAGGTAGGAAGGAAAGGCACTACATGATAGGTAGACAGAGAAGCTCCTATATAATAATAAAATTACTGTTATTACTATATAGATAGACAGGGAGTTCAGGCAGGCAGAACGGCGAAGGTTAAAAATAAATAAAGTTTCTCCCCAGCGAAGAATCGAACTCGGATCTCTTGAAGTACAGCAAGCCTGCTGCGCTCTAAGTGACGAAATCTTACCAGTACGGCACGGAAGCTGTTGTAAAAGTCTTGAACCTTTTATGAAAGTGTTTATTTGGTCTGTCAGGCTTCACACATTTTATAGTTTATGTCTACATTTTGTAACATTTATTACTAAAATATGAAAATGGTTCTGTTTTAACATTGTGTTTACACAGATCACTGTAGAAACGGAACACACATGAAATGCGTTTGTTCCAAATAACAATCTATTATTTCCACTCTAAAACTTCACTTCACTCCCAGATAATCAATCAAGGCATGAGCTGGGAGAAGTTTGTGCACGTTCTAAGTTGTTGGGGGGATGGAATAGCCGGCTACTTGCAGTTTGTTTTTATCGGCACATTTACAGGACAAAGGAGGCTGGCGGAGAGGTGAGAACGGTTTTAAGAAGCGATTTAAGGTGGGACGGATCTATGAGTTTTTTCGTAGGCTCTGGTAATTCTAGTGTTGAAAGCAAGAGTCTAACAGTAATGAACTCCAATCTACTGAGGAACTAGCATTGAAAAGAGCAAGTGAATAACTGATTAAAATCAAATTATTCATCTTTCTCATGAACAACTTGCAATGGGTGTACTACAGGCATTGTGAATGAATACTAACATCTCAAATGACAGCTTCTTCCTCCAATGGAAGCATCTTGGAAATACATTACAAATGTGGTTGTTTTAAATACATCTGAAATTTCCAAAATGCATTATAGTATGTGTGTGATTACATTTCCAGCATCTATTATATCAAAATAAAATAGCATTGACATATTGTGTTTCTGTGTGATAGGGAAAATGGTGCCCCTGGTAGGCAGCACATTATTGTTAAGTCTTCCATCCCCCAACTCCCAAAAAACAAAAACAAAAAACAATGATTTGGACTGGATAAATGCTTTTTGGAAATGAATGTTTTTTGAAACATTTTCCTTATCGATGAGATTACATGCTTCTTCCTTGTCAAGTGTGATCTGCTACACCTAATTTGCCTTTTGTTGTTTTGTTTTCCATGTGATCAATATTTAAAAAAACTCACGATTGTTAATCAAGATATTGGCCCTAGATTTCGAGTTTCCAAAAGCTTTTACAAAAATGTAGATACTTCTAAAGTGTCATTTAAGAAAAAATATTTTAGATATACTCTTTCAACTGTCCTTGTAAGAATGTTTTCTTTTAATAGTAATACTTGCTTACTTTTGATTTTTTTTATAAACAAGATGCATCACTGTTAAGACTTAACTACTTTTTTCCTCAGAAGACCTTAAATACTTTCTTTGCTCACAAATGCCAATATCCAAGATAAACATCCAATTTGAGACCTACAGCTGAGAACAAAAATGTTTATCCTTTGAATTGACATTTAATTAGTCCAGCAGCAGCACCTAATTATCTAAAAATGGAAACAGAGGCAAGCCTTACATACTCATCATTTCTACAGTTCCTGTAGTATCTTTAATTATACTTAAAATTATTTATCAATAGATTTTTAAATACTTTCCTAAAGATTACAAAACTTTAGTCATACCTTTAAACTGTTGAATATGCACTCTTTGATATTTTTGAACTCACACAACAAAAGTAGAAACCAACAATTATATGTTATAACAAAGTCAGGAGTCCAATTAGCAGCAGGAACTGGTCGGAAAAAGGTTTGCAGCCACTGCAGCTATCCTAGATTAAACCCTCTCTGCTCATTTAACTGTATCTTGCATCCACTAGTTATTATTGTAAAAAAGCACTGTAAAATCTATGCCAGCTACCTTCTGCCTTCACTGCTCTCTTAGTTATTCATCAGATCCAGACAGCTCCTCCCAGCCTGTTTGCATTTCATGCTTATTCACTTGCTTGCTCTCTCTCTCTCTTACCTCTACCAGAAACCCACATAGAACTTAAGCCTTACTGCTCGGCTTTTACCTTTCTCAAGGCTACACTCACTGGTTCACTCATTTTCCTTTTCCTGATCACTTTTTCTCCTTTCTTACCTGCCTCTTTCTCCTGTTTATGTATGCAGCCAACTCCAGCTAATATTGTGTACTCGCCATACCACTAAATGGCAATTAACTCATTAAGGCATATATGTGCCTGTGCTGGTTAATAAACAGTGTAAGTTTAAAAAAAAAAAAAAATAAAAAAATAAAAAAACCTAAACGCTGTTTGTAAATGAAACCACAAAAATATCTTGATGTGACATGCCCAACAGTAGTTAGGGACACCCAAGTATTATTCATGAATTTTCACTTTCGCAGGGGTATTCTGCCCCCTAACCATTGTAAATGTGAAGAGGTGACTGTACTTACAAATTTCATACCAGAATCAGGGTGCTGGTTTGTTTAATATCTGCAATAAAGTTTCAATACTATGCCCAGCAAATTTCCCAATAAGCTGGACTGCGATCTATCCAAGCAAGATCTGTAACTGTAAAAGGCATGCTAGAAAAAATGAAAACCACCATCAATCCCAAGTTCCTTATGCTTTCCTAAAACAAGAAAATTGGGAAGCTATTCACTCCTCTTTCTAGAATAGAGGAATTCAATATGGTAATTGCTTTGTATTACCCAAGCAGAATGCTAATTACAATTTCTAAAAGTGAAGATTATCACTCAAGCCTGACCTCTTTACCTCAACTGAGAGGCTTCTAAAGTTGGTGGATGGATTAGCAGGGTCCTATAAGAGCTTTAATATACAGACAGCTCTCGAATTACAAGTGAGTTGTGTTTCAGCCCACATATTCATGACTGAATCTTGAAGCCAACAAATAATGTCTGGTAAATGAAATACATGACACTTTATTTGTTTTACAAGTAATATTTCAAAGTGATAAATAAAATTAAAGTGAAGCAATATTATTGTACTTTAAAATCACAAAAAACAAATAATTTAGATTAAAACGAACGACGGGTACTGTATGTACTATATGCTTGAACATTCTACAGTTTTTACAATTTTTCTTGTAGTACCTCGAGTTGGAGAAAGGTCCAATGATGGCATAAAAAACCACAACTAGCTGATAATTGATCCCCAGGAGAAATGCTGGTAAATCTTTACTGAGGGACTGCTAAGAGTGTCACCTCCCTTTCCTATCAGCTATACTCCCTGAGATTGCACAGATTGGCACATAATTAAGATGTTGGGAATTACAAGCAGCAGTTTCTATGGCTGTGTTAAGTTACTCAATCTGCATTCCTATGACAGAGACTATTTCACATATGTGCTTGCTGTCAGATATATTCAGTGACATGCATATATGAAAGCACAAAATGAAAAAACAGTAACAAATTCTGAAGTGTGCAGTAATATTCCTCAGTGTTAGCGACAATGGCTATGTATTTATTTGTGTCAAAACCAGTCTACTCTCCTTATAAGTAAAAGTAAATGTTGCTAGATGAAAACTGAAATTCAGTTCAAACAAAAAAAAATTTCCATTTTGTGTGCTTGATTTCATCTGCAAAACTGCCATAACCCAAGACCCACCTGTAACTTATATGAGGCTGATAGACGCACAATAGACTTTGGTTATTGGTTTTGACGTTTGTGCACCAAAGATCCTTTATATCTGGTCGCTATTCAGGAAGTGGACATGTACTGTGACATGTGAGTCACTGTCTTGTACCTCAAAAACACGAGGTGGAGTCTCTGTACTTTAGCAAAACCAGCTTTATTAAACTTGGAAACAGGAACAGCAGGGGTATTTATTGCAGCCGGAGCTACCACTCTCCTATACACAGACATAGCAAATGGGCATAGTTGGGGCCAAGTCAGTGGCCAAGTCATACTGTTCCCTGCATTTATAATGTCTCTTGCATCACCCACCAGGGACAGTTTGTGGTGCTCTGCTGCACCTCTGCAAATCATAGTATAACTATATAAGAAAGGACAGTGCAAACATTTTTTTTCTTAGGAGATTGCATTCCTTTAATATGCTTAGTGACATCCTTTATATATATTCCATAGGTCAAATAAACTTAACATAGTTGGCCTGCACTTATAACTGCAGATTGAGTGTGTTGAGATGCCCTGTAATACCCATCAAAAATAAATTCTTCTAGTTTACTACAACAACAACAGTTATTTATATAGCACATTTTCATACAAACAGTAGCTTAAAGTGCTTTACATAATAAAGAATAGAAAAAAGACACAATAAGAAAACAAAATAAATCAACATTAATTAACATCGAATAAGAGTAAGGTTCAATGGCCAGGCCAGGGGGGACAGAAAAAACAAAAAAACTCCAGATGGCTGGAGAAAAAATAAAAAAATATACAAGCCACTGTGCAACCCCTAACCTCTAGTAGTTCAAACCTTTCTGTACACAAATGTGCAGATCACATCAAAAGGACTCAAACCTCACCAAAACCTTTCCACCACTGAGCCATCTCACTAGGAAATGAAGAGGCATATCCTTGTAAAAACTATCCATCTCGTCTAGCAGCAATCAATACAGTTGTTGTGTTAATAACAAGCAAGTTGCAAGAAAGTTAACAATTCTAATGACTGTGTCCATAACTGTGGTCAAATCGAACTTCAATATTTTGGCACATAGATTTTAGAATAATGCAATGAAACTTGATTACGTAGCTTATCTAACTTTCAGTTACACTCACAAACTCCCTCTGCTTCTCCACTACAGCAGGGGCACCATCTGTTGTAAAGGCAAATATTTTCTTCAGGTCTATACCTCCTTCTTTCAAAATGGATGGCAAAAGCTCATGCCACATCTTATCCTTTAGTAGTGACATATACAGGCCTAAGGATAGCACGGAGATCCTCTTTTATACCAATTCCATTGCAGTATGAGAAGTCATTGATATCTACACTACTGTACACTGACCACTGGTGCATCCAATAGTGCAACTCATTCCTGGAAATGGATATTTACTACCATTTTGGAAATCCACCTTTCTATAGATCTAATTGAAAGGGGCAAATCTTTCTCTGGACATAACTGTTTCTTTGTTTGGCATTTTATCGAATAAAACGTCTGCACTGCCTAGAAAAGGTACTTTTAAGTACTCTCCCATCAGTAAACAGTTTTCAGTATTTGGCAATACATTCTGAAAGTTTATAGCTGCCATCTGTATCTTGTAGCTGGATTTTTTCATAGCCATTGTAACGGGTTTTGAACACACTACTTTCCTTCTCATATTTTGCTACTGCTCTCCTGATTCATTCTGCTCTGTCTGCTTCATCCTTGAACTTCTTTTTCATGCTTCGTTTTAAAGTGACGTTGTATACCTGATGATCTTCACAGAATATTTTGACAACACATGCATGTACAAAGAGTACATACGGCATAATTCCATTTCCTGAATTTCTTCACCCATCAAATCTGAAAGGAGCAACTGCTACACCATATTAACACAGGGCCACATCAAATAGGTAGTTTTGGTAATGGCTAATACTGCTGTTGTGTGAGTGGCTGCTCGTGAGGATAACACACATGCAAAATTTTAATAAAGCTTTTATATATATATATATATATATATATATATATATATATATATATATATATATATATATACACACATATATATATATATATATAGATTGATAGATAGATAGATGGCTCTATCATCCTCTTGAACACTCAGACAATATGTCAGACACCATATAAAAGTCCAAATTATTATTTTATTTGAACTGCACAGTGCACAAAGCACCTTCCTCTCCACAATACTCATAAATCACAATAATAATTCTCAATAAATCAATACAACCAACAATACACCACTCCCAGGCGCATTGCCACCTTTCCACCAAGCTCAGCTCAACGATCTGGTGTTTTTCCAAGTCTTTTATAGTCCCTGACCCGGAAGTGTTTCCCATCCTTCAGTCCATGTGACTCCTTATCACTTCCAGGTCAGATAACAAGTCCTCTTCTTCATCCCGGAAGTACACCATCTCCCCTGTTGCTGTGACTAAGATGCACTTCTGGGTTATAATAGGGCACAAACGACTCTCTGGACCTCCCTGCAGTGTCCTCTGTTGGCCCCTGTGGTATCCGGAAGGGCTGTAAAGGAAAACTCCATCGTCCATGATTCCCTGATGGTATCTGGGGCACCTCCATGCTGCAGGGAGAGCTCCATCTGGCGGCCTGGGTGTATTGGCTGAGATGACAAGCCAACCATAGACCACTATATATATATATATATATATATATATATATATATATATATATATATATATATATATATAATGTGGTGCCAAACAGGCAAATACATGAATATATAAAGTCTGCGTCAGAATATATAAAGTCAAAACTTGAATATATAAAGTCATTCCCGAATATATAAAGTCAAAACTTGAACATATAAAGTCACTGTCGGTATATATAAAGTCAAAACTTTTTTCTGAATATTTAAAGTCAAAACTTGAATATATAAAGTCAGCGTCGGTATATATAAAGTCAAAACTTGTTTCTGAATATATAAAGTGTAAACTTGAATATATAAAGTCAGCGCTGGAATATATAAAGTCAAAACTTGAATATATAAAGTCAGCACTGGAATATATAAAGTCCAAACTTGAATATACAGTGGTGTGAAAAACTATTTGCCCCTTTCCTGATTTCTTATTCTTTTGCATGTTTGTCACACAAAATGTTTCTGATCATCAAACACATTTAACCATTAGTCAAATATAACACAAGTAAACAAAAAATGCCGTTTTTAAATGATGGTTTTATTATTTAGGGAAAAAAATCCAAACCTACATGGCCCTGTGTGAAAAGTAATTGCCCCCTGAACCTAATAACTGGTTGGGCCACCCTTAGCAGCAATAACTGCAATCAAGCGTTTGCGATAACTTGCAATGAGTCTTTTACAGCGCTCTGGAGGAATTTTGGCCCACTCATCTTTGCAGAATTGTTGTAATTCAGCTTTATTTGAGGGTTTTCTAGCATGAACCGCCTTTTTAAGGTCATGTCATAGCATCTCAATTGGATTCAGGTCAGGACTTTGACTAGGCCACTCCAAAGTGTTTATTTTGTCTTTCTTCAGCCATTCAGAGGTGGATTTGCTGGTGTGTTTTGGGTCATTGCCCTGTTGCAGCACCCAAAATCGCTTCAGCTTGAGTTGACGAACAGATGGTCGGACATTCTCCTTCAGGATTTTTTCGTAGACAGTAGAATTCATGGTTCAATCTATCACAGCAAGCCTTCCAGGTCCTGAAGCAGCAAAACCACCCCAGATCATCACACTACCACCACCATATTTTACTGTTGGTATGATGTTCTTTTTCTGAAATGCTGTGTTCCTTTTACACCAGATGTAACGGGACATTTGCTTTCCAAAAAGTTCAACTTTTGCCTCATCAGTCCACAAGGTATTTTCCCAAAAGTCTTGGCAATCATTGAGATGTTTCTTAGCAAAATTGAGACGAGCCCTAATGTTCTTTTTGCTTTGGTGGTTTGCGTCTTGGAAACCTGCCATGCAGGCCGTTTTTGCCCAGTCTCTTTCTTATGGTGGAGTCGTGAACACTGACCTTAATTGAGGCAAGTGAGGCCTGCAGTTCTTTAGACGTTGTCCTAGGGTCTTTTGTGACCTCTCGGATGAGTCGTCTCTGCGCTCTTGGGGTAATTTTGGTCAGCCGGTCACTCCTGGGAAGGTTCACCACTGTTCCATGTTTTTGCCATTTGTGGATAATGGCTCTCACTGTGGTTCGCTGGAGTCCCAAAGCTTTAGAAATGGCTTTATAACCTTTACCAGACTGATAGATCTCAATTACTTCTGTTCTCATTTGTTCCTGAATTTCTTTGGATCTTGGCATGATGTCTATCTTTTGAGGTGCTTTTGGTCTACTTCTCTGTGTCAGGCAGCTCCTATTTAAGCGATTTCTTGATTGAAACAGGTGTGGCAGTAATCAGGCCTGGGGGTGGCTATGGAAATTGAACTCAGGTGTGATACACCACAGTTAGGTTATTTTTTAACAAGGGGGCAATTACTTTTTCACACAGGGCCATGTAGGTTTGGATTTTTTCTCCCTAAATAATAAAAACCATCATTTAAAAACTGCATTTTGTGTTTACTTGTGTTATATTTGACTAATGGTTAAATGTGTTTGATGATCAGAAACATTTTGTGTGACAAACATGCAAAAGAATAAGAAATCAGGAAAGGGGCAAATAGTTTTTCACACCACTGTATTTTATGTACAAACCGGATTCCAAAAAGGTTGGGACACTAAACAAATTGTGAATAAAAACTGAATGCAATGATGTGGAGATGGCAAATGTCAATATTTTATTTGTAATAGAACGTAGATGACAGATCAAACGTTTAATCCGAGTAAATGTATCATTTTAAAGAAAAAATATGTTGATTCAAAATTTCACGGTGTCAACAAATCCCAAAAAAGTTGGGACAAGTAGCAATAAGAGGTTGGAAAAAGTAAATTTAAGCATAATAAAGAGCTGGAAGACCAATTAACACTAATTAGGTCAATTGGCAACATGATTGGGCATAAAAAGAGCTTCTCAGAGTGGCAGTGTCTCTCAGAAGCTAAGATGGGTAGAGGATCACCAATTTCCACAATGTTGCGCAGAAAGATAGTGGAGCAATATCAGAAAGGTGTTACCCAGCGAAAAATTGCAAACTATCATCATCAACTGTGCATAACATCATCCGAAGATTCAGAGAATCAGAAACAATCTTTGTGCGTAAGGGTCAAGGCCGTAAAACCATACTGGATGCCCGTGATCTCCGGGCCCTTAAATGACACTGCACCACAACCAGGAATGCTACTGTAAAGGAAATCACAGAATGGGCTCAGGAATACTTCCAGAAACCATTGTCAGTGAACACAATCCACCGTGCCATCCGCCGTTGCCAGCTGAAACTCTACAGTGCAAAGAAGAAGCCATTTCTAAGCAAGATCCACAAGCTCAGGCGTTTTCACTGGGCCAGGGATCATTTAAAATGGAGTGTGGCAAAATGGAAGACTGTTCTGTGGTCAGACGAGTCATGATTCGCAGTTCTTTTTGGAAATCTGGGACACCATGTCATCCGGACCAAAGAGGACAAGGACAACCCAAGTTGTTATCAACGCTCAGTTCAGAAGCCTGCATCTCTGATGGTATGGGGTTGCATGAGTGCGTGTGGCATGGGCAGCTTGCATGTCTGGAAAGGCACCATCAATGCAGAAAAATATATTCAGGCTCTAGAACAACATATGCTCCCATCCAGACGTCATCTCTTTCATTGAAGACCCTGCATTTTTCAACAAGATAATGCCAGACCACATTCTGCATCAATCACAACATCATGGCTGTGTAGGAGAAGGATCCGGGTACTGAAATGGCCAGTCTGCAGTCCAGATCTTTCACCTATAGAGAACATTTGGCGCATCACAAAGAGGAAGGAGGACAAAGAAGGCCCAAGACGATTGAACAGTTAGAGGCCTGTATTAGACAAGAATGGGAGAGCATTCCTATTTCTAAACTTGAGAAACTGGTCTCCTCGGTCCCCAGACGTCTGTTGAGTGTTGTAAGAAGAAGGGGAGATGCCACACAGTGGTGAAAAAACTTTTTTGTTTTTTTATGCTCTATTCTGAATAAAATATTAGAAGTTGGCACCTCCACATCATTGCATTCAGTTTTTATTCACGATTTGTATAGTGTCCCAACTTTTTTGGAATCCGGTTTGTAGAATTAGGTCAAGATTCTTGAGTAGTGTTCTTTGCTTATGTTGCACATGAAAATTATAGCACATTACTATTCAGCATTCTACCAAAAAGTCTCATTCAATATAACAAAGCAGTTATTGCCAAAACTAGCTACACCATCATTTCGTAGAACAAAAACTTTACATTGTTCATAAATATAGTTACACCATGACTTCACCCTGAATACGGTCTCTGAAACCAAAACTATAAATCAAGCTTGCTACCAATTTATCCATCTCCTAAACCAAGAACTGTAATGAAGTGTGTAATAGCAAAAACTTTAAATACTGTACATCTTAATTTTTAAAAGTGTTGAATAAATATCAAGGGGCCTCATGTATAAACGGTGCGTACACACAAAACTGTAGTGTACGAACGTTTCCATGCTCAAATCGCGATGTATAAAACCTAAACTTGGCTTAAAGCCATGCACATTTTCATGGTAGCTCCAACCCTGGTGTATGCAAGTTCTCTGCTCGGTTTTACAAACTGGTGGCACCCAGTATCAAAGTAGTGCTACTGTTCATGTGTGGTTACCCTTTCTTTTTTATTTCCACATCCCTGATGCAGCTTTATCATATACACGGAAACTAACTGCATATTGTTTATTAGTTTAAGGCATCTGATTGTAATTAACCTGTAACAATGGTCCAGGGAATAGCCAATGTATTCCAAATACCATAGCTGCTTTAGCATTACTCTCACTGCACCACCACCTTCTCCTTTCAGCTGCTCCCTTTAGGGGTTGTCACAGCGGATCACCTTTTTCCATATTACTCTAACTGCAGCTCTCAGAGTATTAATATCACTGCATCTGAGTGTGGAATCACAGATCTACAGCAGCTGATCAGAAAGATAATTATTGGTATACAGCATCAAGCACACGGTGCCTCAGCCATGCTGCTTATTTGAACTGGTCTCAAATGGCAAACGCTTCACTGCCTTTCCTGTACTGACCTCGTGGCTCAGACACGGTTTCAAGAACTATAAACACAACCAATCAGTCTATCAAGTGCTCCTTGTAGAACTGTTTGTACTTATTAGTACAATCACCTCACTTTAAACTTGCGATAGTTATAATATTGCACAACCTGCGCCACTTTATAAAGCGTGTATTTACATATGATGATGATATCATTTTTAAGATGAAATGCAGCAAAATATTTGTATTATATTATACAGATAAAACTTTAACTTCATTTAAATAATCTATATTGTTAATATTTAAACATGTGAGGACACGATGTCGCTGCATAAGCAAGGAGCTGGCGCTCTGTTCACGGATTGTTCCTGCCTCGCGCTGTATGCTTGCTGGGGCTAGTGCGACACTGGAAGGATAGAATAATTAAACATGTACTACGAAGATATTTCAATGTTCCTTAAAAGTTTTAAAGAATCATCATTCTAAGCTTACAGATGGCTTAACGTCTATTACAAAGCTTATTGTGTTGCAATTGGGTATTGAGAGAAAGAAAAGGACAGACAGGAATTGGGGGTTAGTACTTTCGAAACAGACAGTACTGCTGCAATAAATTATTTCATTGAAGGTCGTGCATGGCGTAGCATCTTGCATGAGGCATGAACAATCACAATCACACGCCACCATGTTCCCATGTTTAATAACATGCTTTAACTCCTATCATCTTGAAAATGATATAAAGTATACATTTCAATATTTTAATTATTTAGCGTGCTGTAATATCACAAATGTAATGGACTAGCAAAATACCCGCGCTTCGCAGCGGAGAAGTAGTGTGTTAAAGAAGCAATGAAAAGAAAAGGAAACATTTTGAAAATAACGTAACCTGATTGTCAATGTAATTGTTTTGTCACTGTTGTGAGTGATGAGTGTTGTTGTCATATATATATATATATATATATATATATATATATATATATATATATATATTTACACACACACATAAACATATATATACTGTATATACATATCTATACATATACACATATATACATACATATATATCTACATATATACACACACATACATACACACAAATACATATATATATATACATACATACACACACACATATATAAACATGTATATACATATACATACATATCTACATATATACACACACAGCTATTTCGTATCAGTGCAATACGCTGTTTGTTAAAACGGTTGACTCCGCTCTTACGTGCAATAACAAATCAAATCATTCAGTTGTCTTTGCTCATATGTCATTTTAGAGCTGGACGCCTGGCATCTTTTTGGCCACAAGTTCGTTTCTGTTTGGTGTGAAGTTCTGTGTTGTGGAGATTCTCAGGATGGATTGCAGGTGCTCATCAGTGAGGCGACTCCTGTGTGCTGTTTTGTTAGTCTTTATCACTGAGAAGAGCTTCTCACACAGATATGTGCTACCAAACATGCACAAGGTTCGAGCCGCATGTAGACGGACTTTTTGTTCTTCAAAGTCACCAAAGCGCCGTGCAAACTCAGTGCGCAATAACTCTAGCTTCGCAATAACTTGCAGCATCATAAGGTAGACTTGATTAACGCGTAAGTGTTACGCAAGGCAGCTGAAGCGCTGCATTATGGGATCTGTAGTTTATTGTGTTACCAGCGCTTCATATACCCGGGCCATTAATAACAATAATACAGTATATAAAATGATCTCGGGCGGATATAATTACACGCCGGGCGGATGTGGCCCGCGCCCTTGAGTTTGACACATATGGACTAAATAGAACTTGAAAAGATATATTTTTCAAATGTGATCGCGCAATTCAGATAGAGTTGACGCGCAGACTACAGCCTGCATGCCTCAATGAGTCATCCTCCCCTCGCTCTTACTTTTTTACCGTTCATCTAATGAATACACTGAGTATGGCTTTACCAAAACAATCATTGATGGCGAATAAAGTATCCATTATTCGAGTATGTAGATCGGTATATATATATATATATATATATACATATATATATACCAGCGTATCAGCGAGAAGTAGTGTGTTAAAAAGGTAGAAAAGAAAAGGGAACATTTTAAAAATAACGTAACATGACTGTCAATATACAGTATTTGTTTTGTGAGTGTTACTGAGTGTTGCTGTCATCAAGGATTTGATTATCATTATTTCTTTCAATCAGGTTCGTATTTGTAGGATGTGTTGTGTTCAAGTTACATTCCGTGTTTGTCAATCGTTGTAAAGATGACAGGTTTCATTCATCGATTCGTTTCTTACTGCATCAATAAACAGCTCGTCTTCTTCTTTATCTGAGACCTGACACACTGCATGCATGGGTTTTTACACTGTCTTCCTTTAGCGGGACATTGACTTTTCCACCATGTGCTTTGTTTCCGCAGTAGCTGGATTTATGAATATGCTTATCAGGCGCTTCATATTTTTGCTGCCTTTTCAATTGTGTAATTCGGTTTTTGTTCAGCGCTCTTTGGAACTGTTGCTTTTATCTGTGCACTGCGTCAGTTCACGTGAGCCACTCGGTGTACATGCATCGAAGGTTCCCAGCTGTGCTGGTGCCATCTCGTGCTATGTCCATGGCTGTATTTAATGTTACCTTAGTCCTGGCACTTAAAACTTTCTCTCGCAGTTTCGCTGAGTTTGTGTCAAACACCACCCTGACCATCTCATCTTCCTCTCCATAAGCACAGTCCTTCACCCGTGAATATTTACCCGTGGCAGTTTGCTATTGGATTGCCGCTGACGGACGGCCTTATATGGGTGGGCACTAAATTACAAACGCCAGCGGCAGCCTGTCTATGAACTTAATTTAAAGTGTAGGTTTACATCGTGGTTTGTTTCAAGTAGCAGAACTCATGAATATGGTTGTATATGTCACTCGCTCGCTTCTTATTGTTTCGCTGCCTTCTCAATTATATAATGCATGTTTTCTTAAGAGCTTTTTTGAGGTCTTCCTGGTTTTCTATGTACTGCGTGATTACGTGGGAGGCGTGATGATGTCACACGAAACTCCGCCCCCACAGCGTTGAAGCTCATCTCCATTACAGTAAATGGAGAAAAACTGCTTCCAGTTATGACCATTACGCGTAGAATTTCGATATAAAACTTGCCCAACTTTTGTAAGGAAGCTGTAAGGAATGAACCTGCCAAATTTCAGCCTTCCACCCACACAGGAAGTTGGAGAATTAGTGATGAGTCAGTGAGTGAGTGAGTCAGTGAGTGAGTGAGTGAGGGCTTTGCCTTTTATTAGTATAGATTAATGGTGAAGGATGTGTCAACTCGGTAGACAAAAATCTTATTCATTTTTATATTTTCTATCAGCACAGAAGACTACGTATAATGATGCATACAGCAGGCACACCAACATAAAAACTAAGTTTACTTTTGGTAGTTTTTCTACAGCACAATCCAGACAGCAATTTAATTTAAGATAAGTTACAAAACAATGGACTGGGGCATAAGTATAGACTACACAACTAGAACCCTCGCTTTTAATGGCCACAGTACACAAAGTGCTACTACTACTTGAGCAAGATATTGTAGCCCCATTATTGATATAGGTTGACATTGGCAGCACACAGTACAGACTTTGTCTAATTTTAAACTATTTTTATTCTGTAGCATGAATGAACATGAAGTGAGTCTTTCAAGAGACAGAAAAAATTGAAAGTAAATGATGGAAGCAGAAAAGACACTAGCACATTAATAGACAAAATAAGAAAATACATTAACTGTAAATGGTAGCAAAATGTAGATGAATATTCTAGGAAAATGTAAATAAAAAAATTAATCTATTTTACAAATTATTCTCAAACCCAAATTTGAATGCCAAGCCTGGATGTTGTCTATGTCTAAGCCTGCTTGTTCTCCACATGTCTAAGTGTGTTTGTCTTCCACAAAGAGATGCATAAATGCTAAATAAAAGGGTTTCCAGTTACAGCTTTCTGCATAGTGTTATTGTTAATGCATGTTAAAAAAAGTTTCCATTTGTGACCTTTATTCCGGGTTCAAAGAAAGTTGTGCTATGTGGATGAAAAAGGTTTTGAGTGTGCACAGAAATGGAAACGCTGATCAAATTTTGCTGAGCGCTGCCAGGATAGGCTATTGACCCAATTTCCTAATTATTTGGGGGTGGGAGTGGGGGGGAGATGGCGGGGAATACTGTTTAAACTATTTGTAATGGAGGCATCATTATCAATTAGGTACATAAAAACAAAAGAGGATCTGTGGTGAAGCTGGGTTAATAAAGATTAAAGGCCATGGAATTGGTCTATTAATACAGCAAAACAGCAGACTCAACACACTAGATTATGGGGCGTGCAGTTTTGAATCAGGACTACACCGGTAAGATGAAAACAGCACAATAATATAACTGCAAACTAAGAATGCACATTCTAAGGGAATAAAGAGCTGAGAATGAGGCTATGCATACACATTACTGACTAGCATGACAATATTTCATACATAGCAAACATAAAAATAAAAAGGAATAACAGCATTATCCATTTCTAGTGACTTGCAAATATAGCTGCAGTAATCTGACCAGATTCTAGTCTCATAACTCCAGGATTTTAATGTGATTGTGCTCAAATCTCTAAAAATGTACAATGCCTGGTGTAAACAGAACTGGTGGTTGGTTGGATTGGAGAGATGTTGTTAATTAAACTAACTGAAGTCTATAAAACAAAAATACATAAAAACAAAACATAAAATGATGTTATTTCCTATTTCATTTTAAAACATTTCATGGTTATTTGCCTGCAAAACCTATTGAATACACAGAAACAGTGATGCATTAATGAACTCTAAGGCTGCCTAAAACATGTTAATAAAAAAAATAAATCAGAAACTACTAGATCAATGAAACTTTTTTACTATATTAAATAAAGGCATCATTTGTGCAATGTACAGGGTTATGATTTATGTAGAACACAGTATTCACTGATACTTTGATTTTTTCTTTTTTTTTTTTGTTTTTGCAATTTCTCTAACTGAAAGGCCTACATTTCTAAGGGTAATAATTCTCTGTCTCATTTGTTAATTTCCATTTCCTTGCCACTACCACTGGAATATTGTCCAAGTAGTACCTAAGAGGGTGTTGTAAAACAGTTCCAACTCTGCTTTAAGAAAGACAAAGGGTTTTTAAGTAATCAATGCAAATTAGGATACCTGTGCAAACCGTTTGCTTCAATTTACTTTAATTGCTGCAGAACACTTCTAGGTTGTAACCTATTAGTTGTTCTCCAAAGTAGGCCCATTTGTAATATTATATTTCCTTTTTTAGCTTTAGCTGTTGTGAGGTCTCAAATATCATTCTGTGATAATACGTTCTTTGAATATTAACAAAATATTAGCAAAATAAACTAAGTAGTGTTTAACTGGGGAAAAAGTCTCTGGGAACAGAGAACCTTATCAGCATTTCTCCTGGTACAGCAAACAAAGTATTTTTTTACAGTGTAAAAATAAAAAGCAAATAATTATTTCAACTCACATATATTTCTTTACAGAGTTCCTTATTGTATAATCACAAAATAAAATATTTTCTTAGTACCACTTAACGATCTTATAATAGATTATAATCTATTATAAGATTGTTAAGTGGTACTACGAAAATAATCTTTTGTGATTATTCATTTGAGGCAAACACCCCTTCTTTCATCTTCTATGAAAGTACAAACAAGCTTCTAAAAGAAGATCATCACTTTGTAGTAGTCAAGCCAATTCCATGTGCCTGAACTGTGTGGATAGAAGTTGCTGTTTCACATACTCTCTATTCCTCTGTCCTTATGTTTGTTTCTTTAGAATGTTACAAGCAGCTGTATCATATGGCAGCTGATACTCATATACAGTAATCTTTGTTTGGTTGAATATTAATATCAACTCTCAGAGCTATGGTGGCCAAGATGCTGAAAGAATCTCTAGGCATACAATCTGTAATACTAAAATAAAGATTTGGAGAAGCTTTCAGACAAATACATGATAGTTTAAAATAATTCACATCATCATTCTGAAACACAAATACATGATAGTTGCATTTAGATTAAAACACACAAAATTATACCTGAGTGGTTCAAACAAATATAGAGATTATTTAAGCTATTGACCAGTTAAACATTTTTCTAGATTGCTGTCAAATGATTAAACCAAATAACCAACTCTTGAAGAAATGTAATATTGTTAACTTTTCTAAAGTTGAAATAAACCAATGACGTACAAAGTCCCCTAGTTATTCAGAACAATTACTCTTTCAGGTAATGTGAAAGCATCCATTCTCTGATGAATCTTATGTCAGCAAAGAAGATAGAAGGATGCTGCAAATGCAGGTTCTAAGTGCAGAACCTGTGCATAGGAGTGTAATATATGTAGAAAGTAAACTGAAATGTTTAGTTAAGCATGCAGGTATTTAATAAATCTGTGTAAAAATAATAAATTAACTGCATCTACTAAAAGTTATTGATAAATCATTAACAACCAATATAGAAAGCTTAGTAACCCCAAATACAGTAAATGGTTTTAACTCTGACAAGAATATTATGAGCTATTAACTGTAAAGACAAATGCAATTTTATCAGGTACTATGACAATTGTTTACTTCGTAATAAATATTTAATGATGTGTACAATCACTATTCTTGTTGCAGCATTATCACCGTAACACACCCAACACCACAGAATAATCAGAGTTATGAGAAATGCTCTACAGAACCCACCTTCCTTAGTCAGATGCTTTGGTTATATTCTCTGCTTAAACCTAACTGGAATACAATTTTCACCTACTGATCAAATATGCACAAGATCACTGTAAATCCACACCCACAATAGCAAAATCAGAAAAAATCAGGTAAAATATAACCACTTAATAGAAACAATATTGAGATAACTTTCACTATAGGCTTCCCATGTTGTATTTTGCTAAAATAAAGAACTATCTTGTCTACTACAGCACACCTAGAAATTTGAGAAAATAAAAGAATCATATATTTAATTATAATATATTGTGCTATCCCATTCTATGTATGACAAATTATGTTTTAATATATAATCTTCCCCATTCTTGTTCTTTCTCATATACTGTATATA
Organism: Polypterus senegalus; assembly: GCF_016835505.1. Lineage (NCBI taxonomy): Eukaryota > Metazoa > Chordata > Cladistia > Polypteriformes > Polypteridae > Polypterus > Polypterus senegalus. Next base: position 222,366,846 of record NC_053154.1, on the reverse strand, counting down.
CAACTATAAATACACAGAGAAACACATACAAAATATAAAAACTAGGAGCATATTAACACAACCTTTGAACAGGGTGGCATTGCTTTTTTCATAAGTCACCACCAACTCTGCACATTCTATGTTGTAATGAGAGAATAACTTTATAATTTTTTTTTATCTTCTCACTCTTCTAAAATAATTATTAGCAGATCTACTCAGTATACCTTGATATGTTAGTCAGTGCATAGACAATTTGCCTCACCAGAGCTTGAATATAGAACACTGTACAGTAGCTGCCAGCTGTCTTAGATCAACACTCAGGATACATCTACATGTTTTCAGTTATATAACACAGACATTAATCTATGTTTTTGCCTTTTGTTCACACTATCTTGGCATTTTTTTAACCCCTGAAATTGAAAATGTTTACTTTCCAGGGCCACATACTTCTGAAAATGACAACTTGGTATTGCAATGTGGATTTGTAAAAATGTAGACACTAATCACACTCTGATTTGTTTGTGCTTCTTTTGTGGCCCTTCCTTGACTGGATCCTACTCATTACAAGGTATGATTCAATGACCTGTCACGTTTTTTGAAGGAAATCATTTTTCAACTTAGCAGACACAAAGTGGTTGCTTTCCATGATGCTTGTTGTATTGCTTACTTGTATGCAACTAAATTGTATTTTGTACAGTTTGAAGCATGCATACATCTGCTAAAAGGAAAAATAATTTACTGGTCTCTATAGTTTTGTGATAAATACTGTGGCCAGCGGCATTGCCATCCCTTCAAAGATTTTTCTGCCAAAGCACACAAGCCAGGGTAGGCGAGTGTCTTTCAGTTATTTTAGTATGGGTAGAGATACTTTGGTAAATATTGCGAAAAAGATATTGTGGACGAAGATTATTTTTAATTAAAAAGCAGCAGTGTGGACAAACTCTCAAATGTGAGAGAAGCTGCTTTGCACATTTGGAAAATTGTCTCAAATGATTAAAGGTTTTAAAAGTGGATTTTTATTTATTATTCAATAGACTTAAATAAATCAGTATGAGTATACTGATATCAGTTCAAAGCCAAAAAAAGGAGGAGGGGAAGAATTTGTTTCACTTAAGCCCTAAGGTTGAAGACCCAGCTAAAAAGATATTATAACCATTTTAATTTAGTCTTATAATAAAATGATCTTATTCTGCCTTTCAAAACACTATTTCTGATTTAATATTTGCAAAGTACACAATTTAGTAAGTGATTTTAATTAGAGATCATTTAATAAACTACCACTTTTATGATCTGTGCTGCAATTCCATATAGGAGCAGTCTCAGCATAAAAGAGTAGCATAGATTGACATTTAAAAAGAACATTGGCCTGTGTTGTGCATTTTCACGTGTGAAAATTTCCTCCCGGAATTGCATGAGATACAAGACACATTATAAAAATAATGTGCAGTACTTTTTCAATTTAATATTCATAGTTTAATACCATTGATCAATTTAGTACACAAGTTTGATTTGAGATCCTTTTTGCTAGCAAGATCTGTGGTGTAAATCTATATAGAAGTTAACTATATAAAAACCTTTTCTAGACTGACATTTATATTGACTACAGACAGTTTTGTCTTTGTCAATGGGTTTAAATTTTCTTCTAAGTATTAGACAAGATATAATGCATAACTTTTTTGTCCTTACCTTTACAGTGTCAACAACAACTGTTTACAAAATACTTGCAAAATATAACTTAAGGTGAAACTTGTGGTTTTCACTTAACGATACCTTTTCAAAGCAAAAAAGCAATTATGAAATGTTGAAATTTGTGTGAATTATTCTTTTAACAAAGTCAAATCCCTACAACCACTTAAACTTTCCCTTTCTGCAGCTATAGCCTCAAATTACATACCAAGCTCATTCCAAGTATATATGGGCAAAACTATTTTTACTGCAACTAACTAGAACATTAGGCTCAAATGCCATTTGGTAAATTTCTGGCTTTTTGTTGAGGCCACTTCAATAAGAGCCGAACTGAACAATATACCACCATTTTCAGTAACTGTCATAACTACAGTGTTCCCATCCCTATTACTCCTGATATAATGGTTCAACCTTTGTTCTCCAAAGTAACATTTTTTACATTTGTCCATAACTGCACACAGGGGGTATTTTTTTTCAAAAATTATGTAATCACTGCTCAGTTTTTGAAAATGAACCATTTTTCTTGTCTGTGCCTCTGTAAGTTCTTACCATTTCCCAAAATCGAGGACACCCTTAGCCTGTTACCTGTTTTTGATGCTAAAAAGATAAAAAACTATGGGATCCTCTTCTGCATTTGTGCATCTGGGACTTCTGCTTATTTTACTATCCAGACTAGATCCAGTTTGTTCTCGTCTCTCAAAGACTGGACACCTTTGTATGAAATTGCCTGTTTCTTGGCCAATAGGTTGCATGAAGTAATCGTCATTTTGAAAAACAAACTGACATGTTTCTTGAGAAAGCCGATTTATTTTGGCTATTTTTAAAGCCAGGATCGATCATCAAGAATGTCAGAACATTACAATCAAATTAAAGCCAACTTTCATGCTATATGGAACATCCATCCATCCATCCATTTTCTAACCCGCTGAATCCGAATAGGGTCACGGGGGTCTGCTGGAGCCAGAATAACAGATTTCAGCTGTGGTAACACAACTTAATGAGTTTAACCAGGTAGTATTTAAACACAATTAAGGATGATTTAGAGAGATGACCATTAGGACACTGGAGTAACTGCTGTCAGAAATGTACTCGTTTGCGAATAAATAATTATAAACCAGTAAGAGAAATTGCCAACATTACTAATGTATTGATTATATTTTAAAATCACTTTAATGGTACCTTAATAAAAAGTATCAATTTGTACCAAATACATGAAAATTTCTAGGGGTATTCCAAACTTCTGAACATTAATGGATATACATTTACATAAAAAGTAAAAACAAGGTCTTAGGGCATACAATAGCAGATACAAAAGATAAAATGAAAAATAACTCATGGATGGGATTATTGGTTCCACATACAGATGGCATCTATTTGGGGTAAATATTGGGAGAGGCCTCTCGATTCAAAATTACAATTTTTAGGCTGCTGATTTGATGTGTATTGTAATTTTTAAAGTATTATGATTGTCTACAGTATGTATTGCAATTCAATATTGGGATTTAGAGTACTGCTGAATTATTTTTTTATTAAAAAGAGAATTTCTTTCCAACTTGACATATTCAAGTCATTGTGAGTAATACAACTTATATATAACAAATTAAAGTACTTTTACTGAGACAACATGTTTATAACTGTATCCATAACAGTAGAAATGTATGGAATTGTAAGAAATTTCTTACTGACAGTGCCATAATATGTGCACTGTTTTACTAGGTAGGCACACGGTAATCTGCCTGTGCCATGGAAGTTCCAATAATGTATGCTTTGACTGCAAAGACTGAAGGCCTTGGGAGCTTCTGTAGAAAAGAGCAATGTGTTTTAATCTTTCTAGGAGCTGCACAAGCTGGCAGTTTGAGTGTGAGCTCTAAGCCACCAAGTTTAATTTGTGCTCACAGCATTTAATGTGATGAAAGCCAACCACCTGTGCTTCAACAAGCATATTCACCACATTGTTTGTGACTAACACTGGCTCTCTTTCTTCAATTCCCCATTCCTCATTTAACTTACGAAGTAGCTCAGCCATGTTAGTTAGTCCTGGTATGACTTTCATGCACAGCTAAGGTTTGTAGGAGGATAAGTAGCATTCTTTAGCTGAATGATGTGATGTTAAAGTGAAATAACACTGTGTGGATCTCAAAGTCCATAAATCACATGTCATGACAACACTTTCCACTTTACAGATTAACGGTTTTACTTATGATTGAGCCTTGCTGTATATTTCGGGAACTGTTGTAACTGAGAAAAAGCGTTGCTATGGAATAACCTACCTCGGCAAGAGAATATGACATTGCACTGACAAAATTTGCACATGGAAACTGAAGATTTATCTAGTGCAATTATGGGCAGATATACTGATGTGAACTGCTTTCATGTAAATTAATTACAACCACCTTTACATAAACAAAGACATTTCAACTGGTAATAAAACAATAAAAGACATTCTGAAAATGAAAAGCAAAATGGCATTTACCGTATCTGACTTGAAGTAACAAACTGAATTTTCATCTAAAAGGAAGTATCTTCGTTTCCAGTTTTTCATCTATGAATAAGAAAATGGATAATCACCTTGCTGTAACAAAAATTACTATAAAAATTTAAAAGATTTAAGGACAGAATAATTGCACTAATAAATGTAGTATTTCAAGTTATTTTGTCTGTCGCTTGCTACTTGTTACAAACTGTAGATAATTCTTAAACCAAATATATTTTATACAGTTGTAATAAACTAAAGGAGCACCAATATACATTGGATTCAGAAAAAATCCAGACCCCTTCACATTCTACACTTTACACAGTGTTGTATATTTAATTTAATATGGGATGCCCCTGACCACAATTTGGAGTGCAGGAATATAGTATTCATGTTAAAGAAATAGCATAAAGAGTTAATACATGTCATAAACATGTTCAGGCATATCAGGAAACCAGATAAAGTTCAAGTGAGCAACTGAGACAAAACTATAATACACAAAATGTACTGTAAGATGACCAAGAGATCAGATGACATGTGTTCAACAAGATTGGATAGTTGTTATATACACAGAAACTTCAAGGGTGGTGGGCTAAATCCAAAGGATATAATAATAAGCATATAGAAAAATAGACTTTTACTTTATATACGTGTAGATCAGTTAGGTGCAAATCAACCAGAATACGTGTATGCATTGATTGACACTGTATGTAAATATATATATATATAAAATTCTTTTCAGTGTTTGAATTTGAAATTACGTATGACCATGTGAAACGGAAATCATGTATGACCACAGAACATATTATAATACAAGATCTAATCACTTCATTTGTGGATGCCATTTTTATGTCGTCTTTACGAAATGTTATTATTTGTGTGACAGTTATTTTACTGATGTTAACAAGAAGTTAACACAAACACGGCAATCTATCCCATAGAAGTGCGCCCTGCGTTGCCCTCTCCCAGCCCTCCTCTCTGGACTCCAGTTTTGACAGAGAGGTTTCATTTATTCGTCTGCATGACTGTCGCGGAAACTGCCACATTGTAACTTTTATTTAATTGGCAGTACTTGATAGTAGAAGAGATGAGGAAAACAGCTTTGTGTCTTTCTACTTTTTAACTGCGCTGAGCTGTAAACAATGTGAAGACTACACCGCCTTCAGCAGCAACAGGTCGTGAGAACAAAGTGGACGCTCGGAGGCGCGGAATGGTCAGGCTGCTCCGCCGGGTCGAGAGTTTGGCAGTTTCGGGCGGCGTTCTCTCTTCTCACACTGTTTGTGACACTTCGAGTGCCCCGTCTGCTCCTGGGAGAGTGCAAATCTTTGCGAATGAGTGTGATCGGCGCCATCGAAGCAAAAGTCTCTTTGGAAATTGTGCTACTTACTGTCTCTTAAGGTGAGTTCAGGTCACTAAAACCCCGCAACATTCAAGGTTGCTTTTGTGTTAAGCACAGAACGGCAGCATCCACATTTCTCAGAATAATTTTTCTCTTAAATCACAGGCACGTAGTGCAAGGTTGTCAGGCAGAAATTTGCAGGGTTGCATAGAAAATTTAATTCCTATACCACAGCGGTCATGTAGCGCCTCTCACAAGGGATCTGCTACCGAGAGATGATCCAAATACATTTAAGCTGCTGTTAGTGCTGCTTACCTGTTGTGTTATAGCACCTTTAAAAATGTACTTTACCCAAAAACACTCCAGTACTGCTCAGTGTATCTTTACTTCTTACATGTTAATGTTTTACTGTTTAATAATTTATATACTAAATTTTATTTTTTTCCCTTGCACTCAGTGAGCGAAGCCACTGGGTAATCAGCTAGTAATTTATAAAATGAACATGTATCCTTTGACTCCCTGACCATTCACATCATGTAACAGACTGCTGTAGAAGAATGCTCCCTGTTCAACCATTAGCTGAAGAGTAATAAATGATGCAGATGGAAATGATTTTACTCCTGCCTGATTACTAATTTTTTCTGTTAGAGGATACACTTCTTTATTTAGTTAAGATGTTCTTTTCTATCACACACAGCAAGGGTTGTCAAGGCTTACATAAATAAAGGATGTCAGTTTTTGATTTTTAATAAATTTGAAAAAGTTTAAGACATGTTTTCACTTTCATTAAGATATTGAGTTTACATTAATGGGCAAAATGGCAAACTAAACCATTTAAAATGAAACTGACAAAACAGTGCACAGAAAGTGAAAGGCTCTTAATACTTTTAACTCCACTGTATAGTAAATATATAATGTATTACTTGTTAATTTTTGTTAATTTTCATGATACACATTTTCCCTGTTTCCAAATGTTTTTCTAAAGGCACTTATATTGGCTTCTGTATCTAAAATATATACATATCAGGTGGACTGGTAACTCCAAACTATCTCAGTGTGACTGAGAATGGGTATTTACATGACTAAATTCTACAATGAACATGCATCTCATTTTGGAAAAACTCAATGCCTGTGACTACTTCTGCTATAATGGCAAAAGTTAACTCGGCAAATAAGATGGATGACCGTTTTTACACTTATAAACTTTAGCTGTTATGTAAGCCTTTCTTGGTTACACATGACACTAAAGACATGCAATATGGTTTCATATGGAATTAGATTGTCTCATTGTACTTACCACAGCACCCTGCTTCACACAGTACCCAGCTTTAATTGTGGCTTGATCTTGTGCAGGCTTGCTTATGAAAGACGGTATCTGACTCTGAGATCGCTTCAAACCACTGCCCCTGTCTGCACCATCCAAGCATTCTCCCTCCTGCTGTAATAATAAAACACATATATTTCTCACATTTTTAACATAAAACATTTTTAGCATCTTCATTTTATTTGTAAATATATTAATTTGGCATTTATTGCTCATGCCTATTTCAATTTCCTGTTAATAACACTAAGATTGTTCTCTAAAAACAGGTTTAATAGATTTGTCAGAATATTCAGCTAACTCTCAACTATATGACAGGTTATGAAAGTAAACTAAATAAGAAAAAAATAAATAGCTTAGTCAGTAAAATCTAAAACCTCTTTATTAATTTAACCTTAAGAATTCCTTTCTAATTCATTTTCAATATTGTTAAAAGCAACTTTAAAATTAATTCTACTGTAACAGTGGTTGTTTTAAAGGAAGGGGAGATGGATTCGACTTTAAAAATATATAGCTTTTGGAGCACAACTGATATTAGCTCAGGTGTGGACATGTGTAAGAGGAGCTCCTACTTTAAACACATTTTTTTCAGGTCAGCTTAATTAGTTTAATTTAATGCAATACCCATACTCTTATATTGATTTGTTTTAAAAATGTATAATTAAAGATAAAAAGGGACAGCCAGTAGAAACCACTGACTTTGATAATGAATCTGGCTGTGATAAGTATGGTGTGTCCTGGTTGGAAGATAACTGCAGACAAGGGGAGCTGATGTTAGTGATGAATAGGATCCAAGTTTCTACCGACTCCTACATAACTGAAAATGATGGAAGTCAACTGGTGGACACTGAAAAGACTTTGAAACAATATGTCTGACATGGTTTTAGGTTTCAAGGTAAAAACCTTACAAAACACTTGCGGCAGAAATACTGGCACCTAAATATAAAGTTTAAGACTTAGATGCAAGGAGTTGAAGGAACAATTTACACATTATTGGTCTGCCGTAGAATGCGGAGTGTCGTGAACTGATTGCATTTGTTTTATTCTCAGCTTTTGGTCAACCTTTTTGGCAAAGACAAACCAAGTTCTCCTCTTGTCCCAAATAGGATGTGCCACTCATCATTATCGCTGATTAGAGGTAATGACAGACCTCACCTGCTTATCCTGCTTAGCGTGTGCACTATTTTCAGGCAACACAAAAACTACTGCAATGCTTTTATATCTCTCTTTCATAAAAGGAAATCCTGAGACAAGACTTTTTCAATAAGATAATATCAAGTCCCATGAGACAAGACTTTCTCCATGAGTTTTTTTCAAGTCACGCCCTCCTCTCAGCCATATTCAACCACGCACGTGGCCCTCTCACTTCTCATTCATGTGAATGCTTTTGACAGAAACAGTTCCTGCTCTCATATATCTTATAAATTTTTATGTTTTCCTTACTTTAAGTTCCCAATAAAAGACGACTTATGTCCAAATCTTATTCAAGAATTTCATCCCGAAGGGTTATCAACAGAAGAAATGAGTACACAGGCAATCCTTACACCAAGAAACTATGAAGTCAAATAAATTAATGTGAAAAATGTCAATCGGTTACACAGCAAATTGGTTAAATTCGTATCAATAGACTATGCTAAAACAGTTGGTGGTGATCATGTGGAAGATGAAAACGTCAACTTACAATATCCTGAAGCGGTCTTCCACCGCTCAAATTACTGTTGAAAGAGAGGATGTATCCAAGAAAGGTAATGTAGTAACATCTCCTACGGATATTATACACCAAAGGAGATCTCGATATGCCATTCATATTAAAATGTTACGTTTCCCATTAAAAAAGCTTTTGTAAAGACAATTAACAAATCACAGACACAAACAATAGAAAAAGTCGGTTTATTTATTAGAGAAAAAGAAACAAACTTCAATCACGGGCAATGATACGTTGCATTGTCACAATGTAAGTCCAAACACAGAATCAAACTTCACTGCGATATTGACGAAAATTTTATTAAAAAAAAAAAGTACTTGCGTGTGAATTTCAAACAGTATGAAATTGTTTAACGGAATGAATAACTCTAATGCAACATAAAACAATTTATTTCCAAATTATTATGTTTTACTATTTTAATATGGTTAACTACTTCCTGTAATATAAAATAGCTAGTTCTATTATGTATATGTAACAATTCCCATGAAAATAACAATCTGTTTAAATTGTACATCTGAAACCCCATATGCGGCTGAACCGCAAAGTGGCTAGTGCATAGCACCGGCCCAGGGGTTGGCAAGCGAAGCAGGCAGGGGGCAAAGCCCCCAAGTATATACATAAAAATATAAAGTTGAACTTGTCATTTTTTTTGCCTCAAATACTAAAATCTGTTTAAAGCAATGTTTTATAACACTTTAAATCTGGTCAATTTTTGTTTTTCAACAGATTTAAGTGGTAGAAATGACATCTTCATAAGTAACATCTACAGTCATGTACTGTTCACTTTACATAATCTAAGTTGCTATTGTTGTACAATGTAATAATTTTGTTGCATCATTTTCTTTCTTTCCCCTTCAACTGTCATTACATTTAAATTGCCATTTCATCCCCTATGAAAACTGCAGTACATATTTTAAGTCACTGCTGTTTCATGACACATTAAATAAGGTGATTTTCTTTATTTTGATTAAGATTTCTTAAACTTAGTATATTCATTGTCTATTATTTATTTATTTTACTAGCAAAATACCCACGCTTCGCAGCAGCGAAGTACTGCCTTAAATTTTTTATTAAGAAAAAAAGTAAACCTTTTTAAACTGAGGGAAAATATACAAATAATTATTTGTTAAGGATCTCTTTGTATGCCACGGTGTCAGTTCAGCCCTCCGGTTGTAATATGACCAAGCTGTGCTATGAGCTTACTCTTGACCATGCAAGGTACAGTTGGCCATGTGAAAAGCAATCTTGCCTCAAATCTCACAGCTTGGATTGCTGCTGTCAAAATCGGTTTGAGCTTCAAGGTTTGTTTCAATTACGTTAGTATGTGCAGGACTTGTTTTGAAGTGACATTCGCCATCTGTCAAGCGTTGTAAGCATACAACCGGTTTCATCGATAACTTTGCATCCAGCTTTCAAAAGTTTAAAAATTCATAAACATCAAAGTGTCCACTACTCAAATCTTCACCTGTGAATCTAAGATGTTTAAGAGGCATTGGTGGTTTTCCAAAGGTGTAAAATATTTGGCCATTTCGGTACACTTGAAAGCGACAACCGAACAATTCAGCGGCAGCCATCAACTCACATGAAGAACCATAGGCGAAGGGCTTAAGCAATTCACTCTTATACTGCTCCTGTGTAGTATAATTATCTCCTGTACCGTCATCAGTCCACACCTTGAACCTGTCCCACTCATTCAATACATAAGACACAATGTTCCTTCGGATATCAAGAGTGAGCCTGATATGGCAGTGCAATACGTAACACAGAGAATGGAAAAGGCAGGTGCCATCTCCGGGCATGGAAACCATTCGGTAAGTGACAGTTCTTTGATCGATGGTGATCATCTCGATAGACATGTTAATGGGGGTACGATTGGAATGATAAAGGAAATGGGTACCTGAACAATGTAAACTAAGTCAAAAATACCTATACAATAACTATAATCGTAATAAACGAACAATAAAACAGCGGAGAAGCCATGGATTAAATAAAAAAGGCTGCAGTTATCAGCAGGGAGATGTGAATACCATGGCGAAGCAAGGAAGGGAATGAAGAGACCGTAACGACGGACGGCCTTACATAGGCAGGCAGCCAACAACGTGGGAGGTGTGGGGATGGGGGACCCAACGGTGCCTCACATGGTGACTGAGCTGCAGGCTATGGGCGTATATATGTACGTAAGTAGGATTCAGTTAGTGTTGGAAACCTGTGTACCAAATTTCTTGAAGATGGGCCCATAGGTAATAAAGACTGTTGGGAAGTTTAATATGGCGGCCGACAGTGGCGTCATACCACCGAAATAAGTACGTACATCGGTTTTGGTTAGCGCTGGGAAGCCACCAACCAAATTTCGTGAAGACGGGGCCATAAATAAGAAAGTTTAACATGACGGACGTTGTCAACCGTTACCCGTAGAATTTCGAAATGAAACCTGCTTAACTTTTAGTAAGTAACCTGTAAGGAATGAGTCTGCCAAATTTCAGCCTTCTATCTACACGGGAAGTTGGAGAATTAGTGATGAGTGAGTGAGTGAGTCAGTGAGGGCTTTGCCTATTATTAGTATAAACTAGCAAAATACCCGCGCTTCACAGCGGAGAAGTAGTGTGTTAAAGAAGTTATGAAAAAGAAAAGGAAATATTTTAAAAATAACGTAACATGATTGTCAATGTAATTGTTTTGTCACTGTTATAAGTGCTGCTGTCATCAAGAATTTGATTATCATTATTTGTTTCAATCAGGTTCATATTTCAAAGATGTGTTGTATTCAAATTACATTCATTGTTTTTCAACGGATGTAAAGATAACTGGTTTCATTCATCGAAGCGTTCACTACACAAATCGGTACTCGTGAATCTAAGATGTTCAACATACATTCCCGGTATTTAGTTGTGGATTTACCTGCGAATACTTAGCGGCAGCGTGTCTATGAACATAAAAAAGTTTCGCTCGCACTTTTGCTGAGTTTGTGCCAAACACTATTCTATCCCTGACCATCTCATTATCGTTTGCATAAGCACAGTCCTTCACCAGCAATTTTAACTCCGTTACAGCAATTTTAACTCAGTTACAAAGTGATCAAAAGTCTATGAACTTAATTTAAATTTAAGGTTTACACCGTACTTTTGTTTCCGCAGTAGCTGCACTTATGAATATGCTTGTATGCGTCACTCGCTTCATATTCTTTTGCTGCCTTCTCATTTGTGTAATGCGTTTTTTGTTCAGCGCTCTTTGGAGCTCATGCTTGTTCTCTGCGTTCACAATCAGTTCATGTGAGCCGCTCAGAGTACATGCATTGAAGGTTCTCAGCTGTGCTTGTGCTATCTCGTGCGATCTTGCGATGTCCACGGCTTTATTTAATGTTAGCTAAGACCCGGCACTTAAAAGTTTCTCTCGCACTTTCGCTGAGTTTGTGCCAAACACTAGTCTATCCCTGACCATCTCATCTTCGTTTGCATAAGCACAGTCCTTCACCTGTGAATATTTCGTGGCAGCGCGTCTATTGGATTGCTGCTGACAGACGGCCTTATATGCGCAGCACTCAATTACGTGGGAGGCGTGACGTTGAGGGACGCACCTCCGTCTCACACGGCGACCGAGCTGCAGGCTATGGCCGTATATATGTACGCAAGCAGGTTCCAGTTATGACCGTTACGCGTAGAATTTCAAAATGAAACCTGCCTAACTTTTGTAAGTAAGCTGTAAGGAATGAGCTTGCAAAATTTCAGCCTTCTACCTACACGGGAAGTTGGAGAATTAGTGATGAGTGAGTCAGTCAGTCAGTGAGGGCTTTGTCTTTTATTAGTATAGATTACACTGCAGTATAGCACAGTATAGTTCTGTACATGTCTTGCACTTAGTCCTGTGTCTATGTATATGTTGCACCTCGGTCCTGAGGAGTGTTATTGCATACCACTGTATGCTGCTATACAGTGTATGGATGGTATGACAATGAAGCCACTTGACGATGTTAGATCAAATAGAATTATTCATGGGTTTAGTTAAATGGATTAGTACATTACATGAACACTTTTTATTATCATTGGAGACTACAAGCCTATCAAGCAGTAAAGAACACCTAAGAACATTAGGTGGTTCAAAGCAGAAACAATAAAATAGGCATAACATTTATCTTAAATAAAAATTGTGTGTGATGCAGAGATAACAATCACCTCTACACAATGCTTAAATTAACTAGGTGGATTCCAAAGGAGTATTGATATGTTTGATTAATAAGCTGAGTAGAATTTCTTTTTTAGTTCAATTCTTCAGTCTTTACACATGAAAAAGGAAATAATAAACTTAATTACCAAATGCATGCATGGAAAATTCATTTTTGTTACAGTAAAAGCAAACAGACATGATCACACCAGATATTCTAATATAACTCTGACCACCTGATACCGACTATTTTTACTGGCAATATTATTTATTGCTTTATGCATAAACCTAGAAAATATCACAGCAACTCCATCTGTGTAATGGTTCCTATTCCTATTATCATTTCTATTAGTTTTTCCATTAACTTCTTTTTGTATGCATTACTTAATCTTTTTTACAATATTTTAAATATTTCAAAATGAGTATATAGTGTAAATGTAACAAAATAAATGCACGATACTAGTGAGTTTTTTTTTTTGTCTAATTTAAGGGAAATCTATTATAACATGAAAAATGTCTGGGCCTAAATCTCACCCATGAAATAAATGAACAAAATCACCAATAAGTATATAAATGTTGTATTAATTCCTTTTCTGATGGTCTACTTCCATCACACACTGCTGGGGTGGTCTTGGGACTAGCATCTTCAACTCATAAAGGTGCCAAGTTCAAATCTCAAAATAGAGAAACTTTACTTAAATTAAAAAAGCAATTGCCTTCAACATATAGACATCCTAGGAATTTAATAAGGGAAAATGTAATTACAGTTCAAATACTGCAACTACTGCTTTTGAAACTTTTAACTTTACGAGTTCAAAAACATATAAATATGGATAACGTAAAACATAATAATGGAAAAAATAGAAAAGTCACATTGTAACATTTAATGAAACACTTTTGAAGTTACATTTATCATTACACTGTGTCTGTCATATGGCAAATGTTATTGGCTATCTTTATACCATGTGGACATTCTGAAAATGAAAACTATCCTGGCTGATGAAACCACTACACTGGCTTATGAGACACAAACAAAATATTTATAACTGCCTATCACTTGAGTCTGTTAACTTTCATAATATTTAACAGATGATGCAGTAATTTGGATACACTCTAATTTTTGAATCAATAAATAAAGAAACAAGCAAAATGCATTCAGATAAGGGAACAGTTTAGTAAGTAAGACAATACAAATGGGAAATTTTGCTGTTTGACTTTGATGCAACAGTAGCAAATATATATATATATATATATATATATATACACAGTGGGATGCAAAAGTTTGGGCAACCTTGTTAATAGTCATTATTTTTCTGTATAAATCGTTGGTTATTACGATAAAAATGTCAGTTAAATATATCATATAGGAGACACACACAGTGATATTTGAGAAGTGAAATGAAGTTTATTGGATTTACAGAAAGTGTGCAATAATTGTTCAAACAAAATCAGGCAGGTGCATAAATTTGGGCACCATTGTCATTTTATTGATTCCAAAACTTTTAGAACTAATTATTGGAACTCAAATTGGCTTGGTAAGCTCAGTGACCCCTGACCTACATACACAGGTGAATCCTATAATGAGAAAGAGTATTTAAGGGGTCAATTGTAAGTTTCCCTCCTCCTTTAATTTTCTCTGAAGAGTAGCAACATGGGGTCACAAAACAACTCTCAAATGACCTGAAGACAAAGATTGTTCACCATCATGGTTTAGGGAAGGATACAGAAAGCTGTCCCAGAGATTTAAGCTGTCTGTTTCCACAGTTAGGAACATATTGAGGAAATGGAAGACCACAGGCTCAGTTCAAGTTAAGGCTCGAAGTGGCAGACCAAGAAAGATTTCGGATAGACAGAAGCAACGAATGGTGAGAACAGTCAGAGTCAACCCACAGACCAGCACCAAAGACCTACAACATCATCTTGCAGCAGATGGAGTCACTGTGCATCGTTCAACCATTGGGCACTTTACACAAGGAGATGCTGTATGCGAGAGTGATGCAGAGGAAGCCTTTTCTCTGCCCACAGCACAAACAGAGCCGCTTGAGGTATGCTCAAGCACATTTGGACAAGCCAGCTTCATTTTGGAATAAGGTGCTGTGGACTGATGAAACTAAAATTGAGTTATTTGGGCATAACAAGGGCGTTATGCATGGAGGAAAAAGAACACAGCATTCCAAGAAAAACACCTGCTACCTACAGTAAAATATGGTGGTGGTTCCATCATGCTGTGGGGCTGTGTGGCCAGTGCAGGGACTGGGAATCTTGTCAAAGTTGAGGGGCGCATGGATTCCACTCAGTATCAGCAGATTCTGGAGACCAATGTCCAGGAATCAGTGACAAAGCTGAAGCTGCGCGGGGCTGGATCTTTCAACAAGACAACGACCGAAACACTGCTCAAAATCCACTAAGGCATTCATGCAGAGGAACAAGTACAACGTTCTGGAATGGCCATCTCAGTCCCCAGACCTGAATATAATTGAAAATCTGTGGTGTGAGTTAAAGAGAGCTGTCCATGCTCGGAAGCCATCAAACCTGAATGAACTAGAGATGTTTTGTAAAGAGGAATGGTCCAAAATACCTTCAACCACAATCCAGACTCTCATTGGAACCTACAGGAAGCGTTTAGAGGCTGTAATTTCTGCAAAAGGTGGATCTACTAAATATTGATTTCATTTCTTTTTGTGGTGCCCAAATTTATGCACCTGCCTGATTTTGTTTGAACAATTATTGCACACTTTCTGTAAATCCAATAAACTTCATTTCACTTCTCAAATATCACTGTGTGTGTCTCCTATATGATATATTTAAGTGACATTTTTTATCGTAACAACCAACAATTTATACAGGAAAATAATGACTATTAACAAGGTTGCCCAAACTTTTGCATCCCACTGTGTACTGTATATATATATATATATATATATATATATATATATATATATATATATTTTATATGTATACACTAGCTGATTACCCAGTGGCTTCGCTCACTGAGTGCAAGGGAAAAAAATAAAATGTAGTATATAAATTATTAAACAGTAAAACATTAACATTTAAGAAGTAAAGATACATTGAGCACTACTGGAGTGTTTTAGGGTAAAGTACATTTTAAAGGCGCTATAACACAACAGGTAAGTAGTACTAACAGCATCTTGAATGTATTTAGATCATCTCTCGGTAGGAGATCCCTTGTGAAAGGCGCTATACGACCGGTGTAGTGTAGAAATAAAATTTTGTATGTGATCCTCCAAATTTCTGCCTGACAATGTTGCACTATGTGCCTGTGATTTAAGAGAAAAATTATTCTGAGAAATGTGGACGCTGCCGTTCTGTGCTTAACGGGCAGAAGGTCCAAACAATTCCCAAGTCCAATATGTTACATGAAGAGGTCAGTACATCGTCTTAGATGTAAACCCTACATGTTGTTAAAAGAATTCATCACAAATGCAACCTTGAATGTTGCGGGGTTTTAGTGGCCTGAACTCACCTTAAGGGACAGTAAGTAGTCATGCAGTGCAATTTAGAGAGAGTCTTGTTACGATTGCGCCGATTACACTCATTCACAAAGATTTCCACTCTCCCAGGAGTCAACGGGGCACTCGAAGTGTCACAAACAGTAGAGAGAACGCTGCCCGAAACTGCAAAGCTCTTGACCCGGTGGAGGAGCTTGACATTCCATGCCTTTCAGCGTCCACTTTATTCTCACGACCCGTCGCCACTGAAGGCGGTCTTGTCTTCACATTGTTTACATTTCAGCGCAGTTAAAAAGTAGAAAGATGCAAAGCTGTTTTCCTCATCTCTTCTACTATCAAGTACTGGCAATTAAAAAAAAGTTACAATGTGGCAGTTTCCGTGACAGTGACGTGGGCGAATAAATAAAACTTATCGGTGAAAACATGGCTGGCGGCAGTTGGCTCAGTGCTGGAGTCCAGATAGGAGGGCTGGGAGAGGGTGACACGGGGCGCACTTCTATGGGATGGATCGGCGTGTTTGTATTTATTTCTTTTCAATATCAGTAAAATAACTCTTACAGAAATAATAACAATTAAGAAGACGATATAAAATGCAGCTACAAACGAAGTGATTAGTTCCTGTATTATATAATATGTTCTGCGGTCATACGTAATTTCCGTTTCGCGTGGTCATAATTAATTTCCGTTTCAAAAGCGAAAAGAATTTTATATATATATATTAGTAAAATATGTTAAAATAAACAAATGCAATAAAAGTTAAATATGTTAAAATAAACAAATGCAATACACATTGAGCAAAAACAGTTTTGTGCATTATTATATTCTACACTGTCATATATACTGGAACCACCACACATTGTCAGCATTATATAACCTCCAAGGCTATACCAAGTGGCATCTGAATCCTTATGTGGCATCCTGGTAACATATTCCTACTGCCCTATCCCCACCTCCCATAAAGTCGCATGTTGAGTGAACATAAAAAAAATCATTTATTGGCGCACAACATATGCTGTTTGCATATATTTTCAATTTAGAAAAGAAAAAAAACACTGTAGGGTTTTACGGCCATGGGGAAGAAAACCGCTCCAGTATTTATTAGTAAAAAGCAAACCAACATACAGTCATATGAAAAAGTTTGGGACACCTCTCAGCCTGCATAATAATTTACTTTCAACAAAAAATATAACAGTGGTATGTCTTTCATTTCCTAGGAACATCTGAATACTGGGGTGTTTTCCGGAAAAAAATTTAGTGAAGCAGTATTTAGTTGTATGAAATTAATTCAAATGTGAAAAACTGGCAGTGCAAAAATTTGGGTACCCTTGAAATTTTGCTGATTTGAATGTATGTAACTGCTCAGTACTGATTACTTGCAACACCAAATTGGTTGGATTAGCTTATTAAGCCTGGAACTTCATAGACAGGTGTGTCCAATCATGAGAAAAGGTATTTAAGGTGGTCAATTGCAAGTTATGCTTCCCTTTGACTCTCCTCTGAAGAGTGACAGCATGGGATCCTCAAAACAACTCTGAAAAGATCTGAAAACAAAGATTGTTCAGTATCATGGTTTAGGGGAAGGCTACAAAAAGTTATTTCAGAGGTTTAAACTGTCAGTTTCAACTGTAAGGAATATAATCAGGAAATGTAAGGGCACAGGCACAGTGGCTGTTAAAGCCAGGTGTGGAAGGCCAAGAAATTCTGGAATGGCTGTTACAGTCCCCTGAAAATCTATGGGATGATTTGAAGCAGGCTGTCCATGCTCGGCAGCCATCAAATTTAACTTAACTGGAGAGAATTTGTATGGAAGAATGGCTATAGGAGGCGTTCAGAGGCTGTTGTATTTGCAAAAGAAGGCTCAACT
The DNA here is from genome assembly GCF_016835505.1 of Polypterus senegalus. Classification (NCBI taxonomy): domain Eukaryota; kingdom Metazoa; phylum Chordata; class Cladistia; order Polypteriformes; family Polypteridae; genus Polypterus; species Polypterus senegalus. The sequence goes on along the minus strand of NC_053154.1, from coordinate 222,348,848 downwards.
AAGTATTGACATAATATCTCTGTTGGGATGCCCAAATCTATGCACCGGTCTAATTTTGTTATGATGCATATTGCATCTTTTCTGTTAATCCAATAAACTTAATATCACTGCTGAAATACCACGGTTTCCATAAGGCATGTCATATATTATAAGGAGGCTGCTACTTTTAAAGCTCAGCCAATGATAAACAAAAATCCAAAGAATTAAGGGGTTCCTAAACTTTTTCATATGACTGTATTTCAATAAGCTTGGCACATAAATAAATCATTAAGTAGAAACTAACATATAAAAGGAATAATGTGCACTAGCAGCAAGGTTATTACAGTAAACGAAAACTAAAACCAAAACTGAAACTATTATTAAAAAAACATTTTTGTAAACTGAAATAAAATAAAACAGAAATGAAAAATTAAAACTAAAGGAAATTATTAAAGTAGCTGGAAAGACTAACTGAAATATTTCTTAGTCTTTAGCCCTTGTAACTTAACTCTAAAACAAAAAGTCATCCCTCATGAGCCAACCGCATATATTTATCCAGTGAACGGCAGCTAGTAACGGAGGGCAGGTGTTCACACAAAATTTGCGATGACAGAATGAGCTGAATATGGGCGTGTAAAGCGTGTGAAATAGAAAGCAATTTACATGCTGCCTTTCTTTGTGCTTCTTCTATATCTACATGTAATTCAAACGTCTGAAATCGGAATGTGCTGGTCAACAAAAACTTTACCATACGGACAAAAAAATCACGAGTGAGTAACGTTTCAGTTTATTTCTCGGGTGTCTGCGTTTTGTTGACAACCATTCATCTGCCACTTCACACATAAGAAATCCTTTCTGAAAATAAAACGACGCTAATCGAGATACTGACAAGGTCATCATACAAGATCAGCATATTGCTGCTGACCAACTACTTTTGCTTAAAAAAAGTTGTTTAACAACGAAGTAATACAAACCTTGAAAAACTCCTGAGTTGGCAATGTCTCTACTGAACTACAGGTAGGTAGGCAAACAGAGTCTATCAACAGGTGAAAGACTAAACACACTAATGTGTTTTTGTATTTATTCTATATTTATTAATTTATCTTGTTTTAGTTTATATTCATAGCTCAAAATATCTGATATTGTGAAAATAATCCAGCTTCAGCCATATCATACATATTGTATACCAGGGATTTTTCCTGCTTTGCATCCAAAACTGCTGTGGTAGGCTCCAGGTTTCCTGAGATCCTGCTCTGGATAAACAGGTTTAGATAATGTATGTACTGCCCCTAATCTCAGATGCTGTCTCTGTCATTTTGTACCACTCCACATTCCTATTACCTGCTCTTGCTCTGCTCATTATGGGTTTACTGCTCTTATGGGTGGGCTATTCAAGTCTCACTACAACTAACCTTGACATTACATGCTTTTTTCTTTGTTTCCCTCAATACAGCTAGGTGGGGTCTGCACACTGATTCAAGCCTAAGAGCCCATGATTTTCATGATCACACGTGTCAGAAGACAGTAGAAACTATTTTCTAATTTTTTTTTTATATCTTTTCAGGCCTGCAGGTGGCAAAATTCTGTCAATAAACTGTATGTGCCTGAGACGGAATCAGAGATCTGGTAGAAAATAACAATGCCCAGTATGGAAGATTTTTGAATGCAATATTGAAGGCAGTCATTAAAAGTACATTATCTTGATGCAGTATATGTTGTGTGCTGTAGACATTTAGAGTAAAAAACCCCTCAAACCTTAAAATTCATCTAAATGTCATTGCAAATTGGCCCATTCTTGGCAAAAAAAAAAAGGAAAAAATGAAAAGTGTTAACAGTCAATACACATTTGTTAAGCACAAATGACAAAGAAAATACTTAAAATGATAAAATTGTATAAAATTGTTCATATTGCCATGTACAAAAGTTTGCAGATGACACTGCTATTGTGGGCTGCATCAGGAGTGGGCAGGAGGAGGAGTATAGGAAACTAATCATGGACTTTGTTAAATGGTGCAAACCACCAACAACTGAATACCAGCAAAACCAAGGAGCTGGTGGTGGATTTTAGGAGGCCCAGGCCCCTCATGGACCCCGGGATCATCAGAGGTGACTGTGTGCAGAGGGTACAGAGCTATAAATACCTGGGAGTGCAGTTGGATGATAAACTGGCTTGGACTGCCAATACCAATGCTCTGTGTAAGAAAGAGCCGACTATGCTTCCTTAGAAGGCTGGCGTCCTTCAACATCTGCAATAAGATGCTACCGATGTTCTATCAGACGGTTGTGGCGAGCACCCTCTTCTACGCAGTGGTGTGCTGGGGAGGCAGCACAAAGAAGAGGGACGCCTAACGCCTGGACAAACTGGTGAGGAAGGCAGACTCTATTGTAAACACAGAGCTGGACAGTTTCACATCCATGGCAGGGCAATGGGCACTGAGCAGGCTCCTGTCAATAATTGAAAATCCACTGCATCCACTGAACAGTATCATCTCCAGACAGAGGAGCAGCTTCTGTCACTGTCCTGCTCCACTGACAGACTGAGGAGATCGTTCCTTCCCCACACCATGCGACTCTTCAATTCCCCCCGGGAAGTTAACGTTAATATTATACAAAATTATTGTCTATTATACCTTCATTGTTATCACTCTTTAATTTAATATTGTTCTTTATCAGTATGCTGCTGCTGGAGTATGTGAATTTCCCCTTGGGATTAATAGAGTATCTGTCTATCTATATTCAGTATCTGGGTTTGATTATGCTTCTTTTTAATCAGAAGCAAACAAAACCATATAGGAAACCATGCAGTATAGTAAGCTTCCATAAACATTAAACAATGTATTATATCCAAACCCTTTAACACTAGAATTACCAGAGCCTACGAAAAAACTCGTAATTCTGTCCCACCTTAAATCGCTTCTTAAAATCGTTCACAGCTCTCCACCAGCGTCTTTTGTCATCTAAATGTGCTGATAAAAATCAGGCTGCAAGCAGCCGGCTATTCCATCCCCCCACCGACTTAGAACGTGCACAAACTTCTCCCAGCTCATGCCTTGATTGATTATCTGGGAGTGAAGTGGAGTTTTAGAGTGGAAAGAATAGATCATTATTTGGAATACACGCATTTCACGTGTGTTCCGTTTCTACAGTAATCCGTGTAAACACATTTTAAAACAAAAATGTTTTCATATTGTAGTAGTAAATGACAAAATGTAAGCATAAACTATATAATGTATGAAGCCTGAAGTCCAAATATCAAACACTTTCACAAAAGGTACACATATAACAGAACAAGTATGCTGTTATTCAAAAATATAACTGCAGAAAAAAGCCACCTTAGCATGCCATATTGACACGTACGTACTGCAGCTGACACATCAGCCGCTTACTGGTATCCAAAAGCTCATGAGTTCGATCCCACGTGGCTCAGTTTTGAGAAGTAAACTGCTCTTATTCTTACTATTTTAGAATAAAAACATGCATTTGATTTCAGTGTGTAACAGCCAGTAATTTATGATACTTGTAAAGGTTGTTTTTTTTATTCACTTTTCATTCTCAGTCTCAGTCGTGTTCAGGATCCTTCCCTACCCCCCATCTGAGAATGCTGTTTTCACATAAAGATGCGCGTGGCTCTGCAGCGTACTTTTGACTGCATTCTCGTACCAATGCTTGCGAACTGAAGTGCCTGCGTGCACTTTTCGTGGCATTACACGTCTATTTTTAGCATGCCCGTCGCTCAAACACAGGAACATATGTTGGTGTACAAGAATAAAAAACAAGTGCACTTTTATTCTAGACTATAAGTGAAGAAAAAATAAAGCAAGTTACAGTAGGCGGTTGATCGACAGCTTGCGTGGTGCAATGCTAAGAACTGCTGATTTCCGATCCGTGCTATATAAAATCATCACATTCAAATATTAACAATTTCCACACACCCTTCCTACATTCACGACATGTGTACTTGTTGCAGTGTACACATCTCTCTGGGCTATGGTTCCTATTACACTGAATGAGCACCTGACATTGTACTTTCTTCCCTATATAAATCACATTCGAGTATAGCGCGTCTCCAAATAAATCACATTTGAGTTATAGCGCGTCTTTATGTGAAAACAGCATTGTCAGATTGGGGGTTTGGGGGATCGTGCAAGCGACTGAGAGAATGGAACTGAATAAAAAAAGACTGAAATCAAATGTATGTTTTATTCTAAAATAGTTAAGTACATGCAATATTATTTGAAAGCGAACAGCGTCAGATCGGGTTTGAATACACGCTGCGCTGAACTCCCTGTCTATCTACATAGTAATAACAGTAATTTTATTATTATATAGGAGCTTCCCTGTCTGCCTATCATATAGTGCCTTTCCTTCCTACCTATCTATATATCTATCCCCTTAGCTGTTTTTTATATATCTATTATACAGTGCCTTCCCTGTTTATTTATATATCTAGTGCCTTCTCTGCCTGTTTGTCTGTCTGATTGCATATAGCGCTGAACTTACTGCTCTGTACTTTTCTGTCCTCTGCATGTCCTGCACAAAAGAAACAGCACCATACAGCAACATGTGCGAACTGGCAAGATCGGGGAAAAAACACGCGGTCACTGATTACAAACCGCAAGATGAATGAAAGAGACAATATATGTAAAAACATCATCGCACTAATGCAATATTATTTGAAAACGAACAGCGTCAGATCGGGTTTGAATATGCGCCCAATCTGACGCTGTTCGTTTTCAAATAATATTGCATGTACTTAACTATTTTAGAATAAAAACATACATTTGATTTCAGTCTTTTTTTTATTCAGTTCCATTCTCTCAGTCGCGTTCACGATTCCCCAAACCCCCAATCTGACAATGCTGTTTTCACATAAAGACGCGCTATAACTCAAATGTGATTTATTTGGAGACGCACTATACTCGAATGTTATTTATATAGGGAAGAAAGTACAATGTCAGGTGCTCATTCAGTGTAATAGGAACCATAGCCCAGAGAGATGTCAACACTGCAACAAGTACACATGTCGTGAATGTAGGAAGGGTGTGTGGAAATTGTTAATATTTGAATGTGATGATTTTATATAGCACGGATCGAAATCAGCAGTTCTTAGCATTGCACCACGCAAGCTGTCGTATCAACCGCCTACTGTAACTTGCTTTATTTTTTCTTCACTTATAGTCTAGAATAAAAGTGCACTTGTTTTTTATTCTTGTACACCAACATATGTTCCTGTGTTTGAGCGACACGGGCATGCTAAAAATAGGCGTGTAATGCCACGAAAGTGCACGCAGGCACTTCAGTTCGCAAGCATTGGTACGAGAATGCAGTCGCTGCAGAGCCACGCGCATCTTTATGTGAAAACAGCATTCTCAGATGGGGGATAGGGAAGGATCCTGAACACGACTGAGACTGAGAATGAAAAGTGAATAAAAAAAAAAATAACCTTTACAAGTATCATAAATTACTGGCTGTTACACACTGAAATCAAATGCATGTTTTTATTCTAAAATAGTAAGAATAAGAGCAGTTTACTTCTCAAAACTGAGCCATGTGGGATCGAACTCATGAGCTTTTGGATACTAGTCAGCAGCTGATACCATTATACTACTGTGTCAGCTGCAGTACATACGTGTCAATATGGCATGCTAAGGTGGCTTTTTCTGCAGTTATATTTTTGAATAACAGCATACTTGTTCTGTTATATGTGTACCTTTTGTGAAAGTGTTTGATATTTGGACTTTAGGCTTCATACATTATATAGTTTATGCTTACATTTTGTCATTTACTACTACAATATGAAAAACGTTTCTGTTTTAAAAATGTGTTTACACAGATTACTGTAGAAACGGAACACACGTGAAAAGCGTGTATTCCAAATAATAATCTATTCTTTCCACTCTAAAACTCCACTTCACTCCTAGATAATCAATCAAGGCATGAGCTGGGAGAAGTTTGTGCACGTTCTAAGTCGGTGGGGGGATGGAATAGCCGGCTGCTTGCAGCCTGATTTTTATCAGCACATTTAGATGACAAAAGACGCTGGTGGAGAGCTGTGAACGATTTTAAGAAGCGATTTAAGGTGGGACGGAATTACGAGTTTTTTCGTAGGCTCTGGTAATTCTAGTGTTAAGTGCACAGTTCTAATTGTGACACAAAACTAATCTCGATAGTAGCTCTTTAACCATTCCATAATTGCTAAAATTAAAACCGAAACTAATAGATATAAAAATAAAATAGAAATGTCTTTGTGAAATAAAAACTAAAAATATACAATGAAGGACAACTAAAACTAAAGTGAAATTCCAAGTAAGGTCAGAAAAAAAGAAAAGAAATAAAAACTAATATAAAAAGAAAAAAAAATGAACACACCCTTGACTAGCAGCTTTCCAAAGTTGCACCCCGCCTTGGCATAAAACCACTTAAATTATAAAAACTACAGCTGTAAGCATAAAGTATTATATTAAGTCAAAGTGATATTTTTATATTTACAGTAAATAGATCATAAAATTACAGCCTTATGTAAATACAGTACCAGCCAAACAAAAACTGGTATGATAAAGTGATTTAAATCCACTAATTGGGGAATCTTAGTGCAAATGCTGCAGGTTACTTCCCATTTTGCAAATTTTTTGTAGAATATGTTTTGACTACATTGAGATTATGTCTTTTATATAAAGTTTTTTACACTTTCATTGAACAGGTGTGTTTGTTATCATATGGGAAAAATACTTAATTTTTTTTTTTTTTTAGAATATTTTCAATGGGAAATGTAACATGTAACTAACAATCTACAGTCAAAGTAAAAAGTATGTGAACCCTTTGGAATTATTTGGTTTACTGCATGAATTGGCCATAAAATGTGATCTGATCTTCATCCAAGTCACAGGTACTGGTATAAACAATGAGCTTAAGCCAATAGCACACAAAAAATTCTACTCTTTGATGTCTTTATTTTACAAATGCATTCAACGTTCACAGTGGTAGTGGAAAAAGTAAGTGAACCTTGGGATTTAATAACTGGTTGACCCTCCTTTGGCAGCAATGACGTCAACCAGGCGCTTCCTATAACTGCAGATCAGACCTGCACATCATGCAGGGGGAATTTTATTCCATTCATCCCTGCAGAACTGCCTTAACTTCCATATTCTTTGGTTGTCTTCTGTGTATGGTGGCTCTCTTCAAGTCATTCCACAGCATCCCAATAGGATTGAGATCTGGGCTCTGACAGGGCCACTCCAAAAGGAGGAGTTTGTTCTGTGGATTTGCTGCGATGTTTCGGGTAATTATCCTGTTGCATCACCCAGCCACTTCTAAGCTTAAGCTGACGGAGAGTCACCCTCACATTATCCTGGAGAATTTGTTGATAAACTTGTGAATTCATTTTCCCCATAATGATGGCAAGCTGCCATAGCCCTGATATAGCAAAGCAGGCCCAAATCATGATGTTCCCTCCACCACATTTTACTGTAGGGATAATGTTTTGATGTTGACATGCAGTGCCCTTTTTACACCAAATGAAGTTCTGCTTGTTCCTCCCAAATAGCTCAATTTTGGTTTCATCACTCCACAAAACATTTTTCCAGTACCGTCGTGGAGTGTTCAAGTGCTCTTTTGTAAACTTCAGGTGTTCAGCAATGTTCTTTTTTGATAGCAGTGGCTTCCTTCTTGGTGTCCTGCCATGGACTCCTTTCTTATTCAATGTTTTCCATATAGTTGACTCATGAACAGAGATGTTCTAATGACTTCTTCAAGTCCTTTGCTGTCACTCTAGGGTTCTTATTGACCTAACTGCTGACTTTGCGTTGTGCTCTTGGGGTCATCTTGGCAGGGTGACCACTTCTAGGCAGAGTAGCCACAATACGAAATTGTCTCCATTTATAGACAACTTGCCTAAGAGTAGACTGATGAATATCTAAAATCTTTGAGATGACTTTGTAACCCTTTCCAGCCTTATGTAGATTAACAATTCTTGATTATAGCTCTTCAGACAGCTCTTGTGTGCGAGGCATGATTCCCATCAGGATGTGCTTCTTGTCAAAAGTTCAAACTCAAACTTTATAGTGTTTTTTATCAATCAAAGTAATTCTAGGCCATACCTCTGAACTCGTTTTTTTTTAAATGGATTCCAAGTGTGCTAAATTCTGACTGCAATGAGGTTTTTAAAAAGTCATTAGCTCAGGATTCACTTACTTTTTCCAACCTTCAGTTTCATAGTTTGAATGATTTATTCAATATGGTCAAATATTCTCTGAAATATTTTGTTACATTACATACATGTAAATGGTAGTGAAGGATGTGCCTTATGCACATTGTATTCATTTGGGAAAAGTACTAAATGAAAACAGGTTTCAAAAACAGATTTCTGGATGGGAACAGCAATGAAAAACTTATCTCCAGCAACTTGTGTTACTTTTTTGATTGTATAACTATTCACATCTGGGAAACAATGCTCAGCAGTGTTGCTTGTGGCAATAATAGAGTAATAAATGAAGTAATAAAATAAATAATGAGCTACAACAACATAGACACATTTGATGTGCAGAAATTTAGCAAAAGTAAAAGGAAGGACAGATGTATGACATGTACACATATAAAATAATTAAAGATTAAAAAACACACCGGCAAGCTATGCTGGTTGTTTCTAGTGTTAAAGGATAAGTTTGGTATTTTTCAAGTCCAAGTTATTTCTTCAAATTCATGACACTGAGTTTGCCACAATAAATTGTATTCAAAGATGAAGCATATTAAAAAAAATACCAAAGTCCCAATGTGACAAAAAGTCTTCAAAATTATTGTTATATATGTCAAATTTTCAAGACATTGTTATTGAGTATTGATCTGCATCTCGAGGAAACTTATTGATAAACAGCTTAACCGAGTTCTTTTAAGAAGGGAAAAAAGCAAAAACCAAACTATTGCTATGAGATTCAGTCATTTTAAAAGGAGTGGCTATGCACCTCACATTGCTAAGTAAATCTTCCTCTGCAGCAGTGTGACACCCTTCAGAGCCAGCGCCTTGGATTCACCTTGGAAAGTTATCACCAAGCTCTGTTACTGACATTGAATATTGATGCCCAGAGGTGAATTGCAGTCTAAGTTATGAGGACAACTATACAATGATAACTGACTAATGACATATTACCATATATTCTTCCACTATACGGAGTTGGTTTTTCTTCACTAGATTGATAATGCATACATGTGTTTCAGTGTGAGAGAATATTGAGCAGGCACATAGTCAGAGCCCGAAGTGGGGCATTTTTTTGTTGTAGTAGCGGAATAAATGCAGTAACAGGTTGATGCACCTCATGCTTTGACAGCAAACACACCTGCTCATTTTTTGATACAATATACTTTTCAAAGTACGCTCAGAACTTAGAAGGGGACCCACAGATCGCTCAATTAAGAAACTGCAAAAAAATTTGAAAGACATTGCAAGGAGGACCAAGCAGCACACCAAACAGTGCACCAACAATTATTTGTTTCCACTTCAAACACTGCACGCACATGTACTCAAGTGACAAGAACTGAACAGATATTAGAGGAATCAATCCCTGCAACTCCAGGGCAGGGGCACAGCAGAGTTATTTTGGCAACCACCAGATGGACGCAAGCCAGGAACACCACCTGCTAGTGAATTTACTCACTCAAAAACATTGTGTTCAGTTCTTTTATTCCTTATTGTCAGCAAAAGATACTCATCATGCACCCAATAAATATAAATAAATAAATAAATAAATTTTTTGAGCTTTGTTTTTTTGACATGCTACAGAAAAGGTGGCTTAAAAAAATCTAAAGCTTTTATTAAATCTTTCAGGGCAGACATCAACTTTTGTCAACAAGAGTGACTGAGGGCGGTAATCAACTGCAAATAGTGACAAAACCTTCCATTACGTTTTAGATTGACTCTCTTGGTTATAAGGAAAGTTAGCTTCGTTGGTTTGTTGTGTGAGCAGTGAAGTGCAAACAATGACAAAGTAGTATTAACATCTGGTGAGACATCGAAGTGGACGCAAAAAGCAAAATACTCTGTGGATGACGTTTTGAATATTATTGTGAATTGGACACTAACTTGTTGGACTCCGATTCTGATGCAAGTGATTTGGAAATCAAGATTATACAGCCTTATACAGCTGTTTTTTTTCCTTTTCAGCTTCTTTTTGAACTCTTTTTTTTTTTTTTTTTTTAATTTCCTACTAATTCCAAATTTAGGTATGCACCTGTCCTGCATCATATGTAAAATGTTTTTAAACCTGTTCTACTGCTTCACGGCTATCTTTGCATGTAAAAGCTTATGCCAGTCTAGCCCCCTTAGACTTTGCCCTACCAAAGTTAAACTTAACAGTTTTATAGTCTTAGCATGCACACTTTCCATAATACTGAGAAGTGTATATTATGGTCACTTGACCCTAGTGGTTCAATCACCTCTACACCTTCAGTTCTGTTCTGAATATTACAAAATACTAAATCCAGGGCAGGTTTCACCGCACAATGGTGCTTTAACATACAGTGTTAAAAATCAGACACCGATTAATTCTAAAAACTCCTTCTCTTGCGCTCTGCTGTTTGCAAGTTTATCACAGTTAATAACTGGGTAAAGTACACTGATTAATTCTAAAAACTCCTGCTCTTGTGCTCTGCTATTTACAAGTTTATCACAGTTAATAATTGGGTAAAGTCCCCCATGACTGTAATATCCCCTTGTAAACTTGCCTTTTTAACACTACCAATAAGATGTGCATTGAAATTATTTTCTGCATTGGGGGTCTATAAAACAATCCTAAAATAAGGCCTCTTTGCCTAATGCTTTCCAGACAAAGCAACATATCCTCACTAAGATGGGGTTCATCATCCAACTAATGAGGATTTGCATTTAAGTTCTTTTGACATAAAGAGAAACTCCACCTCCTTTTCTGTTCTGTTCTAAAAAATGTGTATCCATCTATGTTATACTCATCCCCATTTTTGTTATTTAGCAAGGTTTCTGTTATTGATATAATAATATTATGCTCCATACTATTCCAACTCGCTTGTTTTATTTTTGACATTCTAACAATATGGCAAGCTATTTTCATTGTGATACTCATTTTACTTTTGCATTTAAATGTTGGGTTAGAATTTACCCGGCTATGCAATTTTATACTATTGTTTGTTCCTTCATGTACTTTCCTAAACCTAGTCTGTCCTAAACTCCCTGCTGCCCCCCAAACGCCATTTTAAAAAGTCCCTGACTAACCAAATAATACACCTCCATGACACATTAGTGCTCCTCCTAACCTCCTTTAATGTTCGAGTCCCCAACTATCACTACTTTTCTCTTTCTGGGAAGTAGTTTTCAGGTGGCCTGCAGGTGCTCCTCATGCCTACCTACCACCTCACAATCCTCAGAGACACCATCCTGCTCTGTAGGACCTGTAAACAGCCTGACACATCCAATTCTGGAGTTGATGCTCCCAGGCAATGTGCAGCCTTTACCTTGCGTTTTTACTGTGACCCACCTATCTTTATCCGTTTAGTCTGGATTCTCCTCCTGTGCCACCTTAGGGTGCACACTATCTCTTTAAAGGACACATGGGCCTGGTTTGGAACACTCCAATCACTTCAGCTCTTAATCTTTGTTTACTTAATATAAAAAAATATACTACAGTCTTTTCTCTTAGCTCACACCTCTTAGTTCTGGAACCAACCTAGTTGTTATTCTCTAAACTGTCTCTATACCATTTTTGTCGCAAGGGAATTGAACACAGTACTCCACATGAGGCCTCACGAGCGAGTTATACAGCTTTAAGCATTACCAGTCTTGACATGTACTCTAAACAATGAGCTATATAATCTATCAATCTAAAAGCCCTCTTTATTGCTTTTGTACAATGTCTGGGTGAATAGGGTTCACTATGGCTCCTGGGTCCTTCATACAGGATGTACTTTTAAATGTCAAAACCCATCCCTTCAGTTTCTGCACACTTATTTTTAAGTAATACAATTTCCATTTTGCCCATCATTGTGTACTCAGTAACCCATAATGAAAAAATAAAAATATGTTTTCGGAAAGGTTTGCACATTCACTAAAAATCAAATACTGCAATCTCTTATTCATAAAAATATTCACAGATCTTCAACTCTTTACTCTACTTTGTAGAACACCCCTTTGGCAACAATCACAGCTTCAAATCTTCTTGAGTAAGTCTCTTTACAAGTCTGCACGCCTCTGTTTGGCCAGTTTATCCCATTTGTCCTGGCAGATCCTCTTAAGCATTGTTACATTAGAAGGGGAGGGTCGGTAAACTGCCTTCATTAGGTCTCTCCACAGATGTTCTATTTAAATGTGGGCTTTGGCTGGGCAATTCAATAACAGTCAGACACTTGTGCTGAAGCCATGAGAGCACTGTGTTGATTGCATGCTTCAGGTTCCTGTCATGCTGAAAGTTGAAGTGGCATCCCAGTCTGAGGTTGTGTGTAACCTGGAGCAGTCTTCAAGAATCCCTCTGTATTTGGCTACACTAATCCTCCCCTCAATTGCAACCAGTCTTCCTGTCTCATTCTCTGGGAAGCACCCCATAGCAAAATGCCGCCACCATCACCAAGCTTCATTGTACAAACTGGATTCCAAAAAAGTTGGGACACTAAACAAATTGTGAATAAAAACTGAATGCAATGATGTGGAGATGGCAAATGTCAATATTTTATTTGGAATAGAACGTAGATGACAGATAAAACGTTTAATCCGAGTAAATGTATCATTTTAAAGGAAAAATATGTTGATTCAAAATTTCACGGTGTCAACAAATCCCAAAAAAGTTGGGACAAGTAGCAGTAGAGGCTGGAAAAAGTAAATTTGAGCATAACGAAGAGCTGGAAGACCAATTAACACTAATTAGGTCAATTGGCAACATGATTGGGTATAAAAAGAGCTTCTCAGAGTGGCAGTGTCTCTCAGAAGCCAAGATGGGTAGAGGATCACCAATTCCCACAATGTTGCGCAGAAAGATAGTGGAGCAATATCAGAAAGGTGTTACCCAGCGAAAAAACTGCAAAGACTTTGCATCTATCATCATCAACTGTGCATAACATCATCCGAAGATTCAGAGAATCTGGAACAATCTCTGTGCGTAAGGGTCAAGGCCGTAAAACCATACTGGATGCCCATGATCTCCGGGACCTTAAACGACACTGCACCACAAACAGGAATGCTACTGTAAAGGAAATCACAGAATGGGCTCAGGAATACTTCCAGAAACCATTGTCAGTGAACACAATCCACCGTGCCATCCGCCGTTGCCAGCTGAAACTCTACAGTGCAAAGAAGAAGCCATTTCTAAGCAAGATCCACAAGCTCAGGCGTTGTCACTGGGCCAGGGATCATTTAAAATGGAGTGTGGCAAAATGGAAGACTATTCTGTGGTCAGACGCAGTCACGATTCAAAGTTCTTTTGGAAATCTGGGGCGCCATGTCATCCGGACCAAAGAGGACAAGGACAACCTAAGTTGTTATCAGCGCTCAGTTCAGAAGCCTGCATCTCTGATGGTATGGGGTTGCATGAGTGCGTGTGGCATGGGCAGCTTGCATGTCTGGAAAGGCACCATCAATGCAGAAAAATATATTCAGGTTCTAGAACAACATATGCTCCCATCCAGACGTCATCTCTTTCAGGGAAGACCCTGCATTTTTCAACAAGATAATGCCAGACCACATTCTGCATCAATCACAACATCATGGCTGCGTAGGAGAAGGATCCGGGTACTGAAATGGCCAGTCTGCAGTCCAGATCTTTCACCTATAGAGAACATTTGGCGCATCATAAAGAGGAAGGTGCGACAAAGAAGGCCCAAGACGATTGAACAGTTAGAGGCCTGTATTAGACAAGAATGGGAGAGCATTCCTATTTCTAAACTTGAGAAACTGGTCTCCTCGGTCCCCAGACGTCTGATGAGTGTTGTAAGAAGAAGGGGAGATGCCACACAGTGGTGAAAATGGCCTTGTCCCAACTTTTTTGGGATTTGTTGACACCATGAAATTCTGAATCAACATATTTTTCCCTTAAAATGATACATTTTCTCAGTTTAAACTTTTGTTTATGTTCTTTTCTGAATAAAATATTAGAAATTGGCACCTCCACATCATTGCATTCAGTTTTTATTCACGATTTGTATAGTGTCCCAACTTTTTTGGAATCCGGTTTGTATATGGTGTTATTAGGCTGATGATGAGCAGTGTCTGGTCTTTGCCAGATATAATATTTTTCTACCCATAGATAACCTTTTTTTAATTCTTTCAGAGTCCCTTAAATGCTGACTGGCAAACTCTAAGCAGCATGTTAAATGCCTTTATTCAAGAATGGCTTCTGTTCAGCCAGTCTACCAAATACATCTAAGTAATGGAGTGCTGTTGAGATGGTGATCCTTCCAACAGGCTCTCTAATCTCAGCAAATGACTCCTGAAGCTGTGTTAGAGTGACCATTGGGTTCTTGGTCACCTAAACTAAGGCCCTTCTTGCACAGTTACTCAGTTTGGCCAGACAGTCAACTATAGGATGAGTCCTTAAGGTTCCAAACATCTTCTATTTCAAAAGCCACTGAGTCCTGGGAACACTCAAATATTTATGTTTTATAACCCATGCCACACCAACATTTTATTGTGAAGGTCTACAGAGAGTTCCTTGGACTTTATGGCTTGCTTTTTGCCCTGACATGCAGTGTGAATTGTGGGACCTTCTATACTTAGGTGTCCAATCGATTCAATTTGCCAAAGGCCGACTCCAAACAAGTTCTAGAAACATCTAAAGGATAATTAAACAGAATGCACTTGTCCACAGCATGAGTACCACAGCAAAAGTTCTGAATATTAACACAAATGAGAAATTTCATTTTTTTATTATAATAAAAATGCAAACCTTTTTTTAAAACATGTTGTCTACTTGTCATAATGGGTTAGAGTGTACACTGATGGGCAAAAATGACAAAATTATAAATTTCAAATTAAATATAGAATCTACTGTACAACACAATAAAGTGTGCAGAAAATGAAGGGGCCTAAACACTTTCTAAATCCACTATATACAGTCATGTGCTCATTTACAGCAAGTTGTACTTATGGCCGAGGGTTATAGAAAAACAACAGAGAAATAATGATCTGTAAATTGTCAAAACCAGCCACAGTAATAAATATTTTGTATTACTATTATTTCATATCGCCTCAAATGTTTTCTGACACTTGGAGGGCCCTTTAAGATTTATTTTGATCAGCACTGCTCCACTTGGTTAAATTTTATGAATTTTGCCAACACCACCTTTCTTAATGGTGACTCATTGCAACCCACTTGTGAACCAATGAAAGCATGACCCAGTGGTTGAGAATCTGCCTTACACAGACCAGACATGCAAATATCAGTTTGTGCTGCTCTCTTCCGGCAGTTAAAGTTTACGTACCAGTTACCCACATCAGTTCCACAGAGCCTCAGTTGCAATGGCATGTACATTTTGCAACCAACATAAGATCAAATATCGGGTCCCAAATGGGGCATTATGTTGCCGCACAACTGTGTAACATTTACCATAAAGTCTCAATTTTGTCCACTTCCATTTGTATTACATTCAGCCAATTCAAGATTATCTACCATGGCAACTACTTTGGTACCATCTACAAAACCCAATTATTATTTATAATCTTATCCAAATCATTTACCTAGATTTTAAAAAGCAGTAGGCTCAGCACTAGATTTTGGGGACACCACTTAACATCGCTTATTTCAAAAGATGTACGTCACACCACAACTCTTTGCTTCCTGTGATTAAGAAAATTTAGCTCCCATCTACACACTGCATATTGAACTCTTGCTTCCTTTACTTTGATTCCAAGCTAATCATATAGGACTTTATCATAAGTCTTCCAAAAATCAAGACAAATATAATAATGACCCCACTGATCATATGCTATGCATTACAGCAAAACACAAGCTCCCACTTCTATACCCATGTTGAATGGTCACTGCTTACACTAATTTTCCCATGATGCATCTTAAGTGTATCTGCATATAGTTTCTAGGATCAGCCAGATTACCTTTATAATATAATGATATTTGCTAGCTTTAAATAATTAATAACTTCACCGGTTTGCAGTAATTTTTAAAAATTATGCATCTAAGATTTATATAAATATTCTATAGCCTCCTTAAAACATTCTAGTGTAAAAGTTATCTGGTCCCTTGGGGGTTTCTGCGATTTCAGCATATTTAATATAAACGACACATTTCTACAACTTCCAAATCATTGCAGTTCATTCAATGGTTGAAAGGGACTTCTTCACAAGTGTAAACTTAAGAAACAGCATTTGCCATTTTACTGTCTGTGTATTATAGCTCACATTTATCATTTCTAATACACTTTAGTCCTTCCTTGACTGTTCTTTAATTACTAAAATACTGACATAATCTTTCTAGAGCATCTTTCTGCAATATTTCTCTCTAAAAGACTTTTAGTTCCTTATAGCTAAAGAACTGTTGCTCCCATGCTCACACAAACACTATAATTAGACTTAAAGTTACTGGTCCTCTACTCAGCTGATTTTTTTCATGTCTTTTTTGGATGTTTATCCATTGGTGAGTTCGGTTTGTTTTTTTTTGAATTCTGGGCATATTTGGTCAAAATTTGCCCTACCAAAATTAAAGTTAAAAGCAATAAAGTTTTATACTAGGCACTCAAAACACTGTGAGACGCTTTATATTATGGTCGCTAGATCCTTTTGGTTAGATAACCTCTACTAATTCTATACTGATTACAGAATTATAAATCTGGACAAGCTTTTTCTTTCTCTGCTGCCCCTCTAAATTTGTTTTTTTTATAATAAGCAAGATTCATATTGAAAGTACTGTGCACACCCTTGGGCACAGGAGTCTATACTTCTCTACCAATATAATGGTTCTATTTCTGTTGCCTTCTAGTCTAGTGGTTTTAAAACTTCATCTTTTAAATTTTTACATAAATACCTGTATCATCCCCACCTGAGAGTGGGGACAATAATTTAACTATTTAACTGCGGGGAAAAAAAAACATCTATTTACAAAGAGAAATATACTCATTACAAATATACAGTGGTGTGAAAAACTATTTGCCCCCTTCCTAATTTCTTATTCTTTTGCATGTTTGTCACACAAAATGTTTCTGATCATCAAACACATTTAACCATTAGTCAAATATAACACAAATAAACACAAAATGCAGTTTTTAAATGATGGTTTTTATTATTTAGGGAGAAAAAAAATCCAAACCTACATGGCCCTGTGTGAAAAGTAATTGCCCCTGAACCTAATAACTGGTTGGGCCACCCTTAGCTGCAATAACTGCAATCAAGCGTTTGCGATAACTTGCAATGAGTCTTTTACAGCGCTCTGGAGGAATGTTGGCCCACTCACCTTTGCAGAATTGTTGTAATTCAGCTTTATTTGAGGGTTTTCCAGCATGAACCGCCTTTTTAAGGTCATGCCATAGCATCTCAATTGGATTCAGGTCAGGACTTTGACTAGGCCACTCCAAAGTCTTCATTTTGTTTTTCTTCAGCCATGCAGAGGTGGATTTGCTGGTGTGTTTTGGGTCATTGTCCTGTTGCAGCACCCAAGATCGCTTCAGCTTAAGTTGGTGAACAGATGGCCGGACATTCTCCTTCAGGATTTTTTGGTAGACAGTAGAATTCATGGTTCCATCTATCACAGCAAGCCTTCCAGGTCCTGAAGCAGCAAAACAACCCCAGACCATCACACTACCACCACCATATTTTACTGTTGGTATGATGTTCTTTTTCTGAAATGCTGTGTTCCTTTTATGCCAGATGTAACGGACATTTGCCTTGCAAAAGTTCAACTTTTGTCTCATCAGTCCACAAGGTATTTTCCCAAAAGTCTTGGCAATCATTGAGATGTTTCTTAGCAAAATTGAGAAGCCCTAATGTTCTTTTTGCTTAACAGTGGTTTGCGTCTTGGAAATCTGCCATGTAGGCCGTTTTTGCCCAGTCTCTTTCTTATGGTGGTGTCGTGAACATTGACCTTAATTGAGGCAAGTGAGGCCTGCAGTTCTTTAGACGTTGTCCTGGGGTCTTTTGTGACCTCTCGGATGAGTCGTCTCTGCACTCTTGGGGTAATTTTGGTCGGCCGGCCACTCCTGGGAAGGTTCACCACTGTTTCATGTTTTTGTCATTTGTGGATAATGGCTCTCACTGTGGTTCGCTGGAGTCCCAAAACTTTAGAAATGGCTTTATAACCTTTACCAGACTGATAGATCTCAATTACTTCTGTTCTCATTTGTTCCTGAATTTCTTTGGATCTTGGCATGATGTCTAGCTTTTGAGGTGCTTTTGGTCTACTTCTCTGTGTCAGGCAGCTCCTTTTAAAGTGATTTCTTGATTGAAACAGGTGTGGCAGTAATCAGGCCTGGGGGTGGCTACGGAAATTGAACTCAGGTGTGATGCACCACAGTTAGGTTATTTTTGAACAAGGGGGCAATTACTTTTTCACACAGAGCCATGTAGGTTTGGATTTTTTTTCTCCCTAAATAATAAAACCATCATTTAAAAACTGCATTTTGTGTTTACTTGTGTTATATTTGACTAATGGTTAAATGTGTTTGATGATCAGAAACATTTTGTGTGACAAACATGCAAAAGAATAAGAAATCAGGAAGGGGGCAAATAGTTTTTCACACCACTGTAATTTGATTAAGATTAACTTACTAAACTAAATTTATTAATTTAATTTAAGATTAACTAAAACATAGTTAATACAAGTAAAAAAACAGAATGTCAAGTATACCGAATCTATCTTAATACCAAGAATGCAATACTACTAAATGCTGTCTTTATTTAAGAAACATTCAGCATAGCAAATGCATAGCAAAACGATATCATACAGCACAAAATTATCAGTAACATCAGTAAACTTTCATTTCATACATATTTGTGTTAAAAACATTTCTTATATGACAACTAACCCTTTGAACTCTTTTACTAACAGCATATACTGGTGTTACAGCAACATGAAATATTAATGCTTTAATGTATGCACTATCATATACTCCATGACATAGTCTGACTTATAGATATTGGTCTTAGAAGAAGTGGTCTTTAAAATATTTGTTATTTCAAGGCCAAGGTAACCAAACTCAACAACTGCAATACTGTACATTCAAACATTAATACAATGTTTGCTATAATAATAAAAAAGTTCTAACAATATAAAGCTATAATTTTAATAAGATTTTACCACTACATGTTTTGTTTAACTAAAAACTATTTATATTTATTAAATAAATAACAAATCAAAACTAACTATAATTATTTCTGGCAATATGGTACTTTAATATTAGAATTTATTCAATTAAAAAGAATTTCAGAACCATCTAGGAAACTGCCAGAATAATGAAATTAAATGTCAAATAGATTTCTTTAATATCATATTTTATATGAAGTATTTAAACATAAAGATATTTCTCTTTAAATATATTTTATTTTTATGTGCCATTTAACACAATACATTTTATATACACCAGTGAGTCTTAGCTTAAACCCTGCATCAAACCAGGTTGATAGTTTCCCGGTTGTTTAGATATATTTTCTATTAATAGTAGTTCCTTTCTGAATGTAGCACGTGCTTTAATACAATGCTGAATTTGGCAAGTTACCAAAATGAGTGACAGACAGGATGTTTTACCATTTCCTAAATATGCCAGGTCCTGCTGAACTGAGCGAAATTAGTTGAAAAAAGCCATTTCCACTCACCTTAAGCTAATACAGTAAACTTCAAGAAAGACGGTTAATAGACAAGAATATACTTGCTTTTCTTTTGTACGTTTAAAAGTACTTATTTCTTAAATGAATTCAGTACATTCTTTCAATGAAAAAGTGAACAGTAGAAATCACCAAAAGTTATTTTATGAAGCACCCAAGACAGCAAAAGGGGAAAAATACAGATATTAGTCTTTACTAAAAGTGGCAATCTGAAATAAGTCTCATATCTCCAAATAATTTATTGTTGAAGCAGTAATAATATGGCTTGGGTGTTATGGGAGATATGCAAGTGGTACAGAATGCTTACAGTTCAAACACAGATTTATTTTTGAAGCTGAAAAGACAAAATGCCTCTCCGCCTTGGGGAGGGAATTCATTGTTTTATATATTTATTTATTTTTACTTAAAATCTTATTCTCCAATGTAAAAGGTGATTTCATAGTGCTAAACACATACAAATAAATAGTGCATTCATCATCACCACCAGCATGAATGGCTTTTGGATGAAATACAGTGGGTACGGAAAGTATTCAGACCCTCTTCAATTTTTCACTCTTTGTTATATATTGCAGCCATTTGCTAGAATCATTTAAATTAATTTTTTCCTCATTATTGTACACACAGCACCCCATATTGACAGACAAAAAAACTAATTTTTGAAATTGTTGCAGATTTATTAAAAAAGAAAAACTGAAATATCACATGGTACTAAGTATTCAGACCCTTTGCTCAGTATTTAGTAGAAGCACCCTTTTGAGCTAATTAAGCCATGAGTCTTCTTGGGAAAGATGCAACAAGTTTTTCACACCTGGATTTGGGGATCCTCTGCCATTCCTCCTTGCAGATCCTCTCCAGTTCTGTCAGGTTGGATGGTAAATGTTGGTGGACAGCCATTTTTAGGTCTCTCCAGAGATACTCAATTGGGTTTAAGTTCATGGCTCTGGCTGGGCCATTCAAGAACAGTCACAGAGTTGTTGTGAAGCCACTCCTTTGTTATTTTGGCTGTGTGTTTAGGGTCATTGTCTTGTTGGAAGGTAAACCTTTGGCCCAGTCCGAGGTCCTTAGCACTCTGGAGAAGGTTTTTGTCCAGGATATCCCTGTACTTGGCCGAATTCATCTTTCCCTCGATTGCAACCAGTCGCCCTCTCCCTGCAGCTGAAAAACACCCCTACAGCATGATGCTGCTACCGCCATGCTTCACTGTGGGTACTGTACTGGACAAGTGATGAGCAGTGCCTGGTTATCTCTACACATACCGCTTAGAATTAAGGCCAAAAAGTTCTATCTTGGTCTCATCAGACCAGAGAATCTTATTTCTCACCATCTCAGAGTCCTTCAGGTGTCTTTTAGCAAATTCCAAGATACCCTACAGAGGTTGCACAGGTAGTTCAACTTCTACAGGATGGCACATCAATACATGTCATTGTGAGAAGATTTGCTGTGTCTCCCAGCACAGTTTCAAGGGCATGGAGGAGATTCCAGGAGACAGGCAGTTACTCTAGGAGAGCTGGACAGGGCCGTAGAAGGTCCTTAACCCATCTGCAGGACCTGTATTTGCTACTCTGGGCAAGGAGGAACAGGATGAGCACTGCTGGAGCCCTAGAAAATGACATTCAATAGGCCACTGATGTGAATGTCTCTGACCAAACAATCAGAAACAGACTTCATGAGGGTGGCCTGAGGTCGCAACATCCTCTAATGGGCCCTGTGCTCACTGCCCAGCACCATGGAGGTTGATTAACATCTGCCATAGAATAACAGAATTGGCAGTTCCACCACTGGTGCCCAGTGTTTTCACAGATGAGAGCAGGTTCACCATGAGCTCATGTGACAGATGTGAAAGGGTCTGGAGAAGCCGTGGACAACGTTATGCTGCCTGTAACATCATTCAGCATGACCAGTTTGGTGGTGGGTCAGTGATGGTTTGGGGAGGCATCTCCATAGATTGACACACAGACCTCTACAGGCTAGAAAATGGCACCTTGACTGCCATTAGGTATTGGAATGAAATTCTTGGACCCATTGTCAGAACCTATGCAGGTGCAGTGGATCCCGAGTTCCTCCTGGTGCACGACAATGCCTGGCCTCATGTGGGTAGAGTAGGTAGGCACTTCCTGGAGAATGAAGAAATTGATATCACTGACTGGTCCTCACGCTCGCCTCAGTACGATTCAGAGTTGCTGCAATGAAATTTCTTCAAAATGGACTAGCCTGCCGCATCATTTTTTTCATTTTGATTTTAATTCAGCCCTCTGTAGGTTGATAATTTTCATTTCCATCAAACAATGTGGGATCCTTTCATTCCTAACACTTTACCCAGTCCATATCAGTATAGATATCCAGCATGATTTCTTTCCCCCCATTGAGATCTGATGTGCTTTCAAAGTGTTCCTTTACTTTTTTTGAGCACATATATATATATATATAAATTAGTGACGGATGGCCGGGGCAGCATATGTACCGGGGAGTAAGCACGGGAAATACAACATCTCCTCTTGGACGATAGATGGCACAATTTTTGATTCATACAATATGAACCAAAGTATCTTACTAAACCATATTGTCTTCACTTTATTATAGCAACTAATAACAAATATACTGATAAAAGCTCATAATTCTGTTTTAATGTACAGGTCCCTTGGCATAAACCATGAACAATGACAATGAATCTTTCTCAAAAAAAAAACAAAAAACTTTGCACACAATAAATGAAAATCAGATTTGTACACATTGGTGGTTATATGAAATACACAACATACTTGAGGAAATTATATGAAAAATACCTGTGTTTGTGTAATAATGGGAACACCTCCAATAATTTCTGTTTTATAAGACACTTGCTTCTTTGCTCCAACACAATCCAAGGAACTCTTTTGGTTCTCCGAGTTATTCTGCACATCACATGATTTTGGCACCTGGAATTTAAGGCATTAACTTTTTTAAGCACAATTTTTAATATACATTACACAACATTTTTAAAGTGTAATATGTTCAACTCAACCATATTCAATTATTGCTATAATTTGTGAGAATACACAGTTTAAGAACAATTCAATGGTTGGATTTTGCTCTAATTTTGTTTGAATTGACCTTTTTTTTTTTTTTTTAAACAGTTCTCAGGCCAGATATTGCTTCACTAGGTAAAAATGCTTGGTCACAAATATTTAATGTATGTATAGAATTAAGTGGGCACTAGCCAGTAACAATTTTTCATTCATTTAAACTGCTCATTAATTGTAAACAACAACAAAATAAAGTAATTAAAATGGTGGCTATTTGATTGTGGACAAACAGTAATAATTAGCCTTCTAAAGAATAAGGATAGGCTTGTATTATCAAGAAACTGATAACTGCTTAATAGCGTCCAGCTCTAAATACAAATTAAAAAAAAATCTGGACAAAATGCTTTTAAACACATTGTTTTGTGCATTCCATAAATGTGTTATAGACTTCAATGTACACAGGAGCCATCTTGCAGCAAAATGATGAAAATAGACCAATTCCGATTCATCTAATCAAACACAGCAAGCTTGACACTGAGCTCTTGGTAACACACTAATGTGTTTGGAAAGTCATTTCACTCTGCCTTGAATGTTGAAGAGTGGACCACATTGGTCTTCACCCTCTAACGATATGACCTTGATGGCACACTGACTCAAACCCTAATCCTAACCTTTAAACCATTAAAATTGTTTTTTTTGGGGTTTTTTAACATTTTATTGATTTTATTAAAATCAAATAATATTCCATACAAGCAAGTTTAAGAAAACTAGGTTAGAAACAAATCAACCTCCACCCATGAGAAAGAGAGCTAGGCTTGCAGAGTACAACTTTAATAATAGTAAAAATATGTAAATAAATAAATTAATAAAAATAAATAGATTAAAAAAAAGAGGGGAGAGAATCCACTTCCTCATTTTAAATGCTTATTCCAAGATGTTATTGATTAGATCCTGCCAAGTTTTGAAAAGGTTTTGTACAGTGAAATAATATATAACTTCAGTTACCCACTGACTTCAAGAGGTGGGTTGGGATTACTCCAGATGAGCAGTATAAGTCTTCATGCAAATAGTGAAGTAAAGGCAATTACAGTTTGTCCTTCTCCAATTTAAACCCATCTGGAAGTACACCAAACACAGCTGTTAGTGGGGATTAGGATGGATTGGGACACCAAGGCTGTCTGAAAGGCATTTAAAGATTTTGGTCCAAAATGATGTTAATTTGGTGCACTCCCAAAACATATGGCCCAATGAGGCTTTTAAAAAAAAATGGATGTGCTCAATATATAACTTTAAGTTGAATAATTGTATGCTTTGTGCATATGGAGCTTGAATGAATTCTGACCATCACTACCTTCAACTCCTTTTCTGAGACGTTGAGTAAAAGATTCTTACCCACTGTACGCTGGGATCTTTGAAACGGAGAGACTTTAATATGTTTTAATATATTATGGAAATGCTGTCTGAGTCATCAAGACTGATCAATATTTTTTCCAGAATAGAGGTAGGTGGGAGGTGAGGGAAATTGGGCAGATTTTGTTTAACTAAGCTTCTAATTTGAAGGTAGTGAAAGAAATGTGTTGCTCGAAAGTTAAATTTGGAATGTACTTGTTCGTAGGATACAGAAACAAGGTCTATGTACAAATCTCTAAGTGATTTAATCCCGAATGTTTTCCAGATAGCAAAAACGGAGTACGTTCAAGAAGGTGAAAAAAGGAGGTTCTCGTGCAGAGGTGCCACAGATAAATGCTTCTCTATCTTAAAATATTTCCTACATTGGTTCCATATTCTGAGTTAATGAAGCACAATTGGGTTGTTAGTATATTGACAATGACTTGTACTTATTAGGGTACAAAGCAAGGAATATAAAGAAGTACTGCTGGATTCTATTTTTATTGCAGACCAAGCCTGTGTCTGTTCATTTATTTGTGTTAGTGTCCAGGTTTTTATAGCTTGTACATTTGCCACCCAGTAATAAAACTGAAAGTTAGGTAAAGCCATGCCACCTGTTGCCTTAGGTCTTTATAGGGGCGCCCTTTGGATATGTAGATGGTTTGAATTCAAAGTAATTAAGGTTATGATTGATTTAATTTCTTAAAAAATGATTTACTGATGTATATTGGAATATTTTGAAATAGAAAAAGCTTAGAAAGGCTAATCATCTTGACAATGTTAATTCCTCCAGCTAAAGTTAGATGTAAGGTAGACGATTGATGCAAGGCTTGCTAATTTTTTCCATGCAGACAGCAAAATTTTGTTAATAAACAGCTTTATGTTTATTTGTGATGTTTACCCCTAGGTATTTAAACTGACCCAATGTAATATTTATTGTGTGCTTGAGAATTCACTAGAAACAGCACACTTGTTCAAATTAATTCGGAGACCAGAAATCTTTTGAAATTCTTTTAGTGCTATTAGGACTGCAGGCACAGTATTTGGGGGATCAGATATATACAGTACCTTATCTGCATATAAAGAAATTTTCTGTTCAAGTCCTTCTCTGATAATCCCCTTTATTTCATAAGTATTTCGACAGTTAAGCTGCCAGTGGCAATCCTGGATAAGTAGTAAACCCTGTAAGATGCTAGAGGTCGCTATCACCACTGTAACCCCAACAGACAGATATGCAGGACACAGGTTAAACGCAGTAAGAAGTTGGTTTTAATTTCTTCTTTTAAATGGTGCCCTTCATGCACTATGCCTCATGGTATTGCAAGCAATCTTTGCTTCCATTTGGGAGACTGGCATCATCCCAAATGACTGGAAAACGGGACTTATCCCTATCTGGAAAGGGAAGGGTAATCGCTTGGATTACAGCAGCTACAGGGGTATAACTCTGCTCTCTGTGCCAGGTAAGGTCCTTGCTAGGGTGGTCCTCAATAGGATCCGAGATCACTTGCTCACCTACCAGCAACCGGAACAGTCTGGTTTTACGCCTAAGAGGTCTACCATCGACCACAACCTGGCATTGAGGGTTCTCATGGAGCGCAAACGTGAATATTGGCAGTTTCTTTGCAGCCTTTGCCGATTTTCGCAAAGCATTCGACTCAGTTGATCAAGCTGTCCTGTGGGACATATGGAGGGTTTGTGGGATCCCCTAGAGGTTGCTGGATATCATTGCCTGCCTGTACACGTGTACTGTGAGTGCTGTGCAGAGTGGAGGCAGGACCTCTACGTTTTTCCCAGTTGATTCTGGAGTTCGTCAGGGGTGTGTTCTTGCTCCTACTCTGTTCAATGCTTGCATGGACTGGGTGTTGGGCAAGGTTGTGGGGTCCAGCGGCTGTAGGACATCGTTTGGTGAAGAAAGATTCACGGATCTTGACTTTGCTGACGATGCTGTGATCTTCACGGAGACAATGGAGGTTCGGATCGTGGCGCTCGAGAGACTGAGTTAAGAGTCTGGGTGTCTGGGCTTGTGAGTGTCCTGGATAAAAACCAAGATCCAAGCTTTTTTTTTTTTTTTTATTAATTTTATTACAATCCATACAAAGCAATCAAGTTTTTACAAAAAGAAAAACTGAGTTAAGAACAGATCGATCCCCACCCTGAGAGAGAGAGCAAGCCAAAGCGTAAAATTTAAGGCTTGTAAACATACCTAAATTAATAAATTCTCTGTGCTTTATAAACTTATTTTAAAATATTACTGATTAGATCCTGCCATGTTTTGAAAAAGTCTGTACAGATCCTCTAACTGAGTATTTGATTTTTCCAATTTAAAATAATATAGCACATCAGTTTCCCACCGACTTAAAGAGGAGAGTTTGGGTTCTTCCAGTTTATCAGAATGAGTCTGCGTGCCAAGAGTGTAGTGAATGCAATCACAATTTATTTGTCTTTCCCCACTTTAAGCCCTCTGGAAGAACCCCAAACACAGCTGTTAATGGGTTAGGAGGGATTGTGAGTCCAAGGCTGTCTGAAGGTAATTAAAATTTTTGTCCAGAATAATGTTAATTTGGTGCAGGCCCAGAACATGTGACCCAGTGAGGCTGGGGCTTGGTTGCAACGTTCGCAGGTTGGATCATGCCCTGGAAACATTTTGGAGAGTTTTAGTCGAGACAGATGTGCTCGATATATAATTTTGAGTTGTATAATTGTATGCTTTGCATATGGAGCTTGAGTGAATTCTCTGCATTGCTACTTTCCACTCCTTTTCTGATATATTAATTGAGAGATCTTTTCCCAGTGTCCTCTTGGATCTTTGAAAGGAAGGGATTGTAAAATGATTTTATATATTGTAGAGATGGAGTCTAACTCCTTGAGATTGAGCAATATTTTTCCAGCATGGATGAGGGTGCAAGATGAGGAAAATCTGGAAGGTTCTGTTTAACAAAGTTCCTGATTTGAAGATAGTGAAAGAAATGTGTAGCTGGAATGTTAAATTTGGAATGTAATTGTTCATAGGATGCAAAGGCGTTGTCTATATAAAGATCTCTAAGCAAGTTAATTCCAAATTTTTCCAGATATTAAAACTGCATATGTTTGTGAAGGTTGAAAGAGGTGGTTCTCTTGCAGGGTGCCACAGATAGAAGCTTCTCCGTCTTAAAATGCTTTCTACATTGGTTCCAGATTCTAAGTGAGTGGAGCACAATTGGGTTATTAGTGTATTGCCGATAGCGTGTGTTTATTGGAGCACAGAGCAAGGAATACAAAGAAGTACTGCAGGATTTTACTTCTATTGCGGTCCAAGCCTGTGTATGTTCTTCTATTTGTGTCCAGGTTCTTATCGCCTGTATATTTGCTGCCCAGTAATAAAACTGGAAGTTAGGTAGAGCCATGCCACCTTCTGCCTTTTGTCTTTGTAGGGTCGCTCTTTTGATGCGTGGATGTTTTGAATTCCAAATAAATGAGGTTATTGTTGAATCTAATTGCTTAAAGAATGATTTATTAATGTATATTGGGATGTTTTGAAATAAAAAAAGGAGCTTAGGAAGAATATTCATCTTAACAGTGTTAATTCTTCCAGCTAGTGTGAGATGAAGGGTTGACCATCTATGCAAGTCTTGTTTAATTTTTTCCATGCAGGCGAAATTTTGTTGATAAAGAGCTTTATGTTTACTTGTGATGTTTACCCTAGGTATTTAAACTGTTCTGCAATGATAAAAGGTAGGGTGTCTAATCTAATATTATATGCTTGAGAATTCACTGGAAAGAGTACACTTTTATTCAGATTAATTCTGAGACCAGAGATCTTTTGAAATTCTGTGAGTGCTGCTAAGACTGCAGGCACAGAATTTTCTGGGTCCGATATATACAGTACCATGTCATCTGCATATAATGAGATTTTCTGTTCCAGTCCTTCTCTGCTAATCCCCTTTATCTGATCAGTATTTCGACAATGTATTGCCAGTGGTTCAATGGCAATTGCAAACAGCGGTGATAAGGGCATCCTTGTCTAGTGCCACGTTCTAGTTTAAAGTAGTCTGAGCAAATGTTATTGATGCAAACTGAAGCTTCTGGGTTAGTATACAGTAATTTAATCCATGCACAAATGTTGGGCCAAACCCAAACTTCTCCAATGTAGTAAAAGGTATTTCCATTCAATCATGTCGAATGCTTTTCTGCATCCAATGATAATAATATTTCTGGGGTGTTTGATTTAGTTGGTGAGTATATTACATTAAACAGGCGTCGAAGATTTGAAGATAAGTGTCGGCCCCTAATAAATCCAGTTTGGTCTTGTGATATTACGAGGGAGCACTTTCTCCATCCTTCTAGCTATGATTTTAGAGAGTATTTTAACGTCGTTATTCAGAAGTGAAATTGGTCTGTATGATGCACATTGTAATAAGTCCTTATTTTGTTTTGGAAAGACAGTGATTAGTGCTTGGCGAAAGGTTTGTGGAAGAGATTGGTTATCTCTGGCTTCTGTAAATGTTGCTAATAGGAGGGGAGCTAGCTGAGCGGAGAATTTCTTGTAAAACTCTGCAGGGTAGCCATCAGGGCCTGCTGCTTTTCCACCTTGGGTGACTTTATAGCATCTAGTAATTCTGATAATGCAGAGGTTTATCAAGTTCCTCCACACTAAAAGCGTCTATTTGTGGTATCTGTAATGTATCCAGAAATGCATTAGATTGTGTATTGTCTTCTTTAAACTCAGTAGTATATAGGGATTTATAGTAGTCTCTGAAAGTGTGCATTATATTTTTGTGTTCGATGATTTTATCTCCGTTAGTGTTAGTGATTACGAGATTGCGTTGCACTTCTTGCTTGTGAATTTGTTGAGCTTTATTAGCTTTCTCTCCATGTTCATAATAATGATGTCTGGATTTGTAAATTAGTTGTTCAGTTTCTTTAGTTGTCAAGAGGTTTAATTCTGAATGTAGAGCCTGCCTCCTCTATGTAGAGTCTCGCTTGGTAGTCTGGCATGTTCTTCATCTATTTTAGTAATTTCGCTTTTTATCTCTGCTACTTTCTTGCGGATTTATTTCTGTGGGAAAGATATGAGATAATCTGTCCTCTTAAGAAGGCCTTAAGAGTTTCCCAGAGTATTCCTGCAGAGATCTCAGGGGATGTATTTGTCTCTAGAAAGAATTTGATTTGTTTGGATATAAATTCAGTACAATTCTCGTCAGCTAATAGAAGCGGTTGAGGCCATCTCTGGGGTGAGTGTATGGGGCTTAGTAATTTCAGCTCCAAGATCATAGGTGCATGGTCGAAATAACAATAGCATCGTATTTACAAGATTTAATCTTAGGCAAGAAGTTATTGTCTATAAAGAAGTAATCAATCCTTGAGTAGCAATGATGTACTGGTGAGTAGAAAGAATATGTTCTTGAATTTGGGTTTAAAAACCTCCAGGGATCTGATAAGTTGTGATCAGTTATAAACTTTGTAATTATCTTTGCGTGTTAGATGCGTTCCCCTGTGGAGGAAGTCCTATCTAAAAGTGGATTTAGAACACAATTAAAGTCCCCAGCCATTATAACTTTATGAGTGTTCAGATTGGGAATGGATGCAAATAAATTTTGTATAAATTCCTTATCATCAACATTAGGTGCATAAACATTTATCAAAATCATTTTACAGTTAGATAAGTCTCCCATGACCATTACATATCTCCCTTCAGGATCCAATACTACATCTGATGCTACAAATGGTACTGTTCTATGTATGAGAATTCCCACCCTCTAGTTTTCTTTGTAAAACTAGAATGGAACATTTGGCCAGTCCAGTCTTTTGCAGCGGAACTGATCCTTGCTTAGTAAGTGGGTTTCCTGTAAAAATACTATTTTAGCATTTAGACCTGTTAGGTGAGAAGTACTTTCTTTCTCTTTAATTCGTGATTCAGGCCTTTAACATTCCAGCTTACAAAGTTAACTGTCCCATCATGGAGACACTGATTCTGAGTTTTTGATGTCATTTTATAGTCTTAACTGGAAGTGAGATAGTTTAGGTCTTAATTTCCTATTTCCCCAAGAGTTGTTGCCATGCAGCTTATTATTACGTTGATAGTTATAATTATAAAGATTGAGAGGATAGATTAGGTATAGATCAAGCCTGCTCTCTTTCTCTCTCCTTAACCCCCACTCTCCCTTTTTGCCTCCCCAAGTGTGGCTAAAACCCACTTCACACAGTCCCAGTCCTCTGACATACCCAGAGACAGAGCACGTTCAAAGCACAATAAGCCCCAGTGCAGTGGCGCTTTAGGGTTAAAAGACAGAGATATCTATTATCAATATAGTCTTTAAAAAAAAAAAAAAAGTTTTGCACTTAAAATATATACATAGTCTACAGCAATTTTAGTGCATTAAGATGATACACCCAGATAATAAACCCGGGATGGTGTTAAAAATGTGTCCAGAATAAGCTAACAAGTCTTAATGCAGAAATAGCAATAACAATAAACCAAGGGTATGATATTGAACAGTCTCGTTTAGGGTAGAGATGAAATAATTAGAAAAGAAAAAGAGAGAAAAAAAAAAGGAATAATTAAGCACAATAAAACATAAACAGATAGCGCCCTAGTAGATCCAGGTTTTTAATGACCTCATGGGCACAGCCATTACCAGTGTGTATGTCTGCGGAGAAAGTGTTGAACTTGTTGAGAGGTTTACTTACTTAGGCAGTGACATTCTTGTCTCTGGTGACTCTTCCTATGAAGTCAGTAGACGGATTGGGAGAGCATGGGGGGTCATGAGGTCGCTAGAAAGGGGTGTGTGGCGCTCCCGATATCTATGCAAAAGGATGAAGGTCCAAGTCTTTAGAGTCCTGGTGCTTCTTGTCTTGCTACATGGTTGTGAGACATGGACGCTATCCAGTGACCTGAGATGAAGACTGGAATCCTTTGGTAGTGTTTCTCTCCGGAAAATCCTTGGGTACCATTGGTTTGACTTTGTGTCGAATGAGCGGTTGATCATGGAGTCCCGAAGGAGGCACATTACCTGCATTGTGAGGGAGCATCAGTTATGGCGCGTTTCCCCGAGGGTGATCAGGCTCGTAAGATCCTCATTGTTGGGGACCTGAGTGACTGGATCAGGCAAAGGGGTTGCCCACGCAACACCTGGCTGCGGCAGATAGAGGGTCATTTCCAGAGAGTGGGACTGGACTGTGCGTCTGCCTGGGGGGTTGCAAACCGGGATTACAAGTTGTTTCGTCAAGTAGTGGGTGCGGCAACTGTACCAGTGCATGCTCTCCAACTTGACTTGACCTTCAAGCACCACCTCGACTACTAAACAGGCAAATCAACTGAATAATATTCACAATACACACAAATCTCTGCTCCACACCTCCCAGCAAGCTCTGTCACACTCTTGCTCACTTGTTGGGTTAACAGCAGTCCTTTAAATAGTCCTTGAATGGGTCCGGGTCAGATGGAAAACTTGTACTTTCTATATGGAACGTAAAAATCCCCAGGTATTCCTGCAGTGTCTCCTAGTGGCACCCATGGTACCCAACAGGGCTGTGAAGCCTTACTCCAGATCACATGATGCTATACTGCAGGGAAATCACCACCTAGTGTCCTGGGGAAGGCAGTATCCCAAAGTAATTGCCTTCCCCTAGCCTACTCATTGGGGTCCCGGCCGGGTTGACTTGCCAGCTGTCAACCAGATCCCTAATACAATAAACCAAGGATATAATGTTAAACAGCCTCCTTAAAAAAAAAAATATACGCATATAACTGTAATTAAAACATAAACAAACAGTGGCCAAGAAGTTAATAACATGTTAAATTATGGTACCAGTATCATTTCAAGTGGATCAAACAGCCAGTAAGATCTTTACCATGCCAGGACAGAGTCCAACCCACGATAATCGGGATCAGTTTTTTTAGGTCTTTTTCAGCTTCCTCCCTATAAGTAAAAATGTAGAGGTTGCTTGAATGTCCACTATCAGTTTAGTAGGATCAGAGGTGGGTAGTAACGAGTTACATTTACTCCATTACATTTACTTGAGTAACTTTTTTAAAAAAATTAACTTCTAAGAGTAGTTTTACTGCACCATACTTTTTACTTGAGTACATTTGTGAAGAAGAAACGCTACTCTTACTACGCTACATTGAACTTGAATCGTTACTTTTTTCCCCCATCAGATACGCTATATTTTAACCAGAGAGAAGCCGCCAGTGGATCTACTGCATGACTGTTTCACCAATCAGACATAGCAACAATGATCACAAGACTACATTCCATCAATCAGACGTAGCAACAATAATCACATGGATCCGTTTCACAAATCAGACATAGCGGCACAAACTCCTGACAGACAGCGGAGAGGGAAAGAAAGAATACATGAATAATGAGAGCCAACTCCTGCTGAAGCTTAACCATCACTTCACTGAGTGAAGAACAAGCACGTTTTAACCAAACATGCACAGACACAGACAGTCAAGGTAAAGTGAGACTTCTTGTACATGCACAAGTTGCCTTGTTCTAATGTTATTTTCTATCAGCTGTGCTATTTGGAGGGCAAGTGAATATGCAGTATTATACTGTCAGTGTACAGTATATCTTGTCAATGTAAGTAGTTTGCACCGTTCAAACATACATGTTACCTACTGTAGGTATTGGCTTCAAAAGCTTTGTTGTGAAAAACTAAGATTTGGAACTTTGTGTTATTTGTGCATCTTTATTTTGTAAATATGTTATTTTTACTCATTTTGTATTTAATTATTTGGAAATAGCAGAATTTCCACATTATTTTATATTTTTGTCTGTCTTATTACAACACTTCTAAAAAATAAATCATTTATTATGATCAAACAGTTACTCAGTACTTGAGTAGTCTTTTCACCAAATACTTTTTTACTCTTACTTGAGTAATTTTTTTAGATGACTACTTTTTACTTATAATTGAGTAATATTATTTTGAAGTAACCCTACTCTTACTTGAGTACAATTTTTGGCTACTCTAACCACCTCTGAGTAGGATACAAGAGGCTGTATCCGATTTCGGTCGGCTTTCTGTAAGCTCTGCTTAATATTGTAAAATGTGGCATGTTTAGCAGCTGCTGAGGGTGAGAAATCAGGGAAAATACGAATGTGGTTATTTTCAAATATAATCTCTTGTTTTTGTCTGAGAAGTAACATTATATGTAATTTAAATTGTAATTTTTCAAAACACATGATGCGAGTTCTAGGTTTAGAGGTAATTGATTCCAGTATGCGATAAGTTGCTGCTATCTCGGTGTCTGATTTTAAGTCCTCTCCAGTTATTTTAGAGAATAGTTCAGCTATGAATTTCACTGGGTTTGGACTTTCACAATTATCAGGGAGACCTTCGATTTTATTATTATTCCTAAATAATTTTTACATGAAGAAATGACTGAGTATAATCACTTAGAGACGAGCACATAACCTGCGGAAGTCAAGGAAGAAGAAGTAACGAGCAAGAGTGTGCTTTTTCAAGTATCCCTACAAATTTGTAAGATCACTCTTCACGACAGAAAAGGGAGGTCACCTTGAGACGTCAAGGCATGAATTGGAACAGTATTTGAAAAGAATGTATGCAGATGAAAAGAGGCATGGGCAAGTAGCCATTCCAAATGATATCCCACCAATTGAAGAACCTGAGCACCAGATGGATACCAGTCCTCCAAAATGGAGATGAGTGAAGCAGGTGGTGAAGCGGCGAGAGCTTTCTCAGCCCCAGGGATAAATGGAGTTCCATATCGACTTTACAAGAATGCTAAAGATGTTCTTAAATTTCTGTGGAGACTCAAGAGAGTGGCCTGGGAAAAGGAAATCATACCCAAAGCATGGCGTAGGGCGAGTGGAGTCCTGATTCCAAAAGAAAAAGAATCCAAGGAGGTTAGCCAATTCCATCCCATCAGTCTACTTAACTTAGAGGGTAAGATTTTCTTTAGTGTCATAGCTAAGAGGATGTCCATGTACTTGGAGAGAAATAATTTTGTGGATACAACAGTCCAGGGATGCCAGGGTCCTCTGGATGCCTTGATCATACTACAGTACAATAATATTTAATAGATTTTTATGGAACCTATCAGTTTGAAATAGATTTCAAATACACAGGATGAGATGTTTAACATCCATAATGGGGACTATGCAAGGCAGGGGAGTCCTCTTCCTTGAGCCAAGCTAACACCTAAAAGCATACCTAAAAGAAGGAATCGCACTATGTTTCCGATGTTTTGAGGAGGCTGGACAGCCACATCACTGGGTTTGTCAAGTGGGCTGCTACTTTCATCAACGTCTCGCTGACTATGCCCACAACGTCTCCAGTAGCATCAGCAGTGGTATCTGGCGTCCCAGAACCACCCCCCTCTGCATTTGTCCAGCCACCTTATTTGGGAGACCAGATAGGGTCTTTTCTTTTAATCCATAGACACTGGCTGCTCCATTCTGCTACCCTAGATATTTCCATAATGGCATAGCATAGGACATGCCTACTAATGCCAAAGTTCCTCATCAGCCCTACAATGGATACTGCAACAAAGCCCCTGCATCCAACCTCTGGGTGGATTTTTGCATTTCGTCCTTGCTGTCCTGCCTCTGCTGCAAGCTTGGAATATCTTGATTTTTTTCCTTCCAAAAGCTTCATGCACGGCATCTTCCCAGGGAACTGTGAGCTTGACAAATAATACCTTGTGCTGTGAGCCTGACCACAAGACCAGGTCAGGCCTCTGGTTGGTGACTGCTATTTCCGGTGGGTCTGTGAGTCATTGGCCCACATCCATCAGCATTTTCCAGTCTGTCTATCTCGCCCAATCTGGTCTTTAGGGAAAACTTGTGTTGCCTTTGGTCCCCTTCCCGAAAAAACAACAAAGGCACATTTAAGTTGATTCTCTGGATGGCAGGCCATTGCTGGCAGTTATCTTGCTTTCCAAACTAGCTGCAAGACATTTAAGCACTTGGTTGTGTCTCCAGGTATATTGTCCTTGAGAGAGGCTTACTTTGCATCTTGTGAGAATGTTCCGCAGTGTACCTGGTGTTGAGCAGAGGGTGCATGATGGATCTTTGCCTAGCCGTTGGTTGAAGTTTTGAGGAGTAGGGAGGACATCATAGGTCTCTCAAATGAGGAAACTTATCCTACCCACTTCCATCATCCACATGTCCTTCCAGCTGATCTTTCGCTTTTCCAAATTCTCCCACCTCGTCCATTGGCATTGTTTAGCCTGCTCCACAGCCTTGGCCCACCTTCTCTCCTCTTCATGCTGACGGACTTCAGCCATGGCCATTATCCTCCGATTTGCTGGGGTTGCCTTACTCCAGTAGGGTTGCCCTTTGCCAAACCCCAACCCACTTTTTCCATGTTTGACTTGACCGACAATGCCGCTGAAGTAGAGTGCAGATTTTGCCTGCTGGACTGCATTCTTAGCTTTCCATTTCCGTCCAGTTTCCCAAGTTGGTGCGGCAGCTCTAATCACCGTATCATTGGACTCTGAAAGCATCATCTCAAGTCTCATTTTAGCACATTTAAATTCTTCAGTGAGGCTGGAAAGGGGCAACTGAAGTAGCCCCTAACCATACAGGGCTACATTGCTCAGACATGGAGGGAGGCCTATCCACTTCCTCACATAAGAGCTTACTATCCTTTCCATCTTCACAACTCTTATGAGGGTGATGTCATACATGGTTAATGGCCACAGCAGGCTAGGTAGTAACCCAAACTGTAAGAACCAAATTATTTGATTACCAGGCAGCACTGAGTCATCAGTGCTCTTCAGGCCTTTACTAAGTTCCTCCCGAAACTCATAAGCCTGATCGGTATCCTTAAGGGTTGAGTTATACCATCTCCCCAAACTTTTGATTGGTTTTTCAAGCACTGTTGGAATAGGCTCTTGATTAATGAAGAATCTTTGCCCCACTAGCTTGCCTTTAATTATAGAGATGCTCCTTGATTTAGACGGCTTAAATTTCATTCTCGCCCCAGTGATGTTCTGCTGAAGTTTTGCCAATAGGTGTCTGGTGCTGATGTTGTAATTGTTGTCATATCATCCATATAGGCCCTGATGGGTGACAGACGTACTCCAGAAGTTAATCTCTCCCTGCCAACCACCCACTTGGATGCTTGTATTATTACTTCCATTGCCATGGTGAATACCAATGGAGAGATGGTGCATCCTGCCATTATGCCAATCTCTATGTGGTGCCATGCAGTGGTAAAGTCCGGCAAGGTAAAACACAGTTGCAAGTCATGGTAGTATGCCTTAATCAGGTTTGAGATAATTTCAGGAATCCTAAAGAAATCAAGAGATGCCCAGAGAATATTATGTGGATCAGATCCAAAAGCATTGGCAAGGTCCAGGAATACCACATGACGATCCTTCCGCTCTGGTTTTGGTACCAAATCATACTACAGTATATATATATATATATATATATATATATATATATATATATATATATATATATACTGTAGAATGATTTGGTACCAAAACCAGAGCGCAGAGGAAGAGCGGAAGGATCGTCATGTGGTATTCCTGGACCTTGCCAATGCTTTTGGATATGTATATATATATGTATGTATTTGTAGTTGGAGATCCACAAAGGGAGAGAATAAATCACCTATCATAAAGTAGTTTTTATTGCTGGGCTTTCTGCTCCTGCCAGGAGCCATCATCAGAGGATAATGATTAGACATACAAGAATCAACACACACACACACACATACAGTATCTCACAAAAGTAAGTACACCCCTCACATTTTTGTAAATATTTTATTATATCTTTTCATGGGACAACACTGAAGATATGACATTTTGATACAATGTAAAGTAGCCAGTGTACAGCTTGTATAACAGTGTAAATTTGCTGTCCCCTCAAAATAACTCAACACACAGCCATTAATGTCTAAACCCCTAAGTCAAAAATGTTCGAATTGTGCCCAATTAGCCATTTTCCCTCCCCGGTGTCATATGACTCATCACACACACGTATATCAGTCCTGCATCACAAGCAACTGCATTGGGTCCTACAAGTCCCACGGGAGTGTCAACTACAGCTACAGAATTAACTAACTTCACAATATTATCATTAGCCATCTGCTATTAATAAAAATACTTTAAATATCTGTCACAAATGTCAAAATTGGGTCTCAGAAAGCAATTTCCTAATGCAGTTACCAGGCAAAAAAAACTTTTTTTTCCCCCCAATTCCTTTTCCCTGAGGAATTTGTTAACATTTTATTTGCAGATCAGCATTTTGTGGGAAAAGGGCATCTAAGAAGAAAACAGAACGGCAGAGCATTTCAAAAAGCACAAAATGCAAGCAGAATTCTATCAAGATTTTATGTTGGTTTTTGGATCTTTCTTTGAGTATTACTCAAATATTCAGATACTGAAATATCAATTCAAATATTACATTAGATAACCAAATAACGGATTTCCAAGATGAATTTAATACGCCATGACAATTATGCCACACAAATTTATTTTATTTGTCTTCAGTTTTACTATAATAAAAACAATATTAGACATTTCAAGAAGTTAACACTGAACAATTTGTACTTTATATTTAAATTCAAGGAATTTCAATAAAATAAACACACACAAAAGTGCACAAATTTACAAATAACTATGCAATAGCAAATTAACTTTGCAATAGCAAAATACAGTGTGTTTGGTGGTGTGTCCCACCTTACCTCAATCAAGTGAAGTCCTGCTTTCTATTAGACAATTTAGATTTCAAATACAATAAAAATAGGCAGCTCTTAAAAACTGAATTCTTAAAGTCAACCTCTTACTAAAAAAAATTTCTTTCTCAACATACTTAATATAGAATTTAAAACAAATATCAACATATCATGTCTTAGAGAAAAAACATTAAATAACATTTTAAAAAACATACCCTATGGGATACAAATTCAAATCCCAAAACAAACAACGTAGACCTAGAAAAAAATCATGCTTATTTTCACAAATACAGTACTTACTGTAATTTTGGTAGCATTGTTTAGGACATTTACCCATTCAACCAAATCCTGCTGATCATTGGCTTGCAAGAAATATTTTCTCATTCCAGCATTGATAACTGTAAAGAAAACATAATGAAATACAAGTCATTTTAACTGTTTGGTCCCAAGTTAAGAAGTTTATATGAATTTTTCTTTAAATAATGCTTTAAGCATTTGACAGGTAATATACACTGAAAGCTAGAGAACTAGAAATAATACAAAACAGGCTTAAACCAATAAAATAAACATTATTTTACTTAAAAAAGCCACATACTATCAACACTACAAAAATGAATAGCATGGTTAAAATGAAACCTTGCTGGCTGATGTTTATCTTGAAGAATAATTCAGTGATGACTCAAACTTTGTAAACGTCGTTTTGCATTCTAGGATTTTGTTCCCAAACAATGTTTCAATGTGCAAATACACTCATACTGAACTGGGAACATACACCTTGGATAAAGCAAAATGCAATAAACTACCTAGTTAAATCTTAGTCAATAGCGAAGTTGCTTTCTGAGATATATATATATATATATATATATATATATATATATATATATATATATATAGATATATATATATAGATATATATATATATATATATATATATTGTATATATATGCAATGCGTTCTAGTATCTAAATATAAAGTCTGTAGCATTACAGGTGCCGGTCATAAAATTAGAATATCATAACAAAGCTGATTTATTTCAGTAATTCCATTTAAAAAATGAAACTTGTATATTATATTCATTCATTACACACAGACTGATGTATTTCAAATGTTTGTTTCTTTTAATTTTGATGATTATAACTGACAAATAATGAAAGTCCCAAATTCATTATCTCGGAAAATTTGAATATTGTGAAAAGGTTCAATATTGAAGACACCTGGTGCCACACTCTAAATGAGCTAATTAACTCAAAACACTGCAAAAGCCTTTAAATGGTCTCTCAGTCTAGTTCTGTAGGCTACACAATCATGGGGAAGACCGTTAACTTGACAGTTGTCCAAAAGACGACCATTGACACCTTGCACAAGGAGGGCAACACACAAAAGGTCATTGCAAAAGAGGCTGGCTGTTCACAGAGCTCTGTGTCCAAGCACATTAATAGAGAGGCGAAGGGAAGGACAAGATGTGGTAGAAAAAAGTGTACATGCAATAGGGATAACCGCACCCTGGAGAGGATTGTGAAACAAAACCCATTCAAAACTGTGGGGGAGATTCACAAAGAGTGGACTACAGCTGGAGTCAGTGCTTCAAGAGCCACCACGCACAGACGTATGCAAGACATGGGTTTCAGCTGTCACATTCCTTGTGTCAAGCCACTCTTGAACAAGAGACAGCGTCAGAAGCGTCTCGCCTGAACTAAAGACAAAACTGCTGCTGAGTGGTCCAAAGTTATGTTCTCTGATGAAAGTAAATTTTGCATTTCCTTTGGAAATCAAGGTCCCAGAGTCTGGAGGAAGAGAGGAGAGGCACATAATCCACGTTGCTTGAGATCCAGTGTAAAGTTTCCACAGTCAGTGATGGTTTGGGGTGCCATGTCACCTGCTGGTGTTGGTCCATTGTGTTTTCTGAGGTCCAAGGTCAACGCAGCCGTCTACCAAAATGTTTTAGAGCACTTCATGCTTCCTGCTGCTGACGAACTTTATGGAGATGCAGATATCATTTTCCAACAGAACCTAGCACCTGCACAAAGTGCCAAAGCTACCAGTACCTGGTTTAAGGACCATGGTATCCCTGTTTTTGATTGGCCAGCAAACTCGCCTGACCTTAACCCCATAGAAAATCTACGGGGTATTTTGAAGAGGAAGATGCAATACACCAGCCCCAACAATTCAGAAGAGCTGAAGGCCACTATCAGAGCAACATGGGCTCTCATAACACCTGAGCAGTGCCACAGACTGATCGACTCCATGCCACGCGTTACTGCAGCAATCCAGGCCAAAGGGGCCCCAACTAAATATTGAGTGCTGTACATGCTCATACTTTTCATGTTCATACCTTTCAGTTGGCCAACATTTCTAAAAATCCTTTTTTTGCATTGGTCTTAATTGATATTCTAATTTTCCGAGATACTGAATTTGGGACTTTCATTAGTTGTAAGTTATAATCATCAAAATTAAAAAAAATAAACATTTGAAATACATCAGTCTGTGTGTAATGAATGAATCTAATATACAAGTTTCACTTTTTGAATGGAATTACTGAAATAAATCAACTTTGTCATGATATTCTAATTTTATGACGGGCGCCTGTAAATACTAAGTCAACTAGCAAAATACCCGCGCTTCGCAGCGGAGAAGTAGTGTGTTGAAGAAGCAATGAAAAAGAAAAGGAAACATTTTGAAAATAACGTAACATGATTGTCAATGTAATTGTTTTGTCACTGTTGTGAGTGATGAGTGTTGCTGTCATATATATATATATATATATACATATCTATACATATACACATATATACACATACACATATACATACATATATATCTACATATATACACATACATATACATACACACATACATACATACATACACATATATATATATATATATATACATACACACACACATATATAAACATATATATACATATACATACATATCTACATATATACACACACAGCTATTTCAGATCAGTGCAATACGCTGCTTGTTAAAACGGATAACTCCGCTCTTATGTGCAAGTCTGCGTGGATATTATGAACTATCGTATTTGTTCAAGTTCTATTTAAATTTTAAATAGAAGGAATTTTTATTTAGTCGACAGAAATATCTTTGGTAGGAATGGTAAAAACAGACAGGAATATTATTAGTGAATAAATCAACTCAAACCTTAAATAACTTAAAAGAACAAACATTCAAATTTCTTTACTCTTATGTAAATTTATATAAAAAATAAACTTAGATTTTAAATATCCCAAAAGATTCTGCTCTCCATAAAATATATCCTTTCAAAATTATACAAATTCAAATATGAACATGCTGCATAACAAAACCTGGAAATATAAATAAAATGTGTTCCTTTCAGCAATAACAAATCAAATCATTAAGTTGTCTTTGCTCATATGTCATTTTAGAGCTGGACACCTGGCATCTATTTTTGGCAACAGGTTCGTTTATGTTTGGTGTGAGGTTCTGTGTTGTGGAGATTCTCAGGATGGATTGCAGGTGCTCATCAGTGAGGCGACTCCTGTGTGCTGTTTTGTTATTCTTTATCACTGAGAAGAGCTTCTCACACAGATATGTGCTACCAAACATGCACAAGGTTCGAGCTGCATGTAGACGGACTTTTTTTGTTCTTCAAAGTCACCAAAGCGCCGTGCAAACTCAGTGCGCTCGGTTTATCAGCAAAGTCGCGTTTGGGAACACCGTAGTGACGACTTGGTTTAACATTACTTGGCAACAGGGAAAGTTGCACTGGTGCAGTTGTGTCTCCCATAAAAGCAACTTCACTTGAAATCACTTTGTAATTGTGCACGGGTAAAAACGTCAGCTGAAGTGTCAGATTCTTATTTAATTCTTCTGCTTTCTGTATCTTCTGCATTGCATTCAGGTCTTTCAGCCTCACTGATGAGCACCTGCAATCCATCCTGAGAATCTCCACAACACAAAACTCCCTGATGTTTTGTCTCATAGTGCCGTCTTAGATTAAATTCTGTAATTACAGCCACATTAGCTCCACAAATGAGACACACGGGTTCAGTAAACATATACTCAGCCTCCCATCGGTTTTTAAAGGCTCTATTTTCAGAATCAACTTTTCTCTTCAGCATCGTGTGAGCTAGCTTCGCAATAACTTGCAGCATCATAAGCTAGACTTGATTAACACGGTAAGTGTTCGGCAAGGCAGCTGAAGCGCTGCATTATGGGATCTGTAGTTTATTGTGTTACCAGCGCTTCATATACCGGGCCATTAATAACAATAATACAGTATATAAAATGATCTCGCGGGCTGGATATAATTACGCCGGGCGGATGTAGCCCTGCGGCCCTTGAGTTTGACACATATGGACTAAATAGAACTTGAAAAGATATATTTTTCCAATGTGATCGCAATTCAGATAGAGTTGGCGCACTACAGCCTGCATGCCTCAATAAGTCATCCTCCCTCGCTCTTACTTTTTACCGTTCATCTAATGAATACACTGAGTATGGCTTTACCAAAACAATCATTGATGGCGAATAAAGTATCCATTATTCGAGTATGTAGATCGGGATATATATATATATACATATATATATACCCGCGTATCAGCGAGAGTAGTGTGTTAAAAAGCTAGAAAAGAAAAGGGAACATTTTAAAAATAGCTTAACATGACTGTCAATATACAGTATTTGTTTTGTGAGTGTTACTGAGTGTTGCTGTCATCAATGATTTGATTATCATTATTTCTTTCAATCAGGTTCGTATTTGTAGGATGTGTTGTGTTCAAGTTACATTCCGTGTTTGTCAATCGTTGTAAAGATGACAGGTTTCATTCATCGATTCGTTTCTTACTGCATCAATAAACAGCTCGTCTTCTTCTTTATCCGAGACCTGACACACTGCATGCGGGTTTTTTACACTGTCTTCCTTTAGCGGGACATTGACTTTTTCCACCGTGTGCTTTGTTTCCACAGTAGCTGCATTTATGAATATGCTTGTATGTATCAGACGCTTCATATTTTTTGCTGCCTTTTCAATTGTGTAATTCGGTTTTTGTTCAGCGCTCTTTGGAAATGTTGCTTTTTATCTGTGCACTGCGTCAGTTCACATGAGCCGCTCGGTGTACATGCATCGAAGGTTCCCAGCTGTGCTGGTGCCATCTCGTGCTATGCCCATGGCTGTATTTAATGTTACCTTAGTCCTGGCACTTAAAACTTTCTCTCGCAGTTTCGCTGAGTTTGTGCCAAACACCACGCTGACCATCTCATCTTCCTCTGCATAAGCACAGTCCTTAACCCGTTAATATTTAGTGAGAGTTTGCTATTGGATTGCCGCTGACGGACGACCTTATATGGGCAGGCACTAAATTACAAACGCCAGCGGCAGCCTGTCTATGAACTTAATTTAAAGTGTAGGTTTACATCGTGCTTTGTTTCCGTAGTTGCAGAACTCATCAATATGGTTGTATATGTCACTCGCTCGCTTCTTATTGTTTCGCTGCCTTCTCAATTATATAATGCATGTTTTCTTCAGCGCTTTTTGGAGGTCTTCCTGATTTTCTATGTACTGCGTGATTACGTGAGGCGTGATGATGTCACGAAACTCCGCCCCGCGCGTTCAAGCTCATCTCCATTACAGTAAATGGAAAAACAGCTTCCAGTTATGACCATTACGCGTAGAATTTCGAAATGAAACCTGTCCAACTTTTGTAAGGAAGCTGTAAGGAATGAACCTGCCAAATTTCAGCCTTCCACCCACGGGAAGTTGGAGAATTAGTGATGAGTCAGTAAGTGAGTGAGTGAGTGAGTGAGTGAGTGAGTGAGTGAGTGAGGGCTTTGCCTTTTATTAGTATAGATTATGGAGATCAAAGAATAAAGAAAAAGAAGTACAGTAATCCCTCGCTATATCGCGCTTTGACTTTCGCGGTTTTAAAATCGCGGATTTTAAATGTAAGCACATCTAAATATATATCACAGATTTTTAAGCTGGTTCAGGATTTCTACAGACAGTGGGTCTTTTAATTTATGCTACACGCTTCCTCAGTTTGTTTGCCCTGTTGATTTCATACAAGGGATGCTATTGGCGGATGGCTTAGAAGCTACCCAATCAGAGCATGTATTACATATTAACTAAAACTCCTCAATGCTATAAGATATGCATCCCGCGCGGAGCTTGATTGTTTGCTTGTCTGTGCCTCTCTCTCACCCTCTCTGACATTCTCTGCGCCTGGCGGAGGGGGTGTGAGCAGAGGTGCCGTTTTAAAAGATACTGGCGCTCCTCTAAAAATGCTGCTTTATTAGTGTGCTCGGCATATTTAAAAGCACAGAAGCACGCGTATTGATTTTTTGATTGTTGCTTCAATCTCGCTCTCTCTCTCTGACGTTCTCTGCGCCTGACGGAGGAGATGTGAGCAGAGGAGCTGTTTGCACAGAGGCTGTTTGCTTAGAAGATACTAACGCTCCTCTAAAAATGCTGCGGCAAACTTAAAAGCACAAGTATTGATTTTTTGATTGTTTGCTTTTCTTTGCGAGCTCTCTCTCTCTCTGAAATTCTCTGCTCCTGAAGAGAAGAAGATTTATTTGCATTCTTTTAATTGCGAGAAAGAACTGTCATCTCTGTCTTGTCATAGAGGACAGTTTAAACTTTTGACTAAAGGGTGTTATTTCATGTCTAGAGGGCTCTAATAATGTTAACAGTGTGGGAGAGTTTATAAGGGCTTAAAATATATAAAAATAACTACACAAACATATGGTTTC
Source organism: Polypterus senegalus (assembly GCF_016835505.1). Lineage (NCBI taxonomy): Eukaryota > Metazoa > Chordata > Cladistia > Polypteriformes > Polypteridae > Polypterus > Polypterus senegalus. The sequence goes on along the minus strand of NC_053154.1, from coordinate 222,304,334 downwards.
TACTTGCGATTTTCGTCTATCGCGGGGGGTTCTGGAACGCAACCCCCGCGATCGAGGAGGGATTACTGTATTCCCCAAATACACCAGCAGGAAGGATGAGTATAGTCAGACTACTGAGTGTTAAAACTAATGGATGGGAAAAAAATGAGATGTGAGTATACAAAAATAATGTACAAGTCATTTCCTCTGTAGCATTAAGTTATTTTCAAGTCCACTTGTCAAGAAAAGTAAAAATGGTGCAAAACAGAAAGGCAAAGGGTACTGGCTTCAGGAACTTGGGTTGAAATGCTGTTCAGGTTAGTGTCTATATAGATTTCTCAATCCCTTCCGCTGTGTGATTTTGAAAAACCAATCAAAATTTCTGCCATCACCCTTTCATTTAAAAAATGGAGTGCTAGATAAAGTAAAATTAAGCAAAAGTGATCAAGTACAAATTTACAATAAATTACACGGCATTAAAAGTTTAAGTCTTGCATGTACCGAATTTAACATAACATACAAATAGTACAAAGCTCCTTGTTAATAGAATCCAAATCTATATAAATTAGAACTCTGTGAAGATCTTGTCACGCATGGGGTCAAAATAGGACTTTCCTCACAGTTTTCTGTAAGAATATAAAAAAAAAAAAATTACAGCATCATCTATTTAACATGTTCTGCATCACTCTCAACATACTAATCTTTCTTGCTTAAATGTGTCATATGTCATCAATGTGAGTATAGTGGAATATGAGTACATTAATTACTGATGCTGGTATACAGGTACAAACAAAAAGACTCAATGCAACCCAACATTTTAAATTAAGAAAAGCGGAAGAAGAAATTTGGAAGTCTAAAAACAGATGAGAACAAAGAGCATGAAAGAAAGACAGAAAAAACTAACATATAAAGATAAAGTCTTATATATCTAACAACTACAACAGTTTTGTGCAGTGTGCAAGATAGCATTCTTATACAGAATGGCAGCTAAACAACTTTATACATAATGTGAGCTTGTTTTCTCTTTCACATTTTGACATATTTTGACAAAATTTTAAATTTGAGAAATGACCTAAGCTTCACAGAAATGTGCAGATTTTAGCCTATTTTATATTTTATCTACTTAAAATAATTTATACAAATAAAATACCTACATTCATAGTTTTACATTTCTTTGACTCCCAAACATGAATTTGAAAAATGTGAAATCAGTTGTAAAATGTATAAAATTACTAAAGAAATGATCATGACAGCTAAAAATACCCTGTTGTTTTGGAACTGAGAGCCAGCTCAGACATCAGCATCCTGTTTAACAAGAGATTTCCCCAATCCAGAAGAAATTTGTGCTAGGCTCAACAGCAGGTCACTGTAGTGCTTCCTTCAATTGAGAGTAAGGTCAAATACAGCATAGCATTGAGACAAGAGATACTCCAATTCAAACTAGTATGAGACACGTTATACCTGCCTTTTTAAATTACAGTGATCACTGTAAAAAAGAAAGATATTTAATGCTTTAACTTTACATAACAGCAACTTAAAAAATGGTCTTAATATCTAAGTTAAACACAGCAAAATAGGAAAGAAAATTTTTACTGCAGCTACTTAGGGCTTTAATATATGCAATTGAGCCAGCAGTAAAAAGCAGACAGACTCAACAAACAAAGGGTTTAACTGTTGAAATGTTGTCTTAGAATGTTGTTTTTAAAGCCTGGTAAACAAGCAACTATTGTTTTTTGTAAAATTTTAAATTATATCCATTAAAGTCACTTCTTACTTTTGACATAGATGACAGTGATCATTAGTAATGAAAATACCCCTCTGGTCCACAGAAAAAAACAAAAATAAAATGAGTGTACTTTAAATGAGATCAGAATATTCTCTCTGCAGCTCAGTTGCTTTAACTCACTATATATATTTTTTAAGTTGCCAGGGTCGTTACAACTTGTTATATATTCCGGTGAGATTTTAAGAAAAGAATAGATTCCTGATTCCCATTTTTGTGCTATGTGGGCAAATAACAAAAAAAAAAATAGAAAAAGAAAAAAAAAATGTCAAATAAAGAAAAATAAAACATGGAAGGAAAAATAACAGAAACAACACAAAGTACAACTTAACAGAGAATAAAATTACAAACTGACTACCCCTTTGAGAATGACAATTGAACTCTTTCTACCAGTGTCAGTGGCTCAAAAGCACTCCCTTTCTCTGCATGATCCTGGATTCTGCTCATTCCACCAGCAGAGCTTCTGCCACCAAATACTGGAGATGAAATGGTTTAACATACTATCTTCTTGGTCATTAACGATCAAACCCTGGAATCACTTTCAGAGCAGGGCATTCTCTACTTTCGCAAATGTAACTTCAGATTAGAACTTCTCCAAATAACACCTAGTGTAACTAAAGCCCTTAGAAGCGTCAGGGCTCCCTGGTAACATCTAGAATGCCTGCCCTTTCTCAGCACGCTGAGATGGAGTACTGCCACATCCAGTATTATTCTCACTTTCATTAAAGTCAAATTCTTACCATAAGAACACTTCCAACAAAAACACTTCTTAGTCTCTGAGGTACTGGTATCAGTCTTTGTAACAGACTTTTACATTTTTTGCTATCTGGTAAATATTCCCTATGTATTGGGATAAATAAATGCATTCAAAAAACAAAAAATAGAACCAATATGGCTCTTTTGTATGAGGCCAACTTACAATAATTAATGTGAGCAAGACTTTTTATAATAAGTTTATACAGTAACATGAAATTGGGTCCAAGCCGACTATCAACGGTAATTTACATTAACTCTCCAACATTCAAACACATTAAACGTAAGATTCCTCAATCCATGGAGACTAAGAATGATTATAGTCTGAAAAGGCTGTTAGTTAACATAGTTAAAAAGTGGAGAAGTTCACCCAAGTCTCCAATACTACATTGCACAATACAGATAACGCTGTATGAGACATCAATGAAGAAAGAAACGTCCTTACAGACAAAAGTTACATTCACAAATAGTTACATTCATAATTATTTTGTGAATTACTTCTCACTGGTATGAAGCAGGAACAAAGCAGAAACATAAGAGAGAACATAATAAAATTTATCTAGAAAACCTATGCTTTCTTTTTAGATTAAAAACATCCAGGTCAGCAGCCTGCATTATACCTGTGCAGTGTAGTTTACCACATGTCATCAATCATTAATTATTTTATAATTATAATCCACAACTTCTTCACATGATATGAACTATTAATTATAAACATACTCAAGATTAAAAAAAAATGCAATTTACTCTTATCTACCCTATTTACTTTCTGTTATCACTCATTTCAATAAGGGAAATGAACTTTATCCTGAAATCATTGGTACAAGAGAACACTTTAAGACAAATAAAAAATGAAATAAGGAAAAAAATGAAAAGCAAGTAACATTTTACTAAGCTCATCTAACATTTTAAGTTGTATAAGGCAAGCTTTAGATAACATTTAATAGATTATATTGATAAGGGGAGAATCAAAACAATATTCACTTTCACATGCTTTTTAAAGATCCAAATTCTCTACCACATTCAATTGTTACATTATGTCAAACTGTGGCGTTGTAAGTTTGTGTTTGAAATTGCTTTGCGCTGTAGCATAAAAATATCAGCTCACTACTCAAAACTGGGATAACTTGGGCTCAAACCCACAAGATCTTAATTACAAGGCAGCAGTTCTTACCTCTACACGTTAACACTCTGTCGATTGACAATTTGGGCTTAGCTTTCTACTCATTGACAGCAACATATAAATTGAATGATGTCCTTTTCTTTGGTGATATTCTTGAATAAAAGCACCTTTTGTGAAAGTGTTTGATATTTGTACTTCAGTTTTCACACATTACACAATTCACTTCAGCAATTTGTTTATATATATATATATATATATATATATATATATATATATATATAATTCAACAATCATCTGTGTGTCCGTCCAGTTTTCAAGAGAATATTCTTAATGGAATTAGGTTTTTAGGGTTTTTTTTTTTTCGATAATTTGCTTGAACATTCCGGTTGATTTTTGGGACATCTCTCATCACACTAAGCATCATAATTCACTTGTGGTACTGATTTATTTGCATGAATTCAAGAGACACACAGCGGGCCGAGGGGAGTGGGCAGGGCTCTCCTCATTCACATGGCAGCCTCAGCACATATCTTACACTCACTTAGCTGCCGAATGAGAGAATTACTTAACAGATTTAGATTGGGTTTTTTCTAGAATTTGCTTGAACATTCCGGTTGATTTTTGCGACTTCTCTCACCATGCTAAGAATCACAGTTCACTTGCAGGAGCGATATAATCGTGCTAATCCGAGACAGAGGCTGTGGGCTGAGAGAGAGGGGGAAGTGTGGCGTCAGGAGTGGGGAGTAGGTCTGCCTCCACTTAGCTACCGATACCTTTTTGTTTATTAATTTTTTAAGTTTGTCCTGTTTCACTATTACATGGGCGGATCCGCAGAACATGAAAAAGGTTTCTGTTTTAGTTATGCGTTCAACATTATTTGCCTCACATTTCCTGTCATCCTACATTTATATGGATCACTTAGACACGGAATACACATGAATTGGATGTATTTCAAATAACGATATACTATTTGCCCTATACAATTCCAGGCACCTCACACCCAGCTAAAAACACTTGAGCTGGGAGAACTTCAGCTGTGTCAGTGGGGATGGAATAGTAGACTGCTTGCTGCCAGTGCCGATTGACACATTTGGTAAACAAAGACGCAGATGAGGAGGTGCAAAGGAATTTAAGATGGCTCAGCATTACAACATTTTTTGTATGCTTCAGGGATTCTAGCGTTAAAGTACTGTCTTACACATCGGCACTGGGAGCATTTTATGGTTTTAAGAGGGACAAGCAGCTTTTGTTCTGCTGGTTCCTTAGAATAGATGAAGAGAAAACCCGAAAGGATTGCTGAGGTCACATCTAGTTTGTGTGAAACCCTGCTCCTTCCAGTCTCAGTGATACCTAAACCAAAAAGACCACCAGAAGTCAGAATTCATTCTTGGACCATCTTCTGTGGAGAATAGATATTGGCACCTTTAAAAACATTACTTTACTAAGGCCGCAAACTGATTTTTTTTTTTCTTCACACAATTATAACCATTTTTGACCCTGGACCAGTGGTGGTGTTAGTGGGATGCTTCAGTAGCTTAAGCCCTATAATCATCTACAGATACAATGCTCAATCTGACTGACATGTACGCTTTGCACGAAATCCAATGAAGGACCTAAAAAACCAACACCTCCCTTTGGGATATGATTTGATATGCTTGTATGACCCACTTAACACTAGAATCCCTGAAGCCTACGAAAAAAGCCATAATCCCAGACAACCTTAATTTCCTTTGTAGTTCTTCATCAGTGTCTATTTTGTAAATATTTCAATCGGCACTGGTATAAGTATCTTAGGCATGCAATAATGAAGAAATGTAACACATCTGAGTAATCGTATAATCACAAACACCTGTGACACCAATTGTTCCAGGGAACCAGGTCGAAAACTGTTATTTCTATACGACAAGACCGAAACGTAAGCAAAAGCACTTAAAGTCTAGAATGTGCACTTTCATCATGTCTGATTTGTAATTTTAAATCAAGGAAAAATGTGTCTTTGTTCCAAACATTATGAAGGGGTAACATTCCACTTTGGGGTAACAATTTCATTGTCTCACTGGAGTACTGTGTAAATTTCAATGTTGTGTCCTTGATGACAGGAGGGTTTTTTTCCCCTTCGTGACTTGAATGCAATTGAAAGAGCGGGGTTAAGGGGCATCCCCTTAGTGAAATGAGAGCAGTTCTAAATAGGGAAGAATATTGTGCAGCATTGACAATCATTTCAGTGGACCGTGTGTGTGACAAATGTCACAGTAAATAAAATACACTGATAAAAAAAAGTAGTGTCATCAGTTTATTGCCTTCCATTTTTGAAAAAGCCAACATTGTTGTCCATCTGTATATCATCAAGTTTGCAATATCAATCAAAGATCAGCAATAAGTACTTTTGGAAATAAAAAAAGGGGGGGGGGGTGACACCATAAATTAACCAATGGAGCCAAGCTTTTTCTGTAACTGACAGTGGTTTTTCAGTATGTGATAGGAACAGGACAGTGTTTTTGAATGGGTAAAAGTAATTAGTAACTTTTTTTTGTGTGTTTTTGTTTTGGTTTTTTTTGGAAGACTTTAGCTTTGATGCTAATGCAAAGTGAAGATGTTTTTGAAACTGAATCAACTATAAAGCACCTTTACTGAATACCACTTTAATACAGAGTTCTGCTGAAATCCCTTAAACACCAACACATCCAAGGACCATATATGGCATATTCAACATTCAGCAGCTCAAGCAAACAAATACTATTTAACTCCTCATTTATTAAAAGAATGCATAGAGAAAAGTACCTCTGATACATCCAGTTAACCAATAATCAACAAAACGAGAGTAAACTTCATTTTATCCCACAAGAGTTAAAGATCACAGCAGTGGTCTACTGGGGTTACATTTTTAATTTCAACAAATTAGGAGATCATTATTTGATTTTCAAAAAACAATGGTAAAAACAAATCACAGCCCATTACAGAAGACACTCATGGATTGATCCCAATAATACAGAGCACATGCCTTTGGGGAGTGGGAGGAAAACAACAGTACTAAATAAAATCTACACAGACATGTACGGAACTTCCCAATGACACTGGCCAGTGCCCAGGTACAAAATTTTAATTTAACCCTCTGTAGCTTTGAAGCTAACCACAACATTACCATGTTGTTCTAAAACACTAAAATTTACAAATACTTTAGGTATAGCTTCCAGGAAAAAATTCACTTTCATTATTAACATTTATTACCCAACATCACCCAAGTTAAATGATACTGGTGAAACAGTTTCCTCCTAAAAGCAACCTAAGTCGCATACAAACATTTCTAATTGAATTTTCCTCAGATTTCTCCTACCACAATAAAGATTAGATTAAAGATTAGAGTGTTACTGTACTGTACTGCTTTGTTGGTCACAGAGGAAGCAAATATATAGTACAGGGCTTTCACATGTTAAATATTTTTGTATTTAGAAAAATAATAAATAAATAAATAACTAAATAAAACAAAATACAAAAAAAATGTTTTCATGTACTCACCAAAGCAGAACTCAGCCTTTGGTCTTTGCTTTGTTGCATCGCTGACCTAAAAATAAAAATTAAAAAAAAAAAAAAAATCAACATTATAGGCTAACAATAACATTTGTAAACACTAAAATGTAAGCTTTATAGAACTGATGGAGGTGATCAGCTTGTAATAAAGGTTTCTTAAAAATCATAACTTAACTAGACTAGTGGCAATTGTCTGACCCTAAAGGTTGCTCAATACAAATAAATGCCATTAGAGTTGTGGCTTTTTATTTTTTAAAATGATGAATGGCAGAGAATAGACATCCTAATGTCAGAACTGAAACAACATTCCCACAAATACACAATGCAGAATCACAGTTGAAAATAAAATGAGTGGTGTGTAAAATTAACCTGTAAGTCCATATAACCAGCAAATAATACAAGGCAAATACAATGCTTGTAGTAGATTGATATAAGACTTAAATTCTGTCTTTATGTACTTAAAAACAAAGCAATACAGGGGAGACTTAAATAAATACAATTCTAACAAAGAAAATGACAGAAATGTTCAAAACATCAGTTTAACATTTCTGGAATCTAAATGAGTGTTAATTCTAAAATTTAGCCACTGTGAATGTTCATGAATAAAATGGCAAATACATCTTGATGCTCCATATAAATTGCCAATGGGAATTCTAAATCAATTCTTCTGACCAAACTCTACCAAGAATAATGAAGATGGATACTGATTCACTGATAATAGAAAAACTATATTGTGAACCTTACATTTGGAAGGATTCATCCAATAATTTATGAAGCGGTATATGGAAATATACATGAATCCATAAATGTGATGGTTAAGGCAAACGATAAATATCACATCCAAATCATCAAATAATCTTATAGAAATCTATATATTTTGCTGCTGTCTTCCACATAGGAGTTTTTTACCTGAGGGATATGGTATACACATCAACACTGGTGCCCAACTTGAACACAAACCATTAAGAGTGTCAGTGGTTTGCAAACTGTTTTTTGTATTCTGTGGTTCAAACTGTCTTAAGATTTTGAAGAAGCCGATTTAAAAAGGAAATAGATGAAGAACTCAAAAGAACATACACAATGGGTGGCTTGAAGTCACACATACATCCAAAACAGGTAGCAGCTTCTAGCACTAGATTTATAAATAAATAACATTCGACGTTTTGAAGAAATCATTTTATGACACGATTTACCTTTATTTATTTACTTACTTCCTAAAGCCACAAGTAGTGTGCAGAGGGCATGCTCAAAAATGTGTGTAATGCCACGAAAAGTGCCTGCTGACACTTTAGTATACAAGCAATGGTATGTGCATTCTTGCTCAGAAGGGAGCTTACCTCTGTTATAGCGCGTCTATGTGAAAACAGCAGTGTCAGATGTGGGGGTGGGGTGTGTTTGGGCTTGTGAACGCGGCTGAGATAATAAAACGGACTAAAAAAAGCTAACCTTTACAAGTATCATAAATTACACCAGCTGTTACAGACTGAAATCAAATGTATGTTTTTATTCTAAAATAGTAAGACTAAGAGCAGTTTACTTCTCAAAACGGAGTGGTACAGGATCGAACTCGCGACCTTTTGATTCCCAGTCGGCAGCTGATTCTATTGCGCCATGGAAGCAGTCACAATAAATGGGTGTCAATGTTGCATGTTAAGGCGGCTTTTTGTTTCTGCAGTTATATTTTTGAATAAAAGCGCAATTGTTGTGCTAGATTTGTACCTTTTGTGAAAGTGTTTCTTTGACACTTCAGGCTTCATACATTATATAGTTTATGCCTACATTTTGTCATCTACTAGTAGAATATAAAAAACGTTTCTGTTTTAACAATGTGTTTACACAGATTATTGTAGAAACGGAACAGACATGAAATGTGTGTGTTCCAAAGAACAATCTATTATTCCCACTCTAAAACTCCACTTCACTCCCTGAAAATCAAGGCAAGAGCTGGGAGAAGTTTGTGCACGTTCTAAGTTGGTGGGGGGATGGAATAGCCGGCTGCTTGCAGCCTGATTTTTATCAGCACATTTAGATGACAAAAGACGCTGGTGGAGAGCTGTGAACGATTTTAAGAAGCGATTTAAGGTGGGACGAATTTACGAGTTTTTTCGTAGGCTCTGGTAATTCTAGTGTTAAGCAATTCACTCTTATAGTGCTCCTGTGTAGTATAATTATCTCCTGTACCGTCATCAGTCCACACCTTGAACCTGTCCCAGTCATTCAATACATAAGACACAATGTTCCTCCGGATATCAAGAGTGAGCCTGATATGGCCGTGCAATATGCAACAAAGAGAATGGAAAAGGTAGTTGCCATCTCCGGGCATGGAAACCACTCGGTAAGTGACAGTTCTTTGATCGGTGGTGATCACCTCGATAGACATGTTAATAGGGGTATGGTTGAAAAGAATAAAGAAAATGGGTACCTGAACAATGTAAAGTAAGTCTAAAATACCTACACAATAACTATAATCATAATAAATAAACAATAAAACAGTGCAGAAGCCGTGGATTAAATAAAAAGGCTATAGTTATCAGCAGGGAGACGTGAATCCCGTAATAATAATTTACTAACAATTAGTAAAACCTCACTTGGGAATCAGTTGTTTTTTTTACTCAATCTCGTCGATTCCCTGTCATTTAGGACTTTTTCCCAACCCAAAGACGACTGGCCCCTGTGCAATTAAAACAAAAATATTCTTAAACTTCTAATCACAGATGAATTGCCAGCATGCTTAGAAATCAACATATCCTTAATTTGACTAAAAAATCCATTTGAGCTACTTCAATAAATTACACCTTTCTCTACTGCTCTGACATTCTAGGAGATGGCAGAATTTGAATTATCTGTGATGGTGTGGGTCATCTCCACACTCCCATCTGCTCTAGGGAGCCTCTTGAACCAAACACCATCTGTAATGTAACCAAAGGACAAGCCTGCCAGATGAGGATACATACAGCCAGACAAAGGGTAGGTGCACAAAAGTGTCAAAGTGTTTTTATTAAAATAATCAAAATCGGTAAAACAACAGTGTCCAAAACAGTGCAGTGCAGTTAATATATAATTAACCTATAAAAACAGGGTGAAGGTAAAGGATAAAATCCGCTAAATATCCATTAAAATTGGAGGTTAAAACCAGACACTCCATTAAAAAAAGATCCCCAATACCTCCTTTTCAAATCCGCCGACAGGTGCAGTCAACCTTCAAATTCCAGCTCAGGTCCCAATTACCCGGCCATCAGCAATCCTGGGGCACCACAAGGATCCACAAACATCGCTCCTACTCCCAGGGAAACGCTCAGCAGGACTGCCCCTTCCACAGCCTTCTGGCTCCTATAGCCCAGAGACTCATACCCGACAACCAACTGCCTTATTTGTTTCGGCACAGAAGCTCTCTCTGTCTCTACCTCCTTTTTTCCCTATTCTTCTTTTTACTTTAACCTCCTTTGTGTCTCTCCTCCTTTCTTTCTCACTGGCCGGTCTATTTGTTCCTCTTCATTTCTCTTCCTCATTTGCTGTGCCGGTTCCCCCTTAGATGTCAACATGGGTGCAGCGCCTCAATGGCACACTGCAGAGGGCTGATAAAGTAACTAAGACCAACCGCACCCTCATGTGGAGATGCAACTCACCAACCTCGCCCAGCTGTGCAAGCACACACACCTACAGAGTTCGAACCAACCAGTTAATTATTCTTTTATATAATACAGACTAATGATTATTAAGCTGCAGACTCACTATTCCACTCTATCAAAAAAATAATTTCCAGTGTTATGGATAGTGTTTTCCTTCTTTACCTCTCCACAAAGCTCAATCCAAAATGCAGAAATCAGCAGAGATGGTTTTAAGTTCTATTATGGAATTATGAGCGTAAAAAGAATGTAGCATCTTCAAAAACATGTACTTTTTTGTTACTGAGATTATTAAGCCTATTTATGTCTACCATCTTCCTCTGAGTAATTTCAAAAAATATCATCTATCTATCCATTACCAAAATTGATTAAGCTTGCTGAGCTAAGCAGAGGTCAGAAAAAACACATGGCGAGGCAAGAGTCTATTGCACGACACACTCACAAAGGAATAGTTCACAGTCACCAATTAAATTGATGTATACATTTTTTGCAATTAAGAGGAAAAAATGGTCACCCACAGAAAAAGAATTATGCATGCAAACACAGGAACAATGTCCACAACTGTATCTGAAATGAAGGCTATAGGACAACAGCACTGTACTGCCCAAAAAAGAAAGTAATTAATCATTTTAATTATTACATTTTGGGAGTACAAGGTCAAATACAGTTCTGACTCTACTGGCTTGATAATCTGTAATGAAATAAAATCTTTTTTACCTTGGTTATTGGCCACTTGGATACAGTGGCTGAGTAATCTTTTAAAAAATTCAGGTTTGTATTGCAATGAAATTGAAATACTGTGTTACTATACTTGAGAATTTTCTGAGAAAATTTCTATTAGGAGTATAAACATTTTTGTCAAATTAACATCATTACATTTTTAAATGCAAATGGCTACATTTACTCTGGTACATTTTACAATATTAAACCCGAAAACAAAAGGATAACTTAAGCATGCACAATCTTACAGGCTTTTGTTGCTTTAGGAAAATTTGCGGAAAACCTGAGGTGATTTTTAAATTTAAATGGATTCTCTTCTTGGATAAGGGAAAGCTTAAAATGCTTTCTAGTTAAATTAACTATAATCACATGTTCCCTGCTACAAATATTCACCTTACAAACAGGTTTTCAGGAACTGACTAGCTCCTTCATAAAGGGAGGAAGCTGATAGGAGGCAAAAATTTAGATGTCAGCTTATGTTGAATGTCACTTCTTCAAGATGCAGTAATTTGGATTATACTTTAGTGACTGTAATATTAATCATTCACAAAAAGATTGTCTGATTTTATTTTTTAATTATTTTGACTATATATAAAATAGGCAGCTGCACAATGGTTCAAGTTCTAAGTTTACATGTTCTCTCTTTGTCAAAATGGGTTTCCTTCATGTGCTCAAAGATTCAAAGATATGCAGGTTAGGTGGATTAGTGTTGCTACACTGGCCCCTAATATATGCGTGCGTGTGTGTGCGTGTTTACCCACTGATGGGCTGGTGTCTTGTCCAGGGCTTGTTCATACCTTGTACATCACATACAGTTGTGCTTGAAAGTTTGTGAACCCTTTAGAATTTTCTATATTTCTGTATAAATATAACCTAAAACATCATCAGATTTTCACTCAAGTCCTAAAAGTAGATAAAGAGAAACCAGTTAAACAAATGAGACAAAAATATTATACTTGGTCATTTATTTATTAAGGAAAATGATCGAATATTACATATTTGTGAGTGGCAAAAGTATGTGAACCTTTGCTTTCAGTATCTGGCGTGACCCCCCCTTTATAGCAATAACTGCAACTAAATGTTTCCATTAACTTTTGATCATTCCTGCACACCGGCTTGGAGGAATTTTAGCCAATTCCTCCGTACAAAACAGCTTCAACTCTGGGATGTTGGTGGGTTTCCTCACATTAACTACTCGCTTCAAGTCCTTCCACAACATTTCGATTGGATTAAAGTCAGGACTTTGACTTGGCCATTCCAAAACATTAACTTTATTCTTCTTTAACCATTCTTTGGTAGAACGACTTGTGTGCTTAGGGTCATTGTCTTGCTACATGACCCACCTTCTCTTGAGATTCAGTTCATGGACAGATGTACTGACATTTTCCTTTAGAATTCTCTGATATAATTCAGAATTAATTGTTCCATCAATGAATGCAAGCCATCCTGGCCCAGATGCAGCAAAACAGGCCCAAACCATGATACTACCACCACCATGTTTCACAGATGGGATAAGGTTCTTTTGCTGGAATGTAGTGTTTTCCTTTCTCCTAACATAACACTTTTCATTTAAACCAAAAAGTTCTATTTTGGTCTCATCTGTCCACAAAACATTCTTCCAATAGCCTTCTGGTTTGTCCACGTGATCTTTAGCAAACTGCAGACGAGCAGCAATTTTTTTTGGAGAGCAGTGGCTTTCTCCTTGCAACCCTGCCATGCACACCATTGTTGTTCAGTGTTCTCCTGATGGTGGACTCATGAACATGAAAATTAGCCAATGTGAGAGAGGCCTTCAGTTGCTTAGAAGTTACCCTGGGGTCCTTTGTGACCTCGCTGACTATTACACACCTTGCTCTTGGAGTGATCTTTGTTGGTCAACCATTGGTCTTGATTTTCCTCCATTTGTATACAATCTGTCTGACTGTGGATTGGTGGAGTCCAAACTCTTTAGAGATGGTTTTGTAACCTTTTCCAGCCTGATGAACATCAACAACTCTTTTTCTGAGGTCCTCAGAAATCTCCTTTGTTCGTGCCATTATACACTTCCACAAACGTGTTGTGAAGAGCAGACTTTGAAATGATCCCTGTTCTTTAAATAACACAGGGTGCCCACTCACACTTGTCATCCCATTGATTGAAAACACCTGACTCTAATTTCACCTTCAAACTAACTTCTAATCCTAGAGGTTCACATATTTTTGCCACTCACAAAAATGTAATATTCGATCATTTTCCTCAATAAATAAATGACCAAGTATAATATTTTTGTCTCATTTGTTTAACTGGTTTCTCTTTATCTACTTTTAGGACTTGAGTGAAAATCTGATAATGTTTTAGGTCATATTTATGCAGAAATATAGAAAATTCTAAAGGGTTCGCAAACTTTCAAGCACAACTGTATATCTATCTCAAATAAGACTATTCCTAAATATATCAGGACAAAACCTGTTTATTATCTGGCACCTGCCCCATTAGGTAATACTGAAAAAATTGTTGCTTGTTAGATAGTTCTTGATTTAAAATTACTGCAAAACCTCAGATGACATTATTCATAGTAGCACAAGATGGGACAAAACCCAGATCAAAAAAATCTTTTCCAATATCTAAAACTACTAATTTTTAATAAATGATTTTCACTATATTACACACATGAGAACACACTTTTAACAAAAAGGCACTACATAAATAAAATGTATTATTACTAAATGTAACATTTATAGCATCACTCTTATTATCATTGTCACAATAAAAAAGAACTGCCATTCCTATTCCTCTCAATGCAAAAATACCAATTCAAAATAACAATTAAAATATTATAAATTATCTCAGAAAATGTCCTTACCTTTGAAATATAAGTTAGTTTGAGGGCACCAACAAATTGCGTCCCAGATGGCAAATTCTAAAATAACAAAACATTTTTCATCAATGAACAAAAATGATTAAGAGTAACATGACAGTTAATGCTTTTTTTTCCCCCTCACACCAAACTTACCACTCTACTATGCTCAGGTGTAGTATGTTAAGTGGCTTTATTGTTATACCCTTCATACAAAGTAAGTGAACAGACAGTGTTAATATTAAATAGAGAGTAATACATACATACAGTAGGTAAATAAATAACTAATAATAAAAAATGACATATAAATAAGAAAGTAGGAGCAGATCTGAGGGCAGGGGTGCAGCACAATTTTCAGAATCCAGACAGCCAAGGGGTAGAAGTTGTTGCAGAACCTGGCCAAACTCATTCAGATTCCATAGTACCTAATGCCAGACAGACATGGACAAAGAGAACATGACATGAGAGGAAGTGGTCCTTGACAATCCCACAGGGTTTGCAGATGCAACACTTTATAAATATGTCTTTAAAAAAGGACAGAGAGGTCCCGGTGATCTGTTTGCTGTATACACTATATGTTGTATGTCTTTACTGTCAAAACTGAAACTGGTCAGACCTCTCTAAATGATGTCTCTGTAAAATACTTTCTTCCGCTGCCAAAGGAAATGGAGATGCTGCTCTGCATTAGTGGCTATGCAGGTGGTGCTGTTAATTGACCAAGTAAAGTTAGCTGCCAGGTGCCGACCAAGGAACTTCATACTCTTGACCAATTCCATAACAGAGCTCTCAATGTGCAGTGGGCTGTGGACAGCATGGACCTTCCTGAAGTCAACAATCACCTCTTTCCTGTTGTCCAAATGAAGAGACTGGTTGTTGCACATGCAACAGTCCGCCAATTGCTATAACTCTATTCTGTAAGCTGACTCATACCCATTGCTGATGAGACGTACCACTGTTGCATCATCCGCAAACTTAATGATGGTGTCAGAAATATACGTGGCCATACAATCATGAACAGAAGTGAACTGAGTACACAGCCATGGGGGCACCAGTGCTCAGCATAATGATACTGAAGATGGCTTTTCAGGTATGGACTGTCTGAGATCTCTCGGTCGCTTAAGTACAACTTTTCTTGACTTGTACTTCACATATGATGAAATGCAATCTAACATCCTATTAGCCTTCCCGATTATTTCTGTATACTGCAAGTGAATCAAATAAGGAATACTTTTAAGTGTCAAACCTCTATGTATTCAGATCAAATTTTTTTATTTCTATGTCTAAATACCTTAAATTTATCTGGCATAAATCTGCCCAAGTATGAATGCTATCCAGGTTCCTCTATAATAATTTAGCTAATCCTGCATTTTCTAACCTTCCACTTGGTTGGGTATCACCTGCAAACTAAAACAGCTTGTTGTACATATATTTAAAAAAGCAGCGGTCCAAGTACTGAGGGACAACTTTTAACATCAATTAATTCTGAAAAAGTTCTCCTCACCATAACCTTTACTCTCTATGCAAGAGGAATTTCCCTAAATATTAGAAGCTAGCAAATTTCTTTGTTTCTTTTTTATTTTCTTAACATTGCCTACTATGATAGAGGTAATTAATTAAAGTGTAAAACCTTATGAACCAAGAGGCATTTCCCATTTACCAAAGATTGTTAACTGGAGCATCATGCCACATATCAATTTTACAGGAAGATTCGATTTACAAATTTAATTGCAGAGCACAGAATCAACAAATAAGTTAGTAAAAACTAGTGTTTAAGTTACTTCAAGTATTTAAACACACTCTTTTCAGTTACTAGTGTCAAGTGAATTTAATGATTTGGAGAGTGATTAATAAAACAAAAAACCTACCATTGTTTCAAATGCATCAATAAAACTCAGAATTTAGAAGATTCGTAGAAACTAAAATCTGAGCACTTAAAAGATCACTGTCATAATAGAAAAATAACAGACTACTTTTAAATATGAAAGAAAATGTACAGAAAAAAAGTATAAACACAAGGATAACTTAGGGAGAAAAGCACTGGTGCACTTTCTTAGAGACAGAGCTGATAAGTTGTTCATTCACTATACTTAAGTATGCAAAAGAATACCGACAGTAAAGTGCTTCATTGATTAATCAGCACTGTAAAACTTTGTTTTTACCTTATTTTAATTTTTAAATCTAGAATTCAACACACTTACTGAAATTGTAAACTCATTCTTGTAGTCAAACCACATAATATCTCATAAGAGATACTAATTACATAGTTTGAACGATCCTGCACGTTAAGTGCCATTTACTTACAGAATGAGAACTACTTTTGGATTTAAACCTAATCTGTTTCAAGAAGCCCCGAGATTTCACATGGGGTATTTATTTATTTTATTATGTTTGTAATTTTCATTGACATTATATTAGAATGTAGTCTGGGCTTAAGGAAAGTCCTGTTTTGTGATCCATTGGAAGTTTGCTATTACTAACAAATTACGTTGTCTTGGCATCTTCTGACTAACCTTAACACAGTCTGTATGAAAATCAGAATATTAACTATATTATGGTCCGGTTTCCAGAAAATACATTTCTGTCTAAAATGTTCATGGGTTAGTTATAAATGCTAGAAGAGTAGAACAAAAGATAATCTTTAAGATTTACCAATACACACTACTGCATACTGCACCAGAAGAGCTAACACTACAACATATTATAAAAACATTTTATTTATGACACACTTTTCTTAAACCTACAGCACAAAGACCACCACCAAATCAAACCATAGTAGCTAATAACACAATGAAAAACAATACAGTGGAACCTCGGTTCATGACCATAATTCGTTCCAAAACTCTGGTCGTAAACCGAAGTAATATTCCCCATAGGATTGTTTGTAAACACAATTAATCCATTCCAGACCGTACGAACTGTATGTAAATATATATTTTTTAAAGATTTTTAAGCACAAATATAGTTAATTACACCATAGAATGGACAGCATAATAGTAAACTAAATGTAAAAACATTGAATAACACTGAGAAAATCAGAACTGCAAGAGTTCACGCTATAGTGCTACGAACCGCTCGGTAAAAACACTTTTTTTTTTAAAATGTGTTATAAGCACAAGGAAAAAAATGAACATTTGAAAAATCCGCAATTTAATAAAGCATCAAAAAAAGTAACATTGCAACAATGCACGCTATGAACCGATCACTGTAAACAGAAGGGAAGTGGAGGTTAAAATCCAATAGGAAAAAAGTGTTCATTAAATACAGCAAGGTTAAAACAATGCTTGGATCTGTCTCTTTAAAAACAAGCCTGGTGCATTCTTTAATTGCCTTCTGGGCCTTATGCGTCCAGCCGTCTCTCTCGTGCGTGTGTGCGTGTGTCTGTCTCTTGCACGCGTGCCTGTGTGTGTGCGCGCGCGCCTGCCTGTATGTCTCTCTTTCCCGCGCACACGTCTGTGTGTGTGTCTCTCTCTCTATCTCTCTCGTTCACTGCACAGGGAGAGACTGAACAAGTGCGGAAAATATCGGCACACACAAACCGAAAGGGAAACTGGCTTGTTCGTATACCAAGTCTGTGATTGTGAACAGATGCAAAAGTTTGGCAAACTTTTTGGTCGTAAACCGATATGTACGTGTTCCGAGGTTCCACTGTATATATGATAGTAAACATAAGTACACAACAAGGTAGGATAATATAAATGGAAAAAAATAAGTATAAGAAAAGCAAACTTTGTTAAAATCTTTAAAAGCTTTATTTAAAAAGTGTGTTTTGTTCAAGTAATTTCTTAAAACAATCAGGACCCTGTTATAAACAGAGAATTAAATTCTAAAATTGAAACTTATGATTTCAATCTAGGTTTCCACCTTTGGTCAAGAGGTCTCTCAAAGAAGAATGTGATTCCAAACAATCAAGTCAAATCTATACTAATAAAAAGCAAAGCCCTCACTGACTCATCACCAATTCTCCAACTTCCCGTGTATGTAGAAGGCTGAAATTTGGCAGGCTCATTCCTTACAGCTTACTTAAAAAAGTTGGGCAGGTTTCATTTCGAAATTCTATGCGTAATGGTCATACCTGGAACCTATTTTTCTCCATATACTGTAATGGATGTTAGCGCGATGGCCATGGGGGGCGAAGCTGCTTGTGACATCATCACGCCTCCCATGTAATCACGTGAACTGACTGTGACTGCAGTACGTAGAAAAGAAGGAAGAGCTCCCAAAGAGCACTGAAGAAAAACCGTGAATACTTTATTCGCGAGATACAAGTTTAATGAGAAGACACAAGGTATAAACGAGACTTTAAAGTTAAAATTGCTGTAGCGAGAAACTTTTAAGTGCCTGGTCTTAGCTAACATTAAATTACGCCATGGATATTGCGAGATCGCACGAGATAGCACAGGCACAGCTCAGAAGCTTCGATGCATGTACTCCGAGTGGTTCACGTGAACTGACTATGAACGCAGTACGCAGAGAAAGCAAGATCTCTAAAGAGCGCGGACAGTTTTGCTCACGTGAATGTGTCTGCAAAAAGTGCCGTTTCCTACTACAAAAGTCGGGCAGCCGGCGCGCGCGTGCGTGCGTAGCTGTGCTGGCCATTGAGACCCTGACTGCGCTTCTGCCTTCAGTGAAAGTAAACACTTTTAATTTTTTAACCCCATCCCATGAGCTATAGCCCAGACAATTGTAAACACGGGATCCCATTTCTAAACCGCGGCAAACTAATATTAAGGCGCTTCGCACTTTCTTTTCCACGTATACGATTATGAGGTCGTCAGGTCGGATTAAGAAGACACGCACGGGAGTGGAGGACCGACAGTGCCATCCCGGACAGTTAATGGCAGGGCCGTCTCTCCAGTCTAATCGAGACCCACCGCGACGCTCATATCATCAGCGAAGATCTCTCTCTACACTATATTGAAGAAAAAGGCAAATTTTCTTTGTTTACACCTTTTTTCCTTTTATCCCCAACCAAAGCCTTTCTCTCTTAACACTGCAGACGACACAAAAATGATTTTCTTTTAATTGCTGGTAATGACGGTAAGGCACATTAGCACAGGCAGAAATTTGGACGTTCACATAGAAAATGTAATTTCTATACCACAGCCGTCGTGTAGCGCCTTTCAAAAGTGATCAACTACCAAGAGATTATCCATATACATTTTAGCTGCTGTTAGTACTACTTTCCTTTTATGTTATACTGGGTTTAACACTAGAATTACCAGAGCCTACGAAAAAACTCGTAATTCCGTCCCACCTTAAACTGCTTCTTAAATCCCTTCACACCTCTCCGCCAGCATCCTTTGTCTTCTAAATGTGCTGATAAAGAGAAGCTTGGAGCAGCCGGCTATTCCATCCCCCCACCAATTTAGAACGTGCACGAACTTCTCTCAGCTCATGCCTTGATTGAGTATCTGGGAGTGAAGTGGAGTTTTAGAGTGGAAATAATAGATCGTTGTTTGGAACACAAGCATTTCATGTCTGTTCCGTTTCTACAGTAATCTGTGTCAACAAATTGTCAAAACAGAAACGTTTTTTTTATATTCTAGTAGTAGATGACAAAATGTAGGCATAAACTATATAATGTATGAAGCCTGAAGTCCAAATAGCAAAGAAACATTTTCACAAGAATAACACAATTGCGCTTTTATTCAAAAATATA
Source organism: Polypterus senegalus (assembly GCF_016835505.1). Lineage (NCBI taxonomy): Eukaryota > Metazoa > Chordata > Cladistia > Polypteriformes > Polypteridae > Polypterus > Polypterus senegalus. The sequence continues at coordinate 222,284,327 of NC_053154.1, read as the reverse complement.
ACTGCAGAAACAAAAAGCCACTTTAACATGCGACATTGACAGCAGTTTATTGTAACTGCCTCCGTGGTTTAATAGACTCAGCCCCCGCTTGGGAATCAAAAGGTCACGAGTTCGATCCTGCGCCCCTCTGTTTTGAGAAGTAAACTGCTCTTTGTCTTACTGTTTTAGAACAAAAGCATACATTTGATTTCAGTCTGTAACAGCCGGTGCAATTTATGATCCTTGTAAAGGTTAGCTTTTTTTTTAATTCACTTTTCATTCTCTCAGTCGCGTTCAGAATCAATCCATACAACCCCATCTGACACGGCTGTTTTCACTAAAGACGCGCTATAGCTCTGCAGTGTACCACGATAAATACTAACGCGTGACCCAGTATGTAATAGAAAACAAAGCATAGAGAGAAGTGTGTACATTGCTTCTTACAGGAAAAGGTGATGAAAAAAGTGCACTTTTGTTATACTTTTACACCAATATATGTTCCTGTGTTTGAACAACACGGGCAGATGGGGAGTGTCTGATGATTACATATAGCACCGAAGTTACTGGTCTTTACCATTCTTTCCTCTGCATGTCCTGGAGTACAAAAGAAACAGTATACAGCAACATGCGGGGACTGGAAAGAACACTCAATAAAACTGAATAAAAAGAAAAGCAAGTGACGGTGAGATACGAAGAAGGCAGCTTCGCACTCGTTTGTGTGTCAGAACCCTGGGGGAGGTGGGCGTTAGTATGCATCGTGGTACACTGCAGAGCTATAGCGCATCTTTAGTGAAAACAGCTGTGTCAGATGGGGTTGTATGGATTGATTCTGAACGCGACTGAGAGAATGAAAAGTGAATTAAAAAAAAAGCTAACCTTTACAAGGATCATAAATTGCACCGGCTGTTACAGACTGAAATCAAATGTATGCTTTAATTCTAAAACAGTAAGACTAAGAGCAGTTTACTTCTCAAAACAGAGGGGCGCAGGATCGAACTCGTGACCTTTTGATTCCCAAGTGGGGGCAGAGTCTATTGAACCACGGAGGCAGTTACAATAAACTGCTGTCAATGTCGCAATTAAAGCGGCTTTTTGTTTCTGCAGTTATATTTTTGAATAAAAGCGCAATTGTGTTATTCTTGTGAAAATGTTTCGAAAATGTTCGAAAATGTGAAGTTCGTGCACGTTCTAAATTGGTGGGGGGATGGAATAGCCGGCTGCTCCAAGCTTCTCTTTATCAGCACATTTAGAAGACAAAGGCTGGCGGAGAGGTGTGAAGGGATTTAGAAGCAGTTTAAGGTGGGACGGAATTACGAGTTTTTTCGTAGGCTCTGGTAATTCTAGTGTTAAAATATAGTTTACCAGAAGCCACTCCAGTGGTGCTCAATGTAGTTTTACTTCTTAAAACGCTAATGTTTTACTGTTTAATAACTTATAGACTACATTTTATTATTTTTCCTTTGCACTCAGTGACCAAAGCTATACACACACATACTGTATATATACCTGCTCAAAAGAATTAAAGGAACAATTTTTAATCAGAGTATAGCATAAAGTCAATGAAACTTATGGGATATTAATCTGGTCAGTTAAGTAGCAGAGGGGGTTGTTAATCAGTTTCAGCTGCTGTGGTGTTAATGAAATTAACAACAGATGCACTAGAGGGGCAACAATGAGATGACCCCCAAGACAGGAATGGTTTAACAGGTGGAGGCCACTGACATTTTTCCCTCCTCATCTTTTCTGACTATTTCTTCACTAGTTTTGCATTTGGCTACAGTCAGTGTCACTACTGGTAGCATGAGGCGATACCTGGACCCTACAGAGGTTGCACAGGTAGTCCAACTTCTCCAGGATGGCACATCAATACGTGTCATTGCCAGAAGGTTTGCTGTGTCTCCCTGCACAGTCTCAAGGGTATGGAGGAGATTCTAGGAGACAAGCAGTTACTCTAGGAGAGCTGGAGAGGGCCATAAAACGTCCATAACCCATCAGCAGGACCAGTATCTGATCCTTTGGGCAAGGAGGAACAGGATGAGCACTGCCAGAGCCCGACAAAATGACCTCCAGCAGGCCACTGGTGTGAATGTCTCTGACCAAACAACCAGAAAGACTTCATGAGGGTCACCCAAGGGCCCCATGTCCTCTAATGGGCCCTGAGCTCACTGCCCAGTAGCATGCAGCTCGATTGGCATTCGCCATAGAATACCAGAATTGGCAGATGCACCACTGGTGCCCTGTGCTTTTTACAGATGACAGCAGGTTCACCCTGAGCACGTGACAGAAGTGAAAGGGTTTGGAGAAGCCATGGAGAACATTATGCTGCCTGTAACATCATTCAGCATGAGCAGATTGGTGGTGGGTTAATGATTGTCTGGGGAGACGTATCCATGGAGGGTCACACAGACCGCTACAGGCTTGACAAAGGCACCTTGGCTGCCATTAGGTATCAGGATGAAATCCTTGGACCCATTGTCAGACCCTATGCTGGTACAGTGGATCCTGGTGCTCGACAATTCCTGGCCTCATGTGGTGAGAGTATGCAGGCAGTTCCTGGAGGATGAAGGAATTGATACCATTGACTGGCCACCACACTTTCCTGACCTAAATCCAATAGAACACCTCTGGGACATTATGTTTTGGTCCATCCAATGCCACCAGGTTGCACCTCAGATTGTCCAGGAGCTCAGTGATGCCCTGGTCCAGATCTGGGAGGAGATCCCCCACAACACCATCTTTAATCTCATTAGAAGCATGCACCGATGTGGTCAGGCATGTATACAAGAACACAGGGGCCATACAAAGTGCTGCGTACAATTTTGAGTTGCTGCAATTAAATTTTGGCAAAATGGACTAGCCTCCCACATAATTTTTTTACTCTGATTTTTGGGGCGTCTTTGAATTCAGGGCTCTGTAGGTTGATCATTTTCATTTCCATCAAACGATGTGGCATCCTTTCGTTCCTAACACATTACCCAGTCTATATCAGTATAGATATCCAGGAGGATTTCTTTTTCCCATTGATGTGTTTTCAAAGTGTTCCTTTAATTTTTTTGAACAGTTATATATATATATATATATATATATATATATATATATATACACATACATACACACACACACATATACATATATATATATAAATATATATATATATATATATGTGTGTATATCTCTATATTTCACACAGGGCCATGTAGGTTTGGATTTTTTTCTCCCTAAATAATAAAAACCATCATTTAAAAACTGCATTTTGTGTTTACTTGTGTTATATTTGACTAATGGCTAAATGTGTTTGATGATCAGAAACATTTTGTGTGACAAACATGCAAAAGAATAAGAAATCAGGAAGGGGGCAAATAGTTTTTCACACCACTGTATGTATGTGTGTGAATATATATATATATATATATATATATATATATATATATATATATATATATATATATATATATATATATATATATATATACTGAAATAGTTTAACTGTGAAATAATGCAAAGAGTACGTGACACATGTTTCGCTCTAATTTTGGGGTCATCAGGCGTACATACTCAGTGCACCCCTCTCGGAAATCGAACATTGGCGCTAGAGGCTTAAGACTCTTCCATTGCCACGGCATGTGGTTTGTCTATTTGAGAGTATGTAGATCGGGGTATATATATATATATATATATATATATATATATATATATATATATATATATATACACACACACACACACAGTCGTGCTTCGCAGTGGAGAAGTAGTGTGTTAAAGAAGTTATGAAAAATAAAAGGGAACATTTTAAAAATAACGTAACATGACTGTCAATATACAGTAATTGTTTTATTAGTGTTGCTGTCATCAAGGATTTGATTATCATTATTTGTTTCAATCAGGGTTGTATTTGTATGATGTGTTGTGTTCAAGTAACATTCCGTGTTTGTCAAATCGTTGTAAAGATAAGAGGTTTCATACATCGATTCGTTTCTTACTGCATCAATAAACAGCTCGTCTTCCTCTTTATCTGAGACATGACACACTGCATGCACAGGTTTTTTTTACACTGTCTTCCTTTAGCGGGACATTCACTTTTTCCACCGTGTGCTTTGTTTCCGCAGTAGCTGCACTTATGAATATGCTTTTATGTATCAGACGCTTCATATTTTTTTGCTGCCTTCTCAATTGTGCAATTCGGTTTTTGTTCAGCACTCTTTGGACCTGTTGCTGTTTGTCTGTGCACTGCGTCAGTTCACGTGAACCGCTTGGTGTTCTTGCATCGAAGGTTCCCAGCTGTGCTGGTGCCATCTCGTGTGATGTCCACGGCTGTATGTAATGTCAGCTAAGACCCGGCACTTAAGTTTCTCTCGCAGTTTCGCTGAGTTTGTGCCAAACACCACCCTGACCATCTCATCTTCCTCTGCATAAGCACAGTCCTTCACCTGTGAATATTTAGCGGCAGTGTTTCTATTGGATTGCCGCTGACGGACGGCCTTATATGGGCAGGCACTAAATTACAAACACCAGCGGCAGCCTGTCTATGAACTTAATTTAAACTTTAGGTTTACACCGTGCTTTGTTTCCGAAGTAGCAGCACTCATGAATATGGTTGTATATGTCAGTCGCTCGCTTCTTTTTGTTTCGCTGCCTTCTCAATTATATAACGCATGTTTTCTTCAGCGCTTTTTTGAGCTCTTCCTGGTTTTCTACGTACTGCGTTGATAGTCAGTTCACGTGATTATGTGGGAGGCGTGATGACGTCACACGAAACACCGCCCCATCACGGCCATCCAGCTCAACTCCATTACAGAACATGGAGAAAAATAGCTTCCAGTTATGACCATCACGCGTAGAATATCGAAATGAAACCTGCCCAACTTTTGTAAGTAAGCTGTAAGGAATGAGCCTGCCAAATTTCAGCCTTCTACCTACACGGGAAGTTGGAGAATTCGTGATGAGTCAGTGAGTGAGTCAGTGAGTGCTTTGCCTTTTATTAGTATATATATATATATATATATATATATATATATATATATATATATATATATATATATATATATATATATATATATATATATATATATATATATATATATATATATATATATACACACACATACATACATACATATATATACACATACATATACTTGTGTGTATAGCTTTTATATATGTGTGTGTATAGCTTTGGTCACTGAGTGCAAGAGAGAAATAATAAAATATAGTCTATAAGTTATTAAACAGTAAAACATTAATGTTTTAAGAAGTACAGGTACATTGAGCACTACTGGAGTGGTTGCGGGTAAACTACATTTTAAAGACTGTGTAACACAACAGGTAAGTAACTAACAGCAGCTAAAATATATATGGATCATCTCTCGGTAGTAGATCCCTTTTGAAAGGCGCTACGACGACTGTGGTATAGAAATTACATTTTCTATGTGAACGTTCAAATTTGTGCCTCTGGTAATGTGCCTTACCGGCATTTAAAGAAAATTAGTTTTGTGTCCTCTGCAGTGTTAAGCGAGAAAGGCTTTGGTTTAGGATAAAAGGAAAAAAGGTGTAAAGAAAGGAAAGCTGCCTTTTTCTTTTATATAGTATAGAGAGATGTTTTTGCTGACGTTATGATCGCCTTTTGAGGACAGTCGCGGTGGGTCTTGTGTAGACTGGTGAGACGTCCTCGCCATTAATCGGCTGTGATGGCAGTGTCAGTCCTCTACTCGTGTGCGTGTCTTCATAATCCGGGTGAGAACCTCATAATCGTATACGTGCAAAAGAAAGTGTGAATCGCCTTAATATTATTTTGTCGTGGTGTAGAAAAGGGGTCCGTGTTTGCACTTGTCTGGGCTATAGCGCGGGGAGGATGAAAAAATTAAAAGTGCTCACTTTGACTTAAGGCAGAAGCGCAGTCAGCGTCTCAAAGGCCGGCACAGCTATGCACGTGCGCTGGCTGCTCGACTTTTGCAGGGCAGGAGACCACAGTTTTTGCAGACACGTTCATGCTATCAAAAGTCTCAGCGCTCTTTGGAGGTCATTCATATATTATATATATATATCAAAATACCCGCGCCTCGCAGCGGAGAAGTAGTGTGTTAAAGAAGTAATGAAAAAGAAAAGGAAACATTTTAATAATAACGTAACGTGATTGACATTGTCATGAGTGTTGCTATCATATATATGCCTGCCTAAATAAGTCACCCTCGCTTTGCTCTTACTTTATTTACCGTTCATTTAATCATGGCTAGTGGCGGAAAAATTATAAAATGGAAGGAGGATGGCTTTACCAAAACAATTATTGATGGCGAATCGATTATTCATAAAGCTTGAATTGGTGATCTGTTTTTCTGTGTTAACCTCATATTTTTCATACTTCTTCTCAAACTAAGGTGGTGCGAGGGTAAAATGAATCGGGATGCTGATCAAAGTAATCGGTGTACCAGGAAATCATGCATTGACAAAAGCTCCCCTTTGCTTGTAATGCAAAGTGTGATTAAATGCATTATTTTTTAACGCGTTATGGAGCACATGCATCAAAGCTTCTCAGCTGTGCTTGTGCTAAGAAAAGGAAAGATTTTAAAAATAACGTAACACGATTGTCAATGTAACCTTTTGTAAGTAGTGCCTGGAGGATTCAGTGTGGAGAAACTCTATAGAGACAGCGTGTGTATTAACTTGTGGATACTGTGGTACAGTATAAATATATATATTGTGAGCCGGAGGGCTGATCGCACCCCAAATAGAGACAAACGCCCCTGGGAAAACCACAAACCCTGAAACACTGACTACCCTCACATTGCTCCTTATCCTTGCACTATAACGCGTAATACAAGCCTCGCGCGGTACTCCGCCGACTTATAAGCCTTGCGCAGCGCCTGTCAGTTTTGGAATTGATTGTTTGCTTTTATCTCTCTCTGCTCCTAGCGGAACTGTCATCTCTGACTTGTCATGGAGCATGTTTAAGCTCACGTGTTTGCGGTGTTTGAATAAAAATCTTTCTTGTTTCTACGACCTCCTGTGTCTCTGTGCAAATCTGTGTCCCAAGCGTGACAATATATATATATATATGCATATCTATATATATATATATATATATATATATATATATTCGATGGGGCAAAGGCACCGATTCCAGAAAACAGCCCTTTTGTGTTTTTGTGGAATGTTTTTTTTTCAACAAATGAAATAGGGAATAATTAATTTTATCAGATTCTTGGCAACAGCTTTTCTGAGGGAAAGATGCTGCAACACACATGCGATTAAGAGGCAGCTAAAGGGCTTAAGTAACAGTAATACTACGCCAGATCAGGGGGTGGCGGAGTGTGCTGACTGTCTCTCTCAGTCTCTTGCAGACCATTCCTGGGAAATCCCATCCGGTTCCGGTGCCACTGAAGATGTCACTACCAGTCACAAAGACGTCACACTTCTAGCTCCGGCGTGGATGACCTCACTTCCTATTCCAGCCTTTAAAACCGCCACCTTACCTCCACTTAGTCAGTTCTGTTTTGGACTCTGTCTTGTAAACAACTCAGCTCTTTCAAACCTTTCTGCAGCCAGGATCATATTATACAGGTGGCTGCCCCAAACTTTTGTGACTGTCTGGAGTCAATTTATTGCAGTGGCGTTGCCAGCAGGATGATGTAGATCCTGAAGAAAATGGGACAGGACCTGAAAACTACCCAGGTGGGAAAGTACTGGGGCAAAGTTTCTGGGTGTAACTCAGAACAGGCTTTGCTCCCTATATATAACTATAGGGGGAATATGGAGGAGATTAACATGTGGGCTGGTTCCTGGGGAGGAAATGAAGGGGGTTCATTATGTTCTCTCAGAGGAGAGAGCTGAACCGCCCATTGAGGTTAAGATCTCAGAGAAAAATGGGCCTTCCCCAGACCAGCAGGCGAGAAACCTATTAACTTGGGAATATAACATCAAAAAGACACACCGAGAACAGGTGGAGGCTCTGTGGTAACAGGTGGCACAATGGCCATTTCAGCTTAGCACACTTCAAATTGTGCAGCAGGTGGCCTGCTTGTTACTGTTAAAGCCAAGCCGGTCTGGGGAGACTTCTACAGAATTAGCAAGCTCATCGGCTTCTCGAGAAAATAAAGTCAGCCTCACAATCTGGGAGAGCAGAACAGTCCCCTAGTGGACTCCATAGGGATTATGTACCACTAAACCGGTCCCTTTCATGTGCTCAGAAGCCTGTTTTGAAGTTCCCAGGCCATCGGACGTGCAACCTGCCTGGAGTTGAGGTGGAATGCAGGTGGAGGACGAACGGTTTATGTGCACTTACCAACCCCCTGACGCTATCCCATACAGGAATTGTAGTGATTAATGGATTTAAAGTCAAAGAACTCTTTGATTCAGGCAGAAACAACTCCATTGTTGATATCCAATATCTATTACCGCAACAGTGGACAAAAGTTAAGACCCGTAACAAATGTATACACGGAGAAGTCCGAAAATACATAACCCCCTGGTGTTTCATCTGTCAGGGAGGTACGCTTAAAAAAACCCCTGTGGCGGTCCTCCCTTCACCACCTTTCCCACTGATTCTGGGGTGGGACTGGTCTGAAAATAAATGCAGTATACTTTTGACTACTCCCAAACGAAACTTAGGCCTAGTTATAAACGGTGATGAACCAACTCAAGCTGTCTTAAGTAACGGTAATACTACGCCAGACCAGGGGGTGAAGTGTGCCAACTGTCTCTCTCAGTCTCTTGCAGACCATTCCTGGGAAATCTCATCTGGTTCCGGTACCACTGATGATGTCACTTCTGGTCCCATAGATGTCACTTCCGGTTCCGGTGACACTGATGATGTCACTTCTGGTTCTAGTGTGGATGACCTCACTTCCAATTCCAGCCCTTAAAACCGCCATCTTACCTCCACTTCTGGTTCTGTTTTGGACTCTGTCTTGTACAAAACTCAGCTCTTTCAAACCTTTTTGCAGCCAGGATCATATTATACGGGGGGCTGCCCCAAACCTTTGTGACTGTCTGGAGTCAATTTGTTACAATGCATATGTTTTCCCTTCCCTGCTCGCAGTGACTGCTGTGGAAGAAGTTTACCTGAAACCAACATTCAGTATGATAGAACCCATTTTACATTTTAACTTAAATGTTTAAAGAAATGTCTAAATGCTAAGGAAACTTAATTTTAATGAAAAAAAGTATACCCTGATTTATTGAATAATTAAAAAATATACTTAAAACTGCCCTATTCACAAAACAAGTTACAAGAAACCACACCATACAGATGAAAGGGTTATATTTATGGGATGTGCAATGAAATTAATAGGACATATTATAAAAAGGATATGGGTACATACAGGCAGTGGGCATAGCGATTAAGGCTTTGTATCTCAAACCCTGACATTGTAGGATCATATACTAATGACACTGTGTGACCAGGAGCAAGTCACTTTATCCATCTCTGCTCCAACTGGAATAAACAGAAGAAATGTAACCAACTGTACATCTCAAATGTTGCAAGTCACCTTGGATAAAGGTGTGAGCTAAATAATAGATAACAATAATAATAATAGATAAAAACATAGCCTGCTCCAATTTAAGTATCCCAAACATTCTCGGTGTCCCAAAAACCACAATTGTTAAGCCACTGTGGAAGATTTTTTTTATTACTTATAAATAATCCTACAGTTAAAAAAACATGATCTTAAAGTAAAACAATGCATGATACGACTGTGGAGAAGTTAAACCTCACAAAAAAAAAAATACAATTTCACCAAGCACAGAATTTCATTACAGACGTATTTAGTTCATGTTATCACAATTAGCAGAGTAATACGACATATTAAATTTTTAAAAATTTGTTAATGTTGAAAATTAAAAAGCATGAAATCTAATATTAAAACTTCATCAATGTTTAGACTCGTTTAGATATTTGCAATGTGTAGTGTGCTTAACTATTAAATAGGAGTGTGCTTAAACAAAATGAGTTGAATTCACAATGGAACAAATAAATAATAAGCAGAAAACAATTAAATACTACTTCGGATAATTGAGCAATGGCAAAAAAAAAATTCCCAAAGAAATTAACTCCTCAAAAATTTTCTCATGTATCTGATCTTGTAATATGCCTGGAAAGCTTACCTGGGGATTATCCATGTACCAGACCAAGCTTCCATCCTGAGTATCCAGGATAAAATACCGACGTAGAAACTTTCCACTATTCTCATTTTCTTCAATGTCTAAAAAACCACAGATGCGATTCTGCCGATCCACATAAGGCATTTCTGTTATTGCACATTACACTATGAAGAAAAATAAAGTAAAAAAATTCAGCAAAGAGAAAAACATATTTAAACATTCAATTTTTAGAAAAAGTTTATTAACACAGATATCCATCTATCTATATGGAGTGAATAATGAACACAAAGAAAACTTTAATGATTCTGTCTTGTTATACAAAGATACACATATATAAATATACAAATACAAAACACAAACAAACATGCTGTGTTTGTTTAAGTATATACACACACATACAGTATACATATATACACATATGCATATACATATATACATACATATAAATATATATAAATATATTTAGATATAATACACTACCATGGCTGTCCGTTTGTCTGTCCAGGATTTTAAATCACCTTTAGCTCGCAAACCGTTTCACCTATTAACCAGAAATTTGGTACACATACAATACGTGATGTCTACTATTTGCTTTCAGGGTGGAAATTGACCTCCAAGTTTATTCCTCTTTTAATTTTTATTTTACTGTAGAATCAACTCTTGGCAGCGACCAGCAGAGCGGCCGTGCGGCGCATGCACACGGGCGCCGTTATCATTCCCTACCACCTTTGCCGTTACTTCCTCTACCTCTTCATATCTTAAATCATTCTTGAGGCAGATTGAAGACTTAAGTGCCAGCTTAAGTGAAAAATTAAGAAAAACATACTAAGTAACTGCAACACATACACTGACTTAATCGGTTTTAATGCAAAAAGATGCAGACGAAAGAAGAGAAGTGGGCCGCTAGGATGGAGTAAACAAGAGCTGCAAAGGAAGCAGCAAACGCATCAACCTCTGAGCAAATAAATGCTACACGTACAGAGAAAGAGTAGGAATACTAAGAATGCTCAAGTCAAGTGTATTCACTGCATGTTATCATGTAGTGCACCGTTTCTGGTATATACTATCGGAGATGGCTGGGGTGGCGACCCGGCCGGGATGCCTAGGAAAACCGGAGGAGGGCTTACGCCTTCCCCAGACCATGTGGCGGCGACCGCCCTGGTTCCTTTGGGGGCAATGGGTACAGAGCTTAGAAGCTCAACCCTGTAGGGACCCGTGGTCACCGCCAGGGGGTGCCCCTGTGCCTTTGGAGCCCTGGACCTCCGAACTTCCATCACACCCAGAAGTGCCGGGGGGAAGACGACTGGGGACGCGCAGAGTGCTTCCGGGTATGCAGCCGGCACTTCCGTCACACTGGGGGCATGTCAGTGGGAGATTGCCGGGAAGCACCTGGAGCACATCTGGGTATGTATAAAAGGGGTTGCCTCCCTTCATACGATGGCAAGAGTCGGGAGTGGAGTGGACGGAGCTCTGGAGGAGAGAAAGAGGCGGGCAGAAGAAGTGAGGCACTGTGTTGTGGCCAGGACTTTTGGGTTTGTGTGGCACTTTTGTAAATATGGCACTTCGTAATAAATGTGTTGTGGGTGACATTGACGTGTCTGCCTGTCTGTGGCCGGGCCTGAGAGTCGTGTACTCTTTACATTGTAGATATATATGTAGATATATATATATATATATATATAATTCTTCCACATTTTTTCATTGTAATGTTTCATTTACTGTTTCTTATAGTAAGATATTGTGTATATTGGAAATTAATAAAGAATATTATAGGTATTGAGTATATATTAGTATATTATATATATATTTCAGCCCTCTAAAACCATTCCAATTCTCATGCGGCCATTTGGAAAAATAATTGCCAACCCCTGCCCTAGAAGCTGAAGTGGAAAAGGGGGAAACAGTCCACCACAAGGCACAGTTACACACACACAACTCATATTACACTAATTCTCTGTTGCTTCTCATGATATGTGTTGGTACAGAAAATTTATTGTTATTTGTTGTGATAATTCTATACTTAAAGGTTTTTGTCAAGCACCATGTTATTTTTCATGCTGTTAGAAGTTCAGTACAAATAAATTGCTTAACCCGTTATGCAAGAAGATTTTTATGGCATTATTGCAAATAAATTACATACCCCAAAAATAAACGGCTACTACTCTGTTAAAGGAGCCACAAATGACTGAAGAGTACACAGTACAACAGTTCAAAAATGTTCCAAAATTTAAAACAATGTTATTGATATGATTAAAACACTTTGTTTACACCAAAACCATCTAAATAAAAAAAACAACAAATGTGTACTTTAGGGATTTCTCTCCAAAAAACAAGAAAAAGCATTTTACAGTACATAACCAAGACATATTATAATGCACAACACTGGAATAAAGATTGTGCACCAATCTGCCAGCTATCATTGTACCAACAGCTATCATTGTACCAAGTTTCGATGTACAGTAGTATCGATAGCACTGCAAAATTATACTGTTTGGCACAAAGTAACTGCATATACACACACACACACACATATATATATATATATATATATATATTCCCTGCAATCCAATTCACAATGGAGAAAGAAATTAACCGACACATCAGCTTTCTTTACATCTACATCAAAAGAAATAATGACGCCACCCTGACCACTAGTGTTTACCGTAAAGAATGCTACGCAGACAAGATATTACACTTCGCCAGCAACCACCCAGTATCTCATAAACGGAGCTATGTTAAAACTCTGTTCAGAAGAGTCCACACCCATTGTAATACGAAGGAAAAAAAAATGAAAGAGAGACGCTATCTCTTCCACCTTTTCACTTAAAACGGATACTCAAAAACATTCATTAACCGAAGCCTACACAGAAGACGCCAAAAAACTCAGCAAACAATTGACTTAAATCAGAACCCCCACCCCGCCTGGCACTCACTCCCTTATCATCACAATGTGTCTGAAGGTTCAGCACAATTCCTGGCCAAGTCAGGTGTCAGAATAGCACACAAACAAACAAACAATCTGCGCATGGTCCTCTTTAATGCTAAAAACAAGAAATATACAGCAGAAACACGAAACGCAGTGTACAGCATTCCATGCAGTTCGTGCTCAGTGGAATACATTGGACAAACTTCAAAAAGAATCTCAACACGTATACAGGAGCACCGCAATACCGTCAGAAGAAATGACTCACTATCATTGATCTATACGCATACAAAATCAACAGGACATACATTTAATTGGGAAAATATACAAGTAAAATTTAAAGCCAATACTAAAAGTGCCAGAGAGCTTGCTGAATCCTGGTAATCAAATTAGAACGCCATCAACAGACACTTGGACATATATCCAGCATATGCAAACTTAAGAAGAACTTATCTACAGTATTCTAATAAAAGGCAAAGCTCTCACTGACTCACTCCTAATTCTTCAACTTCCCGTGTAGGTAGAATTCTGAAATTTGGCATGCTCATTCCTTACGGCTTACTTACAAAAGTTAAGCAGGTTTCATTTCGAAATTCTACCCGTAACGGTCATAATGGTCAACAATGTCTGCCATGTTGAACTTTCTTATTTATAGCCCCATCTTAACGAAATTTGGTAGGCGGTTTCCCTGCGCTAACCAAAACCAATGTACATACTTATTTGGGTGGTATGACGCCACTGCCGGCTGCCAAATTGAACTTTTCAACGGTCTTTGTTACTTATGGGCCCATCTTCAAGATATTTGGTACTCCGGTTCCCAAAGCTAACTGAATCCTACTTACGTTCATATATACGTACATAGCCTGCAGCTCAGTCACCGTGTCAGACAGCGTTGGGTCCCCCATCCCAACGCCTCCCACGTTGTCGGAGGCCTGCCTATATATGGCCCTGCGTCGCTCCGGTCTTTACATTCCCTTCTTTGCTTGGCCATGGGATTCACGTCTCCCTGCTGATAACTACAGCCTTTTTATTTAATCCATGGCTTCTCCGCTGTTTTATTGTTCGTTTATTACGATTATAGTTATTGTTTAGGTATTTTAGACTTACTTTACATTGTTCAGGTACCCATTATCTTTATCATTCCAACCGTAACCCCATTAACATGTCTATCGAGGTGATCACCATTGATCAAAGAACTGTCACTTACCGAGTGGTTTCCATGCCCGGAGATGGCACCTACCTTTTCCATTCTCTGTGTTACATATTGCATGGCCATATCAGCATCACTCTCTCTCTCTCTCATTTCTCCTAGGGCACGAAGTAGAAAATGGCCGACAGTGGGGTAACTCGCGTTGAAGTCGTAATTGAGGAACTCCAAGCACTTGATGAAAAGATTCAGAAACTCCTGTCCCGACGGAAATACCTGAGAAATCTGAAGGCCCGGCTGTTGGATAAACCGTCCTTGCCATCTGGAACCGGCGAAACATCAACCCCGCGTTGTGCCGACCTCACCCCCGCGTCTCGTAGGAGCGACGCCGCTGCTGACCTCGGTGGATTTCAGCTATGCAGGCGGGGGTTCAAGGCCAGAGCACCTCCATCGGCACAGGCGAGCATTTTATCTCAGAACCGGTTTGACCCTCTCCGCGTCCCCATTTCGCCTTCAGCACCTGGTGATGTATTAGTGGTAGGTGATTCCATCGTTAGAAACCTTAATGTCGCATGCCCTAATGCAAAATCGTTTGTTTCTTGTTTTCCCGGTGCTCGTGTCCGAGATGTAATGAAACGTGCGCCAGCAGTCTACGAGAAACACAAGGAGAGGGCAGTTGGATCAATCGACTTGCATGCCGCGTAAACGATATAAGGCACCGACAATCAGAAATCCTGAAGGCTGACTTCGCAGCTCTGATTAGAGACACGAAGGAGAGGACCCCATCGGCAAAGATCTTCGTTTGGTCCACTACCTCTCGTCAGACGATCCAACGAGTACTACAGTCGTCTGCTAGGGTTGAACAACTGGCTACAGGGTTTCTGCAAGAAGAAGGATGTCGGTTTCATCAACAATTGGAATCTCTTTTGGAAAGGCGCGTCTCTTCAAGCGTGATGGCCTGCATCCGAACAGTTTCGCGCCGGGTCCTCTCCGAAAACATATCGAAGGTAATTCGTTTTCTTGACTATCTATCTCTGCTCTTAACCCCTTCCGAAATAATACTGCTGTGCCAGGACATGATGAATGTTTAATAGAGTCTTCCGTTAAAGTTCACACCATTAATACTGTAATAAGCAATCTCAATGCACGTAGAAAACCTAGGAAATACGGCATAAACTCCAATAATCTAATTAAAATCACTATTTTAGAGGAACAATGTATTAAAACTATAAAACAGATCACAGATTAAACAAAAATATACACAGAGCGCTAATAATAATAATTTAGTTCCTATTCCAAATAACAATAACGCACATAGTACTCATCTCTGCACCTCCAAACATTAAATATGGCACTATTAAATGTCAGAGCTTTAACTAACAAAACGTTTTTATCAACGATCTTATTAGTGATAAAAAATAGATCTTATTGCACTAAATGAAACATGGCTGAATTCAGATGCGCGTCAGTTTTAATCGAATCTGCCTCCGGATTACAGTTTTACTCATTCAAACCGCCAGGGAAAAAGGGGGGGCGGATTGGCTAACATTTACTCGAGCCGATTAAAATGTAAAGATGTCAGTTTTGGTAAGTTCAAGTCCTTTGAGTATCTCGCCGTTGTTATTCATGGAGATTCTCAAGTTCTAGTACTATCCGTGTATAGACCTCCTAAATATAACGCGCTTTTTGAGGAATTCTCTGACTTAATGTCAATTTTAATTACTAACTATGACACACTCCTAATAGTTGGCGACTTTAATTTTCATATAGATAATCAGTGTGATCTAAAAGTAAAAGAATTTATGAACCTCCTGGATTCTTTTGATTTGAGACAACTCATAAATCAGCCTACACATAAAGCAGGTCATACATTAGACTTAGTGATTACTAAAGGACTGAAAGTTGATATAAAACAGATCATTGATATTGGTCTATCAGACCATTTTCTTCTACTTTTAATATAGAAATAATGATAAAAACACTCATGAGAAGCATATTGTTAAAAACGCTTCTTTGATTCGCAGCAGCTTTAAAACTTACAAACATTTTAAGCAATCAGTCCGTTTATAGTGCCAGCTATAATAGCGAGGACAATGTAAATAGTAAGGTGGAAAGATTTAATTCTAAAGTGAGAGCTGCTGTTGACATAGTTGCACCTGAAAAGACAGTGAAAAAATCTTCTAGCATTGTATACCATGGAAGACCCAAAGAGTGTCTGATTTAAAGAGAACATGCCGTAGAGCTGAGCGTCAATGGAGGAAGACTAAACTTACTATCCACCACGAAATATTAAAAGTCAAAATAACAGAATACAATAACACTGTCCGTCTTGAGAGACGCTGCTATTTCTCAAGATTATAAATAACAATGCTAGTAATCCTAGAGTCTTATTTTCAACAATTGATCACCTACTAAACCCAGGTAGCTCAAAGGAATGCCTCCTAAGTGCTTCCAGTGAAACCTGTGAGGCTGTCGCTGTATTTTCAATCAAAAATTAATGATATTAGAAATAACATAGTATATCTCCCCAACACTAAGGATCCCCTAAACCCCAACATCCTGTTATAAACAAATTAAACTCTTTCACTAGGATAGATTTACCTGATTTACAAAAATAATATCTCAATTAAAACCCTCCACCTCGTCCTTGACCCGATACCAACAAGGTTTTTCAAAGAAGTATCAGGCGTGCTAATTGATAATGTTCTTGACATAGTAAATTCGTCACTAGATACTGGGGTCTTCCCAGACTGTCTTAAGACTGCTGTAGTTAAACCCCTACTTAAGAAACATAATCTTGACCCTCGCTCTTGAAAATTTTAGACCCATCTCTAACCTGCCTTCTTAAGTAAAGTTCTAGAGAAGGCAGTCATTATGCAGTTAAATGACCACCTAAATAAACATGCTATTCTTGATAAATTTCAGTCAGGTTTTAGAACAAATCACAGCACAGAAACTGCACTCGTTAAAGTAGTAAATGACTTGCGGGTAAATGCAGACAGAGGCCATTTATCTGTTCTCATCCTCTTAGATCTGAGTGCTGCATTTGACACCATTGATCACAACATTCTTAGAAATCGCCTTAGTCAATGGGTGGGCCTCTCTGGCAGTGTCTTAAATTGGTTTGAATCCTACCTGACAGGGAGAAAATATTTTGTTAGTTGTGGGAATTACAACTCAAGACACATGATATCCAATATGGTGTTCCACAAGGCTCTATCCTGGGTCCGCTGTTATTCTCAATCTACATGCTTCCGTTAGGTCAGATTATCTCAGGGCACAACGTGAGCTACCACAGCTATGCTGATGACACACAGCTGTACTTATCAATAGCACCTGATGACCCGATTCTATTGATTCACTAACACAATGTCTGACTAGTATCTCAGAATGGATGAATAGTAATTTTCTCAAGTTAAATAAAGAGAAAACTGAAATTTTAGTGATCAGCAATAATGGATACAATGAGGCTATTAGAAATAAACTGGATACATTAGGATTAAAAGTCAAGACGGAGGTAAAAAGCTTAGGGGTGATTGTTGACTGTAATCTGAATTTTAAATCACATATTAATCAGATCATTAGGACAGCATTTTTCACTTAAGAAACATAAGTAAAGTTAGACCTCTTATATCACTGAAAGATGCTGAGAAATTAGTTCACGCGTTTGTTTTCAGTCGACTAGATTACTGTAATGCACTCCTCTCAGGACTACCCAAAAAGATATAAATCGTTTGCAACTAGTGCAGAATGCAGCTGCTAGAATCCTAACTAGGAAAAGAAAATCAGAACACATCACCCAGTTTTGATGTCACTACACTGGTTACCTGTGTCATTCAGAATTGACTTTAAAATTCTGCTTATGGTTTATAAAGCCTTAAATAATCTCGCCCCATCTTATATATCGGAATGTCTGACACCTTATATTCCAAATCGTAACCTCAGATCCTCAAATGAGTGTCTCCTTAGAATTCCAAGAACAAAACTTAAAAGAAGTGGTGAGGCGGCCTTCTGCTGTTATGCACCTAAAATCTGGAATAGCCTGCCAATAGGAATTTGCCAGGCTGATACAGTAGAGCACTTTAAAACACTGCTGAAAACACATTACTTTAACATGGCCTTTTTATAACTTCATTTTAATCGTAATTTAACTTAATCCTGATACTCTGTATGTTCAATTCATCATAACAACTATTCATGGTGGCTCTAAAATCGGTACTGACCCCTACTCTCTTTTCTGTTTCTTTTTCCGGTTTCTTTGTGGTGGTGGCCTGCGCCACCTCCACCTACTCAAAGCTTCATGATGCTCCAACAATGATGGACGGATTAAAAGGAAGAAGTCTACGTGACCATCATCATCATCAAGCCCTTCCGTGAGAACCCTAAATCCAAAGAGGACTGTTTCATTTATGTTAGGTAGAATGCCCAGAGGGGACTGGGCGGTATCATGGTCTGGAATCCCTACAGATTTTATTTTTCTCCAGCCGTCTGGAGTTTTTGTTTTTCTGTCCCCTGGCCATTGAACCTTACTCTTATTCGATGTTAATGTTGATTTATTTTTTATAATTATGTCTTTCATTTTTCTATTCTTTAATATGTAAAGCACTTTGAGCTACTGTTTGTATGAAAATGTGCTATATAAATAAATGTTGTTGTTGTTGTTGTTGTTGATATCCGGAGGAACATTGCGTCATGTATTGAATGACTGGGACAGGTTCAAGGTGTGGACTGATGACGGTACAGGAGATAATTATACTACACAGGAGCACTATAAGAGTTAAAATCATTAAGCCCTTCACCTATGGTTCTGTATGCGAGTTGATGGCTGCCGCTGAATTGTTCGGTTGTCGCTTTCAAGTGTACCGAAATGGCCAAATATTTTACACCTTTTGACAACTGCCAGTGCCTCTTAAACATCTTAGACTCACAGGTGACGATTTCAGTAGTGGACACTTTGATGTTTATGAATGTTTAAACTCTCAAAAGCTGGATGTGAAGTTATTGATGAAACCGGTTGTATGCTTAGAACGCTTGACAGGTGCCGAATGTCACTTCAACACAAGTCCTGCAAATACTGTCATAATTGAAACAAACCATGAAACTCAAACCAATTATGACAGCAGCAATCCAAGCTGTGAGATTTGAAACAAGATTACTGTTCACATGGCCAACTGTAAGTTGCATACTCAAGAGTAAGCTTAGCGCACAGCTTGGTCATATTCCAACCGGAGCGCCGAACTCAAAATGTGGTATACAAAGAGATCCTTAACAAATAATTATTGGTATATTTTCCCTCAGTTTAAAAAGGTTTAATTTTCTTCTTAATAAAAATTTTAATGCAGTACGTCGGCGCTGCAAAGTGCTGGTATTTTGCTAGTGTGTATATATATATATATATATATATATATATACACATACATACATACATACATACATATATATATATATGCTGTGAACTTGGACCCGGACACAGACAGACGGACATCGTTGGCTCCACCACACACTGTTTATTCACAATAATTATTTACAAGATTTACATGCACTACAAGACCCCAGTGCCTTCTGCACCGATTCCCCAAAGTCCAGGGCTCACAGTTCCTGTGCCTTTCTTTCCTGGCCCTCAGTCCTCTCTCAGCTCTGTCCACTTCCACCCGACATCCACTGCTGACTGGAGGGAGGTGGCCCCTTTTATAGGAACCAGGATGGGCTCCAGCTGCTTCCCGGCAATCAGTCTTAGCCACACCCCAGTGTGGCGGAAGTGCCGGCTGCGCTCCCGGAAGCCGCCCGGGTGTCCCCTGTCGTCCTCCCCCCAGCACTTCCTGGTGTGGCGGAAGTGCCGGGCTCCCGGGATAATAAGGCACTGGGGCGCCGCCTGGCGGTGGCCACGGGCCCCTACAGGGCTGGGCTTCCAAGCCCTCTACCCAAGGCCTCCAACATAACCAGGACGGACGCCCCCTCTCGGTCTGGAGGAGGCACAAGCCCTCCTCAGGTCCTCCTGGGCGTCCCGGCCAGGCTCCAGCCCCGACCGGGGACCACACAGGATATACCAGCATCGGTGCGCCGCCTGGCGGTGGCCACGGGTCCCTACAGGGCTGGGCTTCCAAGCCCAACATAACCAGGACGGATACCCCCTCGCGGTTTGGAGGAGGCACAAGCCCTCCTCTCGTCCTCCTGGGCGAGCCCGGCCGGGGACCACAATGCATATACATATATACATATACATATACATATATACACATACATACATACATACACATATATATTAGGCTTGGGCGGTAAAACGGTAATATGGTATCCCGCGGGATCTAAAAATAGCAACGGTGTCAGTTTCAATACCGTTATACCGTCATAAAAACAATGAACTTATATAGGAGACAAGGATTAAATATTAAATATAATTTATTTAATGCCTAAAAATGCGTATGCGATGCGTGGTTGTCATCACGTGACAGCGTGGAGGAGAAAGAGAGAGGTGGGGAAAGATGGCGAGTCGCGCACAAGTGACCTGGTCTCGAAAAGAACACAACTTCTGCAGTTTGGCAGTATTTCGGGTTTCGGCCGAACGAGAAGGGAGAGGCGGTAAATACGGACGAGGCAATTTGCAAATTGTGCAACAAAAGGTGACCGCAGAGATGGAAATACATCGAACCTAAGGTCGCATATACTGAAACCACCATCCACTCACTGCTGCGAGGATGGACCCGAGTTCACTCAGTGCAACAGTTTCAACGCCTCCGATGCAGGACCAACAACATTTAGGTCCACCGCCAGTACGCAGCCGGCGATAATGGGGCCTTCGAAAGCAACAAAGTACAAAAGGGACAGCGTCCGTTGGAAAACCTGTACTGATGCAGTGACAAAATACTTGGCGAAGGAAATGGCCTCTTTCCACACAGTGGAAAAAAGTCCTTTACGGACATGGTAAAGGTCCTAGATGCCCAGTACGAGCTGCCTGGACGGAAATATTTCTCACAAACAGCCGTCCCACATTTATATAGTAAAGTTAGAGACAATGTTCAAGTGCTGCTGTCAGCGCCACACAGTTATTCCTTAACAACTGACATGTGGTCGCCAGTTAACATGACTCCATATATGTCTCTGACTGTCCATACTATTACACCTGACTGGAAACTTGAATCCAAATGCCTCCAAACTACGTATTTTCCTGAGAGTCATACAGCAGACAATCTTGCTGCTGCGCTCAGAGCTGCACTTCAGGAATGGCAACTCGAGAAAAACTTTCAGCCATAACCACTGACAACGCTGCCAACATTCATGCCGCAATCAGGTCCCTGCATTGGCGTGGCTATGCTGCTTCGGTCACAATCTAAACTTGGCTGTCACAAATGGATTGCATGACCAGAGGCAAAAAACCGAGAGCGCCCTCGGACTATGCCGTAATATTGTCGGTCCTTTTCACACAGCTGGCAACGTAAGCATGAACTCCACAAGAAGCAAGTGGACTTGGGACTCCCAAAACATAGTCTCATAACGGTAAGCATAAAGCGTGCAGAGAGTTCCTCAGGGGCAGGGGCTCAAATATAAAAAAGGGATATATATATATATATATATATATATATATATATATATATATATATATATATTATGCTTTGCATCACATAAATTATATTGAAAAGTAGGCTATATTAAAATAGAAAACCATTTTTTCAATTGTAATTTTTTTCCTGTATTTTTTTATCAAGTAAATGCAGGCTTGATGCGCATAAGGGACTTATTTAGCCTGAAATAAATGTGCATGCAAATTTCACCAAGTGGAATAATATACGTTAATGGACTTATTTATTTATGCATTTATTTGTTTATTTAGGCCTATTTATTCATTCATTCGTTTATTAACGAATGAATTGGCCTAAATAAAACGAATTTCGTTAGATAGATAGATAGATAGATAGATACTTTATTTAATCATTTATTCATCATTCATTAATTAATTCATCCATCCATCCGTCGGCAGGACTGCGCAACTCGCTGGGGCTCCAAACTGGCAATGGTGGAGCCGAATCCTCGAGCAGGCCCAAGCGATCAGACCGCCCTGTCTGATGACAGAAGGAGCAGCCTGTCCCTGACCTGGCAGGACATGGACGTCTTGAAAGCTGTTCACGAAGCACTGAAACCAGTCGGTGACTTCACTGATATTTTGTCAGCAGAAAATTATGTGACCAGTTCCTGTATCCTCCCCATACTACAGCTCTGCAGGGACAATGTGTTGGCTGCGTCAGAAAATGACCCCCAGCTAACAAAGTCAATCAAAACTGGAATTCTAACAAAGCTGGAGGCCAAGTATGAATCCAATTCAGTGCGCAAAATATTGCGAAAATGCACTTTCCTTGACCCTCGTTACCGTGGAGGA